>NC_080571.1:12059630-12761440 GCF_030247185.1 Malaya genurostris | reverse complement strand
TTACTACGTTGCTTTCTTCGATTTCATCGTATAATGAAAGAATTGGCGCTCCAAACTCATCCTTCAGTTGTAGTATACATGCAATCATATTAGCTCCATTGTCGACTGTTATTGAAAACACTTGCAGAAGTGTAACATCATAGCGAGCTAATATTACTAGTACCTTATCTTTAAGGAATGCAGCAGTTTGCCTTTCTTTTACCTCAATCATACCTAGTATAAAGTACTATTAGAAAACATAAAATTACAAACAATATTGCAATTTACCCAGCGTTCTTGCTACAATTTTATCGCCTATTGCATATTGCACTCCAACACCCAAAATGTGGTGATTCATTCGACTAGCCGAATCAATCATTAAACGCAGTAATCGTGATTTCATTTCAGCTGCCATAATTGGTATCATTCTGTTAGCAATTTCGTTGATATAAGATTTTGCATTAGGTCTATTTAGAGTCAAAAATTTGTCGCAATCCTTCCCAATCGAAACACGACAGAGGCAGATTATGATACGCAATAAGTTTTATTGCTGTATCAATAATCATCTGTTTATTGATAGCCACAGCTTTTTTTGGAACATTTCGTATTTTGATTTTTACTTTTCCACTCAAAAGACCATGCAGAGTAGCCAAAGTCTTGTGACGTGTTCTAAAATGCCGGATAAAATTGCCGGCATCATACCTTGATTGAATGTATGTACACTTGTTTTCAATTCCTTCAATTTGGCAATACACCCGTTCGCCTTCGTGGCGTACAAATTTAGAAGCAATTTCGGAATAATTTTTTGATTCTTCATGCTTACGCTTTCCAGGTGGCATTTTGAGAACTTTTAGTTTACAATCGTTACAAAATTAATTGATACTGAATATCACTCTAACGGCGTCAAATGAATTGTCTGGAATTCGGGTTCAAATCGAAGATGAACTTTGAATGTATTGAAGATATGTCTATTCATATGAAAAAAAAAAGAGAAGAGAGAATGCAAAGAGCGCGTGAATGACTTATTTAGATCTGTCAAATCGTTTCATTTTCAATGAACACTAGAAGTGAGGAGAAGGCCTGTCGGATTAAACTGAGCAGTGTTATAAAATCAAATTCAAATGAATGAAGTGATTTTTTTCTGCACTGCCTCCAACACGACTATGCTCGGCATCACGTCGCAAAAGTGGTCCAAAAATTACCTGGAAACGCTGAAATGGGAAGTCTTGCCCCACACGCCGCACTTCCCAGATGTCGACCCTTCTGATCTCCACCTATTCCGTTCGATGGCACACGGCCTGGCAGATCAACATTTTAAATCCTTCGAAGAGTTGGAAAAATGGATTGCTTCATGGATAGCGTCAAAAGAGGAAAATTGCCGGAAAGATGGTAGAAAGTGGTCGCTAGATGGGACAATACTTTGAATAAAACATCTGTACGCACTTTTTCCTGCCAGATCAGCATTTTCTTTACACTTTTCAATTCTGTCAATTCTTATTGCGAACTTCCTTCGGAATATCCAACTTAAACTTGGCAACGAAAAATACTTGCCCAGACAGTTAAAACAAGTCGCTTTGAAGGTAAGGTTCGTCATCCATCACTTTGCAACCCGATTTTGATAAGCAGCTTCGTGTGAAGTTTTTGGGTGCGGGGTTTCGGTTTTCATTGCAGTTTTGGGGTTCTATGCACCTTGTTACCATGTAATTCGGTACGCTTCATGGATTTCTGCACCAAACCGACTGACATCTTGGACTTATCTAAGATATCTCAAATTGAAATTTCCTTTTCATTTTGTCTTCGACTCGTCGGCACATAACAGTTTATGTTGAACTGTTATACTACTTAGTAGTCCAACAGGAACCACTAAGCAGATGTTGAGATATTGCTACTTAGGTATCAAGTTCCAAAACAGTACCTATATTTTTATCGAGCAGAGTTTTGTCTCACGGAAGGTTGAAACCAACAGAGAATCCTGTGAAATATGGTTTCATTCTCTTCGCGCTCATTAAGGTATCTTGAGATTCGACATTCTACTATCTTCGTTCTTCAATTCTCTTTTATAGCCCGGTTTAGCTCCACGATCCCTGAAATACTTGATTTTGGGTTAGCGACTTGGTACGAAAACTAATGCATATTTTTCAAAACCACAAATTGGGAATTGTAGTTGAAGGTTGAAGTTACACAACAGTAGAGATAAACTGGATGAAAAGCTAGTTGTAATGGATGTATTTTTCCATTTCAAAAAAGTGTCTGTTTTTTTTTTGGCCCTCCACACTCCCCCGCACCAAAAAGCTCACATTAGGAGCCCTCTGGTTGCGGAGACATACAGTCCTCAGCTTGGGAAAAAAAATCTACAAACAAAAAAACGTGATTTTATCAAGCTGAGGTTATTACAAAACGAAGAAGGCTAACTATTTGTACTAAGCAAGAGCTCCCAGTGGAATGTAAGATTCCTGTTAAGGGGCACTTAAAATGTTCAAAAATATACTGTTCTAAAAATAATATTTATGTATTCGTCTATTGGAGCAGGAAAAATCACTCTTGAGCTGACCGTTGAACCAGTACTTACTCATAAGGGCACAAAAACCTCCTCTTCTTTTCATATTTGAGGAATAAGTTAAATGAAAGAATTAATAAATAAATTATTGAATAAGTAAATGAATGAATAAATGATTGAATAAATGAATGAATGAATGAATGGATATATGAATGAAAAAATGAATTAATAAAATGAATTAATAAAATTAAAAAATTGAATACAAAACCGGTTAGAATGATAGTAACAGAGTAACAATACTTGGATACAATAATAAATCTTGAAAATAAGCACAGCACATTATTACGACAACAGAGGATACCTCTGACGGAAGCGATAAATAAAAAAGGACTAAAAATACACACACACACACATCCAAAACCAGGACATACAACATACAAACCACAGCATGCGGCTGATACACCTACACAATATAATCAACTATCTTCGTTTAGCCTACACAGAAAATAAAGATGAAACTTACACGACATGTAAACCGATAGTACTATGAAATAGACATCAGTTGAAACGAAAATCTGATTTAAAACCATGATTGATGTAAAATTACATTAAAATTCATTTAGTTTTTCATTGAACAAGACTGTATATTTACAAACCGCTTTGTTTTGTAATGTAAATTTCCATTCAATTGCCTGCTCCAAATATGTGCATGAAAATAAATGTAAAATCACAAAATATTTTTATCTGTGTACCCTACATAATATATTATATTTGGTTTTGCGCCGAAGTGCAAGTTAGTTCTTACTAACGTCCCTAACGTAAACTAGTTCCGACTTAACTAGCCTTAAACACAAAAAAATCTGACCCCTAAATGATCAAATTGACATGTTTGGAAGGTTATTAAACTGTTTCACTACTTCCCTAACCATTTTACTAAGGTTCTATTTAACGACCAGTCTCTTCCTTCTTCAGTTGTTTCCGAAAAGGTCTTGTTACATACGAAACACAGTTTTATTCCCAATTCAAAGCTTTTTCGAAATCCATTGGTGAGACACCTCTGGATTTTGATAGTACGCATACACAATATTTTTCAACGAACAATTTCTAGTTTCGACGACATCACTGTGAAACTTGACTAATATAAACAATACACTAAGAATTCACTCGTATTTTCAGGATTTTTACACAAAGAAGTTAAAAGTCGTGGAAGATTGTAGAAGTGTCATTTTTTTCGAATACACCCTTTAACATATTTTGCATAGAATTATAGTGACACAGTTTTTTAATCGCCCTGTTATGTTCTAGTAGTGTTTCAAAAGCATGAAATCTCCAAAAATATGCAATTTTCTGGACATTCGTCGAGTTATTTATATCTATTAGATCGAGGTAGATCGAAAATACGATTCTTCGTAGAATATTCTGTAGTACGTTGGAAGAAAATGCCAAGTTGTTTTCAAGATAAATTTTTGAATAAATTTTAAATAATCCAATTGATGCATTTTACTTCAATGCGAAACTTCACAGTTCAACCAATAGGCGATAACCGCTATTGAATAGATGCGAGTGCGCGAACGGAAAGTATGCTATCAATCATAATTATCGTGTTTATCCTTGATATTCTACGTATTTTGGATTTGATCGTAAACAGGTCTTAATTTGATGATCTTGAATTAGAAGAAATTTCAGCGCAGTTTCGAAGGGTTTTAACTTTTTTTTTTGTCGTCGGTTCCAAATGATGGACTCAAATTTTAGCATTAATCGCGTTATGAGAAGTGTATCGAAAATAAGCTATCCACAAATTTTTCTTTCAAATTATGATAAAAAACGATATTTTATTCAAACTAAAAATTGATCCTTTATTGTACGAGGTTAAACTGGAGCATAATGAAAACCGAATGAAACTTAAGTTATTCACGAATTTTCGAACTTTTGATGGAACGCTCTTCATCTAGGTTCGAACAAGTGTTGCATCGCATTTTTTTGGACGCTTGAGCCCAATTTTTTTTTTGAACTCCTGCATGTTCCCAGCTGTCTTAGCAGTCTTCTTGAAGACCATCTTCACGATTGCCCACTTCTTTTATTTTCACTTCCTTTTCAATACACGACATTTTGAAAACGCAGATTTTCAACCGCACAAACAATTAAACAAACGAAAGCTGACAGCCAAACGCACAGCATGCTGTTATCTGAGCATAAGAAAACATCACAACTCCATGCGTACAACACAAATGTATGTGAATAGCTTATTTTCGATACACTCCTTAAGCAGACTTGACGTTATTGCTACTTAGGTGTCAAGTTTCACACAGTTTAAAATTCCAAGTGATCCATTGGTGAAACGCTACCATTTTCTACCATTTTGTTCGAAAACACTTGAAAGGTGTTACTTTGCACAGATTTTGATCTTCAAATTGACACTTCCGGTTGCCATTTTCTAAACATTCTCCGAACTAGTTACATCCTTTTCAGCCAATAGGGCGGGGCTAACGTGATCGAAAATATAATGCTTCTTAGATCATTTTGCAGTAAATTCGTACTTTCCTTTGAAAGAAAATGTTAAACAGTTCTGTTGGATGATTTTTTGGATAAATTGTAAAGAACCAAATTGACGAATTTTACTTGAATGCAAAATTTCTCAAGTCATAATCGCTGATGATTGAATAGATTGCGAGTTCGAGAAATGGAAAGCAAGCCATCAATTACGAATATTGTATTTGTTCTTTGTATAGTAGGATTCCTGGAATAGTTCGTAAATAGGTTTTATTTTTATCATGATATTCGAATTTAGCGCAGTTTCAAAGAGTTTTTCGTTTTTATTACCGTTTCGTCGAAATAGTATTTAAAATTATAGCATTCATCACGTGATAATACCGGAAACGAAAGTAGAATCTGGATAAAATTAAAAATGTGGCTGAAGTACTGTATGACTGACACTTTAATCTTAATTTGTAAAAAACGACCTAACCATCTCAGAGAAATCGAAGCGAATTCCATTTTGGAGTTTTCTATCACTATTCTCGGTACCTCGTTAAGCGAAAACTAGATTGATTTGTCGTCTGTCAAGCAAGATCTGGAACAGGATTAGAACTGATATGCCGATAAATGTTACAAATAGCACACTGAAATACACACTGAATTCATTTTCTTTAAAAACCGATTCAAGATCATTAGAAAAATTTGAAAAGCAAATTTTAAGAATATTTCCGTTCTTTACATGGTTTTTTTTTCAAATAAATAAATAATTTTTTTCAATTTAACAATTATAATTCTTTTTTGGAAGCTTGAAAACTTAAAAAACTTCTAAAGGGGCGGGTAGAATATTTCTTCTTCGATTGATTTAAAAACTTTACAAAACGTTCTCGAAATGTTTCATTATAACAAAATACAAAAGAAATAATAAGACTTTTTGTGAATGTTAGAGCCTACGTGCTCCCTTGAGTAATAAATTGTTTCCTTCGATTTTATAGACAATAAACTTTAAACGCGTTTTTCTCGAAAGGAGGTTAAAAGTCCGTGTCCATCGTCATTCAAAAACTACGTTGTTTGTTACTTTGGGGAGAGTTTACAGCTACAAAATGGCGAATTTTTTCGTGAAAAATCGTAGTTTTTACTTTGAACAACCACCAAAAATTCAAAAAATTAAGAAAAAATCAAAAAGAAACGTTGGGGTCTACACACTTAAAAAAAACCTGTGCTTTTACATCTTATTAGATGCACATAAATGGAGCGTCGCAGCTCACGCAAATTTACGTGGAAGAACATTTAATATTGTGTCAAAAGCTCCATACATGAAATTCATTGAAATAACAAAAGAATACTGAGAGCAACCGTCGCGACTTGAACCGAGAATCATTGGATCGCAAGTACATCTAACATTAAGTGATTACAAATGTGATTTTCCGTCATTTGACAAATTAGGTCTTTATGAATTACATCGTATGAGAGATTAAGTCACCTGTAAAATTCAAATTTTTTTGGTGTGTAGAAAAACTTCTACGCTAACTTTGCTGCTTTGATATGTTCACTTCTGATTAGTCTGCGCTGAGAACCAGTGGAGACCGCAAATCATGATTTTTAAGAAGCGTCCTAAAAATGCTTCTTCGCCGACTTATTTCTCCATATTTTTACACGAAAAATTACAAAATGTTATTAGAATAAGGCTTTTATTATACAAAATATTCGAATTTATTTTGTTTAACGATAGTTCGGAAAATTTTTGGCAAAAATGATGATTTTTTTCACCATTTAGACTCTACCCCCTCCCCCTCCACCCATTAAAAATTTTAAGACTTTCAAGACTTTTAGGAGTTTTAAGACTTTTTAGACTTTTAAGACTTAAGACTTTTAAGACTTCTAAGACTTTTAAGACTTTTAAGATATTTAAGACTTTGAAGACTTTTAAGACTTTTAAGACTTTTAAGACTTTTAAGACTTTTAAGACTTTTAAGACTTTTAAGACTTTTAAGACTTTTAAGAATTTTAAGACTTTTAAGACTTTGAAGACTTTTAAGACTTTTAAGACTTTTAAGACTTTTAAGACTTTTAAGACTTTTAAGACTTTTAAGACTTTTAAGACTTTTAAGACTTTTAAGACTTTTAAGACTTTTAAGACTTTTAAGACTTTTAAGACTTTTAAGACTTTTAAGACTTTTAAGACTTTTAAGACTTTTAAGACTTTTAAGACTTTTAAGACTTTTAAGACTTTTAAGACTTTTAAGACTTAAAAATCATGAAATTCTTTATAGTTGTCAAAGTCTTGAAAGTCTTTTAAGTCTTAAAAGTCTTTGAAGTCTTGAATGACTTGGAAAAGTTTCTTCGCAGTTCGACTCAATACTGATTAATTTGAAAAGGGAAATGAATTTGTTCTAGAAAACTTCTTCTAATCATTGTAATTCGGAAACAGTAATTTGTATAGAATTAATATCAAAATGCACTGAGAAAAAAATCTAGTGACTTTTCAAAAATTAGAAAATGATGTGCCGCACTAAAAAATACTTGACCGCGGTTTTCATTGTTGCTTATGTTGAGCAGTTTTCTTCGTCTTTGCTTTATGAATCTTAAAAAAAACTCTTTTGGATTTGCGCACAATAAAAGCAAAGAAAACTGCTTTTGGGATTTGCAAAAATGGCCGTTTTCCTAAGATTGTAATAATAATCCCTTAAAGAAACCATTTCCGAGTTGTATATTGATACTTTCAACCAGTTTTATTCGTATCGAGCCTAAATAGAAGAACAAGCCTGCAGAAATAATATCACTTTATTAAGAAAAAACTTCACAATTATTCCTGCTGCACCCTGTACTTGTATCGGTGCGAAAGAAATGCATTTTTGTTTGAGACAAAGAATTTTCAATTCTCATATAAAGAGAGCGGTAGAAAATTTCTTATAACTAAGGAAACATGCCGGCTGCGTCAATCTATCCTGAAGACAAATGTTTCACTTGCTTTAAAATATTCTGGTTACGGAAGGAAGGCCAAAACTTTCATGACTGCGATAAACCGTACGAAGAATTGTTTCTTCACCGACCGTAAATGGAAATTTATAGCTGAAATCTGAGATCGATAGTAGCGAGCTTTTCAACTATTTGGAAATGTAAAAGCGAAACTTTTGGGTAAATTAATTCGAGCGTGTAAAACATAGACTGTGGCTAAACTTAAAAGGAAACCATCTGACCGCAGTTCGGCTGTGAACTTGGAAAGATAAGCAATACGTATATAGGTATAGAGGTGGAAATCTCGTCGAAACTCAATAAACTCCCACCCGGTTCAACCCGACCGAAAGTCGTCTCATTTTAATCAACGATTTACTTATTCATATGAACAAACACCAGTGGAAATTGAACCGCCAACAGAAGGATTACGCTTCGTCTCCTTCCGAACAAACCTTCATAGTAATCAACGGTCCTGATAGAATTTCTAGAATCTAAGTTACGTTTTAGACGGCAGCCACCATCGCCACAATCATCGTCATCGTCATCGTCATCATCATCATCATCAACAATAGCAGCAGCCGGGTCTATTCTAGCAGGAGGTGCGCCGTCGAGAGGATGAAGGTGGATTCTTTGTCAGCCCCACTGCGAATATGAGTATTAACATGTCAAATCCGCATCAGCAAACCAAATTGAACCTGAGAGCAGTACCATTCGGTGAATGAGCAAATCTACCCTGGACCACCCCAACCCCACCACCACCACCACCTTCTGGGAGGTCTAGGAATTCCAGAACTTTGACACCCACGGGTTTCAGGTGAAAAGCATGCGATCAAACAAACCAACGAAAAGGAAACTCGACTCGTGGAACACGCTTCACTTGATTTCCGTTTCCAGTGAAGACATGGAAGCAGCTGCCAGCCTTCAGACGACGGTGTCGACGCACGGCGCAGGAGGATGACGGAAAAACTTCCATTCTTCGAACGGCACCGGAAAGGAAAAGCTGCTCTTGGTGGTGCTGTTGTTGTTGTTGTTGTTGTTTGTTGTGTAAAAGTCGGTTTTGGCGCAGTAGGCATTGGATTAGAGCTAAATATGTATGCCGGTTTATGCCAAGCGTGCCAAGCAGGCGGTGCCACGACTATGGGTACTCATTCGACATTCGTGGCCTGGGAGAAAATAAGGCTTATTGCTTGGAACGATGGAACGATACCGCTTTGATGGGCCCGGTAATGAGTGCCTTTTCAGAGCTCTCGGGGATTTGTGAAAACGGAAAGGTTAAATAGCTCATAGCCTGCTTTCAATTAGAATCGAAACTAGCTGCTCCTGCTCCTGCTGCTGCAGCTGCTGTGGGCTATATTGAAGCGTTTTATTTTCCCCTCAAGCCGACACCGAATTCTCAGAAAAGAAAAGAATTAAAATATTAACCGACGATCAACACCGCGCCCAAACTGTCAGACATAAGCTCCCATTGACAGGCAACTGACTCCGGAAGGGTTCGACTTCCGTGTTTCTCCTGCACCGTACGAGTCAAGAGTAAGTCCGTTCGTGATAAGTATCTTGTAAAAGTAACAGGAATTCCTCTGGGTACGAACAACGAACAACGAACGCAATATCATGATCGACCGAATTTTGAAACGAGCTCTGGACTAAAATCCTTCCCGGGCGCCCCCCGGTGTTTGCTGGAGTGAGTTGAATCCCGCATGAGCGGTATCGATTGGCCTCTCTTTCTTTCCCCCAGCTTCCCACCAACGGCTTCCGCGCAATCGAGGAAGACAGGAAAATAGAAAGAATTTAACTGAACACAGACACATCGGTCGGGACACCGGATCGGTGAACTTGTATTCCCACCGGAAGTGTCCCCGTGCGGTGTTCGAACAACAGAATGTACTTCGGCACCTAAGCTCGCTCGAATGGTGGATGTGATCGGAAATCTAGATGTGATAATGTTGGTTGGTTGGTTGGTCGTTTGTTTCGTGCTATCGTCTCCTGCTTTTGTGGCTGGTGCTCCTGACGCTATTGTTTCTGCTAGTTCAGTTGGTTGGTGGACGTTTTTCTCTGTTACAAATTCATGAGCTTTTATCACCACTCAAGCATCCGGACTGAAATTCATCGGTGCACAATGGGTTAAGTTTGGAACTGATTTGATGTCCATTTTTTTAAATTCATTTTCGATCCTTAAGGGCATGGCAGTTCAATTGTGCAACTTATCAGTTCAACTTGAATCGCAACAATTGCGCTGAAGCACAATTTTTTCCGGTTGCATCGAATGAAACGAAATGGAGAACGGAAATTATTATGTTCAATGTGAACTTGAAGTGCTCAGCACGTACCTTATGATCAAAAAAGAACCGGGATTTTATTAAAAACGCAAAATTTCAATTTTTAATAAATTTCTTTATTATCGCCTTCAAAGTACTCTCCTCCTTCGGCAATACATGCATGCCAACGCTTGATCCAATTTTCCTTTAGCCTTTAGTTCACGCAGCGAATTCTCTTTTATGGTCTCTATGGTCTCAAAACGCGTTCCTCGCAATGGCAATTTGAATCTGGGGAAGAGGACAAAGTCACACGGGGCCATATCTGGAGAGTACGGTTGAGCTTTTGGCCAAAAACTGCGACACAACCAACGCCGTGTGAGCCGGCGCCTTCAGCTTTTTTGGCACCAGCCGAGGAGCGACGCGTTTCAAACCCAAAACATCAGTTAAAATGTGTTCGGCTGATCCATAAGAGATACCCAACAACACAGCAATCTCTCTAATCGGCACAGAACGATTTTGCAACAAGATTTGCTTCGCCGATTCAATGTTTTCTTCAGTAACAGATGTTGTTGGGCAGCCAGGGATCTCATCATGATCCAAGCTTGTACGACCACCTTTGAAGCGTTTATACCACTCGTGTGCCACAAAATTTGATGCACGCACGTTGTTCTAAATTTTCATACATTATAAAAATCGCCACACGAAAATTTTTCAACTTCTTTGTATAGACGCCAAACAAAAACTAATCGTACGATATGCGTCAAAATTTGACAGAATGTGTATAAAAGGGTTGCCAACGTTGAGAGAATAAAAGTTTACCGATTGGACAAGCGCGGGAATTTTAAAATGAAAATTCCGATTCTTTTTTTATCATAAGGTATAAAAGATAGAACGTATTCTGCACTCTACTCTAAAGACTATACTGAAAAAAGGAATACTTTCATTTGCGTACAAATTTTTATTGCATTGGTAAAAAATGTATCGCATTGGAAAAAAATCTGACATGCTATCCTTTCGTTATCCAGATGGCTTCCAAATAAGTTGTGATTTGATAAAAATTATTGACGCGATTGTGATAACTGCTGGTCAGTCCCGGATTAGTGCATGGTGTATCATAAAGCAATTGGTAATCGAAATTCATCGCAATTGACGAGGAGTACTTCAAATAACATCATCAGTCTGTGGTTTTTCGTCAGCAAGTCCCACCTGAACGTTCCGAAAGCAAGTAGGTCGAAATATTCGCACTGGAATAGAGTTGGTGTGGCAGGCGATCTGTAGATGAGGCCAAATTCAACAAGCCGTTACTTACGATCGACACCATCAACGGCCAAACATCAAAGTATGCAAGAAAGTTGGCGCAAGTATTGAACATGATTCGATGGATAACGTTAAGTCTAAAGGGCGAGGATTTTGAAAAAATCTACACACCTAGAAAAAAAACGTGTAAATCAACGTCTACTGAAACTGACATATACGAGCCTCAAAATGACTGATCTTTAAGGAAGACACATATTGAATGCGTTTTCACTTATTTTTAAGTACTGCAACACGTAAACGCACAAAGTCTTCAAAGTCTTCAAAGTCTTCAAAGTCTTCAAAGTCTTCAAAGTCTTCAAAGTCTTCAAAGTCTTCAAAGTCTTCAAAGTCTTCAAAGTCTTCAAAGTCTTCAAAGTCTTCAAAGTCTTCAAAGTCTTCAAAGTCTTCAAAGTCTTCAAAGTCTTCAAAGTCTTCAAAGTCTTCAAAGTCTTCAAAGTCTTCAAAGTCTTCAAAGTCTTCAAAGTCTTCAAAGTCTTCAAAGTCTTCAAAGTCTTCAAAGTCTTCAAAGTCTTCAAAGTCTTCAAAGTCTTCAAAGTCTTCAAAGTCTTCAAAGTCTTCAAAGTCTTCAAAGTCTTCAAAGTCTTCAAAGTCTTCAAAGTCTTCAAAGTCTTCAAAGTCTTCAAAGTCTTCAAAGTCTTCAAAGTCTTCAAAGTCTTCAAAGTCTTCAAAGTCTTCAAAGTCTTCAAAGTCTTCAAAGTCTTCAAAGTCTTCAAAGTCTTCAAAGTCTTCAAAGTCTTCAAAGTCTTCAAAGTCTTCAAAGTCTTCAAAGTCTTCAAAGTCTTCAAAGTCTTCAAAGTCTTCAAAGTCTTCAAAGTCTTCAAAGTCTTCAAAGTCTTCAAAGTCTTCAAAGTCTTCAAAGTCTTCAAAGTCTTCAAAGTCTTCAAAGTCTTCAAAGTCTTCAAAGTTTTAAAAGTCTTCAAAGTCTTCAAAGTCTTCAAAGTCTTAAAAGTCTTCAAAGTTTTAAAAGTCTTAAAAGTCTTAAAAGTCTTAAAAGTCTTAAAAGTCTTAAAAGTCTTAAAAGTCTTAAAAGTCTTAAAAGTCTTAAAAGTCTTAAAAGTCTTAAAAGTCTTAAAAGTCTTAAAAGTCTTAAAAGTCTTAAAAGTCTTAAAAGTCTTAAAAGTCTTAAAAGTCTTAAAAGTCTTAAAAGTCTTAAAAGTCTTAAAAGTCTTAAAAGTCTTAAAAGTCTTAAAAGTCTTAAAAGTCTTAAAAGTCTTAAAAGTCTTAAAAGTCTTAAAAGTCTTAAAAGTCTTAAAAGTCTTAAAAGTCTTAAAAGTCTTAAAAGTCTTAAAAGTCTTAAAAGTCTTAAAAGTCTTAAAAGTCTTAAAAGTCTTAAAAGTCTTAAAAGTCTTAAAAGTCTTAAAAGTCTTAAAAGTCTTAAAAGTCTTAAAAGTCTTAAAAGTCTTAAAAGTCTTAAAAGTCTTAAAAGTCTTAAAAGTCTTAAAAGTCTTAATAGTCTTAAAAGTCTTAAAAGTCCTAAAAGTCTTAAAAGTTTTAAAAAGTCTTGAAAGTTTTCAAAGTCTTCAAAGTCTTCAAAGTCTTCAAAGTCTTCAAAGTCTTCAAAGTCTTCAAAGTCTTCAAAGTCTTCAAAGTCTTCAAAGTCTTCAAAGTCTTAAAAGTCTTAAAAGTCTTAAAAGTCTTAAAAGTCTTAAAAGTCTTAAAAGTCTTAAAAGTCTTGAAAGTCTTAAAAGTCTTGAAAGTCTTAAAAGTCTTAAAAGTCTTAAAAGTCTTAAAAGTCTTCAAAGTCTTCAAAGTCTCAAAGTCTCAAAGTCTTCAAAGTCTTCAAAGTCTTCAAAGTCTTCAAAGTCTCCAAAGTCTTAAAAGTCTTAAAAGTCTTAAAAGTCTTCAAAGTCTTAAAAGTCTTAAAAGTCTTAAAAGTCTTAAAAGTCTTAAAAGTCTTAAAAGTCTTAAAAGTCTTAAAAGTCTTAAAAGTCTTAAAAGTCTTAAAAGTCTTAAAAGTCTTAAAAGTCTTAAAAGTCTTAAAAGTCTTAAAAGTCTTAAAGTCTTAAAAGTCTTGAAAGTCTTTCAAAGTTTTTAAAGTTTTCAAGCTTCCAAAGAAGAATCATAATTGTTAAATTAAAAAAAATTGTTTATTTGTATTGAAAGTTATCACCATTGGAATAAGATGCAAGCAAAAATACATACGCCCTTTTTAGAAATCAGTCTTAGGTTGAATCGGTGTCTCCATTCGTGCAAAACAAATGGTTTACTATTCTGAAACGGTGTGCCAAGTTTTGATGAAGTTGAAAAAAAGTTGATTCTGATTTTGCCACTTTCTCTGCTGTTAATTTTTATATTTTCTCTTTAAAATTTATTAAATAACATCTGACAAGAGATTTGCAGTTGTGGTCTCATTCGATTTGTTATCAATATTTTCTGACAGTCAGTGGCAATTAGCAATCGAAAAAATCCAAGTTTTAACCCAAAATCGCCATAAAACACAAACGATAAAATGTGCTGTGATATGCGATCCAGTTCCAGTCTGTTGGTTTCCCCCCTTGGCCGGAACAGAAAAGCATTTTCTATTGATCTGAATCTGTTTTGCCCATTCTTCCACCCATTGCCACTGTAAAACAGTTCAAAGGCATAGAATATCGATTTGAATAAATTGAGGCACATCCCTCCTCTTCCGGGACTTTGTGACTTTTTCTGCCGGTGGTAGTTAATTTATGCAAATTTAAACATTGCAATACGTATTTAGCTCGGAATTACAACTATGTGTCACACTTTGATTCGCACACTGCGGTTCGTCAATGTTGCAAATGTGGTCAATCTGCCTGGCTTCTTCCCAACTCCAATCGTTTCAATCAATTAGCACACTGTTTGTCCCTCACCGACCACGAAACACTTGGCGAAGGTTCACCGTTGGAACAATAAAAATTTAACAATGGCCGCGCGGTGTATCGATCGATCCGCTGGGTTGATCCGCTGGGGGCCGAATACCGGCCGGCACCCATAAATTTGTCCCCGGCTGGCAGTTTTATTTGTGACAGAAGATGAAACATGGGCTCACGGTGGCAGCCGAAGCCGAAGCCGACCCCCTCCGGGACCGATTCGCCGCCGAAAATGGGCAGATTATTTATGGCGCCGCAATTCAATTGAGCTTTTTGCCAAACTCGGTAACTACGTTCCGTTCTACTGCGCGCCACCGAGGAGGAAGGGAATTGACCGCACGGTGTCCGAATAATTGACGGATCCGCGCGAGCACAACCAATGTATAACATCGCCAGTTGAGTGCTTTTTGTGTTTCGATTCGGAACTTACTGAATATGTGTTGTAACGACGACAAAAGCACTTCAGAAGGTCGTTCGAACAATTTCATGTGGTGCTGGTTGCGGGATTCAGGGGAAATTGATTTTTGGCTAAGTCAGGAAGAAAAAAAAAACGTCCCGGCAGATTTGATTTATTCGAGAGAACTTTGCACAACTGAATGGATCCTTGCAGTTTTTTGTTGTTGTTCAAAACTTTTGACGACCAACTCACTATCTTTTGGCTCGGTGGAAGCAAATAGTTAACCTACAAAAAAAAGGTGGCAAACAGCGCTTTAGGAATTTTATGACCAAAAGAGGGGCTGATGGGAGTCAACTGTTAGCGCTGAAAAACATGTGATGAAAAAAACAGTCTTTTTCCATCGAGCGTCGACGACTCCCCCGTGAAAAATGTGCATTCTGTTGTGAACCATCCGCCATCCTCAGCTGCACACCAACACCACCACCGCTAAAGGGACTAATGCCGCATTACAAGTAACGTGTCAGGGTGTGTGTGTGTGTGTGTGTGTTCGTTCTGAAATATTTATGAATTTACACAGAGGCCATACCGGTTACGGCTTCGTGTCAGGCATGATGGCATGTCTGAAAGACCTTGGCCGGAACTGGTGAGGATACCGATAGGTAGGTCTTTACCCTCGAAAAGCCAACCACGGTGGTGTTGACAGGCTACACTTTCTTCTACCGAGTCAGGCCTGCTCAATCCGGCCAAAATAAGCCGGAGATTCGGTGAATCACTGGTAATTTGGGCCCGTCCAACAAAAGTTGGTATTATTAGATTTTTTTCCTGGTATCGATTTTTGTTGTGTTCCGGAAAATACTCAAGAATAACGAGCAGGAAACAAAGTGAAAAGTTTCGAGAGCCCAGAATTTTATACTCAAGAATCAGCGGGCCTCGGGACGAGATAATATTAATGATGAAGCAGTTCACGAGTCAGCTAAGCAAGTCTAGGATCAGAGAAACCGAGTGGAAATTTCGGTAATAAGGAATCCGTTTTTAATGAGATATTCATTCAGCGAGAATCAATTTGTGCTCGCGTTGACCGTTCTCAAACAGTTGACTTCTCGAATCGTTTCTATTAGCTCATCTATAATTTGTTGAACATTGAAAGGAACAACCGTTTTCCACGTCTCATTTATCAAATTGACTTTAATTCGATTGCCAAAGCTGGCAAAGGTTATGTTGATTCGTGCTTAAACTTTGCCAGTGTATTTTATTAGAATATAGATTGTGTCTATTAAGAAATAAAAATCAGTCAAATGATTTCAGCATACCAGGATTACCAATTGTACTACTTAGGTTTTTATAACTTGAGTTCAAAGAAGGTTGTTTATTCGAAAGCAGGAAGCCCTCCTCTGAAACCAAATCTGTCTACGTTTATTTGTGATATTTGGTTATAACAGATATTAAACAAACTACACAAATTTAAAGTTTTTCTGAACGTAAATTCCACACAATTACATTGATTATTTTCTATTGTTTAAGCGGGCTTGCCTCCTATAACTTTTGTTTTTCAACGGCTATTTTATATTTTATACCAGTAATTGTAAGTGCAGCCACGCACCTGTGTTTAGCCAAGTTTTAGCAGTTGTCTGAACACGGTTATTTGAATTCAACTCAAATCCGTCTTTTTGGCACTTGAACTTGTACAAGGGTGCAGATATCAGTTCGTTTGCAACTTTGTACCTAGTGCGAAGTTTTCACAAAGCTTGTACATGCCCTTGTGCAAGCTCTTTCAACTCGGGTGCGTGCACTGAGTACAGTTCGTCAGCGTTTGGACACAGTTTTATACCGGGTGCGGATTTGAACTGAGTTTATACGCATGTAATCTGAACAAGTCAGTTTCGTCCGAGACATCGTTTTAGGCTATGATAACAAAAAATATTTTGCAAGTAGCATTAAATTTACGTCTGTTTAACGGTTTATACCGTTAGGTCGCACTAGCAGTTCAACATAAACTGCTACGCACTGATGAGTCAAAGACGAAACGTAAAATCAAATGAATAAATCAGCAAGTGAAGCAAATCTGATAGCGATGGAATGAGATAATTTCATCATTTTCGCATCGGAGAGGGAGCTCACCAGTTATAGTTTAGAACTTTTGTAAATCCGATTTCAAATTGAATTAGCATTTTTCATCGCTTATGATAACCGAACGCAATTTTATAGCGCGAATTTAGTCTTCACCAATTCTTTTCTCACCATACGCGATACAAAAACGCTTAAGCAATCCTATTGAATCGCAAATTCTATCGATACCAATTTCACTGACTTTCAAAAATAAACCTTTTTTGTATATCGACAACCCTAAGCTGTTCTGAAGTGATTGAATAATTCCTTTAAATCGCATATCTAAACCAAAACTATTTGTTAAAAGTTCTAAACTACCTTGTTGTGTAATATTAACAACTGTTTGTGATGTAAAAAGGTTTTAATAATTCCACTGAGTCGCCAACTCAATCAACATAAGTTTCGCAAACTATCGACCAAGGATGGTTTTTATCGTATCAAAGAACGCCCACTAGCAACTCTTCACACGATTCAATCAGTGCCATCAAAGAGAGACGGATATCATCGCAGCAACAAAAAAAATGTCTGAGAATCAACGGCTAGCACGCTGCTGTGGGGATCCTCTCTGAAGCAACAAACGGTCGCTTATTCTCGTTTCGCTATCCGATACTATACAGGCAGTTGATAATTGCGATAGAATTATTTTACTATTGCCGCTTATTCTAACTTTGTACATATAACCTTTGTATAAGTTATGTCTATGATAATGTCTGTGAATGCTCCACTAGTATGAGAATCATCAAATTGAATCATCGATTCGATTTTCTGCGATAATTGTCAACTTGCGATTCTCCCTTGGTAAATTCCACACAGCATCGATCATTACCAGACTGTAAATTTTTTTAAGGTCTGTAAAATACTCAGAGTATGAAGTGGAGCGAAGAAATGTAGAAAAATTCTCTCATGGTTCATGCATTGAGAGGCACGAGTTCTTGTAGTATCTTCTACCGGATTGAAAATGTTGTATACAATGTAGAGAAATATCGAGCAGCTTTTGTCAAACCTTCTAATATTACGCTTTTCGAAAATGATTGGAATTTGAATTCAATTTTAAAGACGAGTTCGAAATTTGAACTGTACACAAATCATTCATAAACGAACGCAAGTTAAAACCCTTATCTGAACCCAAGTGTGAACCCAACATCGTAAACATGGTGTGCATGTACGACTTGAGTTCATCTCAGGCTGTAAATTCAGGTACCTTCAATAAGGGGGGTGTAATGTTTGTAATGGCATAACTCCGGAATTATTGAACGGATTGCTATCAAACTTGGCACATGTACTTCTTGCTCTTCTGAGATGGTCATAAGCGTATTTTTATGGGAGGAGGGAGCGTAGCAAGTGGAGGGGTCATGAAAAAATTCATATAACTTGATGAAAACCGATATATTTTAAAGATCTTAGAAACATTTAGCATACCATAGATATAATTTAATGGAGGATGGATGCAGCAAGTGCCTTTAAAAAGGGGGTGTAATGTTTGTAATGGCATAACTTCAAAACTACTTAACGGCTTGCTATCAAACCTGGTACATGTACTTCTTGCTCTTCAGACATAGTTATAAGAATATTTCCATGGGAGGAGGGAGCGTAGCAAGTGTCCTTAACAAAGGTGGTCATTAAAAATATTATCTAATTTGACGAAAATCGGTACTTTTTGAGGACACTTTTTGCACAACTTAGATAAGATTATAAGGATATTCTGTTAGGAGAGGGTGTAGCAAGTGCCTCTAAAAAAGGAGTGCAATGTTTGTAACGGCACTTTTGGTACTTCTTTACGAGTTTTTTCACGAGAAAAATTGGTACTTCTTCACGAGTTAATTATATAAAAACGTCATTCTATAGTACGAATGTAGTTATGATGTTAAACAACCTTTCGTTATAAAATAATCATTATCAGATGGAAAATTTTGAACAATTCATGATGTCATAAAATTTTTATAAAGAGGAGAGAGTACCAAGTGATTATATTCATGGAAGCCAAAGGTATTGTAGGTCGATTGTGATGAGGAAGCACGAAATTACGTTACAAGCACATATAGATATAAAACTCGGAGGTTACTAAGAAGGTATTTATAGAGAGAAAGGTGTTTCAAATGTTTCCAACAAAAGGGTTCAAATTTGTTGAGAATACCATGAAAATTATGATTATTGTGAGATCTGAGATGGGACACTGGTCATTCGCAGTCTGAACATGAACGGAGTATTGTTCGATCGGGGTTCCGTCTAAGTTATGTTTCACTACAAGAGTATTTCACTAAGCAGGACAACTTCGAGAATTGTTTTCTGCCTTCCCTTCACGAAACATTTCCGAGCAACGCCGGGTAATTCAGCTAGTGTTATAATACATTGATGATCATATGTAGAAAAAATATAGTCAAGTAAGTCGTATTCACGACAAAATCTTTCCCTGTATCCGAAACGAACAAAATTTGTATTTCCAAACACGAACCTGACCCGAACTCGTCGGGTTCGTTATCGGGTGGAAATACTGGAAAACCCGACCACCTCTAGTTTGGAAGTATTGCCTGAGAAAATCAAAACATAATTAAATATACGGTCATTATTTTGTAGCTCGTGCAGGCCCAACAACCCCTCCGTCGAAACGTGGAAAACAAATGGAGCAGTCTAGTAAGAAACTTCAACTGCAAGTCAAAAAAAAACTTGGCTAATTGCAGCAGCAATTTAACATCGTTAAGGTTTGTTCACCATTGAGAGAAATGCATCGTAATGAGCTTTTTTTTCTTGTTTAGGTCAAATGCTCGACAAAAATCTTAGCAACAAGGAAACAACAAAGTAGGCGTCATTTCAGTCGCCATTTGTATAATATTCGGTTCCGAAAAATCTAACGGCCTACCATTCGTCGTAATTAAGTGACATCGGCGAATCACGTAACCAACGTGACAACGTTCAATTTATTTATCAATGGACGAACCGAGATTTCACATCTGTTCAACACCGAAACCGAGGTTTATTTTTTTCTGCTGTTCTGTTCTTCTAGCCCCGGCGGCAAAAGAACTCCCACCGGTGTTGAAAACATACGAGTAAAGTTTGCTGGGTTCGCCAGTTGGAAAACATTATCTCGATCACTTTTCCGTTCGGGAAACTATTTTATCGCTCCCGATTCCCGCATTGATTGCCTCACTATATCATGTTTCACGCTCCAACGCTTCCGGAGAATTGTACACGGGGAGGGAAAAAAAAACTTTTTTCCACCAAACAAGCAAGCGAACAGCAATAAAGCAATATAAAAGAAATCCAACATTTCCACCGAAAACAAAAAAAAAACAAAAAGTATCCACTTTATTTCACACCTTCAGCGGAAAGATCTCCTGATTACCGTGTATTTCCTCCGTACCATTAGTCTTCCCATCCGATGCCGCATGTCCCGGATGTCGATTCGTACTCCCCGCCCGAGGTCGATGGAAACATCATCATTATCTCGCTGGCAAAAGAAAGCTGCAACCGAACTTCTTGCTGTCATCATCATCATCATTACTGCCGTCGTCATCGTATTCACTCCCCCTCCCAGTCAGCCGAAGGAATGCTTTTTTTTTGCCATCTGGAAAAGTTTCCCGGCCAGCTACCTACGGCACGGGAAGAGAGAGAGAGCGAGCTGTTAAATTTTCCTGCCAACTATATTATACTGTCGCAGCATGCCATGCCGCTAGATATCAGGCAATTACAGCATCCAAAGATTTATCGACTTGATTCTTCCCCCGCATCATCAACACCCCCCTTTTAGAAGAAAGAAGAAAACTGAAACCGATTTTCCAGTGTTTGTTTTCCTTTGTGCAAAACCCGAACAATTTGTTTTGGTTGTTATTAATTTTAATGAGCGATTTTCGGGCTTGAAATGCTCTGTTCGTTTGCTTGAAATAGCGATGCTACTGCGGTTGAACACCCTCGATTCGTTGCACCTCTCGATTCGCCGCGTCAATTTACTGTCTCCGGGCGAACTCTCCCCTGAGAAACGGCAGTAGTAGTAAGTTGATACGTTTTATGAGACCCATTCCGTAGGTTAACTGCGACGACGAGTCAATCACAGCGAACGAGTAGGATGGTAAACAAATCTGTGGCTGGTGGCGCGGTCTGCAACCGGAGAACTCTATAAATATCGACATTGGGAGCGCGGGGGAAAACACATGGTTTTGCTATTTATGCGCGACCCCGTCCCCGTCGGTACTCTCAACGAAATGCGCGTGCTTCCAGAGGCCATTAGAGTCGGTTGGGTTTTTTTTCTTCTTCTCTCTCTCTACCAGTCGCGGTTGACGACCAGAGTAATTCCCATTCATGAACTGACTGCAAGGCTTTGTAGCGATAATTGTTTACATAAAAATCAGTTATGGGGATTTATTACTTGCGCCTTTTTAATGCATTCCACTCGGTTTCGTCGGCTTCATCGCCGTTGTCTTCTGGTCCCGGAGTGAAGTGGCAGTTTGGTCTGGAGCAGAGTGTAATTATGGCTACGACATAAATTCTTCGGCCGGCAGCAGCTTTTATTTTAAAGAGCTTCCACAGTTGGTTTTTAGTCGTCTGCGTCTGAGAGGGAGAAATCGTAAAGTGAAGCAACCGCAGATAAAACAATCATCCAGTGCCGAAAACAAGCAGAACGTGTGCCTGTTTCAACCGCAAACCGTCGCCTCTCGGCCAAAAAAGGGGTAGTGGAAGTGGTAGTCACTGCACACTTGTGGGGGAGCGCGGCATCATTGGACTTCGTTGCCGTTGCCGTCGTTTGCTATTCACGAAACTATTTTGGAACGCTGTTTTTAATAAATATTTTGAAATAATATTTACATGCAAAGCGCTGAGCCGTAAATGTAATTGAATCAGGAAATAAATCCCTACGGTTTGTGTGGGATCAAAATGTCAATCGAAACCGAATGTTTACTCGCTGGGATTATTTTATGGCGAAAATTTGGGTCAATAGAACCGAATGGTAATTTGTTGAGGGCAAGCTGAAAAATTTGTTTTTATCCACCTAGTGATGTAGCAAAGAGGCCTTATTTATATTACTAATACTGAGGTTCTTTTTTACGCGGTATTTAAGCGGTTTTTTCTACATGTTTTTTTGTGCGCAGATTTTCGAAATTTCGCGATTTTTTCATGTGAATTTTCAAAGTTATCTGGTTTTCTTAGAATTGTCTGAAATTTGTCTTAGAAATTCATGAATCGTCGAGATCTGGAGTTATCCGGCAATAAATTTATTGATTTTTATCTTTTGTATCATAATTTAGTGTTTAAACGACTATTTTTCATTACAAATTTAAAGTTTTACAAATGTCTATAAATACTTTTGGCTTGTGCTTCTTCAGTGTTTAAAAGGCACTATTCACAGTATTATCAAATTTCAAGTTGAAGTTCTAAACAAAATTCTTAAAAAAGGTATAGAGACTATTTTATATTTCATCAAATTTTTTATTCTCAAAATGCATCGAAACTGTTTTTGTGCAGTTTTCAGCTTCTGAATTGCAACGATCAGAAGAAAGTACATGCAAAATTAAATCAGTCTTGAGTCATCCAAATCAGCGTATGTGAAGTCTGAAGACTTGCTATCAATTTTTGAGATTGCGCTTCAGGGTTCCATCCTATTTCCGTTCAGATCCCTCTATCAACAGTACCAGCTGGATAACCGGATAATAAGAAACTGCATTCGAAATTCTTCATCACGAACACGATCGGCCATATGTTGTCGGTTCAGTGGTAAACGTTTCGAACCAACTATCTGCATAACACAGTAAATAGATTCAATTTGTCACCATTCAATCACCGCTTGTTCCAACCGATTTTAGCACACTCGTACTGGAATATGCTTAACTTTCGTCGAGAGAATCTAAAAATTAATCGATTTCTTTGTGCGGAATTTATAAAAATTCGGAAAGATAATTTATAGTTTCATAGCTAGATAATCAATGTATTCGGGAAACAATGTAATCAGACTTTTACAATAAAACCTTATAAAACGTTCGAAGCTGGCTTTCAGACCAAATAGTAAATAAAATGTGCATTTTTATTGAAAATTTCTTTAATTTTTATTATGAGAAAGGCATAATTTTAACAAGAGATTAATTAAAATAAATAAATGAAACTAAAGTTTATTTTGGTACAAACTAACATAACCTTTTCAATTTGTACCAAATTATGCAAAACTTCTCCGTTTTTGCAGCTTCGTTCTAAGTGAAATCTAAGTTTTGAAATTTTCTGCAAACTTACCTGCGGGAACCGTGAGTAGGATCCGATTGAAATTAAATAGCAGTTTAGGGGATCACAATCCCTTTCATTTGAGTCTAAGTTTGTGAAATTCGATGCGGCCATCTTTAAGAAAATCAAGTGAGTTCCGTTTTGTAGTTTTTGACCGTTATTTCCGGTACTTGCGGAACCGAGAAACGGGAGTCATCGTCGCTCTAAATGACGGATGGCAATTTTAAACGCATTTGACTGTATATGACCGGAGCCAAAATTCGAATCCGGATAAAAGTGAACAGCGTTCTATGAGGTCATAAATTCCTATGGAACAATAGTACTCTACGCCGAAAATCCTAGTCGAAAGTTTCATATCTTGTACAGTCGATAGAAGAAATTAGCAAGAAATCTGTAGCTGCGGACTAAGTGGCTCCTTCAGTAGCCTCAAGCCTTAAATGAAATAATACTTAAATAATAAACCAGATAGTGTAATAATATCATATAATTGAACATGGCCCGTGTTGGCGGTCCAATGCATAGAGCACTGGTCCTATAGGCTTGGTCGTATGATCGAGCCCCGATCTAGAAGGAAGGTACGCTACACAGTTCTTGTGAGTTTACTTCTAATAAGATGAACATAAATGGAGTGTCGTGCATTTTAGGTAAATTTATATTCGAAAATATGTGAAATTGGGTGATTGGAAAATTACATGGCTTGAAATCGAATGAAATAAATAACATAAGATTATTAGAAACAGCGCGACTGGAACCGAGAAACATAAGATCACAAAGCACGTCATTTATTCAACTGAGCCACAGATTCACATATCTGCTTAATGAATAATTGATACATATAAATCCATACAGCGGCACTTGATAGACAAGTGTAAATAAAACTCGTAGCCTATAAAGTTTAGGACGAATGGAATATTGCGTCATTTGACAAGTTAAGTACTTTTGAATTTTATCGTTAGTAGAATTAAGTCTACTGTTGAAATCATAATTGTTCTCTGTGTACGAATCGGCTACAAAGGCTGTTGAAACAGAAGGTCAATTTTCACAAACGAAATGTAATACCAAGCAGTGTTGTAAAACCTCATTCAATTAAATTGAAATCGAATGTGTGCACACACTGACGATCACTCTACTGCAGTGAACTTCACATTCTAACACACAACCTTCGCTGTCGCACCGAATGGGAATTATCCCGTCCCTCATTCGTTTCTCCTTCTAACGAAGCACAGTTTAACCACCGTCAGTTTATCTCTTGATGTAACAAAATATCTCTTACAATTCAATGAGAGAGCAGCCTTCAAGTGAGGTTCATGTAAACATTCGGATTGGTTTAAGATAATAAATGAACGGTAAACCAGTCATGATAACTGAAATGTCAATCTATATATATAAAAATGCAGAGACCATTCTATGTAATCGCATCACGTAAGAACGGATGGACGGATTTACATGATTTTTTTTTTGTTTGATCAGTTTTCACCCCTACCGGGTTCGTATATCAAAAAATCAGGAAAACTTGCCGGAAAAGTGTGAAAAGTCCATAGAATTGTTTTGTATGGACAATGGTGGAATTTTCCGTTGAAAAAGTTGTCAATGATTGCTAGATCTACGATTGATGTTTGGCGCGCAACGAGTTGCATAAGTGTTTGGTCGTCGTAGAAAAGAATACTAGATCGTTGAACAAATTGTTTGGCGCGCAACGAGATGTTTTGTGTGGAGATATCACATGCATACTTGATTCATGTTATTTGTCATTTCCAGTCACGTGCTTAATTGAATATCACAATTATTGCTTGCCAAATGACTCAATAACGGAATACATATGACTGTTCTAGAAAACCGCTTTAGGCAGGCGAAAACGTTCTGATATCGTTTACCAGTTGATGGATTGTATGTAATGGAGTTAGATAAATAATATTGGTCATCGTGAGCGCGAGTTTAACAAATCAGAAAATTTTTGATTGAATCAATGAAAAGATTGTTCTGTAGAAACGCTAATGTCAAACTGATACATTTTTCTTGCTTTCTAATGCTTTAGCGCACATAATAAGTGGCCATTAGATATCAATGTTCAATTTGATTATCATAATGGATTTATACTGCCATTTTCTAATTAATATTCTGAGAAGAATATTCGAATTGGCAAGATCAATATCAAATGATGGGGGCAGGTGTTCAAGAGGGGTGGAGATTCAAGGGTGGGGAAGACGCACAAATTTGAAGGTAAAGTCAAGTTATTTGCACTTTTATATAAAAGACACTCTATTGTTGATGGAACCTAATGTTAAAAAACCTTCCATTGGGTGGAGAGGGGGGAAGTGTAGTTGTTAAAACCCCTAAACCCTCCCCTCCCTTTACACAGGGCTGGTACCTGAACAATATCCACTTTATTAGTGCCCTAAAGTACGCGTGGATCTTTTAGGCAACTTGAATATACAGGCAAGTTCTGAGAAAACTTTCTCGCTGCTTGAAAACTGTACAAGGAACTTCTTCCTAATTATTCTGTTGCGTCGGGTGAACATTAAAGTATGAGTGTTTCCTTAAAACGGACTATTCAGAATGATTTGTATGCTTTGTATGTATGTGTTAAGTTTATCAACACAAAATTCTGGTTATTGAGCTTTTTTATTCATTACCGAGAGCAAGAATCATATCTGGAAGAGGAAGCGTGACACCTTATATCAATTTTGTCGAAGCTATTAGAGAGATATTCTTTATTGGCTTAAAGGATGGGATGACAATCTGTGCATTTGCTCAATTTTTTCTTAACAGAAGTATTTCACATTTTCACATTGATTTTTGGTGATATTGCTTTTTTCAGCTAAAGCGAATGTTTGTCGAATTCCGTTGATTGTGGAATAGGTAATCAGAAAAATAATGGAGATAAACGTTAACTACTTAGTCGTTTGACAATTCTGTTGTCCGAAAACATAAATTCGAACAAATAATTTTTGGGAGAGATGAAGTTCGACGGGTGAGCTAGTTACAAAATAAAAATAAATTAATTGTTCCCTCTTTCAGTTTTTCTTTTTTAATATTTCGAAACATATCTCAACACATTTCAAACAGTCGAAATTATCGATTTTAACTTGCTATCATTTATGATAATTGAAAACTCAAATGAGAACCGTCATCCTCTGTTTATCATGATGGTCGGAGAGAGTTTTGTGTTATCGAGTTGATGTTTACGCCTATTCATTCGCACTTGCTCATTGCCCACAGTGAAGACAAGGAAGACAATGAAACAGATAGATTACTGGGCACTACAAACTGAACAAGCCAAACTTCAAGTGACTAGGTACGGTTATTCAATTGACGATGAATTCTGGGAGTTTCGGCAACAAAAATAAAAGGAATAAGAAGAGATATGTCGACAGTCAACGGCCATAAATTTCATTTTCAATCAATAATAATTCATTATAATATAATGAAGTTTCAACGCATTGATGTCACGGCTTTGATTTGTTTTCGAAAAATGACCATTTCTACAAAAAAGTTTTGTACTAGTGACTTCCACAAAATTAGTCAAATTTTCCAATAAAAATACTGAAAAAACTTCTAATCGAGTCCATTTAAAATCGATTTACATACAAATAATTTTAAATTTGATATAATGTAATCGCATAATACGTGATTATGTTCCCAACCAAGCGTTCATACATTGCAAGATGGGCGCATTCTAACTTCTTACAAAAACAATTTCTTGTCCAAGTTGAACCTTTTATCCCGTGCATTTTAACTGAAAATCGTTATCATCCGAGATTCCAAAGGAACTCAATTCGCGAGAAAATTACAACGAATAGCCTATTGCTGTGGTCCGATATTTGCAGAAAGTATCAGTGCTGGGCAAGAACAAGTCATTGTTAGAGAAACATTTTTTGCTTCAAAATGCCCATCCAACAATGCATATATGAAAGGTTGGCAAGGAACATAATAATCGATATTGGGACAAAATTTCATTGAAATAAACAGTCGTATTTTTTTGTAGCTTGACTTCAAATTTTCTAGATCAGTTATATTTTCTGTGAAGGATTCGATAAGTAATTTTTTTCCAAATTCAACTGTTGAATATATATTGAAGTAATGTATTAATTTATGACTTCGTAATAAAAAGTAACAAATATAAAATTCTAAAGAACGAAACGATATTTTTTCGAAGTCGCAGATTTTGCATATGAAAAACCCGTCAGTCATGTGTTCACATCGCAAGTAAGCAGATCGATCGCACTAGTTATCTGCTTTTTATAGCATATCGATTACCGCATCCGGTGACGTTAAAATGTTCATTCACTTCGATATAACTTTTATCGTGAAAACGACTTACTTTACTATGAGGGGGCCACTCAAAACCCACTCTGTACAAAAATGGGCAGAACTTAATCGTGTATATATGTTGTTGTATTTAACACAACTACAAAATTTTCGCTCCATAATATCCGATGTTCAGGAATTTATAATAAAATTTTCAGTTGTATGACATAAACATAAATAACTTATAATTAAAGTTTTTGGAAATGTTTGGTATGAACGAGCATTGAGATGAAATTCAGGTCCAAAATAAGGCGCGCAAAATTTCAACGGTATGAACTGAACGAATCATCGCACAAAGCGTATCGTGCAAAAGCAACACATAGAAATATGGAATTCTGTGGCTGACTGTAGTGGGCTTACGAAACTAGGAACAGGCACCAATTCTGTATGGTTATAAACCATGAGTATTTTTAATTGGATAATATGAGGAAGACATATTGGTGCATGTTGTTCTAGACGGTCAATTTAGTCATTTAATTTATAATCTAAATGCTCCAATAATTGATTTTCTCGTCTATAGCGAAATTGTTCATTCTTTGTTATGTGTGTGTTCAATTTTATAGTATCATAAATTGAAGAGCATCAATGGGAAAGGTGAGTGGTTTGAATATTTACGAGGTTAAATCGATCTATTTCGTGATTTAATACAGGGTGCTATAAAAAATTTTCACAACTAAAGAATATTTTTGTCATTTTCGAGGAGTCTACCGATTTCGGTAACCGGCACCCCATTCTTTTCGACAAATCGTGAGGAATTGTCAGTGATATGCAGGCTGCTGTCGAGACAAAGTAAGCCAAAGCTGCTCATACAGCGGATGCTCCGTATAAGAAAAACCTTTTTTAATCCACCTAGTGGTGTAATGATGCCTTTCTCATAGTACTCATTACCAGTGCAGTAAAATTTCACTCAATTCAATTGAAACTGAATGTGAAACACATTGACGATCTCTCCACAGCAGTCAACTTCAATCTCTGACACACACAATGTTTGCTGACGGCACGAACGGGCTGCATTCAGTTCATCACTCGTTTCACTTCAATCGAGGCTCTGTTTAACCACCGTCAGTTGATCTCTTGAAGTAACAAAATATCTCTTTCAATAGTGTGAGAGCGGCCTTCAAATGAGGTTCATGTAAACATTCGAATTGGTTCAAGATAATAGATGAAAGACTAATCAGATAGCTGAAATATCAATCACAGAATACACATAAATTAATTGTTTCCTCCTTCAGTTTTCATTTTTGATACTTCACTCCATTTATAATTCTATTCGTTCGAATCTGCTAACTACCAAGAGCGAAGACAATGAAGCAGCTATACTACTTGGCACTTGAAACTGAGCAAGCAAAACTTCAAATGACTAGGTACGACTATTCAACTGACGATGAATTCTGGGAGCTTCACTTGAAAATGGCAGCAAAAGTCAAATGAATTAGTAGGGATACGCTGACGGTCAGCGGTCATAAATTTCGATTTTCATCTTATATTATTCGATTGAAAATGAAATTTTACCGCACTGCTCATTACATCATAAATATAACCGTGGAATGCGCAAAAACAACTGTTTATTGAATAGAAATAGGAAAATTTGTTCGAACCTAATCTAACAAACTCTATAATATCTGTTTACCCTGTAGTTCCGGATCCGAAAGTAGTATCCACAACAAATTAAGGAATTCTGTATGAAACTGTAAGACTTTTCTTTTGAACCTATAAGTTTGTGAAAAACGATTTGGCCATCTCCAAGAAAAGTAAATGAGATCCTTTTTGCAGTTTTTGACCACTATTCCTAATTCTTCCCAGACCGGATTCAGATAAACGGAATAGCCAATGTTAGTTCGTTTACTACCAACAAATATGACCTACAAATTGGAACAGTTTTGAACATAGCTAAACCTATACTTACTACCTCATACTCTATTTCGTTTTTGTTACTTCTGCATATGTAAGTCAAGCTAAACAGCATAAAACATGTAATAGCATAATTATTTTTATTATTATTATTATTATTATTATTATTATTATTATTATTATTGTTAGTATTATTATTATTATTGTTATTATTATTATTATTATTATTATTATTATTATTATTATTATTATTATTATTATTATTATTATTAATATTGACATCACTACACAACGTGTACGAAATAGAACAAGCACGCCTTGTTCGTTTTGTGTTTTCTTCTTCTTTCGGTGTTGTACATATAGTCATTTTATATGGCGATTTAAAAACTTTGACACTCATCGCCCTGCAACTGCGGAACCGGAAGTCGGATCCGGATGAAATTTCACAGTAGGTTTAAAAACAGTATGAACTTTAATTCAAATCAAGATTGTCAAAATCGGTTCAAGCATCGCAGAGAAATCGAAGTGAGTTTAGTTTAAGGAGTTTTTCTTGTCCACTTTCGGTGCTCTCGGAACAGGAAAAGAGGGGACCAGTAGTGCCGAATGAAGTTTTCATGCCCACAAACTAACAAGCTCTGCAAACTAGAAGAATTTATCAGACAGTTTTAAGGGATTTGTACCTGTTTTTAACCATCGTTCGTGGAAAAATACTAATAAAATTGGTAATTTTCCACTTATCACGCTTTAGTTCCGAAACCGGAAGTCGGATCCTGATAAAATGTTCCACAAATTTTTAGGATATTATAAGACCTTTCATTTGAATCTTAGTTTGCAAAAATCGGTTAAGTTGTTCCAGAGATAATTGAGTGTAAACTTTTTCTCAAATTTTCACATATCACCATATAACTCCGGAACCGGAAGTCACATTCAAATGAAATTCATTAAGAAGCTATGGGACCATTATACCTTTTATTTGAATCTTAGTTTGTGTAAATCGGTTCAGCCATCTCTGAAAAAAGTGAGTGCATATTTTTTTCACTTTTTTGGTACATATCATCCTATATCTCCGGAACCGGAAGTCGGATCGGAATGAAATTCAATAGCAGGCTATGGGACTATGAGAATCTTTGTTTGTGAAAATCGGTTCAGCCATCTCTGAGAAAAGTGAGTGCATATTTTTGTTACACACACACACACACGGACACATACACACACAGACATTTGCTCAGTTCGTCGAGCTGAGTCGAATGGTATATAACATTCGGCCCTCCGGGCCTCGGTTAAAAAGTCGATTTTCACAGTGATTGCATAGCCTTTCTATATGAGAAAGGCAAAAACGTGGAAGACCGGCCAAATCAACACCAAAGGCGCCAACATCCAAATCATCAACCAAGAGAGCCATCAGACAATGAAGACTTTTGTCCAAAACGCTTCCAAAACGAAAAAAATCGTTTCTTTTTTCTTTGAATAACTGCAGTCTTTACTTATATTATTCCATTTTTAGTGAATAAGGGACTTTAGCTTTCCATTGATGTATAGATGTCCGCATAATGTGCACTAAGTCAGAAGTTATGAGCTTAAAATAAAAGGGTAACGGTTGAGCATGAACTTAGCGAGGCACCTCTCGCCGATAATAACGCAAATAGGTGAATAATTTGTTGCTAATTAGTTACGAAAATTTAGAATTTGTTGTTCAATTATTTTTTATTTTTTTGAGTACTTCGCTAAGTTCATATAAAGTTAGCGAAGCCTTCTTCCAAATATGCTTCAAAACAAATTAAAAGCCAGTGAATAATTTGTTACTAATTTTTTACCAATCAGTTACGGTAATTTTGAATTTGTTGCTCAATCTTTTATTTCACACTTCATATGAACTTAGCGAAGAACTCAAAAAAATTTAAATAAATTGAGCAACAAATTCAAAATTACCGAAACTAATTGGCAACAGTTTAGCAATAAATTATTCACCTATTTGCGTTATCATCGGCGAGAGGTGCCTCTCTAAGTTCATGCTCATGGGTAACGGTAACCGAACACTCTACCCTACACGCAAATAATCTCGAGTGTTTAAAATAACAGAACGATCCAAACCAAGTTAATAGTTGAATATTTAGCAGTTTTCGGTTTGTACAAAAAGTATATATTTCGATTCGATTTCTTCGCGTTTCGCCTTCGGCTCATCAGTGCTTAATAGTTACAAGTTGTTTTTAGCTGAGAAATCATAGATTTGAGCCTAAATCTGCTTCCTGCGAACTAGAGCTTGCATGTTTAAACAAATGTTTCAAGTTGTTTAAAGAAATTGTTTTTTACAATAGCTTTTTCCGCTTGTTATTGTTCTGGATATTCTTGCGGAAGCCATATTATTTGTGTGTTCGAGACGGGTTTGACAAATCAGTTATTGAAATTAGTGTCATATAACTTCTTAGCCTAAATTTAGAAATCCTGGATGGCTACAAACGAATTCCTGGGGATTTTTCTAATATAAATGAATTTATTAATACATTTGAATATTGCATTTTTAATGTTATCGCAATCGATCTTGTTCCCATATCAACACTGTAGTCTTATATCGTTACATTTCTTCAATTGAATCATTGAAAGTTTGCGAAATTCACACAATCAAACAAATAAGTACGTACGATTATCCATATTCGAAAGTGTGGCAAAAGCATGTCAGGTCTATTCGTATTCACGTCAACCAGTTATCTCTCTGACATTACCCATCCGTTTTATGGCTGTAGTAAATAATGCTCTTAAGACCAATCCAATACTAAATAATATTGTCTTTAGAATGTAAATTACTACTAGTTGAGTTTTTTATCAAAAATTTATTATTTCGTATAAAAATCAATCCATTACTTTACTAATGAAAAATAAAATTGTGGTTCGATATACCCAAAAATATAATTCGGCATTCCTCACAAACTATGTTCAAAAAAAATAGCCACAGAGCCAAATTTAATGCAAGAATTTTTCGATATCTTTATGTTTCGTCTTAGACTCGTCAGCGCAAAGTAGTTTACGTTGAACTGTTATGCACTGCTGAGTCTAAGACGAAACGTAAAGATAGCGAAATTGGTTATGTGCCCTAGCACATAAAAAGGTTAATTTATAAATGCATTTTCTTTCCTGAAAATAAAAAAAAAACATTCATTCATATTGGTTGTTAAGATGTTTAACAGCTCGCTAATTTATTTTTGACTAGAGATTTCATAGAGGGATCTCGAAATCGTTGATATTGTCATCGATGAACATTCTTCAAATGAATAAGCCGTTCAAGATTGTTATCGATGATAGGAGGATTGCATTTAGTTTGAGCTTTTGCGATTGATAGATTCCTCGCTTCAAGTATGCAATGATTCAAATTATCTATTGCGAGTTTTTTCTACCCAAAACAATGTCCGATGATGACCTGGATGCGATTCATTTTCAATAAAAATCTCGTCATTATTTCTAGCCAAAATCAAGTGTTTTCAATCTCTGAACAGCATACCATCAGTGCATGAATTCTGAGCCTTTCAAAGATTCCATTATTTCGTTAGAATGCATATTTTGACCTGGACCTGCATCGTCTGTCGGTTCGTCGTTACAAACAAATCTTCCGAATATGCCAAGACCAACACCCGTACCGAGGCACTGGACGGAATCCAATCTGTAGTAAGTTTTTCACCCCCCTCACAATACCAGACCAGAGTATTAATTACGATTTCTGTGCACCGTTGGTGTATCACATTTTCCTCCAGCGGCGGCCATTGTGTTTCTTTCTTTTCCTTCGTTTTTGCTTCGTTCGCTGTCTTCGCCGGTGAAAAGTCGGTCGGTAGCATTCCGAAACTGAACGTGAAACATCAAAGCGATTCGGATGAACAGCAGTTCAACAAAACAAAGCCAGTGCCAGGTTCAAGAGTCTCGAACAATGGAGAGGTGGAAGCAAACATTTTGTTTGAATTTCTTTTCGCCATCGCATCCATTCTCAAGCTTCCATAACTTAACAAAGGTTTTTTTTTGCGATGGCTGGTCCGTTCGAAGGGAGCGTGGGAGGGAACACGAGAATGATTTGCTTCGGTGGAAATCCAGTAAAAATTAAAACATCCTGGCCGAGGATCACATTTTCCGGTGCCCCGTCCGAAATGAGGTGGAGCCATTGGACCGTCTTCTACCGGGTGGGGGTGTTAAAGTGATATCCGGCTTGGGGCGGCCGGTTTCTGTTCCGGATCAATCGGAACGTGATCCTATAAGAAGATTAAATCTCCATATTGGTTGTTCTCGGTTCAACTGTTTCGATTTTACTTAGCCAGTGCTGGAGATATGACCGGGAAATTTCACCGTCTGTTGGCTCAGAAACGTTTAAAGTTACAAGTTAAAATGAAAGGAACTCTGGACAATCCGTGTCTTCGAGCGAAACGGTAATCCTTCCCGGCCGATTTTCTTGAACAGGCAGCTGATGGAAAACCTTTCCCCCTTCAGACATCGTTATTTATTTATCAAGCCGCTGTTTATTTCATTCCGCTTGTTCCTGAGAATTCATCTACTTTCAATCTAGACGCAGCATAGACAGATGCTCGTTCGGCAGTGCTACTCACTTTTCCCAGAGTCGCCTTGGACCGGGATCGCACGCTAGAACCATTCTTGAGTGGCCGATTAAAGTGCAGTCGATAAAGTGAACGAAAAAATTTTCTTCTGCATGCGTGAGACTGAATTTATCGGACGGGTTGGGTAATATTTCTTTCCGACTTCTTTCTTTTCTTCTTATTCTTCAAGACGATGGATTGGCCGGACCTTTTTTCCTTTTTCCACGTGTGTTCCGTCTACGATCTTCTGCCGGTGCCTTCCCCTCATCGCCTTCGAATCAACTTTCATTGATTTTCCCGTCCGTTCTAGTTAATGGGTCGTATTTTTTGGGTGCTTTTATAATCGTATGTCGGGCACCGATTTGCTACATAAATTTCCGATGATCGTGTTAGTTGTCTAAATTAAAAGACACATACGAAAATTAAGTGATGCCGCGTTGGATGTAAAATGGGGTTCGGAACTTCGGAGTTCAAGCTCAATAATGTTCAATCTTCCAGCTATGATATTCTTCTACCTGCTGTTGGTGTCAGTTCAAGATTCAGACCGTCAGCCGTTGAGGTTTCAATAAAGATAGAGTAAACAATCTCGGTGGGATCTATGAAGAACAGGGAAGGAAGGATGTTGATCATTCATATGGTAGAGGTGGTTCGAAACATTCTCTGATTCGAACCGGGCAGCTGTCTCTATTGTTTATCTTAAGGGTATGAATTTCAGTATGAATATTTATTGATTTGAATATTCAATTAAACTATTTCCCGTAACAAAATTTGGACATATTAAGTTTAGTTCAATCCCAGATTGATTTTTAATTCATTCGAGAATATCATCTTAAAACTAATTACAGTAACTTAATTAAGCTGCATGAAGAAACTTTACTCCAGCTATAAGCGTCTGTATAGACTTCTCTGCAACCGATTTAGCTGCGAATTTTTCAATGATTTTAGAATTTATTCTATAGTTGTTGCTTGTTGTTAATATTGAGAGAGTTCTTTCTTCACGCGAGCCCATTACCGCTCAATAGGTCGCCATTCCTGACAGTTACGTGGATTTTCCTCTTTCGGTACAACATGGACTCCATGCTCTCTATATCATTCCAAAACATCTTTGGCGTAGTGACAAGATGCCAAATCAAGCTTGAATAGGGAGGGAGCGTCATATCTTCGTATAAATAATAACAATCGCTCAATGTTGCCTTCATTTCCATTCCGTAGTGATGAAGATTTGGTTTGCTCGACCACGACTGCATATTGCCTACCAAAGCAAATGCTTTATGGGAATCTTGGTCATTTTATTTATACTGAAATGCTTTTCTACACAGTTCCATTGCAAGACAGTATAAAAACACATTCCGGGAAGCTGCTAAAAGTTTTTCAGCACATAAATTTCAACGTCCATTTTCACGCACGAAAAGCATATATTTTATCAATTGAAAAAAAACCTTCCACCCCAACAGAATAGGGATCATTATCTAAGAGTTTTTTAAGTAGTTCCTCGTAAGTTAGTAGACAACGTTGACGCGAGACGATCGTAGACCACGAGTGTCGCCAATGTACAATTGTCGGAAAAAATATTTGCCTAAATTTGATTGTTTTATCCTGTATAACCAATGCTAAATTCTTTGACGCTTAGTTCAATCCGAACAATAGGAAGCGAACTCTCGAAGGGGCTGAATAGTCTATATTGCCGCGCAGTCCGAGCGGCGTGCGTCGAGGATTGGAGAGGTGTTTTCCAAAATTAGAAATAATAATCTCTTTATTTTTTTGTTCTTCTTTAAACTTCTTTTATTTATTTTTATTTATCACTATTCAAAAACTGCTTTCATGCTTCCCCGTCAGCCACATTTAGCGGATGCTTTCCTTACAACGATATTGTACACGGAATGGTACTACTTGAAAAACGATGATCAACACGAGAAAACCCTTTTCCCTTTTAGTGTTAATCGCACAAGGAATAATATTCTCATTTCGTCCTAAAATTTCACTGACTACGCTCTAAACTATGACGACCGTGACTTGCGACTCTTTGAAAACTGTTTGACTGTCCTTGCACTATCCGAAAACTGACTGACCTGTCTACGGGTCGACGCCCGAGACTTACGGCTATCTACCGCGAACTCTTTGAAACTAACTGACTGCTAACTCTTCTCAACTATGGGCTCTACAATACTAGTAAATGCAAAGAAAATTTTTGTTAAGGGCGCTGCATGCCCCTTTACTTACTGAGATTGATGTTACCTGAAGGGTTATCATCAAGTCGACAAGTCGTTGGTTTACAATAATTAGGTTCGTGGTTGGGTCACAAAATTGTTGTCTTCCTAATTACGGATGCCTAACTTGCTTAAAAAAACCCTTTTTTTACTACGTGAAATACTTTTTCTAACCTTACGCTGATCCTTGTGCGTGTCTGCTTCTATCGTTGCTTTATCTGTAAGGTAATCGGATGGTTGCCGGTTTCGGACTTTGGGTACCGTGTAACTCTTCATTCTTGATAACTCGTTCTTCTGTGTTGATGATTCGTATTAGAGCTTCTCGTTCATCCGGTTTATTGACCATAGCTTCGAATTAGTTGTCTCATTTACACTTGGGCATCATTGGAATTACTGCCAGTAGTAATAATCGTTCCGCAAAACACCATAAGATCGTAAATTGGTAAATTTCACGAATCTACAAACCAGAGTACGATCGTACATAGTGATGTGGACAATGATTGATTACATTTTACAGGGTGCATACAGCTTGCAGAGCTTTCTGGACACAATTATACTACAATAATTACAATTACCGTAAAAAGGAAAGGTGGCAATGATTTTCAAAAACATTAAGCCGACCCAGGCCCGTGCGCAGGAATCATCCATGGGGGGGGTTTCAAGGGGAGAGGGGGGTGTCCAAAAATGTAAAACGAATTCTGACAGGATCGTGCGCGAGGGGGGGGGGGGGGTTCAAATTATGTCAGTTTATAAATTGATAAAAAATTTATAAAAAAATATGAATTGTCAAGTTATTTGCACTTTAATATAATAAGTACTCCATTGTTCATGAAACTTAATTTTAAAAAAATTCTTCATGGGGGGGGTTAAAACCCCCAAAACCCCCCCCCCTGCGCACGGGCCTGAGCCGACCCAGTACACATTCAAATATCTCATGTAGCAAACCATCTCCATTCCATTCCCGTGCTTTGAAAAGCAACATACACATCGCAACCGGCACCATCAACTATGAAAATTTATGGACTAGAAGTGCATGTAAAACTGTTTGTTGGCTTTTATACGGCAACATAGTTCTTTCCATTTTTTTGACCGAATTTGGCATCTTGCCTCCACGGATGCCACTAGCAACGTCCATGAAAGTCAGCCCTCTCTACACGGTAGAGTTCCGCTCAGTAGAAAAATACTGTCAAGTAGAAATTCAAGAAGACACGAAAGACTGTTGTCTACGAGATAAATTAAGTTCAAAACAAACGGGCGATTTAGAAGACGAAAGTTATTCTGTCGTGACACGTCTTCGAAAACACAGATTCAAAATTAATCAATACTGAAAGCAATCCGTGATGGATCACATGAATAGTGGAATTAATATTCGTTTGTACATTCTATCAACATTACAATTGTTAAAATTTCGAATAAATTGGTTTTCCCGTTTTTAGGATTGACACCTGATAATGTCGAGTTTCAAAAAAGCCACCGGGCTAGCGAGCTTGACATAAATTGTTCATCCTGAATTTGATGTATACTTATGTACTTGGGTTTATTTAAGTATTTTTATAAAACATTGCTATTAATGGTATATTTGGTTTTCACATCTGCACTCTCTTAACTATCAAATAAAACTGACTAGCTTGTCTTGCCTGAATGTTCGTTAGACCTGACTACCTAGCCCTGAACTATTGTATCCGGAATTACAGGGTGATAAGTAAAAAAAATAATTTTACGGGTATTGTTGAATACTTGGCGCTAGCTGTCCTATGAACTAGCGATACAATTCTAATATTGTGCCAGTTTTGTAAGTTGTAAGTTGAAAAACGTGATATTCGATATGTTGAATCACAGTTCCCGGTTCCGGAAAAACCGTGGTCAATAACTCCAAGAACGTGACTCACTTTATTTTCTCTGATACACTCTTACTGATTTTCGCAAGTTTAGGCTCAAATCAATGGTCATTTGATCCAACAAGCTGCTTTCGAATTACATATAGTAAGCTTGACGAATAATTCTTTTTATCAATTAAGACGAATAAGAAATCCGGAAGTTCTTTTAATTTTTATCAGAACCCTACAATAGTCTGTATAAGCACTAATGAATTAAATAGCAGAAATAAAGATTCGCGCTTTGCACACATAATCTTAGCCTGCCCGGTAAAATCGTTCAGCTAACTGATCTACTCTGGGGGTAATAAAACAGAATTCAAAAAGTAGCTCAATTTAGCAAAGTCCCTCATGCAAGTTTAGCAGAAGAATCCAAGAAAGATTGGGTTAATGATTGCGTGTGGGGTATTCAAATGTCAAAACAGCGGAACTGAAAACCGAACCACACATCGGTCGTGCAAAGTCTAAACACGTACGCAAGCTTTGTAAGTTAAGCTGCTTCTACAGTTGCTGTGAAATATGAGACTTGTGAAAAATTTCCTTGGCATGTTAATAATTAGGATCTCAGGAACTGAAAGTATGAAATGTGTGTTTCTGGAAGAGAACGGTTCACGTGGACCATTTCATACAATCACACCTAGTATTTCTTTACGAAATACATGTAGTTCTTGTTCGCAGGAAGCGTGCTTAACACTAGAGTGCCCAAAACCTAAATTGCTCAAAAGCAGTCAGAATGATTAGATTCTCTCTTCAAAAAAAAAAAAAACTGACAGAATAACTAAAAGCTAGTGCAGTGTGCCTTAGTGCATATATTGTTAAACAAAGAATAAAAAAAGATCACAGCATTTTAAGCAATCCTTCCATTGTGTACATATTGTGACTTTCCTGGGCAATCTAGTGTTAAATGCGCATTTTTTCATTATATAATTTAACAAGCTCACTAACACCTGATTTTATTTTATTTTCTTGACGAAAAACAAGCCTATTGAAATAAAGGATTATCATCGAAAATTTAAGACCAAGGAAAAAGACCCTAGAATTATTATTATTATTTCTTTATTCTAGATAATCTATCAGCTTGAGATATTAACAGGTTTCTCCGGCATAGTAAAAAAAAACAATGCAATGGGGGAAAAGGAAACATAACGTAACGTCGACAAAGATAGAAACAATCAGATCAGATTAGATTGGATAGTGTTAGTAGACCAAACTTATCTACACCAATTTAGGAACTTTAAAGTAATAATCGTAAGTACCGCTTCAGACATAAAAGGAAAGGGTATATAGGAAAGCAGGCCCAAGACCGAAGCGGATACAATGCGAAATTTTCCAAAGTTTCATCGACGAGGACATTTAAGCCACAGAAGCAGTTGGTAGGATGACAAAATACCAATACGATACAGACGCACGACTCAATGATTGACTGGTTACCGGGTGAAGCACACACTTCCTGCTCAAGTGACAAACTCTCTGGTGAACTTGCAGTAGAAGATATTCGTATCTTTCGTTGCAAATTGATAACCGTAAAGGAATCTGTCGCTTGGGTTACATGCTGGAGGGAACCTATCAATGATAGGCCGGTTTCCTCCTTCGTTACTAGTGTTCATTTGGGCACCATAGCCTAGTTTGTCCGGTATGGAAAGTGCGGATCGTTGTAACCACCCCCCTCGGCCAGAGTAGCCCATAAAGGAAAAAAAATGCCTTACTCTTCACTATACGGTGCCGGGTGTCAAATAAAAAATTCAAAACTAGCCGCGTTAAATTTTCTGTCATAATTTTGAGCGCTTATAACTCAGTGATTTGTTGATGGATTTATTCAATTTAACTACCAATCGAGTCGGAAACATTTAACTTAAACATGTATTGCAACGTCGTTTTGGGTTTTTAATAGTAAACCATTGAAAATTCGGTTCGAATGATTCCATAAGCCAAGCGTAGCTTGTCATAATGATGTCATCGTCTTAATTCCTCTAACACGGCCGATGGTTTTGATCGTTGCTTCACACTAAAGATGATCATGGTTCGGGTATTTGTACCCGAAACCCGACCCGAACCCAAACCCGACCCGAACCCGAACCCGACCCGAACCCGACCAATACCAGTCGAAAAAGCTATGTTTGTCGGGCTCGAGTTGAGTACGGGAGCCGATTTTTTCATTTTCTACGGGTACGTATTAAAACATTTTGGGTCGGGTTTCGGGACTTTCTTCGGGTTCGGTTTATTATTTTTGCTTATTATTTTTCTACGGAAACTACTTTGCATGGTGAGTAAAAAAAAAGGTCTTCTTTTCTTCTTTTTCTTCGTACTTGAAACCGCTAGAGTTTCCGGGAAAAATGTCTATATAATTAAATGACACTACAACAGTCAAGGATCACTGATCAGTATCGAACCAAAGTACACTCGGTTCGGTTCGATGATGTTTTAGAGAAGGTTCAGAACTAATTGACTCAAGTGGCACGTTCCCCTAGTTATTTGGAGATCTTGTTTTGGCGATAGATTCGCAACTTACTCCTTAGAGTAGAGATATAAAGTACCCAGGGAACAAATGAGCCGCAACAATAGCAGTAAAATAGCCTCATATGAGTACCGAAAATTATTCTAGTTCTATATCAATATGAAAGCCTATCTGTTGTAAATAGCAAAACATTGGTATGACACTTCCGACTCTATTTCGACGAATTTTAACATCAGTTTATTATTTGCCATTTTATACTAGTTAAGGAGTGCATCGAAAAGTAGTTAGCAACATTGATTATTGAATAAAAAAGCGAAAAAAGAACATATTTTGACATCAGTTTTCGATATATTGTAGAAAAATTACATTTTTATGCATTTCACTGATTATATTGAAGAAAATCCTAGTTTCTGTGAAACGCTCGCACTTTGGACTTGACATTCTTCATTAAATTTTGCGCAGCTACTTTTATAACTTTCCTGGTGGCAGCTGCCCAGTTTTTTTAACTCCTGCATCTTTTGGGACACTGTACCTTCCTTCCGAAAGTGCCGCTTGACAATTGCCCAATACCTTTCAATTGGCCGAAGATCCGGGTAGTTCGGTGGGTTGATGTCCTTTTCCACGAAATGTACATTATTTTTTGACAACCACTGTAGAACGGAGTTGGCGTAGTGGGCTGAAGCCAAATCCAGCCAGAAGAGAGGAGGAGCCTTATGCTTTCTGTACAGTGGCAGCATTCTCTTCTTCAAACATTCTTCCTCGTACACCTTGGCGTTAATTGTGCCTTTCGTGAAGAAAATCGACGACCGCAAACCACAGGTACAAATTGCTTGCCAGACCAACACCTTCTGCCCAAACTCTTCCATCGCCACCGTGGTGTCAGCGTCGTCCAGGTCCTGGTACACCGATTTCGTATAATATTGCGGTCCGGGCAACGCTCGAGAGTCTTCCTTGGCGTAGGTTTCGTCGTCGATCAGGATGCATCCGTCTTTATTCTGTAGAATTCGGTTATACAGTTTCGCGCTCTTGTTTTGGCCTGAACTTGCTGTACCAGGGGCTTTTTCGGCACCTTCTGTTTCTTGTACGTTTTCAGGGAGTTCCGAACTTTGATCCGTTGAATCATCCCGATGCTGGTGTTGAACTGCTTGGTCAAATCCCGCGTCGACGCCGATGGGTTTTTCCTGATGTACTCAACCACTTTTAAGTCCCGGCCGGGCTGGCTGGGACCCGTTTTCCTACCGGATCGGGGCAAATCCTTCATGGAAAGGGTCTTACCGAGCTTCTCGATAATATTTTTGACATTGGTGTGGTGCACTTTCACCCGTTTTGCAATTTCGTTGTATGTGACACCACTTTCTGAGCACCAAGTGTGCATTTTCTTTCGCGTTTCCGGATCAATTCGACTCATCATTGAAACGATAAACCGTACCGAAACCAATCGATTGTGCAGCTGTTATTGACATGTAAACAAACATGTCTCCGCAAAACACGCTGCAAAAAATTAAGCTATTTCAGAGTAAAAACTGTTTGAATGTTGCTAACTACTAATCGATACACTCCTTAATAGTAATAATATAAATAATGGTTCATTTTATTATAATTGTTTATTTGTGCATTATTCGATTATAGAAATGTCAATATAAGACTTCAATTTGGTACAATTTTACCATCATTACCTCATTTTTGCGACGACAATGTAAATTTTTGATTACAAGATTTATTATCGTTAAATTCACAGAATGTAAGTTTTTGCTATCCTCATATAGAGAGGTTATGCAATCACTGTGAAAACCTATTTTTGAACCGAGGCCCGGAGTGCCGAGTGTCATGTACCATTCTACTCTGTTCGTCGAGTACGCAAAATGTTTCTCGGAGAACCGATTTTCAAAAACTTATATTCAGATGAAAGGTCCCATGCAAAATTCCTGAACATTATTTGGATCCGAATTCCGGTTCCGGAGTTCTGGGGTAAAATGTACAAAAAAATGAAAATATGTGTTCTAACTTTTCTCATAGATGGCGCAACCGATTTTCACAAATGTAGGTTCAAATGAAAGGTTCTGTTGGCCCATTCGTAATTCCTGAATTTCATCCGGATCCGGAAACATAGGGTAAAAATTTTATACCATCACTGAGAAGGGTTAAAAATTTTATACCATCACTGAAAAGGGCGAAAAAGCGTAAAAAGTTTTCTAAATCGACCTCAAATCTTCTCCAATTGATAGTTTTTATCAGTAGACGATAAATTGTTATAAGAACCGAAGAAAATTATATTGAAGATTACGGCAGTATTATGTATGATAGTATGATTTATATGAGAAAGGCATCTTCACACCACTAGGTGGATTAAAACAGGCTTTTTCTCTAGTTTTGCAGAGAATATTTAAATTGACTATCATGGAGCGTGATTTTATAGATTTCGTTGCAATTCGAGTGTTGCAAAAATATGTTTGAATACACAATCGAGTGCCTTGGGCCACAGCTCATTAACAGAGACAAAAAATCAGCAACGACCCTGAAATGTGGCATCTCTGACAAAAACCGTAAAAATTCCTCAACACCTAGAGTATCAGTAAAAAAAGAACAAACGTGTAGTGAGTGTACTGCGCCAAGTGTAGAAACCAATTTCGCTTCAAATGAATTTTTATTTTCACTTTGCATTACATTATACATCATAATTTACGATATTACTTCTAGTAAAACCATGAATTTGTGAGCAAATGTCGCCCGAGTGATTTTTCTCTTCACGAGAAACAGTATTATTCAGTTTTATTGATTGAAACAATGATAGTTGTAACCCAAGGCACCCACCGTGGAGAGTGCCTCGAGCCATATGTCAACAAATTTTCAAAAGTATTGGTGAAACAATACTTTTTCATATAGTAATGGTATTCGTGAGTGGAGAGGAATGAATTAATAATATTTGTGTGCTGAACGGAATACAGTTGCCAGAACAAAATGTAAACATTGAAACTATTCAAATCACCTAGCAGAACAGAGTGGACTTATCTCATCTTCATGCTCATTCTGGAGTTAACAAATTGCAATCATGCGACCAAAAGAATTGTGCCAAAGAAGATAGTTTACTGTTTGCCTTCGCTTGGTTCTTGGCATTTTTTTTACATTACAAAGTGAAAAGAAAGCTGTTACATTGATGAATTAAGTATAGTAACACGAAATCAGAACAAACTCGGTTGCAATGGCTTTATATTGATTTTAATTTTTGAATATGAAGCTCCCATGTTCAAAAAATACAAACCAACAAATTATACATTTTCCAATTTTGTCGACAACATCATCGTGTTCGGATAGGAAAGCAACCTCACCCAGAGAACAGTCAAATGGCACTTGACGAGAGGGCTTGGATCCAGTACTGTTTTTAAATTCCCTGGTATTGTTTTGAACCGGCACACCTGGCAGTTCTTCCACTGTTTGAACTGATGAGTCCCGCACATATTCACTACCCAAAACACACTCTATCAACGTATTACATCTATTTTTCTATTGATTTTCGCGAATGAGCGCTGCTTTCCTCTTCTTAGATGGACGAGGCATTTCGAAAAGATTGAATTACATGAACTGTTTGTTTATTTTTTGCTTTCCATAGCGACGGTAAATAAGACAACAGGGTTGCGGATAACTTGGAGGGAAGCAATGTTTGAAATAGAAATAAGGGAAATGTTATCGGCTACGAAAGTAGTTTTGATCCGTGATTTTGACTATATTAATGTGCGACTAATCGAAAATAATGCCATTTTAGTGCGTTGCAAGGTTTTTTTCTCTAATTATGTATGGCATCACTGACAATATAGAAGGATGGTATTACCAATACTAAAGCAGGCCGGCAAACTTTTTATCGTGGATTTTTGGGAAATTTTCCAAACCAGAACTGTGAGTTATTCAAAGGTTTTATAATAAAATGTTCAGATCAGAGGATAAGTTTACCGATGAAGAACAATTCAAAAGCGTTTCATAAAGCTTACTTATGTCACAGAGCTATAAACAGCAGTTGAAATCTTGAGGTGAGTGAAAAATAAAAACATTCTAAGAAGAAACCTTCTAATGAAGGTCCGAAAAAGTTTTGCACAAATCATGCTTCAGAGTTGATAGTTTATGGTAAACATATATCAATACGATGAGTGATTATGTCACCAAATTGCAGTAGCAATTCTACGCAACATATTTACCCCTACGCGTAGAAAATATGTGTTTCATGGTTTGTTTACATCTATAGCAGGGCAAAATAGCGGAAGGTGGAGGGGCTGGGTAGGTGGTTTCTTGGTTGCCATTTGTGGCTCGCTTCCATGGTCACCTTAACAGTTTAGTAAAAAGTTAAGTGGAAAATGGCCCATTCTGCCGACTCCTCTCTACTGCTTGCGGTCACAAAAAACTGAGAAATAATGAATGATACATGATATCTCAACCGGATCGTTGAAAAATTCAATCTTCGGAAGAAAAAAATGCTGCTTTACTTAAGTAGCAAATGCGTCTCAGTCTGGAGAAGGTGCGTGTCATTCAATTGAACAAAAGCAATAGTGCAATTCATACTCAATTCTCATCTACGTGCAAGAACGATTTTACGAAAGATTATGTACGAATAGCAAGATCGCAGTACGGTATCCATTTTTTCCATCAAAAATGCAGTGTGGAATATTTTTCCCGGCCTCCTGAACGGCCATAAAGAAAGTTTAATTCTATCGCCAGCTCAATTGCACACTGCGAATAATAGATCCCTAACGAGCTTCAATTGCGAGATGAAAACCCCCTTCTTCCGTAATGCCAACCACCAATAATAGCGGAATTGCAACCAACGACAAACCCTTAATCAAATCCAGAACGCTAATCTCATCGGCGGCACTCGCCGTTCGTCCGGAATCTACAGGGTCCGGCACTCGAAGTGTAACCAATTAGAAAGGCCATAAATTCAGTTTGGAAAATTACTTTTACTTAATTCAAAGTACAAAATGTGTAAAAATAATACAAAATTCAGAATCAATTCACTTTTGCTCGATATGACCACCTTTTGCCTTGACTATGCCCTTGAGACGGTCAAAAAACGAATCGCAAGCTGCCCGAATGTGACTTGCAGGTGTATTTTGGCCCACTCGCGGACAATAACTTTTTTCAGCACCTCGACACTGGTGTATCTTTTAGTTCGGACTTTGCTCTCCAAAATGGCCCAAAGAGAATAATCCATTGGATTCGCATCTGGTGAATTCGAGAGCCATTGTGTGGACGTGATGAAGTTCGGAACGTTGTTTTTCAGCCATTGTTGGTTCACTCGAGCTTTGTGAGACGGTGCCGAGTCCTACTGAAACGTCCATGGTCTGCCACCGAAATGTTTGTCTGCCCACGGCTTCAAAGCAACCTCCAGAATACTTTCCCGATAATATGTCGCATTTACCTTGACGCCAGGCTCGATGAAAACGATTGGAGAGCGCCCATCTGCGGTTACAGCGGCCCAAACCATTATCTGTTGCGGGTGCTTCCTCCTGGTGGCCAATCGATGACTCAAATTCTCGTATGAACGGTCGGTCAAGTAAACCCTATCGTTTTGAGAGTTTACGAATTGCTCAATTGGAAAAATTTTCTCGTCAGAAAATACAATGTTCGGAAATTGACCGCTTTCGGCCAAACGAAGCAACTCCTTCGCTCTCTCCATCACTGATTTTTTTTTTGCGTTCACTTTTGGCAAAATGCTTTCTTGCGCTTGTAAACAATACAACTCCGAACTGTCATTTAGCAAATTTCTAGAGAGCTGATGCCCGTGCGTCAGGTGCGCGAGCGGTCTGAAGTTGGTTACACTTCGAGTGCCGGACCCTGTACAAGCCGATGTGTCCTCATCAAAGACCAATAGGAGAAGAAGAAAAAAATCACACGAACGCCAATTACTGGGACTGTGTGCTCGAGTGTCTGCAACGAACCGTCGCCCGGGTCGTCGCCGAAGCCTCCGTGGAGGAAAAATCTCGGAAAATTAAGATTTTCCTGCAGGCAATTAAACACAATTCAAGTAGCTGCCAGTCCGCCAGAGTGACTCGGTTCAATGCCTAGCCAGCCTAGCTAGGCCTTACCTTTCCCTCTCCAACCGAGCGAAGTCACGTTCCTCATCCGGTTTTGTATGGATGTGTAGTTGTTAGGTTTGTGGCAGAGCCACTTTTGACTCCACTCACTTGTGGGCGAAAAAGCCTTTTCTCTTCTCATACAGTCAATTTTGACGAGGTCCTACTTCCGCACTTTCTTATGTTTTTTCTTCGTTTGTTTTTCCTTTTCCCTTCGCTTATTTTTTTTGCTTCCTACAACGAAGAGCTTAGCGAACGTCAGATCTTTGGGCGATGGGAAAATCCTCCGCTTTGAGACGATGCCGGTAATGTGAATAAAACGAAATGGACCAACCAGCTTTTTCACAGATCGGTCTGTTTTTTTCTTTTACTTCGCCTCCCTCAACGTTTTCATTCAACCCAACGGAACAATGCACGAAAAAAAATTGCTCGGAAGAATCTTTTGAGAAATTTTGACTCCGTGAACTTGCCTCAAGCGGCGGATTATGAAGTCATGCTTAGTTAAACTTACCATTTCATGACCATTTCAGTGAATATTACTGTACCATCAAAAGTGCTTTCTTTTCCGTGCATGAAGAAAAAGGGTTCACTCCTCTTATAGGCCCCTTCTGACGAGAGGCACGAAGAGTCGGTAGATGAAAAAAAAAGAAAATGAAATCGTGATGCTCCTAAGCGGGACTGGATTTTCAATTACTTGCCTAGTTGAGATAAGGAAGAGTGAGTTTGAAATGAGGATACTTCGAAGTGGAAAACAGACCCACGTCGACGTAATTCCGGTGATCATTGCTCTGATGGAACAGGAAAGTAAGAACGAAAAAAAAAAACACTCGAAACCGTCGGAACCGGTCGGTCGGTGTAAGAGGCGAAACGAAACGCTTGAACATCTTTGTTCAACTCAAACTGGCCCATAATTCCCATCGGATTGGTCCAATTTTTCCTAGTAGATATATAGTTTTGGGTGGGGTTGGGTGCCGGCTGGCTCGTGTTTGTTAAACGAGAATCGGGGTTATTGTCGATACTATCGATGGCTTTTATCGGTTCTCTTTCCTAGTTTGTGATCCGGGTATTTTCAGAAACAAATTAATCCCGGCCGCAGGGTTCCGCATCATTAAACCAGCAACAGAAATGCTGCAACAGTTCCCCCCCCCCCCCCCCCCCCTGCGGCGGAGCACAGTGATGGAAATTCCTCACAATGGTTCTCGTTAGTAAGCGGATTTACTTCCGATTTGATTTCAAACGCAGAACTACAACGGCTTCGGCTCGGGGGTCGTTGAGTGTGTGTTGAATGTTGGAACGTTAAATCTTTCGCGAGTATTGATGAGAAGATCACTGCTGATTGGAAAGATGGACGATTTTAATTGGACCGAATGAAGCGGCATTGTTTCGACTCGTTGTATTTAATTTGACTGAGTAAGAGTCTTAATTTGGACGAATGATATCACGTAACATAAATACGAAATAATTAAAAGACAACCGCCCTTGTCACGAGATTAGTAGGACGGTTGTCTTTCTTGTAGCTCTTTCCTGGGTCTGCGTCCCAGGGGATTGAAAGAATCTTAGTCGACATTAATAAGAATTTTTAAATATGACATCATTTTGAGTCACCATTTATCAAAATCAAATCGGACTCAAATGAGAAAATTAAATTCAGGAAAATCCGAAGCGTTCCGTTTCTAAGCTGGCCAAAGTGGTGAACATGTCGTGGGGAGATACCGGAAAGATAGGTAAGCTCGTATTTTCGACTAGTTATTCGAATACGGTCACGATTTGGCAAGCGTTCTGCAGTTGTGGCCTAAAAAACGGAACCATTCCTAAGTTTCATCTAGGAATGCCTGAAAAAGTGTTTATCCGCAAGAACAATTCACATCCAACTCAAATTTTGAATGCTGCCGATGAAGCTACTGCGTTTCAGCTGCTGTGGTTACGAAATGAGGCCTATATTTTTCAAGATTGATTCTTTTGTAAAAAAGATTAAGGATTCAATAAAAATATCAAGTTTGGAATAAATTTTGAGGAAAGGCACAAACAAATGTCTCTTTGGAAAAGGAGTAGGGCTTTAACATTTTTTAATTGTTTTTCGATTTTCAGAATATTTTTATTGAAAGCTATGATTCTTTTCACAAAAAGATATGCATATTTTTCAAATTTTTCCATCCATTTCATGATCAAAAACTGGTTTTAAATCTAAAAGCTAAAAACTAGACACTAAAAGCAAAAATCATAGAGAACGGATACTAATGAGATATAAGATTGAGATTCAAGATTTGGAACCTTGTAAATTAAATACAGATTTACTTGGAGATAAAACAGTTTAACTAATGCTTGTCATTTTTGTCGTTCTCGTAAAAAAACGGTTATGTGCCCTAAATACAAACATAGGATAATCCCTAAATTAATACAAAAGCGTGTATATTTGATTTTTATTAAATTCAATACAGACTTTTTCCTTTTTGCCTCACTTATAAAAATACTATGCAATCACTGTGAAAACCGACTTTTGAACGGAGGCCCGGAGGGCCGAGTGTCATATAGCGTTCGACTCAGTTCGTCGAGTACGCAAAATGTCTGTGTGTGTATGTGTGTATGTCACATTTTTTGCGATAACTTTTCTCGGAGATGGCTGAACCGATTTTCACAAACTTAGATTCAAATGAAAGGTCTTGTGGTCCCACACAAAATTCCTGAAAATTATTTGGATCCGACATCCGGTTCGGGAGTTATGGAGTCAAATGTGTTTGAATCTAAGGTTGTGAAAATCGGTCGCGCCATCTATGAGAAAAGTTAGAACACATATTTTATTATGTGTTCTAACTTTTCTCATAGATGGCGCGACCGATTTTCACAACCTTAGATTCAAATTAAAGATCCTGTAAGCCCATACGTAATTCCTGAATTTTATCCGGATCCGACTTTAGGATCCGGAAATATAGGGTAAAGTGGGTTAGAAATTGTATACCATCAATGAAAAGGGCGAAAAACCGTAAAAAAATTCTAAATCGCCCTACAATTTATTTGATTTAATTGATAAGCTCACAATACCAATGGCCGAGAATAGAATCCTAAAAACTGTCCCAGAAAGTATGGACGCAACCAAAAACTGCTGCCATTTCGCAATGGTGCAGAATCTGTCAATTTTTATGGCTGCGTCCTGTTCTTTACACTCTGCTCTAACCACTTGTGCAGTTATTTATTCGTTTTTATTAGTTTGTTTCGAAATGCGTGGACTTTCAGCAGAGCAACGTCGAAAAATTGTGTACAAATGATGCACAGAACGCGGACTGTCACTGAGAAAGATAGCAAAAATGGAAGGAGTAAGTGAAAAAGTCGAGCGCAATGCAATCAGGAAGTTCGGCGAGGATAACACCTTTGAGGATTAACCAAAAAGGGGTCGAAAACAAGGTCCTGCTAACCCTCAGTTGGATAAACGTATACTGAAGGTGTTCGAGCAAAAGAAGGAGGTTTCAGTTCGGGATGTGGCCAAAAAAGTGGGCATTTCGAAGTCAAATGTTCTTCGTACTAAAGAACGTTTGAATCTTCGAACCTATAATAAGCAGAAACAACTAAAACGTAGTCCGAAACTAGAATCATCGATCAGGCCGAGGGTTCGAAAGCTGTACAATACGATTCTTGCTGGAAAATTGAACTGCATAAAATCATGGACGACGAAACCTACGTGAAAGTCGATTACAAATCCTTGCCGGGACCACAATATTATACCACAAAATTTAGTAAGAAAGCTATGGTCTGGCAAGTGTTTTGTTTCAATGAACAGCGAAATATACATCAAGGAATGTTTACAAAAACGACTTCAACCCATGATTCGAAGCCACAAGGATCCTGTTGTCTTCTGGCCAGATCTTGCTTCTTGTCACTACTCGAAATAAACGGTAGAATGGTATACTATCAAATATGTCACTTTCGTCCCAAAAGACATGATTGCATACAACTTCGACCAATTGAAGAATTTTGGGCATTAACGAAGGCACATTTTAGGAAACATGTCTCGGTAGCCGAAACCATTCAACAGTTCGAAAAAGTTTGGAAAAAAGTGTCAAAACTTGTCGCCAAGAGGTGTGTACGGAATTTAATGAGGAACGTTCGCAAGAAGGTGCGCCAGCTAGTCTACAATGGCTAAGTAGCAAATGTTGAGAATAATATTCTGTTGTTGTAGTCTAATATTATCAGTATATCAAATAAAATTTGAATATCATACACTTGTGACTTATTTACAGCGAAATCAAAGTGCGTCCATATTTTCTGGGACAGTCTCTAAAAATGTTCTAATGTAACTATTTAAATGGCTAGAGAGAGGCATTATCACACCACTAGGTGGATAAAGAAGTTTTTTTTTGGTCAAAATTGGGTACTTTATTGACAAAAAAAAGTTACAAATTCAATATCCGAAGTATTGTCAATCGCAAGTCACTACTATTTCACATCTTTTTGGCAATTCACGACTATCCTTTTGAAAAATTCGACCGGTTTGGTTACAATGCACGTATGAATTGATTTTTGTTGACTTCCATACGTTGCTCGACGTATTTCATCACCAGTAACAATTCGATACAAAGAATCTTTCCTTTTCGTGCCGTTGAAGCAGTTATTAGCACGTGAAGAAACGACGTCTTCATGTCCGTTAGCTTCAATTCATACGGAACCCGATTGCCTACCTTTCTGATTATTACCTATTGCTTACAATCGTTAGCAAATGGCTGGTTGTGTAACTCCGAGTGATTTTGCGAAGTTCCTCTTGCATTTACAACGGGTCTTAATCATAATCTAGGGCGATAGAGTAAGTTGGCATTTAGATCATACTGAAATTTAACACAGCATGGCGTGTGAAAAGAGGACGTGACACTAGGTTGATTGGATGAAGATGAGGGTTAAAAACGGAAAGCAAGATCGTTCTTCGTCTTCCAAATAATAAACTTTTAAACCGTGTAAATCATTATCAATACTTTCCCTCAGCTTGAGAATTTTTACCACACTTTCACCAATATACGATGACTTTCGGTGGCTGTTTTCTTCATCTATATATATATATATATATATATATATATATATATATATATATATATATATATATATATATATATATATATATATATATATATATATATATATATATATATAAATGGATGTAAGTTTGTATGTTTGTAACGCCATAACTTCGGAACTACTGAACGAATTGCCACCAAACTTGGCATAAGTACTACTCGCATTTCAGAGATGGTTTAGGGAGCATTTTTATAGGGGAGGGAGCGTAGCAAGTGTAAGCGATGCTTAGATATAGGGCAACGTCTGTTTGTATATATACGCAAGGCTTTGGCACGAATACGTTTCAAATTCCGTAAGGTGACGTTAGACCAAGGTGGTTTTCTAGGAGGTTTACATTTAGGTACACAGTTCTCAACACAATTATGCAATTGACGATTATAGTGGGTAACGGCAGCATCAATATCAACATAACTGTATAGCGTACTTCAATCAATTTGCAACAACAAGTGACGCAATGTTGTCAAATTTGTTTTACGAAAGTTGAAGCGATCAAACGGAATCAATTCTTCGTATTGCAACGAACGGCTGCTAGCAGAAATTACTACTTCTAACGCCGGGTGAAAATCATCAAGTGGAACCATAACGCTAGGAGCTTCTGTTACAGTGCATTCAGATAGACGCCTCATTGATAAATACGAGGTTAAGAAAACGCGATTGGTGATTGGAAATCGTGCTAACTTGTCTTAGACCGTGGAATGCTAGCCCATCTAGGAATACTTGGTTAGCATAAGTCATTGTTGCGGTCGTTGGGTTAAGATAAGCATAACCGTACTCGGATGAGGTCCATATGAGACCAGGTTGATTGAAGTCACCAAGAATTATGATGACGTCATTATCCTTAGCCTGAGAAGATACTCGTTCGACAGCATCGAGAAGTATTTGCATAATGCATAATGCTTTTCGAGGGGAAATGTACACTGCTCCAATGTAATAATACTTCATTGGCGCTGAAATCTTAGCCCAAACAGACTCAGTTGCAGAACAATCCAGGATGACCTCGCTTGAAGTAAGTGTGGCTGAAACAGCGATCAATACTCCACCACCACGACTGCGTAAGCTATTATTAAAGTTGCGATCCATTCGATAACATTTTGGTAGTACATCCTCAAATTGTAAATTTCAGGTACTGAATTGGGACGACAACGCTGAAAATGTGAGGAAGTAGTATTGGAATTAGCAGTGCCGCACAAGTTGTACTCGCCTGTGACGGGGGCAATGATGCCCTCGCCAAAATTGTGAGAATGCATTTTGTGGTAAATAACTGCTTCTTCGTCCAAGTCAGATGTTAATGTTTCACCTGGAAAGGCGCAAACAGCTAAGCGTGGTTCATCATCTGGCTGGTAGAACGTGCGGACGGCTTCATTTCCAACAGAGGTAATAAGCTGGAACACAGGACGATGGATTGTTGAGTTTGTCAAAGTAGTTGAGAGGTACTCGCCTGTGATGGGAACCAGATGGTTCCCACCGTCCGACAAAGAGCGCATTGATTCTAAGTCAGGATCAGCATTGGTGTTCCTTGAGGTGATGTTATCTTCGGAGTAAGATTTGGAAATTTTGAGACCGAATAATCTTCAAATTCACGGAACATAATTCCTTCAGGCCAAGTTGAAGGATCTAATGCAGTTGATTTTAATGCTGGATCTAGCCCAACTTTAAATGAGATGTAGCTCATGTTGCTAGTGTCAGCACCCTTAGCAACCAACTTAACAACGTCCGGATCCTGAACCATGGAGAGATTAGCACGAACCATCGAAGAAATTTCGTCATTAGACACATCAGGGCGAATCCTCGAAAGATAGAGCCAAAATTTGCTAGTCGGTTTAACACTAGGAACAGAAACAACGTTTGCTCCCACTTGTTTTGAGCCAGACTGGCACTCTATTGTTTGCTTATCTAAATCGGGTCCACGGGGACGTTTAGCAGCACGGCGAGGAACAATTTTAGGCCAGCGCGTAGAAAGTGTAGTATCTGGTTTCGCTAACTGTTTCAGTTCAGTTTGCAGATTATTTATAGCAGCCGTTAGCAATGTTAGGGGTGACTTTTCATCGGCAATTTGAGTTATAGAACGGAGATGCGAGTTCTCAAATATGCCAGCACAGTTATCACACATCCAAAACAAGTTTCTACGGTGCGATGTAAAATAACCCATAAGTGCGCGCGAAACACCAGAGCATGTCATATGGAATAAACATCCACAGTATCCTCGACAAACAACAGAATCAATACCGGTGATTACTTGGCTGCATTTGGAACAATTCTTTTCCATGTTGTTCTTCACCACAGACTCTGACAAGTAGCAGAGAGCAAGATGATTGCTAGAGATGATTGTTATTGTTTAGATGTTTGCACACAATGAGCACTTCAATGTCGGCAGACAAACGCCACAGAATAATCAAAATCACGATGAAATCCGTAACTGAATGATTGTGAATGTTTTGAATAGATGAAGAGACGATAGTTAGGTAATGAGCGCACTACGATTTTGAATCGATTCAACAATATAACAGACTAAAATTCGTTGAAAACTGGAGCTTTAAAAATAACTAGCCAAAACTCAGCAGTGCTGGCAGAACATATGAAGACTATAGAAACATTTTGAATACATTAGATATGACTTTACGGGGGGTGGATGTAACAAGTGGCTTTAAAAAGGGGGGTGTGATGTTTGAAACGGCACAATTCCGAAACTATTGAACACAATTGCCACCAAAGTTGGCACAGATACTTCTTGCTCTTTTGAGAAGGTCATGAGGATATTTTAATGGGGGGAGGGAGCGTAGCAAGTGTGCTTAACAGGGAGGGTCATGAAAAAATTTGTTTAATTTGACGAGAATCGATACTTTATTTTGACCATAGAAACAGTTTGCATATATTAGATATGATTATATGAGTGGTGGATGTAGCAAGTGCCTTTAAAAAGGGGGGGGGGGGGGGGTCTAATGTTTGTAATGTAATAACTCCGGAACTAATTAACGGATTGCTATCAAACTTGGTACAGATACTTCTTGCTCTTAAGAGATGCTCATAAGGGTATTTTTGTGGAGGAGGGAGCGTAGCAAGTGTCCTTAACAAGGGGGGTCATGAAAAAATGTGTCTAATTTGACGAGAATTGATACTTTCTTCGCGTTTCGCCTTCGGCTCGTCAGTGCTTAAAGCAGTTCAAGTAGAACTGCCATCTCCGCCTAGCAGTCCAACTTGAACCGCTAAGCAGATGCAAAGTCCACACTATTTATGTGACCCTTTAAGAAGAACACTAGGTGCCATATCCTATCTGACGTCTCGGGCGTAAACGAACGACGACTGGCTACTGGTCGCCGCAGAGTTTGAACATTAGGGGTTTTTTGTTTTGTGCAAAAAAGCACATATTTTGTTTCAACTTTCTTTGCGAGAATTGATACTTTTTGAAAACCATAGAAACATTTTGCATTCCGTAGGTATGATTATATGGGGGTTGGATGCATAATTCCAAAACTACTGAACGTATTGCAATCAAACTTGGCATAGGTACATTTTGCTCTTCAGAGATGATCATAGGACATTCTCAGGGGAGAGAGTGGGTAGCAAGCGTTCTTAATTTGAGGAGGCCATGTCGAAATTTATTTTATTTAAAGAGAATTGATACTTTTTAAAACCATACACACATTTTGAAAAAACTCAAGTATGGTTTCAAAGGATATTTGTGGGGGGTGGATATAATGAGTGCCTCTAAAAAAGGAAGTTTAATGTGACGTTTATAGAATTTTCCATAAAACGATACTTCTTGCTGAGTACAGATATTATTGGCGCTTCAGATGATCATAAGAGTGTTTTTAAGAAGAGAGTGGGAACGGATGGATAAAGTAAGGGTCTCATCCAAGGGAAGAGCAAAGTTCAAATTGTTAATATAATCGAACGTAACTCCAAAACAACTCAAACTCACCACACCTAACTAGGTTGGATATTTTAAGGTGGGGAGAGTGGGGGGAAGGGGGGGGGGGCAAAGAGCTAAGTTCCATAACAACTCAGTAAATTATCGCCAAACTTGGCACAGGTACTTTTTACTATTCAGAGGTGGTCACGACAAGCTTATGAATACCTGACAAAGTGTATTGTAACATTTTCTTATTCGTCGTCAAACAAGATCAGGGGGGTGGGCGGATTCAGACTAGGAGAAGGGGATCTTGAAAATCAATTTTCTTCTTGAATTTTTTATAAAATAAGAGAGGGGCAAGAATGTCAAGATTGTGCTAGATAGTATTGCTATCGTTAATTTGAATTAAGTAGTACTGCTATTGTTAATTTTAATGCATTAATCGATACTTTTTGAAGAGCACAGATACTTCGTACACTACTAAGAGGTGGTCATAAGGGTTATCATGGAGGAGAGCTGTAATAAGTTCACTAATAAAAGCGGAGTTCAATATAAAATAAAGAAATAAATAAATAAATAATAAATAAAGAAATAAATAAAATAAATAAAATAAATACTAAAAAGTAGTATATTCGTTTCAAAACTCGAAGCTTTCACCGTAAAAAAGTAGTATTGTCTACGCTTCAGTAAAAAGGCGCATACTCTTTCTGAAACTATATGACAGAAGCTTTCCAATGCATATTTGGTAGTGGTAAATCACGTAAATAATCATCACGTTACGCCGTCGGTTAGCAAATGACAATTATCACAAAAAATGTAGAGATAGGTATTTTTTTAGGTAATTTTTTTTTGAGTATTCAATCAATTTTGTACAACTTTTTCTTGTACACCATTACTGTACAAATGACGGTTTTCGAGTTAATCGGGTTTGCTTTTGTTATTTTCTGGAGTCGCACAGTATTATTAACAGTTTAAAGAGTTTCCATTTACAAGGTAAATATTGTAATGTGGACTCATACCCTTTTCAGCGTTGATTGATTACCGACTCTTAATTTACTTTCTAAACGGTCAAATACAAAATTTCAGTTTTAACCAAATTAATGAATCGCCAGAATACTACCAGTCATCTTTCGCTTGGTACATTGGAACATCTGAGTGCATTTGCAGTTTCTTACGGGGGAAACGACAAATTCGTTCATTTTACCAAACAAAGAGCTCACGACTATTCAGATCCCGTCTTTTTCAACTTGTCCCATTTAAGATAATAATATAATTTACAGTGAAACCCTTCGCTTGGACCATTGCGATAACGAACAGCAGCATCATCATCATCATCATCATCTTCATCATCCGTCCCGTGAATATTCCTTCTGAATGCAACTTGTTCCGAAGCGGAGTGACGAGACAACTACAGCGCAAAAGGAACGCGACAGAAATTAAGAAATAATAATAACTATACAGCAAGGATATGAACGAGTATCTTCGTTCTTCATTTCCTCCCTACCTACCTTATTCAAGTACGAACAGCGAGGGCAAAAAAAAGAAAATGTTGGATTTAGATGGTCCCTAAAAGCAACCCGCGGAGCAGTGCCATGCGGCGATGGAAGCGAGAAACCGGACTGAATGATGTAACACAGATCCTACCGGGCTGCTGTCGGGATGCCTTTCTTTTCAGTCGGACGCAGCAGGCTTCCTTTTTTTTTCGTTCTGTTTTGTGAGTCTGATGTGTACTGCTGGATCTTGAATCTCGTTTTGTTTTTTTCTTTTTTTTTGAGTAGTTTCAGGTCACTGACCTAGACACAGTAGGCCGATAGAGCAAGTTGGCATTTAGATCATAATGAAACTTGACACGGCATGACGTGTGAAAAGAGGACGTGACACTAGGTTGATTGGATGAAGATGAGGGTTAAAAACGGAAAGCAAGTTCGTGCAATCAGTGTTCTAACACACAGTCTTCTTAATATGGGGCACTGCTTTCTCGAAGAAGGATCGCATCCTCAACGATGAAAAAAAAGAACAGACTCTCGATAAATCCCCGACCAAGTTAACTAGCGAACAGCATATTCGACAGTGAGTAAGAGCTACTCATTTTTTTCTGTTCTGCCTCTCTGCCCTAATCCAATTACAGTAACACAAAGTTGTCCGAAAACGAAACTTACCATTCTCATCGCCAATGACGGAACTGGCTTCCACAAGAGCACTGCCTTGGGCACTCCCCCGGCTGACATCGCCCAGTTCCAGCATTCCAACTAGACAAACGATGTACCATAAATAATAATTCTGCTTTGTCACGTATCTCGCCATTATGCTTTCTTCACGTGACTCAGAATGGCAGATTTCTGCTTCTTTACTAGCGCACTTTTTTTTTCTTTTCTTTCTTCTTCTTATACACAAACACACTTTCTTACCGAACGATGTGAACAAAAATGAACACAAACAACGACGGAAATCACATTCACAACGACTTCAGCAATGATTTAATGTGATGCTTTCTTTCTCTGACCCCTCGGCATAGAACTCGGAAAGGTCCCAGCGACCTTGGGGTTTTGCGCCTAGGGTTAGAGGCTTTGTTTTTCTTATCCAGCCGAAAATTAATGGTATTTTTTCTTACGTTTTCTCACCGCCACTGTTAGCGAACACATTTCCGTGCAATTTTCATTTGTACCTCGATTGCGTTTGTCGCTGCGGGTTTTCCGTTCCGGATCCGTCGTCCGCTCACGATTCGATCGAAATGCGGCTTTTCTTGAATGCGTAAAAGAAGATATTTATAAATCTACCTCACTTTAGGATGGGAAAACTTTGTTTCCAGGATAGATTGGCAGCACAATCACATAGCAACGGATCCATTAGGAGTTTTCCTTTTTTTTCGCTCTTTCTCTCTCTCTCTAAAACATATCCCGGGAAACACTAGGCAAACCTTTCGGGTGCGCTTCAAACCGAACCCGAAAAGGTCCCGCAAATCCTTCCAATCCTCCACGGTTGATTAGGGCTCCATTAGGGTTCGGTATATTTTTGCTACTGGGTTCTACACGTATACTTTTTTCTTCTTATTTTGAATATTCATTCACCAGAGTTCCAAGTTGGTCTCCACTTCCACTTCTTCCACCGCCGACGGATGTAAAATGCGGCGACACCCGATTTATGCGTCGTGGTTGATTAAACTGAATCTCTTCCCGTTGTGGTTCGCCTGGTTTAGACGGGGGGGGCACCGAAATCCGTTTCCGAAATGGAGAATATGCAAGATCCTTCCGAGAGTTGTTTATCTGAAATTGACGATAAAGAAAATGGTGTTAGGAGTTTGGGCGGAATTCGATTGGAAGGGTTTTTTCTTTCGTGTGTGCGGTGATAGTGTATTGCTGATTGAATTGATACTGGAGTGAATGACGCATTTAATATGCGACTACCGGGAAGTCATTTCTGGTGGGTTCGTCTACTGGTATCTGAAATATTGGCTTTAAGATTTAAGGATGTACATGTTTGGAAAAGGGAGCAGGTTCGTTCGGAACCATACGGGAATATTATAATAACAAAGATTTCAATTATTTGAAAATTTGTATACTGTCAATATAAGCTAGACAACGAAGGAGTTCTAATGTATGGGAATAATGAAAGTGAGTGAAATATGTTGTTATAACAAATCTACTAAGTTGAAGTTCCGTGCGTTTTCAAATAACTAATGATTTCATAACCGAATCAGGTACAAATCCAGCTTCAGTTCCAGTTTTCGAACTTCAGAATTCAGTTCCTGAATCCTACTCCGCAATCCAGTTTCAGTTTTCCAATTTAGTACCAGAATCCACGTCCAAGGTTTAATTCCAGTTCCCGTATGTAGGTTTATAATTCAGGTCGAGAATCCAGTTCCAAATCCCGAAAAATTCAATACAGTTTCAGAATTCAGGCCCTGAGTTCAGCTCATGAAACCAATTCCAATTCTCGAATTTAGATCCAGAATTTAATATCAGAATTTTGCTCCCGTTACCCAATTTAGCTCCAGAATCTAGTACTAGAATTCAAATCTAGAATCCAGCTCATGAATCATACTCCAAATTCCTGTTCCAAGTCTTGAATTCAGTTCCAATATCCAACTTCTGAATTTCGTTCCCATTTCCAAATTTAGTTCCATAATCCAAGCCCAGAATCCAGTTCCTGAATTCAGCTTAAGAAGCTAGATCCAAACTTCAATTCCAGTTCCCCAATGCAGGTCCAAAGTTTAGGTTCAGAATCCTAATGCAGAATTTGGAAACTAAAAGCTAAACCCGAATACTCGAACTATTATTCAAAGCCAGAACTCCAGGTCTTGAATTCTGTTCTAGCTTCAAAATTAACATCCGGAAGGCAATCCCGATCAGATAGCAATGACAAAATTATAACAACTGGAGTAATAATGTTTATTGTTTATTGGAGCAGGGAAAAACCCCCTTTTGAGTTGACCAACTATTAGTACTTACTCAAAAGGGCGCAAAACCTCCTCATCTTTTAGTACCAACAGATAATACAAAATCCAAATGATACACTTTTACTTAAAGGTAATACGAGGTATACTTTACATACAAACATTAACTACACTGCACTTAAACAAAATTAAATTACATACGAAGGTTCTTAAATACATTCAATAATAGGTCAAATTTTAAAAAAGGCAATAAATAAACGTTTGAGAGTGACACGAGATAGATTAAAATCAAATATTGTATAACACCGATTAAATATGCGAGCCATACTAGACAGGGGTTCATTCTTCGCGTAATTTGTTCTAGAAAACTGGATGACGAGGAAAGAGTTGCTCCGGAGAGTTCTGCATCGGATGTTTATCTCCATTTGTCCAAGACAGTCTCTATGACCAAGTATCAAATCGGAAATAAACATTGCTTCAGAGACGTTGCGTCCATCGCTAAGTAGCTCAAGTCCAATTAGGATACATCTGTGTTCATATGTAGGAAGATTATAAGGGTCTCTCCAAGGCAGCTGACGTAGAGCAAATCGGACAAATTTATGCTGCACAGCTTCGATTCGTTGTACTCCATTACGGTAATAAGGTGACCAGACTACTGCCGAGAACTCAAGTACAGAGCGAACCAGGGCAATATATAATGCTTTAAAGCAATGGATGTTTTTGAACGACTTCGTCATTCGGAAGATAAAACCGAGTTGCTTGGATGCCTTAGAGACGATGTACGATATATGCTCAAAAAAAGTTAATTTACTATCAAGTATGACACCAAGATCTTTGATGCAGCTTACTCTATGTAGCTCAACACCGAGAAGCGAATAGTTGAACATTATTGGATTTCGTTTACGGTTAAAGCTTATTATGGAACACTTTGATGCGTTCAGTACCATTCTGTTGACCTGACACCAGTTTCCGAAAAATATCAAGTTGTTCCTGAAGAAACTTAGCATCGTTTTGGCAGGACACGTTGAAGAATAATTTGAAGTCATCTGCGTATGAGAGCTTAGAGCATTTCAACGAGAGATTGACGTCATTAATGTAAATTAGAAACAGAAGAGGTCCTAGGTGACTTCCTTGTGGTACGCCAGATGTGATAGCAAAGGACTGAGAAGTGATGTCTCCGATTTTTACCGACATTTCGCCGCCAATAAGGTACGACTTTATCCAGTCAAGGAACCTTCCCTGGAAACCGATGCGCTCAAGTTTTGCTAGTGCAATTCTATGATTAATCTTGTCAAATGCAGCTGATAAATCAGTATAAATAGCATCTATTTGATGACCTTTTCCCATTTCACGGATGATAAATGATGTATAACGTACTAAATTTGTATTCGTTGAGCCCCTAGGAACAAATCCATGTTGATCGGCTGCAGCGAAACATAAAACATAAGAATAAAACATCATAACTGGTTTTGTTATTATATAGTTATCATAACTTTTAACTTTCAACTGTTTTTCATTTGTTAAATATCTCAGAATAACACAAATTGTTATACATATCAACTGTTGATATACTTGTGTTATGATTTTGTTATGTTATTCTGATCCGGATTTTTGAATTTAATTCCCCAATTCATTTCTAGATCGTCAGATTCACACCCGAATCCATTTTCGGATCATAAAGAATAAACTAAATGGTAGTCTGGACTTACCATGTTGCTTCTCGCATACGAGGTAAATGGCCTCAACGATGTTCAACTTTGATGTAACAATATGATAATTTAACAATATGTTTCAAAGAAGAGTTAATGAGCTGAATTCATCTGAATTTCGGATCTGAATTCTGAAACTTGATTTTAGAACTGAACTCGGGAACTCGGTTCTGGAGTTGGACTTATTTATTCAGAAATTGGAACCGGAAACCTGAATTTAGAAACTGCATTCTGGATTTCTGGAATTGGAACTAGATTCTCGACCTGAATTCTGGAACTGAATTTGAAAATGGATCCATAAGCTATATTCTGAAATTAAGTAAACAAGAGCAAGATTCTGGAATTGAATTCCGCAACTATGAATCAGGAACTGGATTCTGGACATGAATTTTAGAATTGTATTCTAATATTGAATTCAGAAACAAAATTCTAAAGTCAGTTTCTGGAATTGAGGATTTTGGAACTGGTTTATAAACTGAACTCTGGGCTTGAAATTTGAATTTAGTAATTGAAACTGGATTCCCGACCAGAGCTCGGTAATTGGATTCTGGAATCAACATCGAAAACGATAGCAAAATTCTGGAGTTGGATTCTGCTACTGTGACTTAAGGTGAGATGTAGCGGAATTCGCGCGTAGCGTTTTTGATCAATTATTCAAAAACTAGACCGATTTTCGAAAAACTAAAAACCACTTAAGTTTTCGCAATTAAATTTATCACAACTAAGTATTCTTAGAATTTCGAAATTGCCGCATTGCCGAGCCGTAATTGGTTTTTGAAATGTATAAACGGTTACTGTTCCGTTCCACGGGGATGGTGTCAGAATTGAAAAGTAGTGTTTGTAGCAGAATTTCACAAGGAATCTGAAAATGTAACTAGAAATCATAAAACTTTAGCCAAAATAACCGAAATTTGAAAAAGTTAACATAAACCGAAAACCGCATTTTTTTATTTCCTGCGCGCTGCATTATTGTATTGAGATGGAGTGAGAAATGCGCGGTTGGCATGGTGGCATTTTATCGTGAGAAAAAATTACATATCAAATAATGACACGAATTGAGAGTTGAATACATTAAAATGGGTATTGTAAGGAATCGTTTATTTTCTAAGTAACTGTCGTTTATAATGCTAGTGATACCCAAATCTCTTGAGTTAAATACATTGATGTTACTGAAGCAATAATGCATGGCTGTGTAATAATAGGTGTTTCTTCAGATTGTACTGTCAAAGATACCGAAAATACTTGAATGTTTTCTTGTCTTCAATTGTTCTTTTGAATGAGAATCCAAGCTTGCTTCTAAACTCAGGCATATACATGGTAAGCAAGTTAGGCAATGCAAACACATATAACCTCATGTTAGTCAATCATAATTACTCATGATTCATAGTTCTAGTATAATAGTAATTAATAACAATAACGATTGAAATAGGATATATTTAAAGTGTGAAAGATTCAAAAATCCATTACGAATCAATGAGTCTTTTTTACAAGCCAACAAAACGAATGGTAAGCCCACTGTGCTCAATCACTGAAAATATTCCTGGTTTCTATGTGTCGGTTTTTCTTGTTATGCTTTGTGCGGTGATTCGGTCAACTCAAGCGGTTAAAAGTTTTTGAGACTACATTTCACCTTAAGTGTTGGATTCTGGATCTGAAACTGGTTTCTAAAGTTTGGGAACAGGAACTGGACTCTGGACCTGAATTCTAGATCTGAATTTTGGAACCGACTGGGAAAACATGAACAAAATGAAGGTGACAAGCTGCTTGATCGGAGAAATAGGTATAAAGCGAGAGGACTAGTGTTTGATGGACAGAGAAGATGTTTGGATGTAAGGTATCGGTCGGGTGACGGTGTCTGTTTCGAGTTTTAGAGTGGCAAAAACAAGATCAGAGTGGCGAAATGGTAGCGCGTATGCACGGAATGCATAAGAACGCAGGTTCGAGTCCTGTCTCTGAGCGTATCTTTTCCAAAAATTCATCTTTTCTGTTAGTTTTTCTTTCACTTGGCTTCTCCAATATATATTTTTGCTCAGTCATTGCAAAAAATGAACAAAATGTTTAAGCTGGATTTTGGAAATGAATTCGGGAACAAAATAAAAAAAACCAGAGTGAAATTTTGACGTTAGAATCTGAAAAAATACTCTGGAATTGGAAATGGATTCTTGAGCTGAATTCATGAACCTGAATTTAGGAACTTGAGCTGGATTCCGGCCCAAAGCTCAGTTATTGGATTCTGGAATTAATTTCGAATACAAGAGCTAAATTCTGTAATTGGATTCAGCAACAGGGACTCAGGAAATGGATTCTGGACCTGAATTCTGGAATTGGATTCTAAAATTGCTCTGATTTCGAGAACTGAAATTGGGTTCTGGAGTTAGATTAATGAACTGGATTTAGGACCTGAGTTTTGGAACTTATTTCGAAAGCATGCGCAAAATTCTGTAGCTGGCTTCTGGGACTGAATGCGAGATCAGTAGCTGGATTTTTAAACTAAATTTTGAACCTGAATTTAAGAACTGATGCTGGAATCTGGAGCACAGTTCGGAAACTGGATTCTGGAATTAAATTCTAAAACAAGAGCAAAATTCTGGAGTTCAATTCCGCAACTAGGACTCAGGAACTGGATAGTGGACCTGAATTTTAGAATAGGATTCCAATATTGAATTCGGAAACGGAAACAAAATTCTGAAGTTAAATTCTGGGATTAAGGTATTCAGGAGCTGGATATAAATTCTGGAGTAATATTCTGAACCTGAAATCTGAAACGAGAATTGGAATTGGATTCATGAACTGAATTCTGGACCTGAGTTTTGGACCTGACTTCTGGAACTGATTTCGAAAACATGGAAAAAATTAACCTGGAACTGAATTCGGGAACTAAATACGAAAACTGGAGCAAAAATCTGGCATTAGATTCTGGAACTAAACTCGTAAATTGGAACTGAATTCCAGACCTGAACTCTGGAACTAGATTCTGAAACTGAATTGGGAAAGTGGAACTTGATTAAGAGACTGAATTCTGAACTCTGGTCCCGGATTCTGCACCGGAGTTTAGAACTGGATTCAAGAACTGTATTCTGGACTTGAATTCTGAAATTGATTTCGAAAACAAATGAATTCGGGAACTGGAATTTGACTCAGGATAACATTTGGGAAGCTGAAATCCAACGAATCTTTCGATCAATTGAAAATCGATTTATGTATCAAATAAAGGTCTTGATTACTGCAATAATTGAACCACTTTTTTTTTGTTTCAATTATAGAGGTTTTAACTCTAAGGTCATTCGCCTCTTCTTGGCCAGAATTCGGGAACTGGATTCTTTAATAAAAAACGAAAACTTAATAAAAATTCTGGAGTTGGATTCTGCATCTAGGATTTTTTGGATCTGAACTCTGGCCTGCATTCGGAAACTAGAATCGAACTCTGGATCGGGATTCTGAAGCTGATTTTGGGAACTGGCCTTAGATTCAAAAATTAAACTCGGAAACGGAAGTGGATTCCCAAATTAAATTCGGAAACGGAAACAAAATTCCAAAGTCTAATTTTTCCTGAGAAATTCAAGAGCTAGAACTGAGCTCTGAACTGGGATATTAATTCTGGAGCATTATTCTGAACTTGAGTTCTGGAATTGAATTCTGAAACTGTATTCTAGAATCCGGAAATTGGAAATTGGAATTAGATCCTTTAGCTGAGCTCTGAAGCTGGAATCAGAAACTAAACTCCGGGCCTTAAATTTGAACCTACTTAGGGGAACTGGAATGGAACTCTGGGCATGGATTCTGGAATTTAATTCATGAACTGAATTTTAGACTTGAATTTTAGATCTCAATTTTAATCTCAAACCTTAACTTTTGTACCGACTTCGAAAACATGAACAAAATTTTTAAACTGGATTCTGGAATTGAATTCGGGAACTAAATACGAAAACCGGAGCGAAATTTTGACGTTCGACTCAAGAATCAAACTCGGGATTTGGGACTGGATTCATGAGCCGCATTCAGGACCTGAATTCTAACACTCCATTCTGAAATTGAAACAGGATTCTTGAGCTGAATTCATAAACCTGAATTTAGGAACTGAAGTTGAATTCCGTGCCAAAGTTCAGTAAATGGATTCTGGAATTAATTTCGGAAACGAAAGTAAAATTCTGTAATTGGATTCTGCAACAAGAACTCAGGAAATAGATTATGGACCGGAATTCTGGCCTGTATTCTGGAACTGGAATGAAACGCTTGGTCTGTATTCTAAAACTGATTCTGGAACCTGAACTGGATTCTAAAGTTGAAACTAGGAACTGGATTCTAAATTTCAGGGATTGGAACTGGACTCTGGATTCTTAAGCTGGATTCTGGAAGTAAAGAGATAAATACGAAATCCTGAGAAAATTTTGGTCATTGAATTCTGGAACCGAAAACGGGAATTGAAACTGGATTTATGAGCTGAATTCATGAACCTGAATTTAGTAACTGAAGCTGGATTCCAGAACAAAGTTCAGAATTCTGAAATTAAATTCGAAAATGAAAACAATTTTTTGTATTTTGATTTTTGCAACTAACTGGATTCTGGACCTAAATTCTGGCCTATATTCGGTACTGCATTCGAACTCTGGGTCTGGATTCTGGAACTGATTTTGGGAACTGGAGCTAAATTTGTAGACTTCAATACTGGAATTGGATTCTTAAATTAAATTCGGAAACGAATTCCAAATTCTGAAGACAAGTTCTGAAATTGAGAAATTCAGAAACTATAACTGAACTCTGAACTTGGGTTTTGGATCTGAATTCTGGAGCTGAGTTCTAGGCATGAATTCTGGAACTTTATTCTAAACTTGGATTCTGGAATTGAATTCGGAAACAAGAACAAAATTCTAGAGCTGGATTCTAGAACTGAATTCTGGAACAGGAAATATGTACCTCGATTCAGGAACTGAATTTCGAGCCAAAATTTGGGATCTGAATTCTGGAACTTTATTCTGTGCCTATATTCTGTACTCGGACATGAAATCTGGAACTGAATCGCAAATCTTGAATTGAATTTCGTAACTGAATTCAGAATTTTGGAACTGGATCTGAATATTGGTTTTGTATTCTGAATCTATAATATAGAATTGAAATCTGGACACGGATTTTGAAACTGATTTCTAATACAGAAACAGAATTCAGGACTTAGGTTATGTAACTGAATTTTGAACAGGAATTCATGATTCTGGAACTGAAAGTAGGAGCTGGAATTGAATTCAGTGTATGTATTCTGGCCCTAGATTATGGAATCGGATCTTTAGAATTTAATTCTGAATTCAGAATCTGCATCGCTCAACCTTAATTTCAGAACAAAAGTATGATCCTGAATTATTTTCGTAGTTCTGGTCCAGAAATCAGTTCCATGACTCAGATTTAGAATCCGATTCGGGAGCTGTACTCGGAACCTAAATTCTGGACCTTTGAAGAATTTTGAATTGAATCCAGAACCAGAATTTTGAAACCGAATTCTGGATTCTGTAATTGAGTTCCGGATCTGAATTTCAGTTCGAAAATTTAGGTCCGGAACTCAGGTTCAGAACTTAGGTTCAGAACTCAGGTTCAGAACTTAGATTCAGAACTTAGGTTCAGAACTTAGGTTCAGAACTCTGGTTCAGAATTCAGTTTTAAATTATTGTTTGAGAATTTCTAATTATATCTCTTTTATTGTTAGAAAAGTCTGCTGCTGGATTCTTAATTTAAATTTAAATTCTGGGACTGATTGTCGGAACGAGAACTTCATTCTAGAGCTACATTCTGAAACTGTATTTTGAGGCTAAATTCTAACATCGAACGTTAATTATGAAGGTGAAACGGAAATCTACAATTGAATTTTGGTACTAAGTTCTGACACCGGATTTAGGATCGGAATTTTGATCACGAATTTTTGGAATAAATTTTGCCACTGAACACCGGGTTTGATTTTCGGAACTGAACTTTGAATCACAAGTTTAGAGCTGAATTCTGAATAACTTCTAGAATTTAGGTTCTGAATCCAGATTGAGAATTCAGCTCCAGCTACACAGTTCTAGAGCTTATCTCTGGACCTGAATATGGGAATTGAAATTGAGTTCTGGACCTGGATTCTGAACTGGAACATAATTTTCGAGCTGGATTTTGCCACCGAGTTCCAAACACGGACCGACCGAAATAAAGTGCCGTGGCTTTAACGTTCTGCTCAATCAACAGCACAAGCCAATGTAACCAAGCGATGTAACTAACAAAACATCTAATTACCGAAATATCAACAATGCGTGGGAGATGTGCATAATTTTTCCTGATTGAGTCGATTCTGTTTCCAACAACTATTTTTCAATGGATAGGAAGTCTACTTATTAAAGAAGTTTTGCAGTTCTCGATTGTGAGATTTGATTTTCTGTGGTAGCTAAAGCTTGCCATAAATTCAGGAAAGTACTTATCTACAGAACCCCAACATTAATCGAATCCTTCCATGCATTATTATTATTATTATTATTATTATTATTATTATTATTTTAAGGTCTAAGAGCAATAGCGAAAGAGGTTGAGGAAAAGTTTGAATTCGCTCGGTTTACAGTCAAAACAAATCTTCTGGATCCATTAAAACTCGCTCAAGCAACTGAAATCATTTTAGCATACGAACCCAGAGCTAATAAAAGTCATTATCATTGACTCGAAATCGACGAAAATAACGAAAAATTAATGTCACTCTCAGCTTCGCTTGCAAACTATGAGAACGAAATCCATGTCCAGTAAACGACAGGAGCGGAATAGTAGTTTCAATATTGTGTTCTTTCTTTCATTTGCCCTTTCAGTCATTTGCGGTTTTCAGTGAAAATCCCATAGTATGCAGTGTCGGAGATTCAACCGAAGCTGTGAGATTCGAAAATGACAGAAAAAGGTTTCACAATGACTTTTACCTGTTGGTGCTCAAATCTGTAGTAGTTTTGGTTTCCAAAGAGGTTCTGGCGTGTAATTACTTCGAGTTGTCATATTTTAGTCACTCTTTATAGTCAAGCATCACAGATTTTCAATACATCGATGAAAGAATGAGAATTGAAATTCTGCTGATGCTCCCTGAAGACGTTAGTTTGTTTTCGCTTTTTTGCCTTTCTCATATAGAAAGGTTATTCAATCACTGTGAAAACCGACTTTTGAACCGAGGCCCGGAGGGCCGAGTGTCATATACTATTTGACTCAGTTCGTCGAGTACGCAAATGTCTGTGTGTGTATGTGAGTGTGTATGTGCGTATGTGTGTATGTAACGTTTTTTTTGCACTAACTTTTCTCGGAGGTCCCATAAAAAATTCCTGAATATTATTTTGATCCAACTTCTGGTTCGGGAGTTATGGGGTAAAATGCGCAAAAAAATGAAAATATGTGTTCTAACTTTTCTCATAGATGGCGCGACCGATTTTCACAAACTTAGTTTTTATCAGTAAACGGTCAAACAAACCGATTTCGGTTATTCTTTTAAAAATCGAAGAAAATTATTTTGAAGAATACCACAGTATTATATATAATAGTATGATTGATATGAGAAAGGCATCATTACACCACTAGGTGGATTAAAACAGGTTTTTCATAGAGGAAAGAGTGAGTTGGCAATTATAATCTCTCATTTTTTCACTGAGAAACGAAAATCGTCGTCTCTTACGTCATTTACGAAAGAGACAGTAAAATATTGAAAATGAGGCTATTGGAATGGTTTCTTTCATTGCGAATGCATGCCAATTTTAATCTCTGATACCACAGAAAAAGATCACAGAATTTAATTTGCCAAACATGTTTATCGGGAGAACGGTGGAGAAAAAATTAATTAATACTTGTGATACATGGGTAAGATTCAATACAAGTTCATATCAACCATGCAAGAGCCAAGTTGGGCTTCATTTTCCGGGATTTGAGCTTATTTTAGGCTCGATACTGCCGGGTGAAGCTCGAACCGGAGACAAAAAAGGGTAGAAACTGTTTGAATTTATTCCATCCATCCATCACCATGAGTATTTCATTACACCTTCGCAAAATTTCCAAACGATATCGGCATACCAATGTTACAAGAATTAATTTCTGGTGAAACGATTTCATTAATAAACCAAACTGCCAGCCATGGTAAACAATAATACGGCCATGAATTGAAGCAATTCTGAATCAGCAAATCACAGCCAGCACACTCGACGATTCACTGGAATTAATTTACCCAAACAGTTCGCTTTATCTGGATTTATAAATAATTTGGGCAATCATGTGGAAATACACGTGCCAATTAAAAACAAACAAAGTCTGGTTTATCAGCTTTTAAACAACGCTAATTCGAGACCGCTCGATTACACCCCGATTTCTCTATCGCTATCATTAAGTAATAATTAGCGAGTTTGGTAGATATCGGTTGACATAATCATAAGCGGATCAGTTTAAATTTCAATCCGATTAAAATGCATACTTCATTAATAAGTTATTCCGACCGTCCGCGACCTCGACGAACTTTAAAGCACAGCACCGGGTGGATATGCAAATATGAAAGCTGATTATTAGTATCAATATTCAATTGGCAGCCTGATCCACTGATCCATTATTGCTCTTTAATCCAAACATAATCCCAAATCGATAGAAACAAAATGCACTTATCGGCTTCGGTTGTCCTAGCAACCGGTTCGATTATCGCAGAAACTTTTTGTTGAATTACAGTCCTACTCGCGGCCCCGGCCGGCACAACGCTGAATCAGATGTCAGTCAGATTTGGTCTTTATTACCGATCGAAGGAGGCGATGCTTTTGGTTGACTTTTCGTGGTTGTTCGTGTTAGGCTATCTGTTTCCATGGTCAAAGTCCAAGTCAAAGTCCTGGCGTTACATTCCTTTTGTGGAATTTGGCCTTTCTGTTTCAACAAACTTCGCAGCCGATTCTTAGTGTAGAGAATCATTGCATGGCTAGTACTATGGATCCTACTGACACTATGAATCCTTCCAGGTCGGGGCTTGAACATACGACAACTGGCTTGTAAGACCAGCGTCATATGCATTGAATCGCCAACCCGGGACGATTCCATGGTGCTGTTATCTATTGAGCAAGCGAGTAAATAACGGAAAAAGTAAAGATTGAAACCAAATAACTTTCCATCGGTCAAATTTAGAATTGTCAAATTTAAGGACGTGCTAAAAATGACCATTAAAATGTCACAGCCTAAGAACTTGGTTTTGTGCTGAAGGCGGATTGCGACACCACGAAGCTATCGTCAGTAATCAATATCAGTAATTTGCATTGGCCTATAAATCAAAAAAACCTTTTTTAATCCTCCCAGTTGTGCAATGCTGCCTTTCTCACTTATATTTTCAAAAACATCACTAGAAGATTCCGTCAAGATTTTTTTTTCAAACTAGAGTAAAATCAAAAGTTTTTCTTTGGTACAAACTACACCACCTTTTCAATGTGTAGTTATGTCAAGTGATTATAGATTCAAATGTGGCAACCCAGCACGCTGTACAAAATTAAATAAAGCACGCTGTGTGCCAGGCGGTGCCGTTGCCTAGAAAGGAATGCATAGTTGAACTTGTGTTTCAACTGTTTGCACTCAGTTAACGAAAAAATACCGCTAGCATTTACTAGTAGGGATGTCGTAATATCGATCGATTAATTGAGTAATCGATTAATAACCCAGATAAACGAGTAATATTTAATCGATTAGCTTAAAACTAATATTCTATTATTGAGCTAATCGAATAATTAAAAAAATCCCATAGTAACAATCGAATGAATATATACATCAGAGCAAATGATTCGATGCTTAGTAGCTAACAAAGTCAACAAGTTTTCTTGGCAATTCCGTTGTGGAAATCAATAATCAATGTAAAAAACTTAATCAAGAGAATACCGGCAAACAACAAACAGCAAAAAATAGCTAATTGGATTTTCAACCGCGCTTGAGACTGAATTAGGGCCATCTTTAGCAAAATATACGGCTATTTGTTTATTTATGGCGGGTGTGCTTTCTGAAAACTGAATTGATATACAACAGATGAGCTTTCAGATTGCAGATATATGGCTATAAGCATTTTCGGTGTTCATAAAAGGCTATTTTGATGCCATTATTAGTGCTTACTGGTTACCTAACTTTGCTTCTGCCGTTTTCCGATAGGTGGCTGTACCGGCTGAGGCTGGTCAAAATACATAGATGATAATGCCTTTAAAGTGAGTGTGTACAGTGCCTAACGAATTGTCATCGCCGTTTCAGTGACAGTTGTTCTTGTTTTCGTATTATTCACGCTCGCGAATGTCTGTTTATGTGCTCAATTCTCGCCATTTGCGGAAAGTTTTACTTTTCTGTTACAATTCGAAAAAAAAAAAATGCAGCTGAAGCGCATCGAATGCTATCAGAAACTTACGGTGATGGAGCTCTGAGTAAAAGAACGTATCGGGAGTGGTTTCAACGTTTTAATAATGATGATTTCGATGTCGAAGACAAACATGGTGGTGGAAGAGAAAAAACCTTCAAAGATGAACAACTAGAAGCATTGCTTGATGAAGATTCGTGCCAAATCCAAGAAGAGCTTGCCGAATCGTTGGGAGTGAGTCAGAAAGCCATTTCAAAACGTCTCAATGCCCTGGCCATGATTCAGAAAGAAGAAAACTGGGTGCCGTACGAGTTGAAACCGAGGGACATCGAGCGCCGTCTATTTGTATGTGAGCAACTGCTTCAATGACAAAATCGTAAGGGGTTTTTACATCGAATCGTAACCGGTGATGAAAAGTGAGTTCGATACGATAATCCTAAACGCAGAAAATCATGGGGAAAGCCCGGGCATGCTGCTTCGTCGAAGGCAAAACCGAATATTCACAGCGCCAAGATTATGATTTGTATTTGGTGGGCGGTGTGATTTACTACGAGCTCTTAAAACCGGGTAAAACTATCACAGGAGATCGCTACCGAACGCAACTGATGCGCCTTAATCGCGCGCTAAAAGAAAAGCGGCCACAATATCAAGAGCGACTTGACAAAGTCATCCTCCAACACGACAATGCTCGGCCTCACGTCGCAAAGGTGGCCAAAAAGTACCTGGAAACGCTGAAATGAGAAGTCTTGCTCCACCCGCTGTATTCCCCAGATGTCGCCCCTTCTGACTTCCACCTATTCCGTTCGATGGCGCACGGCCTGACAGATCAACATTTTCAATCCTTCGAAGAGTTGGAAAAATGGATTGCTTCATGGATAGCGTCAAAAGAGTACTCCTTTTTTCGAGCCGGGATCCGAAAATTGCCGGAAAGATTGGAGAAACTTTTCGCTAGCGACGGACAATACTTTGAATAATACATCTGTAAGCACTTTTTCGCAATGAAGCTTTTTAATTTTGGAAAAAACGGCGGAAGCAAAGTTGTATACTTGATAGGTAGTCTTTCTGGATTAAACGCCTGGAAAATAATGTATCCGTTATTTTAAATAGGAGAAGTACAATTGTAGTTCAACAAAACGGGTGTAAACACTATAATCTTTCATTTGTTAATATGATAAGTATCTAACGGGAAAACAGATTGAAAAACTGACATATGAACACAATGATGTGATGAAAACCGCAAAAATGTTACCGCAGAGACGAGACTCTCTTGGGACTGGACTTGGACTTTTTCTTCATGTGTTTTCATATGCAGGGTAGTTTAATTGGTAAAACAATTTCCCCGGTTAGGAGTTAGCTACGGGTTCGAGTCCCGTCTCTGCGGTAACATTTTCGCGGTTTTTATCACATCATTGTGTTCATATGTCAGTTTTCCAATCTGTTTTCCCGTTAGATACTGATCATATTAAAAACTAGCTCAAGACGGCTCTACGTCTTAACAAAGACTAAAACAAATCTTTCATTTGTTTTTATTTGTTCAATTCAAATGACGATATTAAAACAATTGTACGATTCGTCGAAATTTTTCTTTCGGTGAAATGGTATTAGGAAGAATTGCGTTCGGCGAAATGACCTCTCCGACGAAAAGACCCGTTCGGCAAAATGCCATTCGACGAAATGTCATTCGGCAAAACGGCATTCGGTGAAATGGCTTTCGACGAAATGAAATGACCCTGACCCACCGAAACATATGACGGATACGGATTAAAGGACTATTCACACATTTCAGTTCCGTGACGGTTCAGTGAAAGTGCCTTCAGTGCGCCGTCAGTGTTCTTTTTTTATCGGTACCCTTCCGTTCCGTTTCCGTGCTGTTTCCGTTCCGGCACAGCCAATGCAATGACATACCGACTTCAGTGAAAATGAAAAATATCGGTGACGACGAATTTGAGTTTGCCGGACGGACGCGACACTGACGGCGAGCTGCAGTGCAACGGCACTGTGCTGGATAGGTGTGAATGCGCGCAAAGAAAACGAATGAAATAATATCAGTATCCGTTCACGGTGTTGTGCCGGCACTGAACCGGACCGGATATGTGTGAATAGTCCTTAAATCGTCAATTTTCAGTGTCTATCTAACATATCTTTAAGGGGTTACACAGCTGTAGAAAAAAATAGAAGGAGTTTTTTGGGGAATTATTTTGGGATCCAAAAAATTGAGTAATCCGATATTTGTATAAAGCACTTTTTTCAATATGTATATTTAAGTACAAATAAAAGATTAGTTTTAAAAATTGAAAAACAAAATGGCGGCTTGGTGGCATTTCCGCGAAAGTGCTGCATTTTGACGGCCGAAAACATAAGTCAACATAAATCTTGACCAACCGATTCAAAAATTTTACATTATTTTCTCGATAGTTATCTCCACAAAGGTATGTAGGGGTTTTATAATTATTTGATTGTCTGTAAAACGGCAACCCTTTGAAAAGAAAACCGCATTTTTTCATCATAAAACTGTTCATAAAAAAATATTCACAATTTTCAAAAACCCCCACGTACCTCTGCGAAGATAACTATCGAGAATATTCTGTGAAATTTTTTAATCGATTGGTCGAGATTTACTTGACTTATGTTTCCAGCCGTCAAAATACAGTACATTCGCGGAAATGTCGCCAAGCCGCCATTTTGTTTTTCAATTTTTAAAACTAATCTTTTTTTTGTACTTAAATATACGTATTAAAAAGTGCTTTATACAAAATTCGAATTACTCCATTTTTTGGATCTCAAAATAATTCCTCTAAAAAGTCCTTCTCTTTTTTTTCTACAGTGGTGAAACCCCTTAAGATCTCGGAAACCGATTTTTACTATACCAAATGTTTCAGATATGTCAATGTTTTTTTTTGTTTATTTACCTTTTTTAATATATATAAAAAATAGATATAGAACTCGCTCAAACTTTAGAAAAAAATTTCGAGGCCCGGAGGGCCGAATGTCATATACCAATCGATTCAGCTGACGAACTGAGCAAATGTCCGTGTGTGTGTGTGTGTGTGTGTGTGTGTGTGTGTGTGTGTGTGTGTGTGTGTGTGTGTGTGTGTGTGTGTGTGTGTGTGTGTGTGTGTGTGTGTGTGTGTGTGTGTGTGTGTGTGTGTGTGTGTGTGTGTAAGTGTGTGTGTGTGTGTAAGTGTGTGTGCGTAAGTGTGTGTGTAAGTGTGTGTGTGTAAGTGTGTGTGTCTGGATGTGTGTTGTCAACTAAGAGGTCGAGATCTCAGAGATGGTTGGACCGATTTTAATCAAACTAGTCGCAAACGAAAGGTCTCTCCGTAATTGAATTGTTTTGAGATCGGATGTTTACTTTTTGAGTTATACGAAGATTCATGTTATTTTTTTTTTTGTTTTTTGACAGTATCTGTCACACTTGACCTTGAAAACAGAATATGTTTCTATACTTGGATTCCACACGGTAATAGCTATCCAGCAAGCCATAGATTGTTAAAATCCGTCCATTTTCAACGGAGATATCGACATTTTTGTATATGCGACTTTTCCCCCTATTCCAGTAGTAGGAGTTTTGAGCGCTGTATGACAAAGCAATGCTTGGGAGCAACGTGAAACACGATTTTTTATACTGTTACATACAATTGTTTTTAAGTACCAAAAAGACTATGTACAGCATCCTTTTTCATGACATTTTGCCTCGGACCAATTTTAGCACGGCTCGTTTTTGGCAACATAATCGTTCGAGTATGACATATAACTAGATGATGGCAGCATTTTCAAGTTGAAAGTAATTTCATAATTATTTTGATTTAAACTACTTACAGTAATAAATGCTGGAAGAACATGGCACCCATATACCATTCGACTCAGTTCGTCGAGATCAGCCAATGCGTGTGTGACAAATAATTGCACTTAATTTTTTTCGGAGATGACTACAAACTCTACAAACTCAGATTCATATGAAAAGTCGTATACTCCCAAACAAGGTTCCTGGATTATGTTTGGTTCCGACCTCTGGTTCCGGAACTACAGGATGATATGTGAAACGAAATTAAAACTGTGTAACTAATGTTTCTCGTAGATGGCTGAACCGATATAAGATTCAAATGAAAAGTTTTAAGATTCTATAAAGCATCTTGTTTTTCAGTCAGATCCAACTTCTGGTTTCGGATATACAGGGTGATTAGTAAAAAATGTCTATTTCACATAAATTAATCAGGTTTATCGGGTTAGCAGATTTAGATTGTCGATAACCAAATAAACTTATTTCATTTTTGGTTGTATTGGCACTCAAAAAATTAATTCTCACTACGATTCCTCAAAGATGCCTACATTGATTTTCAAACATTTTGAAACAAATGTAAACTATACAGCTATCCAGGTGAATTTGTCTGACTTCGGCTACACCGAATTTAGAGTTCCGATTCCAGTATCGAATCGTTTCTCAAAGCTCAATCGTTTTTTCAAAAAAAGCCAAAACGAATTTCAGAAACAAACGTTCAATTTAAAATAAATCCAATTTTATCCAATTCTGACTTCCGATTCTGGAGTTATAGGATGATAAATTTTTTAAATTCAAACCGATATAGAAGATGACAATCCCGAAAAGCTTTAAAGTTGGACTCAAAAATATTGCAATTTATTCGTCATATGGCCTTACGAATCATTTTAGGTTATGCTAGTTCCTGAAGTACCGTGAATAATGACGAAAAACTCTAAAGTGGAACTTACTTCGATATCTTATGTAATGTTTAATCGATTGTCACACGTTAAGATTAAAATTCGATACGATTGGCAGAATCGAAATTACAGGGTAATGAGTAATTAAAATCTCAAATTGCCGCTTAAAACGACCGTCATTAAAAAATGTCATGAGAACTAAAACACCCAAGAAAATTTATGCAAAAAACACATGCGGATTAATAAAAAAAGGTATCATCACACTGCTATGTGGATCAAACACTTTTTTTTTAGATAACACTAGCTCTTTACGTTTCGTGCATTTCTTAAACGAAACAAGAGAACCGCATAAAAAACCGAGAAAGAATTCGCATACAAAAGACACATTAAAAACTCACATAAAAAGAGACTTGTGTGTATCTGTTCTTGTATGTGCCGACTTTATAAAACGGGGCTACTTTCGGAAAACCTTAGGGCATATTCAGTAGAGTTCTAGTTGCATGCATTATGTCAGTTTTAAAATTTAAACCAGGATATTATAACAAGAAAAACTGGCAGCCCCAGTAATGTTTTACTCATGCTTCAAATATAGAACAAAAATAGAACGGCAGTCAGTTTTAAATTTGATAGAAGAACTGTTCGAATAAATAAAGCTAAAACGCTTTGCTGGGGGTACGTTTGTTCCAGTTTCAGTTCTATCAAAGATCTCCCATATAAAACTTTTGACTACTGAATTGGTTCTAAGTTTGTCGAGTTTCATGTCTGAATATCTTGAAAACGATTACTTCTAGGAGACTCTAGTCTATTTTTAGAAGAGGTACTAGTTCAATTTACGGCTAATTTTAGTTCGCATTGCTATCTTGAAACAAAAAGTCAGACTTGATCCAAATTGGTCTTGTGTGCCGTCTTTCAAGTTTGATCCAAATTGGAATATGCAAAGCCTGATGTTTTGTTAATCACTTCCTGAATTGTTATTATAGAAACATGATTCTGGAACCGGTAGTCGGAATCGGGGAGGAAAAATATAGCGAACAAAATAAACAATGAGAACAGAAATTTGCCGAAAGAAACATGACTAGCATGTTCTCACGTAGGCATACAACTCCCTCGTCTCGTGTGTCTTTATTGCTCGTAGGACCACTTTAATCAGTTTGGATGAACCACCAAATTGCAAATGGAGTAGAAAATTATGTAAGTCGCATCTCACTTGTCTCGTTTGTATGTCATCCTTCATTCCGGCAATCATCATAGAATTCATCACAGAAGTAAGTAAAAAAAGGAATTTAAGCACTCCGAAATTCTCCTTACTTTACAAATCTTCAGTTTGCAGTCATCAACGAGAATCGTTAGCCGTAAAAATTAGCACTCCAATCATATTTCACATAAATTTCAAAATTTTACGATTCAAGCCATCTCAGAAGGGTATGCACACACTTTTCTCCGGAGTATAAAACCGGTAGCATTGCTTACTTTCCGGATCATAAACCAAGTGCTTCACACGGAGAAAACCTAGGGGAGAGAGGGGTGTAAATTCGATATTTAACATTCGCAGTACGTTGCATGAAGGCTGCGTAAATATTGTTTATCGCTGCCACCTTTGGATCTCGGCCAGAAAGCTTTCCAGAAGTGGGTGGGAGGAGACAGCAAACCGCTTCTCGAGTTCGGCTAGATTTTCTAGTGGGGAAGTGGTTATCGCGAACGAAGCTTTATTATTATATTAAGATAATTATGAGAAATGAAAATATTTTCATTTACAATTTGTGGCAACCGGAGGGGCGGGGGGAGAATGAATTTCGTTCCGGTCCAGTGTGCTTGCTAATGCTCTTTCCGACGGAAATGATTCGGTTACTGTTCGGTACTGGAGCTTCCTGTTCACTCCGAGCCGCCCACTCCCGATAGAAGCTTATTATGCATTTTCGCTGCCCGGAGAATAATTTATAATTTCCCCGCACCACGTAGTGCTGCAAGGACCGAGTTTAGCTAGCCAGCACGGCAGGCAGGATAATGCGATGTAGTGAGGCTAGTGTTGGAAAAAAGAACCCCTTTTGCTCAGTATACGACCGGCAAGTGCAAGACTAGCAAAAACTGACTACGAATGAACTAACCTGGGTTAAAGTGGCGAACGGTACAAATGAAATATAAACTAGATTTTTTATTATACTACCTTCCCGACAGAGAGCCCCAACACTATAATCACGGTTTTTAAGGGGTGAAATGAAAACTAACTAACTAATTTCGGTATTTGATTTATGAAGATTGGATGGTTCGGAATGGGAACTTCAAATACCAATTGTAATACATAAATTAGCACACAAATTTCATGTTTACATGCCATCTAGCGCTTCAATTCGATTGCGCTCAAAGTCGAGGAGTTACAAGTCCGCCCAGGAACGGTCTCACAGCTCTCATCACCGAGAGAACCGTGACAGAATAAATAATTAATTCTATAAATGTAAATTACTTGATGAGAATTCCATTATCACTGCCATATTTTCTGGTTCCTTGTGGCTGCCAGGTACAACCCACTGGCGTGCGAATGAACACATTCTTCTCGCCAACGTCGAAATCCTTTCCCCTTTTTCATGTGCCCTTACCAGATACCATGCGCTAGGGGCCTTTCCCATTTTAGGGGGGAAGAGGAATGGGGCTGTGGTGTTAAAATGTATCCAGGGATTGGCTGTATTGAAACAACTGGTAAAATATCGTTTTAGGTTTTATCTCAGAGCAATTAATCTAATTTTGCCCGAATCCTTATGCATTACTTGATTGTTTTTCAAAGTTAAGATGGATACATTTGGAATATATAATCGAATTTTCATATGACAGCGAGAAAAGGTTACGATTTTGTATGTTATTTGTCCTCGCGGAGTTTTATTCTAATCGGAATTTTGGCTATATCATTATTTTATCTGTTCACCAAGTGAAAAATATAGTCACCTGAATGTTAAATCAAAATCCAATCGAACAAAGTTTGTATTTTGCAATATTCGGTTCGAAAATAAGTGGCAATAGAAATACAACAAAATCTCACATGTCATTACCCAGTAGGTGAATTGTATGTAATTTTGATTGATATTATTTAGCTGTTAGATTTATGGCAGAAAGCATTCATAGTAAACATCTACAGTTTTAGGTACCAACATAGGAATTTCACATAAAACTGTCACGTGAAGGGACCGCTTCCAGCACTGCTTGCTGCAGAAGCTCAATACACTGAGGTCTCTTTTTGCGCGGGGGATACGTACCGCGCAAAAAAAAAACGCGTAACTTCGGAAATCCGCGTAAAAAGAGACCCCAGTGTAATTACTTCGAAACATAATAAATTGCTCGGCGTTTGCTTTAACGAAAAAAATTAGAAATACTCCAAGATACATACAAATTTGCCGAAATCGTTGTGTTCCTAGTTTATGAACACTTTTTTCACGTTACTTCTTTTTTCGACCCAAATCCCAAATAACGTAAACTGTTTTTTACGAACCGACTTTCGGTTTATTGATATTCCTCGAAAATCCTGGTTATTTACGGAACGGATTAGATAAGTAGATGTAGGAAAACAACGTTTGAGGTGGTTCCGAATTCCAGGATGGTATAGCCATCCAGTTCTTTATATCCTGAGTTTTGCTTCATTTAGGGCACTGTTTAATGTTTCAAATTTGAAAAATATTATGAGTTTTGACATTTTTCCCTCACCCTTTTGTCTAGCTTAAAATGTTTTGGTAATTTAAACCTGATTTAAATGGTATTTAAGTATTTTCTTCCAAATCCGGCTATAATTAGGATCTGGCGCAGATATTGTACCACTGTTTCAAAATTGTAAGCGCCTACTCATGAGAACCGTTCCAAAAATATGCATTTTGTAAAGGTATTCGAACAATTCTAGTAATATCGACACAAATTGTAAGAATTTTCCAGGAATACCAATTAACCGGAAGCCGACATTTTGGATTTAGGAACGACCTCAAACACCGTTTTTCGCCATTTACTCATCAAACCCGATCCGGAAATATCTATATTCTGATGGTTTGTAACGAATATCGATTTACCTGAATACGCCATCTTGGATATTTAAGCGACTTAAAACATCCTTTTGCTGAAAATACTGATGATATTCGTTCCAAAATTTTCCATTATATTAAACATATCCAATAATACGTATACATATGGAAAACTTTTTTTACTTTGAAAATTAAGAAAAACGTGAACTGTTTGTACGTCATGATTTGATTTACGAATTATTACAATAATAGAGGTTTGAGTGTAACTCCAGCTGAGTAGTGGGATTGTCAACTTGAAGAGTTCCTATAACATGTTAAACAAACGGTTCTTCTTTGGTCGGTCGACCCGGTGCTGGTGTCTACTGTCGTAAAATGTTATTACAACAATCTCATTCAAGTAGAAATCTTTGCGATTCTCTATAGAGTACAGGTAGCTATCCAACAAGATATCTCTGGTTACACTAGTCTTACAACCCAGTTGACATATGTTCGAGTGCCGACCTGGAAGGATTCGTAGTGGCTCTTTAATATGAAGAAATAGGTTCTTGGTGTCCTCGATAATGTTTTAGATAAACTCAAATCCAATAACTTTGCCGAAGACATAAACTTCCTATCTAGTACAGTTTAGAAGATATATGTAGACGATGCTATTCTAAACAAACAAAAAAAAATTGACATGACTTTTTGGTGTCTTTACAGTAAGTTCCGGAACATGTTTTGTCACTGAAAAAGAATCTTCATACTAAGCTGGGTTACTATTGCGAAGACATCAAATAACTCAGATCAACCGTTAAGGAGTGTATCGAAAATTAGCTATCCTCAATTTTTTTTTTCAAATTATGATAAAAAACGATATTTTATTCAAACTAAAAATTGATCCTTTATTGTACGAGGTTAAACTTGAGCATAAAGAAAACCGGATGAAATTTAAGTTATTCCTTCACGAGATTTCGAACTATTGATCGAACGCTCTTCATCACAAGTGTTGCATCGCATTTTGTGGACGCTTGAGACCACATTTTTTTGAACTCCTGAATGTTCCCAGCTGCCTTACCAGACTCCTTGAAGACCCTCTTCACGATTGCCCAGTAACGTTCGATGGGTCGAAGCTGAGGGTAATTTGGTGTATTGATATTTTTCTCAACGAAATTTAAATCCTTTTCCGCAAGCCAATTGAGTGTGGCTTTGGCATAGTGAGCCGACGCTAAATCCGGCCAAAACAGTGTAGGTGTACTATGCTTCTTTTATAAAGGCAGAAATTCCTTCTGGAGACACTCAGATCGAAACCATGTCTGCATTTATAGTTCCGGTTGTGTGAAAAATGGTTGCCTTCAAACCACAGGAACATATTGCTTGCCATACCAGTACATTTCGACCGAATTTCTCCACTTGAATAGACCTATCCGCATCGCTCATATCCTCTTTACAATACAATTTCCGGGCCCTTGTTGCTGGTCGCTTCTTCTGTTCTACACTTTGTTTCGAGATTTTCTGCTTCATGTAGGTCTTCAGGTAATTTCGCCTCTTGAACGCTGGATGATTTCGACACTCGTTCCTGCTTTTTTTGGCCAAATCACGTATTGACATTGATTTGTTCTTCATGATTAGAGATACCACTTTCTGTTCTATTTTCGGGTTGGAAGAACCGGGTTTTCTGCCGCTTCCTGGTAACTCATCCAAAGAATAGTGTTCCCCAAACTTATTAATGATGGTTTTAACACTGGCCTGATGAATTCTACACCGCTTCACCAATTTTCACCAAGTAATACCCTTCTCACTTAGCCATGTGACCCTAACCTTAATTTTCATTTTCTTTTCATCCCGCGACATTTTGAAAACGCAGAATTTCAACCGCACAAACAAGTGAACAAACGAAAGCTGATAGCCAAACGTACTGCATTCTGTGATCTGAGTATAAAATACCATCACAATTACATGCGTACAACACAAATGTATGTGGATAGCTTATTTTCGATACACTCCTTAAAATGTACAGTCCGCCATCTAACTTTTTTTGTGAACTAGCGGTTATTTCGACATTGGTAACCTTAATGTCACTTCTGATTTGACAGAAACTTAGTTTTATTCTTCCGCTGAACGAAAATGATTGTGCATACGCTTGAGGAACGCAGGAAAATAGTGCAGTATTACTTTGAAAATCATGGTAATGTTGGGGAATGTGTGCGAAAATTACGTGTGAAAATGGGAAGAAAAGAGGCGCCGTCAGCTCCGTATGTGCGTTTTCTTTTGAAAAGATTGAGAGAAGCTGGCACTATTATTGACAAATCAACGCGTGATAAGCCGCAAACAATGCGCACAACCAAGAATATCGCTGCTCAAGGATGGCTTTTATCGTATCAAAGAAAACACTCACTGGCAACTCTTCACACGATTGAATCAGTGTCATCAAAGAGAGACGGATATCATCGCAACAACAAAAACCCGGCATGGCTCATCTAACATAGAATAGACACCAGTGCGAGAGCGAATTTCTCTCGATGACCTGTCTGAGAATCACAGGTTAGCACGCTGCCGTGTGTATTCTCTCTGAAGCAACAAACGGTCGCTTATTCTCGTTTCGCGATCCGATCCGATGTATGGGCAGTTGATAATTGCGATGGAATCATTTGTACTATTGCCGCTTATTCTAACTATGTGCACATCACCTTTATATAAGCTGTGTCTATGAAAATGTCTGTGTATGCTCCACACAAGGGTTTCGAAATATTGCAACCTAGTATGAGAATCATCATTCTCTCGCGATTCTCTCTTGGTAAACACCACAGAGCACCGTTCATTACCAGACTGTAATTTTTTTTAAGGGCCGTGAAACACTCAGACTATGAAGTGGAGCGAAGAAATGGTTCAGAATCTGTCAATTTTTATGGCTGCGTCCTGTTGTTTACACTCTTCTCTAACCACTTGTGCAGCTGTTTATTCGTTTTCATTAGTTTGTTTCGAAATGCGTGGACTTTCAGCAGAACAACGTCGAAAAATTGTGTACAAATGGTACACAGAACGCGGACTGTCACTGAGAAAGATAGCAAAAATGGAAGGAGTAAGTGAAAAAGCCGTGCGAAATGCAATCAGGCAGTAAAATCACAAGATTTCTTCGAACTGTGTAAGGAATGAGCCATGGCTCGGACCTTGTGTTGGTTTTCCTTTAATAACTTTTTCTACAAATGTCGGATTATTCTGCGGTTCTCGAAAGTTTTCTTCCGCGTTAAATTTCCAACGAAAATATTATAGGCACTGATTTTTAGAATCCATAGGGTGATTTCCAACCGATTTTTTTCTTTGTAAAAAGTCAATTTTCCCATATAGAATCCCATACAAACTATAAATTTCGGTTGAGAAAATATAGTTTCACCGATCGAGTTAAAATTTTGCATAGTTCTTATGGAACCCAAAAGGAACACGAAAAGTTCGGTGGAACTGAAAGTAAAATGCAGACCAATGAAAACGCGTGTTGCAGAGAGGAAATTTTCCATCATAACACCCTCTAAGTTGAATCCGTAAGATTCTTTGTTTCTTCTGAAAAGTTCGTATTGAATTCCTAACTTACATCATATCAAATGAACACTTATCACATTCAGAGCAATTTTGCTTTTAATAATTATAAAATATTTTCATTATTTTTCGTTCCGTCTTCAATTTATCTATGCGTTAGCAGTCTATGTTGAACTGCTAATGTCACCGAGCGGGTAAAAATAAACGGCTAAGCAGATGAAAAGTTTATGTGGAATTGGGGCACTTCTACACCGTAAAACTCGACAATACAAAGCTGAAGTACATTACTTGACACACAAATTACTCAAACTTAACGGAATGAAAGCAGTTTTGTTCCACCAATCGAATAAAATTCCCTTTGTATTCTAGTGCGTACAGCAAAGCAAAACTTCTGTGTATTACATGGCTATCATCAGTTCACCAATGTGCTACTTGAGGTTAAAACAATCAATTCAATCACTGAACAATAACTGCAACAGGTGGAACAATATTCCTATGCATCTGATCTAATCACACACACACACTCCATCCGGTTCGGTAACTCAGCATTAACGACGAGTCCTATCGTCTGAAAATAGATTGCAATCCCTGGAAAATAATTGAGTGTAGGTAAATCTCTGCGGTTGGCAGTAGTTCCGTCGAGAAATGCTGGCTCAGGTCGAATCCCTGTGAGAATGCATTCCACCCAACGGCCAGCCTTCTGACACCGAACGTAACTGAAGTGACTGAAACAAGTCGACTCGAGGTTCCCGACATTCGTACAGTGGGGAAACTAATCGGACTGATGGCTACAGACATGTGTCACCATTAGCCCGGAGTCCTCTTTGAACTCGACTACTTAAGCTGTGTCTCTGTTAGTATAATCGGCAGCTTACCAGTGCCCAACCCCAACCGAGGTAGGGCTTTGCAGTGGAGCAGATCTGATGAATACACCTACGTTTTGCACGATGAACAAGAGCAGGATTAAATCATCACGTAACTCATAGCAGAACCAGGAAGCATTCGCTGACGGTACTCTCCGATAAGCGGAAGGAAATTTTACCCATGAGGCAGATAAATCAAACACCCACTCCTCCGGCCCTTTTCAGCTCATAAAACAAATCACTGCACGATTGTTTTCACGAAAACTCAATCAAGATATAATTCCAGCCACCTTCCCTTCTGGTTCCCAGTACCGGGAAGCAGGACCAGGTATTTCACAATATTCGAATCATACACGCACACATCCTTTCAATAATTAAGGAAATGTGGGACCAAACGGACGCTTCGTAAAACGCTAGAATTTGGTTGTTCGAGTTTCGCACATTTTACCCGACTCTCAAACTCCCGATGCCAAAGAAAATGCCCCATTATTGCCGCTGAAGCACTAACCGATTCCCAGGTAAGTTCCGGTTCCATTAGGCGATACCCTTGCGTGATGTTATTTGTTCATTCGCTCTCTCGTAACAACCCCTGGTCGGATCGTTTGCGACCGGCACTGTTGTAACGTGATGAAAATTACGTATTATCGCAAAAGTGATAATTTCTCCAGAGGGCAAAAACTTCTCGTTCAATCGTTATCGCCCTTCCTTCCAGTTTTCCAGTGCCTGGCGCGAAACTGGCTAAACCCCGAAGGTGTTTCGATTTTTGATTGGATAAGACACGTTTTGGAAACGTTAGTTCGATGGTTCGATAATTTTCGGATGGATCGGACAATCGGAGCTGAACTTGAATCAGAAGCGCCGTTCGGAATTTATTACGGAGATTGATGAAATACTTTTCTGCCACTGCTAGGGTTGCTACGGCTCGTTACGGATTACTTGCGGTCCTTGCGGAATTTGAGATTTTTGCGAATTTTTTGCGGTTTATTTGATTAGGTGTTGATTTACTTCACAGTATTGTCCCGTAGGAAATGCAATGGAAGCGGGTCATTTCATCAATTCGTCGAAAGCCAGCTCATCGAACTTTCAATATTCCAGATGAAACGAACACATTGTTGAGTTTAAAAACTAAGGTTTTTCTTGGCAGAAGCTTATCTGTTATAACTCGACAGAAAACTAAGACCAAAAAATATAAAATGCCGGATTACCCAAAACCGAAATTATATGATTTCGTTGAACCGAAACGAGCGGTTATGTGTTCTATGAGCAAAAAGAAAAACGGGTGGCTAATAACTGGATGACGTGAATACGAAAAAAAAACTGTCGAGTTTCATTCACACTTCTAAATATCTAACCTGAAACAGAATGTTACATTCATTCTAGAACTGAGTTTTGCATCTGAATTTGAGTATTGAGTAGCCTGGATATGAAAACAAATTTTGATTCTAGAACTGATGTCTGATCCTGAATATGGATTAGGAATTTTACCGATTATAATGATGTGCTCAGGATGCGCTGGACTAAATGTAATATATCGAAGCCGTTATCCGAGTCAGAGAAAAGCAAACATGTGTCAGAAGTTTTCCTCTGTGATACCAAACATTTTAGAACAAATTAATTTCAGGCTAATTGTAGTTATCTCATACCACTGAAAATTTTATCATAAATTGCTGACCATATTTTCGGTGTCATGGAGCACAAATTATGTTTGTCGTGTAGAGTACAACAAGAAATGTTCACGATTGAGTTCTACCCATTATTGTACTGCAACATTTTTGAAAAGGCGCCCCTAAGTAAGACGTATTCACGTCAAAACTCAGTATTTTCATACAACACAATGTTCAAGTTTATTTTATGGTAATCAATCAATCCGTAAAGTTTACATGCATGAAATGTAAATTTTAAGATGAACATGATCTTAGCGAGGCACTTCTCGGCGATGACAATGCAAATAGATGAACAATTTGCTGTTTATTAGTTACTAATTAGTTACGGTTGTTTCGAATTTGTGGCTCATGTTTTTTTTCGAGTACTTCTTAACATTATATGAACTAAACGAATTACTCGAAAAAAATTAAGCAACCGTGTTTCGATTTATTTTGAAGCTTATTTAGAAATAAAAGAGAGCAATATATTCAGAACCATTGTAACCAATTAACAACTAATTAGCAACCAATCATGCACTAGCATTTGTTTTCTAGTTTATTTAGAAAGGGTATTCCGTTAACTTCATGTGAACGTAGTGAAATACTTGGAAAATTTAAAACAAATTTAAACTTACCGTAACTTATTAGCAACTAATAAGTAACAAATTATTCATTGGATTTCGATTTGTTTTCAAGCTTACTTAGAAGAGGCACTTTGTTAACATCATGTGAACTTAGCGTAGCACTTGAAAAAATATAATAAAATGAGCAACAAATGCAAAACAATTGTAACTAAATTGCAACAAATTTAGAACTTGGATTCGATTTGTTTTCAAGCTTATTTAACAGGTGTACTTCGGTAACTTCATGTGAATTTAGCGAAATAAGTACTCGAAAAAAATGAACAACAAATTTAACTCTCCGTCTGACTGATGGGTCCAGTCAGACCTTTTTCGTTTTTTACCATCATTTTTACATATTTATAATTTATCTATCGATTTAAGGTTTCATGTAGATTCTTAAACTTTTATTGGCTATCGATCTTTGCAATGTGCAATATAGACAGTGTCCTCGAAAATAACGAAAAACGGCTGGTTTGAAACATTACCCTCGGTCTGACATTTTTTATAGAAAGACATCCCAAGTAGCAAACATTATTCTAGCATTGTTTTTCTTTACTCTTCTCGCAACGATTGTGCGATTGAAAAAGCGCAGTTTGCTTGTATGATGTGCAACAAGTTTCTTGTTTGATATGTTTCATATCAGTCATATTTGTTAAGAGGAAACCGAAAATGAAACTGCTCAAATAAACTTATTATAGAATCAGTTAAATAAACCGATGTGGAACTTAATCCGTTTAGGTTTTTGACTTGGTTTCACAAGCAGTAATATGAATGATTTTCACATTTGTTACTAAAACATGTAAAATCATTTGTCAAACATATCTGACAATTCTGTAGCAATTGTGAAACATGCCAATTTTAACAAGTTTTAATTGCTACTTGGGATATGAAATAATTTATGTTTATGTTTTTTTAATAGGTTTGTTGTATTTCTCCATTCTAACCTCCATTTAAGTTCACATTGTACATATACAAGTGTTCATTCATAAACACACAAGCGTACGTTTGTCTTTGTTCTTACTTTTGGGTTCTTTCTTTTCTATTATTAATATTCTTTGTCCATTCACTGCTGAACATAAAGACTGTCCCAGAAAGTATGGACGCAACCAAAAACCGCTGCCATTTCACAATGGTTCAGAATCTGTCAATTTTTATGACTGCGTCCTGTTGTTTACACTCTTCTCTAACCACTTGTGCAGTTGTTTATTCGTTTGTTTCGAAATGTGTGGACTTTCAGCAGAACAACGTCGAAAAATTGTGTACAAATGGTGCACAGAACGCGGACTGTCACTGAGAAAAATAGCAAAAATGGAAGGAGTAAGTGAAAAAACCGTGCGAAATGCAATCAGGATGTTCGGTGAGGATCAACCAAAAACGGGTCGAAAAAAAGGTCCTGCTAACTCTCAGTTGGATAAACGTATACTGAAGGCGTTCGAGCAGAAGAAGGAGGTTTCAGTTCAGGATGTGGCTAAACAAGTGGGCACTTCGAAGTCAAATGTTCTTCGTGCTAAAGAAAGTTTGAATCTTCGAACCTATAAAAAGCAGAAACAACCAAAACGTAGTCCGAAACAAGAGGCATCGATCAGACCGAGGGTTCGAAAGCTGTACAATACGATTCTTGGTGGAAATTTGAACCGCATAATCATGGATGACGAAACCTACGTGAAACTCGATTACAAATTCTTGCCGGGACCACAATATTATACGGTGCGAGATGGGCAAGTGTTAAACCAGTCCGAGACATCGATTGAAGTCGAAAAATTTAGTAAGAAAGCTATGGTCTGGCAAGCCATTTGTAACTGCGGTAAGATTTCGAAACCATTCGTCACCACTGCTTCAATGAACAGCGAAATATACATCAAGGAATGTTTACAAAAACGACTTCAACCCATGATTCGAAGCCACAAGGATCCTGTTGTCTTCTGGCAAGATCTTGCTTCTTGCCACTACTCGACATCAACGGTAGAATGGTATACTACCAAAACTGTCACTTTCGTCCCAAAAGACATGAATCCACCAAATTGCCCACAACTTCGACCAATTGAGGAATTTTGGGCATTAACCAAGGCACATCTTAGGAAACATGTCTCGGCAGCCGAAACCATTCAACAGTTCGCAAAAGATTGGAAAAAAGTGTCAAAACTTGTCGCCAAGAAGTCTGTACGGAATTTAATGAGGAATGTTCGCAAGAAGGTGCGCCAGCTAGTCTACAATGGCTAAGCAGCAAATGTTGAGAATAATATTCTGTTGTTGTAGTCTAATATTATCAGTATATCGAATAAAATTTGAATATGAATTATTTACAGCGAAATCAAAGTGCGTCCATACATTCTTTACTTTTTTTTACTTTTTCATATAAATTAATGAGTAATTTAATCTAGTTTTTATACAATACACGGTCACGAGCCATTTTTCAACTTTACTTAATAACAGACATCAAACATAGCAAACAAATCACCGGTGGCGCTTGTCGTGAACAGCAATCTTTATTTACAAACGCAAGCGGAACTTTTAACACATTTAAAAAAAATAGAAATTGTATTCTAGTGAAATTGTTCTACTAGACGTTCAAACGCTGGAAAACTCGTTTTTATTGCTTCAAATTATTTTTTTCCAATGTTCCAACAGCATTCAAAGGTTCAATAAATATGTTTTGTTAGCATAAATACTACAACGAGAAACTCCAAAAATGTTCAGGTCATATTTCATGAAAAATCTCTTTTTGTAAATTTATTATACGTTAATAAAATTTAAAAAACCCTCAAAAACATTACTGCTTTTATTATTCCCATTTTTACGTGTAATATCTTTTATTTACAAGATTTCAGAAAATCATATGCCATGACAAGTAAGAAATGTAAGAAACGAAATATACCTGGTTCGTATAGTGATGAGCCTAAATACACTTCTAATTTACACCGAAATGCGTAAAATTATACGTAAATGAACAGGGGTCTGGCCAGACCCATCAGTCAGACCGAAGGTATGAAAATATCTGTCAGACGGAGGGTTAAAACCACCGTAATTGATTAGCAACAAATTATTCGCCTATTTGAGCTATCATCAGCAGTGGGTGCTTCGCTAAATTCATGTCCATAATTTTAAGAATATTCGAAATTAAATGTGCTTTTACACTACATTCGACACGACTGTCTGTATCAGGTTTTCACGAAATTTGAATCCATAAATACCTGAAACACCTTTGAGTACATCATCATCGGATCAGGTAGTCTTATGTCGTTTTCGTTTTTAAATTGCACTACACCGGTGTAGCGAAAGCTGCACTGAAACCGTTCGTTTTTGCCAATTGCACTACACTTTTTCTGCACCGATACCACTGGTGTAGCACTCATCAAAAGTTTGGTGTAGCTCTGTGCAATGGAATCGTTTATTGTAGTCAATGGTTACTGTTTATGTTTTCGTCAGTTTTGTTCGTTTATGCATGCCTCAGTGTAGCACTGCACCGGTGTAGGGCAAATTAAAAACGAAAACGCCATTAGTTGTGTCTAATCCGATGAGTCGTCGTATCGTCGTTAAGTAGATAGAACACAAACATTTTTTATAATATTGAAAAATGGAATGCATAACAAGACTCCAGTTAGTACAGAGAAATCGCAGGTCGGTTTAGTTTTGTAATTTTTAGTTTGATTCAAATCTTGTATAAGTATTCTTCATGACCATTTTAACTCTAGCATTGCTTTTGAGAAGGCCCCAAGAAAAAAATTTTAGAAAATTTTCAAAAAGCTATATCTCATAAATGGTTTATTAGATTCGTTTGGAGATTTCGGCAATATTTTACGTAACTATTTTGACTGTTTGGAGAACGTAAACACTGTGAAAAAGAGTTTTTTTTAAAGATTTTTTTTTTGTTTTTAATTATAGAGGCTTTAACATCTTAGGTCATTCGCCTCTTCGGACCAGAAAATCTTTCTGACCCTATGTGCGGAAGATATGTTTTATTCAGGCCTATTTGCGTACAAGCTTTACAATTTTTGAAGTGGATCTCGTTGTCACTCTTTTTCTAGGAGGAGAAGATCTTCCATTTCCCTCCTGCGAGGGTTGAGGGACACTTTGTTCGTGGCTTGTCTCGTCCTCCATTGCCGCATCGGTGGTTTTGTTGTTGATTTCCGACTTCTTTTCATTTTCCTCGTTGTTCGCAGTCTTGAGCTCGTTGCTAGTTGCTGTAGAAGCGCCTTGTTGTACATTGTTTGCTGTTGTTGGTTGGTTTGATGGTGAAACAGGAGTACTACGCTCACTAGGTTTCGTTGTTGAACGGTTGACCTTGTCTTTGGTTGAAGATGTTCTTTTCGCAGTTTCAGTGCAAGGTTTACCGTAGTGTGCAGGTTGTTCACAAAACTGACATGTAACCAGCTGATTTTCATAGGTAATCAGCGTTTTACACGGATGTGTCCCACCGTTGACCACAAATGATGTATGATGGAATTGCCTTACGTAGTTGCATACGTACCACTCGCACGCCATTCCAGATGCCGGGGAAAAAATCCGCCATACTTCTCTTTCGATGGAAAGAACTTCGCCGTACTGCGACAAGATTTCCCGAACGGAATGATCGCTGGTCTGCGGGGGAAGGTCATGCACGCGTACTTCTATGGCATTGTCCACCATGTATACAGGAATTTTGTATTTAATGTTGTCACACTCAACGCTGTGCACCTCGTTGTTAACCGAAGCGAATGCAATTACATCGCTTTCACGTTTAAACATGATGTACACACAGTTAGACGCCTTGTTGAATTGAATCTCACCCACATTATTAGCGTCTAGGTGCATTCGTTCTTTAAGTAAGATTTCAATTTCATTTGCTGCTGGTCTAACTTTGCAACGCTTGAAATCTACACAAATTGAATTCGGTCTTGTTGGCCAAGTTTCAGGCTTTGTTAAATCGTATTTGACCATTCCGTACACTTTATTGTTCACTGCACTGTATTGTCTTTGTTTCTTTTGCTTCGACCGCAAACGATTTTCGACTGTGTTGGGTGAGATGCGACCACGAACTGGAGTGAAAAAGAGTTGTGTTTTTTTTTCAGGCACAAATCTCCGAATAACCAGGGAAACATGTCACTTGAGCCAATTAGTTCTGTTTCCTGAAACCCAAAAATCAGTTTTCTGGAGAAAGTTATTTATTTCAAACTAGAGAAATAGTGGAAAAAAGGAGGACTCGAACCCGTAGCTAACTCCTAACCGGGGAAATTGTAAGCATGCTTAGTTTCGTCTAGTGAATTGGACTTTCTCTTCATGTGTTTTCATATGCAGGGTAGCCTAATTGGTAAAACAATTTCTCCAGTTAGGAGTTAGCTACGGGTTCGAGTCCCGTCTCTTCGGTAACATTTTCGCGGTTTTCATTACATCATTGTGTTCATATGTCAGTTTTCCCCGTTAGATACTGATAATATTCAAATTTTGAAAAAATTATTCAGTGATGTGATAGAAGTACGACAAAATTTATTTGTCAGCAAGCAGCGAAAACAGAATCAAATAGACACGAACCGAGCTCTAACGTTGTATAGACCGACGAAATACGTAGAACGCATACGAATACACTCCTAATATGGACGACGGAAAGTATGTAAAAACTTTTAAAATATATTTTTTTCTTTATTTTTTTTATAGTAAAACATTTCAAGAATATTCTGTGAAATTTTCAAGTCCATCGGAACAAAACTCTGGAACTTACTTTTCTTTACGTTTCGTCTTAGACTCGTCAGTGCAGAGCAGTTCAAATTGAACTGCTTATTGCAAACTTAAACAGTTCAACTTGAACCGCTAAGCAGACGTAAAGTTAATGCTACTTGCAAAACACTTATTCATTTGGTACCGAAGTACCACGTCTTTCCTGACGTGCCGAACGAAAACGTTGTTTTCGGCATATACTTTACGTCTGCTTAGCGGTTCAAGTTGAACTGTTTAAGTTTGCAATAAGCAGTTCAATTTGAACTGCTCTGCACTGACGAGTCTAAGACGAAACGTAAAGAAAAGTAGAAACGGTTATGTGCCCTAAGCACAAACATAGGCTAACCCCTAAATGAAAACTCTGGAAGTTATGGGCCTTATTTGCTGATCTCATGCTGCGAAGAAGCAATAGCTCTGCGCACAGGCCCAAAATCTTTGCTTCGATTGACTTGAAAATTTGACAAAACATTCTTGAAATAAGTTTAGGAGGTAAAGGGTTTTTACCCCCTAATTTATGCTAGGTGCACATAACCAATTTCACTTGATTCGTCTTAGACTCATCAGTGCGTAGCAGTTTATGTTGAACTGCTACATAAACCGCTAGACAGATGTAAAGTTGATGCTATTTGCAAAACACTTCTTTGATATTACACCTAAGTGTGATATCAAAACTGACGTCCCGAACGAAACGAGTTCCGGCTCTCTAGCCGTACAGATTTTGGTAAGTTTAAGAGGTGAAGGGGTTTACCCCCTGATTTTTGCTAGGTGCATATAACCAATTTCACTTGATTTTACGTTGATCCGTCGGAGGTCGGAGGTAGTAGTTCAACATAAACTGCTACGCACTGATGAGCCTAAGACGAAACGTAAAATAAAATGATTTTTAAAATGTTTTCCTATGACGAAATACAAAGAAAAATATGATTTTTAGATGTGTTAGACCCTACGCGCTCCCCAGAAAAACAAATTGTTTTCTTCGATTTTATAGACAATAAACTTTAAACGCGTTTCTCTTGAAAGCAAGTTTTGAAAGTCCGTTTCCATCGTCATTCGAAAACTACTTCACTACTACCACTACTACTGTTTTCAAATTTTGCACACACTTTCTATATGTAAAATACTACATCCATGGAAAAAAAATACAATAAATTGAAAACTGTTTTTATTTTTTCTTTTGCACACAAAAATATAAATAGATAAGAGAGCTTGTTACAGAGTTTGTGAGTTTCGTTTGTCTACTTGGTACAGTACCAAGATCATCTTGCATCAAATGAACAATGATTTCGGTTCTTCGTGGATTAAAAACGTGTTTTTAGGATGACCAATGTTGCAAGATCGGCTCAATAACGTTGTTATTTTACATGTCTATTGCGACAAAGCCGACTAACTCGATTAAGAAAAATTGTTAGACGACTTTATTTTTTAAAATGCTCTAAGCGTAGCTCTATGTTTGCATTGCGTAAATGAGTTTTTTTCATATAACAGTTCGGCTGAAAAGTTCGTATCGTTGAATAGAAACACACATTTTTTTGCCAAAATTCGTTTTTATTATTCAACATAATTGCCATCAGAGGCGATACAGCGATTATAGCGATCTTCCAACTTTTCGATACCATTTTTGTAGTACGATTTGTCCTTTGCCTCAAAATAGGCCTCAGTTTCAGCGATTACCTCTTCATTGCTTCTAAATTTTTTACCAGCGAGCATTCTCTTGAGGTCTGAGAACAGGAAAAAGTCACTGGGGACCAAATCTGGAGAATACGGTGGATGAGGGAGCAATTCGAAGCCCGATTCGTTCAATTTCAGCATGGTTTTCATCGACTTGTGACACGGTGCATTGTATCGATGAAACAAAACTTTTTGCTTCTTCAAATGAGGCCGTTTTTTTGAAATTTCGTCCTTCAAATGCTCTAATAACGCTATATAATAGTCACTGTTGATGGTTTTTCCCTTTTCAAGGTAGTCGATGAAAATTATACCATGCGAATCCCAAAATACAGACACCATAACCTTACCGGCCGATTGTTGAGTCTTTCCACGCTTTGGGTTCGGTTCATCGCGTGCAGTCCACTCAGCTGACTGTCGATTGGACTCCGGAGTGAAGTGATGGAGCCATGTTTCGTCCATTGTTATATATCGACGAAAAAAATCGGTTTTATTTCGATATAACAGCTCCAAACACTGCTCAGAATCATCAATTCGTTGTTGTTTTTGATCGATTGTGAGCTCACGCGGCACCCATTTTGCACAAAGCTTTCTCATATCCAAATATTCGTGAATAATATGTCCAACACGTTCCTTTGATATCTTTAGGGTGTCAGCTATCTCGATCAATTTCACTTTACGGTCATTGAAAATCATTTTGTGGATTTTTTTCACGTTTTCATCGGTAACAGCCTCTTTTGGACGTCCACTGCGTTCATCGTCTTTGGTGCTCATATGACCAGTACGAAATTTTGCAAACCACTTACGAATTGTTGCTTCACCCGGTGCAGAGTCTGGATAACACTCATCAAGCCATTTTTTGGTATCGGCGGCACTTTTTTTCATCAAAAAGTAGTGTTTCATCAACACACGAAATTCCTTTTTTTTCCATTTTTTCACAATAACAAAAGTAGCTTCACTCAAAATGCAATATCTCACAAACTAATAATCAGACAGCTGTCAAATTTATACACGTATCTTTTAAAGGTTGGTACTAACTGAAAATGGTATGGATTTAATTCTAGTGGCGCCCTCTCATAGAAACGATACGAACTTTTCAGCCGATCTGTTATACTGATGATTTTTTAAACGCTGTAGTAAATCAATAACAAAACTGCTTGTTTAATCCTTTCCATTCATAAACAGTATAAACGCAGTCGACTACTTTTTTTAAGGGGCCAAAATACCCACTGACCTTCCTGAACATGTAATATCCGGTTTTGAGGTTATAACCACCTTTAGAGTCGCGTAAGGGACACCATCTGGCCCAGGGGTTTTCTTCGTGTCGAGCGATCTCGTCTCTGACGGCACGAATATCTCCAATTCTTTGTCGAATCCAGCTACCACGATCGAGTTTTGGGGACAACAGCCCTAGCGCTTTGCCTCACTATGCGACCTATCGTGTAGCGACGCTTGCTGCGATTTCTTCGAACTGTACTGCACACTATAGATTTAGCCTTTTTGAATTCCGCTTTTCTTATAGCTTAGAATTTCAGCGTGGAAGTCCAAAACCTATTTCCTTCCTGTGATTTACCATCTGTCATAACTGTTTTGAAACTCTAATCTTCATTAGAGTTTCAACTTTTAATATTTTCAATATTCAATTTTGTTTAAAAAACTCGCATTAGTATGGGTTGACATTACGACTCCGGATCCGAATTTCACAACAACCCTGATCCGTATTCGAACCCGCCCCGAACCGATCGTCAAACCGTCATCATCCCGTGCCCCACTCGCCAGCTGTCGTTACACAGTCGTACACCCTAATCACATTAGATAGATGAATTTATATTATCAAAATTCGAGGTAAGCAATTTTTGTTTCTAAACTTGTTCTAGGGAGCAACAAGGGAGAGAGTGAAAAAAAATCGAATCACACAAAATCACAAGCCCGGATCAGAATCAGCAAATCACTCCCGCGCCCTTGTACAAAAAAGTGAGCCTCGGGACCGCTTACCGAGGAAGAACCGATCTGGCGAAGACAACTTCCCAGCAGGCCTACAAAAAAAACTCAACAACAAACTTCTACCCCCCCTCTTCGCTCTTTCACCAAATTCCACCAGCTGCAAAAAGCCCAACGCAAGCCACAAACGTTTCGCCTTCACCCCCCTTAAAAATCCAACCCCCTTTCATTTCACAATTTTGGTAAGATAGAGACTTCTGCCAACTTCGCCTTTCTCGTCCTAACTGGCTAGGAAAAGCCGCTCATAATGGAGTTTTTTCATTTTTCTTCGTTTTGTTCTCGCTTGGTTTCACGGTGGACGACTTTTTGCATTTTTCCAATATCTTTTCGGTTATGAAATTTCACCACGTATCCTCGATTGGCTGAGACTCCCACCAAAATGGCAGTTTCTTTTCCCAGCACACTTCGATTGTTTCCCACTGCTCCTCCTGCCACCGCCTCGACTAGAGTCGAAATGAAATGATGTTGTTATAGACTTCCCACCGACCTTTCCCTCCTTGCCCTCCTAGCCAACGGATCCCTTCTACAACACGATGCCGGTGATGATGTTTTATTTATGTATTTCTGTGTTCTGCAGCTATTTTCGTTTTTTTTTGTTTTGTCGCGTTATTGTTACCTGAGAAGGCGATTATATTTTTTTTTATTAGTTCCATAACACGCGACATCTCCATCGGTGAGTTTGCTGCTTTTTGTTTTTGTTTTGAGAAGGTCAGAACCTCGACTATCCTTACATCCTTGTAGAAGACTAACAGCAATTGTTTTCGTTGGGGGTGGTGCGGCACACGGTCATAGCGTCTCCTGCGCGGGGCGTTAGCCGCGTTACGATTGTTTCAAACCATTCGAAAGGCTTGGGGCCATTTTTCTCCTTCCATATCCATATCGTCAAGGCAGCGTGTCCCCATTCCCATTCCCGCACAGTAAACCGACAGTCCTCATTAGCAACCGCAGGCCGGTTTGTGATGGGAAAAATAATGCTGCGCACAAAACTTTTAATGACTTTTTTTTTCTTTCTGCAATGACAAATGTTTTGCTATTAGGCTGTTTTTTTTTTGTATTTATTTTTCGCTGCGTTCTGTTTGAGGTTTGTTAGTTTTGTTTTATGGTTCTCGATTCACTGACGAGCTGACGGGGAGCGCATTCGGTAGACGGAAATTTTATTTCCCAAATTAGTTGAAACTATTAGGATTTCGCACAACCTTGTCTCCATTGCCTGTTGACCGGATGTTTTTAGTTACTTATCAACAATTAAATCGCGGTAAATCGCTACAAACGGTTGCTAGTTTTTATTAGAGTAATTTTGCTTTAAAACTGTTCTTCTTAAAATGTCAAGATATGAGAGAACATTTTGTAAGAATAATTAACAAGCAACGCTATCATTCATGTTTAACTCTAATTGGTTAGTGACAAACGATATATTTGAATGATTTGAAATCAGTTCACACAATATGTCTAATCGCATTAATATCTACTATCCACTATAAAAAGCGTCATTTAACAATACACACATTTGACAGGTCGTTTGCTCGTTTGAGACAAAGCTGTTATTATCTATGATCGAAACGTAGAAAAAAACCCTTCCTAATCCACCTAGTGGCGTGATAATGCCTTTCTCTCTCTTTAAAACAATCTCATAAAAACATTTTTTATCTTTTTATTAAATAATTTGTGGCACTAATTTGGGCTCATTTTTGACACCAATTGATTCAGATTGAATCGAGTAGTTAACAAAAACATGCTTCAGTGTTTATGTCACACAGTCAGCATCATTTTTCCAACCTAGGGCTTGACATTTGTGTTGCCTATTTGTATGAGAGGAGTGATGCTAATCTAAAAAACATATATCTTGAAAAATCACCATAGGGGGGAGGTACATTAAATTTCCGAAATGTAAAAAATATTGTTGATGCCAAAAGGCTTAGAATTGCACGAAACGTCGAGATTTAGTGTCATCTCGAAAAAATTTTTTTTGAAAAATCAACTTTTTGGGACTTAAAAAAATATCAAAATTAATCTAAGTCTCAGAATGTCAATTTTTTTCTAAAAAAAATTCTTTTTTAAATAACACTCGACGTTTCATGCAATTTGAAGATTTTTGGCATAGAAAAAAATTGTCGATTTCGGAAATTTCACACACACGACACACTCACACACACACACACAGAGAGAGAGAGAGAGAGAGAGAGAGAGAGAGAGAGAGAGAGAGAGAGAGAGAGAGAGAGAGAGAGAAAGTATGCCAAAATTGGACCTTGCGCATGGGCCATCTTAAGCGGAGCTGCGGTCAACATTTACATGATTTTATTTGATTTTAACATTAAATTATATTGATCGTTCTATCGATTACTAAAAAGATTTCATCAATTTTCTCATTTTTGTTGTGTGTTGTTTGAAAGCCAAATCCTATACCTTTTAAAAAATCACTCTTTACAATTTACAGCTTCCGAGTTACCACGACTTAAAAAAAGTGCTTGCAGAAAAATCTTCGTCCTAATGGCAAATCAGTTTTGAGTCGAATTGGTCTATCCATCCGTGCCAAAAAGTGGTTTACTGGTCGTCATGAATCATTAATTACTACAAATCAAGAATAAGTAGAAGTCGCTACAGGTAACAAAGAAATGGAAATGGTATAAAATAATATGGTAAACGACTGGATAATGCACAATTCAGGCCCCAATGTGGTTCTTAGTCTCTTGTCCAGTAACTCCTATCCCTACCTCCCCGCGGTGCCGGCTGGGGTACGAGCAACCATAGGAAAGATCGGGTAACCAACCCCGGTGGGACCTTGGTCGTATGCTTACAGGGAAGGGGGGGCGTCTGTTCCCCATGTTAGGAGCGGCTGATTACCGTCCTTGTGACAGTGATGACACGATGGCCCTCCGGACAGGAGGTTGGTGCAGGCCTAACAAGCCGCCCGGAAAACACTTGTTACGAATAATCAGGATATGAATACGACTCGGAATAATCGGCAAAGACCTACGCAACGAACAAAGGACTACGATTGGAAGCTTGGCACATGGAACTGCAAATCGCTTGGCTTCCCAGGATACGACCGAATGCTGCATGATGAGCTTCAAATCCGCGGCTTCGATGTCGTAGCACTGCAGGAACTTTGTTGGACGGGACAGAAGGTGTGGAAAAGTTGGCATCGAGCGGCTACCTTCTACCAGAGCTGTGGCAGAACCAACGTTCTAGGAACTGGATTTGTAGTGTTGGGTTGCAGCCAATCAGTGATAGAATGTGCGTATTCAAGATCAAGGGCCGTTTCTTCAATTACAGCATCATCAACGTGCACTGCCCACATGCGACGAGACCCGATGACGAGAAGGAAGCATTCTACGCGTAGCTGGAACAAACCTACGACAGCTGTCCACGGCTGAATGTAAAACTTGTCACCGGCGACATGAATGCTCGGGTAGGCCGGGAGGCAATGCACAGGCCCGTGATCGGGCTGGAGAGCCTGCACGCGGTAACAAACGACAACGGTCAACGATGCGTAAACTTTGCAGCCTCCTGAGGAATGGTAGTTCGAAGCACCTTCTTCCCCCGCAAAGATATCCATAAAGACACCTGGAGATCACCTGATCAACATACGGAAAACCAAATCGACCACGTTCTCATCGACGGGCGATTCTTCTCAGACGTCATCAATGTCCGCACTTACCGCAGTGCCAATATTGATTCTGACCACTAGCTTGTCGCGGTTTGTATGCGCTCAAAACTATCGACGGTGCACAATACTCGTCGCACAGGAACGCCGGGACTCAATCTCAAGCAGCTACGTAGCATTCGTACTGCAGAGGAATACGCGCAACAACTGGAGCTAGTGCTACCAACGGAAGAGCAGCTTGGCGCGGGGACTCTTGAAGACGGCTGGAGGAACATAAGGTCCGCCGTGAGTAGCACTGCTACAACCGTTCTAGGTACGAGGTTATCGAATCGAGGAAATGACTGGTTTGACGGCGAATGTCAGCAGTTGGTCGAAGAGAAGAATGCAGCAAGGGCGAGGATGCTGCAACACCGCACTAGAGCGAACGAGGAACGATACAGACAGGCACGGAACAGACAGAACACGGTTTTCCGGAAGAAAAAGCGCCACCAAGAAGACCAAGATCGCGAAGCGATGGAACAGCTGTACCGCGCAAATGATACACGGAAGTTCTATGAGAAGTTGAACCGCTCACGTAGAGGCTACACGCCACAGGCCGAAATGTGCAGAGATACCAGTGGTAACCTTCTCATGAACGAAAGTGAAGTGATCGACAGGTGGAAGCAGTACTATGACGAGCATCTGAATGGCGAAGCACAGGTTACAGAGAACGGTACAGGAATCAATCTGGGTGCACGCTCAGCCGACGATCTGTCGTCGGTCGGGAATCTGTTCCCAGCCCCTGATCTGTCGGAGATAAGTGAGGAGATCGGCAAGCTGAGGAACAACAAAGCCGCGGGCAATGACCAGTTGCCAGGCGAGCTGCTCAAACATGGAGGAGAGGCACTGGCTAGAGCGCTGCACTGGATGATTTCTAGGATTTGGGAGGAGGAGATTCTACCGCAGGAATGGATGGATGGAGTGGTATGTCCCGTCTACAAAAAGGGCGATAAGCTAGACTGTTGCAATTACCGCGCAATCACATTGCTCAACGCTGTCTACAAGGTACTCTCCCAAATCCTTTGCCGTCGTCTATCACCAATAGCTAAGGAATTCGTAGGGCCGTACCAAGCGGGATTTACTGGAGCTTGCCACTACGGATCACATATTCGCGATAAGACAAGTACTCCAGAAGTGTCGTGAATACAACGTACCCACGCATCACCTATTCATTGACTTCAAAGCGGCATACGACACAATCGATCGAGAACAGCTATTGCAGATAACTAATACGGTTTCCAGGATAAACTGACGCGATTGGTCAAAGCATCGATGGATAGAGTGATGTTCTACGTCCGAGTATCTGGGACGCTCTCGAGTCCCTTCGAATCTCGGAGAGGGCTACGTCAAGGTAACGGACTTTCTTGTATCTTGTTCAATATTGCCCTGGGAGGTGTGATTCGAAGAGCGAGGATCGACACGAGTGGCACGATCTTCCGAAAGTCCGTAAAACTTTTTGGGTTCGCTGACGATATTGATATTGTGACACGTAACCTTGAGAAGATGACGGAAACCTACATCGGACCGAAAGCTGAAGCTAGGCGTAGCGGACTGGCCATAAATGCGTCGAAAACAAAATACATGAGAGGAAGAGATTCTAGAGAAGAAACACTATGCCTCCCACCACGAATATTGATAGACGGTGACGATATAGAGGTGGTTGACGAGTTCGTGTATTTGGGCTCACTGGTGATCGCCGATAATGACACCAGCAGAGAAATTCATAGACGTATTTTGGCAGGGAATCGTGCGTACTTTGGACTCAGAAAAGTCCTCCGATCGAGAAAAGTACGCCACCGCACGAAATTGACCATCTACAAAACGCTAATTAAACCGGTTGTTCTCTATGGCCACGAGACCTGGACTATGTTGGCAGAGGACCAACGCACCCTCAGTGTTTTTGAAAGAAAGGTACTGAGGACCATCTATGACGGAGTGCAGATGGAAGACGGAACGTGGAGACGGCGTATGAATCACGAATTGCAACAGCTGCTAGGGGAATCATCTATCGTACGGACAGCTAAAATCGGACGCCTACGATGGGCTGGGCATGTCATAAGGATGCCGAACGACAGCCCAGTGAAAATGGTTCTTGAATCTAATCCGACTGGTACAAGAAGAAGAGGAGCGCAGCGAGCAAGGTGGATCGATCAAGTGGAGGGTGATCTCAGAAGCATCCGTGCCTTGAGTGACTGGCGACGAGCAGCCATGAACCGAGTTATGTGGAGACGTATGCTTGATACAGCAAAGGACATCCCAGGCCTATAGCTGTTAGGTAAGGTAAGTATAAAATAATATGAAAGGTGGAAAAAATGATAGAGAAACTGAAAACGATGCTTTCAACAACGACAAAGAATGAATGGATGAAAACAGTTTCAGTAATCTAATTGCCTCTCAACCTTAGAAAGTTAGCGTTTCTCTTTCATAAAACAAGCTAGTTCCAATATTTTGTCACATATTATTCGCAATAGTTCTTGAATCAATGATTTTCTAGATTTGAGAAATATTTTCGATGGAATAAAAACCACTCAATTTATTAATAAAATAAAGTTGTTTAAAAATGTTGGGTGCTGAATAATGACCACAGAAAGAGAAGGACTAAACCAAAACCTGCATCATAAGTTCTCCACTTTGAAGAACATTGATTAAAAAAGATTTAGGAAAATGAAACTTTTGAGTGTTTTTCGGTAAGAGATATCAACGAAACAACCATCTAGAAATTCTTGTTTAGTTACCTTCCTGAAACCCAAATCGTTCAATGAATCAAAAATTGTTTAAATTCACTCATTTAAAGGCTCCAATAAATTCACAGATTGCAATCAGATGGCATACAAAGGAACCTTCTGCAGCATATATCGGATAATGGGTGATATTGAAATATATAAACCTAATGATTCGTGTTAAAATGGAATGCTTCATTAGATTTTCTGAGAGCTCTTTTGCTATCAGCAATATTGAATCACTAAATAATAACTAATAAATTTCAGTCAAACAAAAGCTTGCGGTGGCTTTCACTATTGTCTTAGTCCCAGTTGTTAATTAGCTGCTTTCGTTTCATCGTTGGAATCTAGAATGATCTGAGTTAACTCACACCACTACTTTTATGGTGATTCTGTATCAGTTGCCTCGATAAGAGCTGAGCTTCCTTCCTCCGCAATGAAGAGTGAATACTTAAAGCATAGATCCTTAACAACCATTTACTCTTCTGTAGTCTCCAATCGATAGAAGTTATTTAGTTTCTGTAACGTTTCGACGTCGACACCTCAAATTGAACTGCCAGGATGCCAGATTGACACGATATCAATTCCGTGAAAAATTTTATTATGAATTTTTTTTAAGTGTTTGTACCATTACTTCTTGAAATCGAACGTTTTTGTTTTGTTTTTTAGGCTTCACTTAAGCTTCTCAAATAAAATTAAATTAAATTAATTTAATTTCATCAAATAAAATTCCAATATTTTCAAACTAAAACTTATTGAATATTACATATTCAGAGCTGAAACATTCGTGTAATTGAATAAATTACAAAACAATTGTTTGGAGACATTTCTTGTTGTACGATTTTTCAATCATTTTCGCTCCCTTTTGATCTCTTTTTACAATTTCAGATACTTTGTCACCTCAATATCTTGACAACGAATGAATCTACTACCTAAAAGTGAAACTTACTTGAGCTACTTCTAAGAAATTTAATCGATGCAACAAATTTTTTGAACGGCATAATCAGAAAAATCATTTTATACGTAACTTTCATCATCTAAACGGACAATCGCATTTAATTTGAGCAGTGTACAATCAATGATTGATTTATGAAATATCAGTGTTTTTAGAAAAAAAAAATCCGCATATTGCATTCTATAATTTCATGCGATCAATTTATGTTGTTCTCTAATAAAATATGACACACTGGTGAATTGTCAACTATTTGTAGTCATTTGTCCTGAAGATAAAGGTAACTCATAGTGCTGATGAATGGACGCCAAAACATTTCGGTACTATTTTTGCAATGATCAGATGTTCTGTACACTAGAATACTAATCCCAGTATTCATAAAACTATCCGAATTCATAAATTAAAAATCAGATTTAGTTATTTATCACCTTCTTTCGATTGTTTTCTTTGTTATCTATATAAGGGTGCAAATTAGGAATTCAGCGCATACTGAAGAGATCAGGTTTTGAACACTTACAGCTCAGTCAGTCTGGTTTCAATAACAAATATTATTTCACCTACTGATTTGGAAATGTGTTTTCGTATTTTTTTTATGTCATTTATTTTACCCCGGCTTTATCCATTTTGGTCGTTCACCGGGAAGGTAAAAACAATTGACCGTTTGTGTATTTTTTTTGAATATAATATTCCCTTCCTCGCCTGTTGCTTTGTGGCCGCGAGAGTCATCCCAAGAGGGTCCAGCCCCCTTGCAGATGTTCCGCAGGTTTTTCTCCTTGGTGGATTGGGTGTTTTCGTATCGATTAGAATGATCATGTCTTTTAATACCATATATGTGAGATTTTGATTAATAATGAGCAGTGTCATATTTGGCTTGCCAATAATTTAAGATGCTATGCTGGTTTACTAACTTTCCCTAATGGAGACGATGGATTTGAAGTAGTAGACGACATATCATTGCTCTGATTGATCATGCATAGCAAAAGCGAGACTGTGAAAGCATGCGTATTTATAAAAATAAATCGAAATTATTACTAATGCTGCAGTCTCCCATAAGTCAGGTCAGAGGAAGGTTGTTTCCAGGAAGCGAGCGTCACGTGAAACGATATAAACCAGGTTTGCTTTGATGAAATGTGAGTAGTTTTTACTCAAAATATGTAAAAAATATTTTTTGCAAAATTTGAGTGAGCATTCAAAATAAAAACTTTCTTTCTCGTAAATGTCAAAAAGTCATTCTTCTTTCTTTCAAATGGGAAACTCAGAAAAGTGATTCAAATCCGTTTGACCTTTTGACCGGTTTGGAGTCGAAATTGAACGATGTTGATGATGATGTCCTTATGTTGTACTTCTCACTTAGCATAATTGAAACCACAAAATTTCTATTGATGGATGATTTATGGTTTCAAAAATTAAAGCTAGAAACGGCAATGAAAAACGACGTATTCTTGCATCCTTAAATTCGATAAATATATTCTGATAAAGAAAACGCACTGAACTGCTAGAAGTATTTTCTTCACTCAAATGTTTGAAAACTCAACGCTTACTCTATTCTTCTTCTTCTTCTTCTTTTCTTCGTGGGTTTTGACGGTTTTAACTGTCAACATGTGCCCACTGGTAAATGGCGCAGCACATTTGCTATAACGCCAGTTGGTTAACGCTTACTCTATTGTATGAATAAATGCGAGAGAATTCTTGACCTGGGCAAATTTTACTCAATTTCATACTCAAATTTTGACATATTGTTCAAGGTTAAAAATTTGAGTGATCACAACTCAAACCACTTTAAAAACTTACTTTAAATATTCGCAAGCAAAACTTGACGGTATAAATATAATTGGATCCAAGTAAAACTTGAACACAAATTTAGCGTAAAATGGAGTTGAAATTTCGTGCTATAAATATTATTGTATTCATTTCGGCCACTGACATAATTTCGTCGGATTCAAGACAAATACAAATTAAGATGAACATGAAGTCTTTGTTCGTTATTCATCGAATTTTCACACGGAAACTAAATGTGTTATGTTGTGAATAAGGATCGATAAAATGTGACGCTCAAACTATTGCATGTCTAAAATTAAACATTTTGATGAGTGATTGAACTGTTTAATGGGAAGTGTAGTTTTTGTAATACGTAATCAGCTGGAAATATTTGAAATAAAAGTCCCTTCTGACATGGTGTCAATTCTCAGATCCCTATTACTGAGTCATACGAATTTTCTTGGTAAAGACTGTCCCAGAAAGTATGGACGCACTTTGATTTCGCTGTAAATAATTCACAAGTGTTAAATATTCAAATTTTATTCGATAAACTGATAATGTCGTCCATGATTATGCAGTTCAAATTTCCAGCAAGAATCTTATTGTATAGCTTTCGAACCCTCGGCCTGATCGATGCCTCTTGTTTCGGACTACGTTTTGGTTGTTTCTGCTTTTTATAGGTTCGAAGATTCAAACGTTCTTTAGCACGAAGAACATTTGACTTCGAAGCGCCCACTTTTTTGGCCACATCCTGAACTGAAACCTGCTTCTTTTGCTCGAACGCCTTCAGTATACGTTTCTCCAACTGAAGGTTAGCAGGACCTTTTTTCGACCCGTTTTCGGTTTATCCTCACCGAACTTCCTGATTGCATTTCGCACGGCTTTTTCACTTACTCCTTCCATTTTTGCTATCTTTCTCAGTGACAGTTTCCGCGTTCTGTGCACCATTTGTACACAATTTTTCGACATTGTTCTGCTGAAAGTCCACGCATTTCGAAACAAACGAATAAACAACTGCACAAGTGGTTAGAGAAGAGTGTAAAAATCAGGACGCAGCCATAAAAATTGACAGATTCTGAACCATTGCGAAATGGCAGCGGTTTTAGGTTGCGTCCATACTTTCTGGGACAGTTTTTAATTATAAAGCGGTTTCAACGTTTATCACTCAACTCTTTGCATCAAATGATACCTGAAACTTTCGACTTTCAAACAGAGTAGTGAAATTTAAGAAAATCTTTTTAATCACATCACAATAATCGAAACAGAGTGTGATTAAAGAGAAACTGTCACTTGCTTATACGCGCTAATGAAAAATCAACCGAAATTTGCAGTAAATTAGAGGATTTTTCGCGTCAAAATTTGACACTTCATTCATTTTTGCCTGCGTAGTTGACTCGTTCAGCTCAGACCAGAATCCAAGTTCAGATTCCTAAACCAGATTTCCTATGTCATTTCCAGAATTCAGATTCAAAATTCTCGCTTACCGTCCAGAATCCAACGCCAGAATCGAGTTCTAGAATTCAGGCACTGAAACCGAATCTGGAACTGAGACCTGAGGATTTTAATTCTAGACCTGGACTCTGTAATTCAATTTCGGAAACGAATCTGATTTTTGAAACTGAATTTCGGAACTGAAATTGAGGTTCAGAGCAAAATTCCTGTCCGGAAATCAAATTTACGATTCAGTTTCAAAATTCAGGATCAAAATTCTAAAACCGAAGAATAATTCAGGACTAGAATTTAGATCCAAAATTCAGTGTGATTTCCAGAATTCAGTTCTAAAATGCATTCCAAAATCCAGGTTCAGAATTCAGTTCCAGAATGCAGGTCTAGTATTTAGTTCCCAAATTCAGTTCCTTAAGTTATCTGAATTCAGGAACTAGGATCTGAATATTTTGCAACTAAACTTGTTTCAGAATTCACTTCTAGAACACGAATTTAATGATCAGTTCTACAATCTACAGATTCAATTTCGAAGGCCTGGTTCAGAGATCAGTTCCAGAAGCTAGTATCAAAATTAAGTTTCAGAAGTCAGGTTCAAAATACAGTTCTTGTATTCGACTCATCAAATTGGTTTCAGATTACAGGTCAAGAATTCAGATTTTTTAACATCAAAGAAACCGAGCCATCCATTTTATTCGTATTCACGTCCTCCAGTTATATCTTTGACATTACCCTCCCGTTTTTTCTAAAATCATGACTGATTTTGCTCATTTGCAAAATCGGAACTCTGTCCGTGTGTTTGAGTTTGATAAATTTTTGTGCGATATCAGTGTGCTTGACTGCGATTGGAACATTACGTTTTAATTTCCTTTTTAAACGTCCCTTTCCTCCATTTTTGTTTTCTAACCTCGAACGAGAAGTTTTTTTTATTTTTTTTAACTAATATACATAATCAACAGACAAAATATGGTCCTAATGATTATTTCTAAGTATATTTAAAAAACTAGTTTTAATTCGACTGCGCGGGACATGGAATTCGAATCCCTTCGAAACAGCATTGAAAGAACGTTGCAATCCAATGATGGCGCCGTTGATTCCATAATTAGTGCGGCGTAAAGGCATTCTGAGGAGGTTGTTGTTGCGAAGAGCTCGTGCGCGAACATTTATGTTTATTTGACAAAGAAGTGCTGAACAATCGACATTGTTCAACAAAACGTCGGCGATTAGCAATGCACGGGACAGATCACGTCGCACTGATGAGGGTTATTCCATGGTAACTGGCGAAGAGCGAAACGAACAAATCTGCGCTGTATTGATTCGATTCTGATATTTCCATTATGGTAAAACGGGTTCCATACCGCCGAACAATATTCGAGCGTTGAACGTACAAGCGAGCAGTAGAGAAACTTCAAACAGTAGATATCTGTGAAGTGCTTAGCAGTTCTCATTACAAATCCCAGGCAATGTGAAGCTTTTGCAAGAATGTACGAAATATGTTGCTTGTAGTTCAGTTGTTCGTCAAAAAAAACCTCAAGATCCTTGGCACATGTGACTCTATCTATCGTAGATCCTCGGAGACAATAGTCGAAACGTATAGGTGTTCTTTTCCGTGTTAACGTGATAATCGAGCATTTACTGATATTTATTGTCATTCGATTAATCTCGAACCACTCCGAAAAAATTTCTAGTTGACTCTGGAGGGAAATGGCATCCTCTGTTGTCTTAATAATTTTGAATAACTTAAGGTCGTCGGCAAATGATAATCGTGGGACACTCAGTAAAAAGTTCACGTCATTGAAGTACAGGAGGAAAATCAGTAGTCCAAGATGACTGCCTTGTGGAATGCCAGAAAAAGCAAAAAAATTCATTAGATACATTATCACCGATCTTAACCGCCAACCGTCGATTGCAGAGGTACGATTCAGTCCACTGAAGAATACAGGAACCGAAACCCAGTCGGTCCAGTTTGACGATAGTAATAGTGTGATTTATTTTGTCAAAAGCAGCGGAGAGGTCCGTATACAAAACATCTGTTTGAAGACCGTTTGACATAGCATCTGTTATAAACGTCGTAAAGCTTAATAGATTAGTAGCAGTAGCAGTACAGTGATTGAAAATGGGTTCCAGAACAACCAGTTCGAACAACTTAGGAATTGCACTAAGTAAGGTAATGCCGCGATAGTTGTCGATATTCTCCCTGTCTCCTTTTTTGTGCACTGGGAACATAAAGGGTGATTTTTTAAGAGCTTGAGAACTTTTTTAAACAATAAAACGCATAAAATTTGCAAAATCTCATCGGTTCTTTATTTTAAACGTTAGATTGGTACATGACATTTACTTTTTGAAGATAATTTCATTTAAATGTTGACCGCGGCTGCGTCTTAGGTGGTCCTTTCGGAAAGTCCAATTTTGGGCAACTTTTTCGAGCATTTCGGCCGGAATAGCCCGAATTTCTTCGGAAATGTTGTCTTCCAAAGCTGGAATAGTTACTGGCTTATTTCTGTAGACTTTAGACTTGACGTAGCCCCACAAAAAATAGTCTAAAGGCGTCAAATCGCATGATCTTGGTGGCCAACTTACCGGTCCATTTCTTGAGATGAATTGTTCTCCGAAGTTTTCCCTCAAAATGGCCATAGAATCGCGAGCTGTGTGGCATGTAGCGCCATCTTGTTGAAACCACATGTCTACCAAGTTCAGTTCTTCCATTTTTGGCAACAAAAAGTTTGTTAGCATCGAACGATAGCGATCGCCATTCACTGTAACGTTGCGTCCAACAGCATCTTTGAAAAAATACGGTCCAATGATTCCACCAGCGTACAAACCACACCAAACAGTGCATTTTTCGGGATGCATGGGCAGTTCTTGAACGGCTTCTGGTTGCTCTTCACTCCAAATGCGGCAATTTTGCTTATTTACGTAGCCATTCAACCAGAAATGAGCCTCATCGCTGAACAAAATTTGTCGATAAAAAAGCGGATTTTCCGAATGGACCACCTAAGACGCAGCCGCGGTCAACATTTAAATGAAATTATCTTCAAAAAGTAAATGTCATGTACCAATCTAACGTTTAAAATAAAGAACCGATGAGATTTTGCAAATTTTATGCGTTTTATTGTTTAAAAAAGTTCTCAAGCTCTTAAAAAATCACCCTTTATAAGAAGATTTCCAAACAACAGGAAATACTCCAGTCGTGAGTGGCTGTTGAAACAGTTGACATAAGGGTGTTGTAATACCACTGGAACATTTTTTCAAGACGACAGCGGAGATGCCATCGGGTCCAGGAGAATATGAAGACTTCATTTTAACGATAGCCTTTTGGACAGAGCTAATATCAACATTGATGAAAATCAACGCCTGACTCAAAACAGGAACGTTCCGTGCTGCCTGGGAGATTTGATCCGTAGTTAAAATATCTCTAGTTTTTTCTAGAGAATTTTTGCATAAACATGTTGCAGATTTTCTGCAAGCTAGAAGTCGATTGATCTTTGTAGTACATAGACTTTCCTTTGCTCATTAACGTGCTTCCAGAACGACTTAGGGTTTGATTTTAATTTTCTCTGCACACTTCGCAAATCGTTGGCATAACATCGTTTGGCTGTTTTTTTTATAAACTTTACTAGCTGACCCGTCGACCTTCGTCTCGCCAAAAGAATTGTCAAAAGACTAAGTGGTCAACGTTTCTCTCCATTATTTTTCTGATTACTTAACCTACAATCAACGGAATTCGACACACACTCGTTTTGAGCTAAACAAAAAGAAGAAATATCACCAAAGATTAATGTGAAAATATGAAATACCTCTGTTAAGCGCAAATTGAACAAATGCACAGATTTCTGTTCTGAACGGTCTGTTTTAAGGAATTACTCATACGTAAACGTTCACCCGACAGAGCCAACTTTGAAGCAGTTTCTTATACACAAAAAATTTATATTTTTTGTGTTCGGTAATAATTTTTGCGGTAACGATCTGTAAAATATTATTTTTACTGAAAGATACGTAAAATTTATCCAACTTTATTATCTGTCAAAGAACTACTGAATATCGGAAAATCCTATGTAAAAGTTACGATTATTTATTATTTACTGACACGGTCTGTGAACTCTGAAATGTCATTTCTCTTGACGAACTCAGTGAAAGTTTTACCAATATTCGGAAAATTAATAAAAAATGATGAAGAATTTCAGTAATCATCACTATACATTCAGCAGAAATAAAGATCTGTCAAATAACATAATTTTCGGACGTAAAGATGTGGAAAATTCTAGATTTGTGGAGAAAAAATAGTGGTGCGAATTGATTGCTTGCGAAAAAATAGATAATAGATAGATAATAATTTTCCATTTAGTGAATATATTCAAAAAGCCTTCTACAACTTTTTATTTCAGCACTCTAAGAATATGAAGGGTGATCCCATATTCTACTGAATTGCATCCGAAAGATATTAGATCATTTTATTTGAATAAATTATTTCTGGAGAGCAAATGTAACTCAATTCGTTCATCACACGCAAATAAATTAATTAATCGGATGGAAACATGTTTTGAAAACAAAATTGCTCCTTCCTTTCCCAGATCTCTAATACAATTTACAAAAAAAATTGTAATACTTTACGGGTCAAGACGTTGACATATTTTTAGGATTGTTTTGTGAATTTCGCCGAACGTCGGCATTGAATGATGAAGAAGTCATTAGAATTATGACAGATCGAAGTTCAGTGGAACTGTACCGATCATTCGGCAAATAAAACTTTTACTGAACGGAATACCGAATATCCAGCTGTTTGAAAGTCAGTAAAACTGTACCGACATCCGTAAAAATAATTCGGTGTGTACAGCTTTTAAGCAGCGAGAAATTTTTCTCAGAATCTGTTCTGTACGTTCACGTGTATCAAAAAGTACCATGCGTACTTTAGAGCTCTAATGAAGTGGATATTTTCAGGTACTGTGGAACTTTAGATTACTTGGAGACGACGCTTACATTTTAATTTGATATTTATCTTACCAGTCTGAACATTCTTCACAGAATATGCAACATGAAATGACAGTCTCAATCAAATGACATCTTGAACATTGATATCTAATAGCCACTTACTGTGTGCGCTTAGTCTAATCTAAATCATTAGAAATAAAAATGCAAGGAAAATCTCTTAGATTGACCTTAGCGCTTCTACAGCACAATTTCATTGATTTATTAAAAAAATTTCTGATTTGTTAATCTTGCCCCCGCGATGACCAATACTATTCATCTGACTCGATTGAACACAATTCATCAACTTGTAAATGATATCAAAACTTCTTCTCCTGCCTACAACGGTTTTCTAGAACAGTCATTGAGTCATTTAGTAAGCAATAATTTTGATACCCATTTCAGCACGTGGTTCGAAACGACGAATCGCATCGATCAAGTATGCATGTGAAATCTCCACACAAAACATCTCGTTGCGCGCCAAAAAATTTATTCGACGATCTAGTATTCTTTCCTTCGACGGCCAAGCACTTATGCAACTCGTTGCGCGCCAAACAGCATTGGCGACTTTTTCAGTGGAAAATTCCATTGTCCATACAAAACAACTTCATGGATTTTTCCCACTTTTCCGGCATGTTTTCCAAATTTTTTTGATGTACGAACCCGGTGGGGGTAAAAACTAATCAAACAAAAAAAGAATCATGTAAATCCGTCCTGCCGTTCTTACGTGATGCGATTACAAAGAATGATCTCTGCATTTATATATATATATATACTAGCTGACCCGTCGAACTTCGTCTCGCCTGAAATTATTTTTTTAAATTTGTGTTTTCGAACAGCAGAGTTGTCAAACGTTAATGTTTCTTTCCATTATTTTACTGATTACTTGACTTACAATAAACGAATTACGACAAATTCATATCCAACACAATAACTTCGTCCCGAAGAAGAAAGAAGGAATTATTGTTCAATGCTTTCGTTACGCAAAAACTAAACAAATGCACCATTTGCCATCTTATCCTTCAAGTCAGTGTATTGAACAGAGATTGTAGATCTCTCTCAAACTAAAGATTTGACATGTGGGATGATGGATTGCATTGAATCATATCTGACTGGTTGTAGTATGACCGTGAGAATTGGTGTTCCTCAGGGAAGTCATCTAGGACCATTCATATTTCTGCTATATCTAAATGATCTGAATTTCGCATTGCAATGCATGAAGCTACCATTCGCCGACGATTTCAAACTGTTTCATCTCATCAAATATCTGAAAGACTCAAACTTCTTGCAGTCACAGTTGGATGTATTTTCTAACTGGTGCAACGTCAATAGAATGATTATTAACGCCTTCAAATGCTTCGTTATCTCCTTCCCTCGTAAACGAACCACGATCATGTATGATTACACTATTTCGCAAGCTGTACTAAAACGGGAGACATCAATTAGGGATCTAGGAGTGTTACTGGATTCAAAACTTAGTTTCAAAGATCACATAGAATATACCCTCTCTAAAGCATTAAAGATGCTAGGATTGCTAAAGATGCATTAAAGATGCTAGGATTCATCTTTCGCATCTCAAAAAATTTCAATAACATATACTGCCTGAAATCGTTATATTGCGCTCTAGTTCGCGAGTATGCTGTTGTTGTTTGGGCACCATATTACCAAACTGATAAGCTGCGCATTGAAGCTGTTCAGCGCAAGTTCATTCGTTGTGCTTTGCGTCGCCTGCCCTGGAGAGATCCATTGAATCTTCCAAGCTACGAAAATCGTTGTAGGCTCATACACTTCGATTTGCTATCTGTCCGCCGTGATACACAAAAAGCTGTTTTCGTCGCGGACCTCATCCAATCTCGAATTGATAGTGCAGATCTCCTACAACAGCTAAGTTTTGACATTCTTCGGCATAATTTGCGGTTTAATCTCTTTCTCAGAATTCCTCGTGCTAGAACTAACTAAGAGTTCATTGAACCGTTTTCGAGTATATGTCGCGTATTCAATACTTGCTCTGATGGATTTAATTTCAATTTATCTCGTAACGCCATTAAAACCCGTTTTCTCCAAATATTTTCCCGGTAGTTTTATTAGGATAATTAGTCAATATGAATAGTTGTTAGTTAGCTTTGTAGTTTAAATAAGGGTAATTTAAGATTTCATTATGTATCATTTGGTCAAATGTTATTTGTTGATACAAAAGATTAGAAGGTTGTATGCCTGCTGGAGAAGGAGAACCAAAATCTCAGCTCCAGCAGGCTTTTCTTTTGCTCCTAAATAAACAAATAAATTAATTAACAGATGGATGAAAAAGAGATGACCAAGATAATTACTTTAAATTGACCCCCCAAATTTCCAAAAGCAGCCCTCGGGGATTGTTGTTTATCATTGAATATTAAGACTTATTTGTACTGAAGACGTTTAAAATTTAATAGCAGATCCTTAGGGATTATCGAAAGTAATAAACTAATTTTGAACGGTTGTCCATAACCTACTTCACGGCTAGTGATATTATTTAACAGCAGATCTCACAACTAATGGTTCTTACATGCCACGATTTCTCCTTCAGATATGATATTCACGATTCCCATATGGTAATTCGTCAAATAATCCAAAGTTCGGAAAATGAAATGATTTGACTCAAGCAGCTTACAAATGTCATGAATACCATCCGTTTTGAAGTAAACCACTCTTGAAAACTCACCCGAATCGGCTGAACAAACTTCAGCATGCTAAATGCAAGGAAAATATTTTCATCTGAACTCATTATTTCAACAGCCGAATCCTATCATTGATACGTAAAAAAATCGTTACATAATTTTATTTGTTCAACTCACGCCCACGATGTCCAACATAATTCATCTAACTACATCTACTGGTGAATGACATTAGAACTTGTGCTTCTGTTTACGGTATAGCTAAAACAGTCATTTGGCAAGTAATGATTTTGATACCCACGATAAGCACGTGTTTCCAAATGACGAATCAATCATGCATGTAAAATCTCCACCCAAATCTACTCGTTGCGCGCCAAAAGATTCTTTCAACGATCTAGTATTCCTTTCTTCGACGGCCAAACACTTATGCAACTCGTTATGCGCCAAACACCTATCAATGATCTAGCAATCATTGGCGACTTTTTCAGTGGAAAATTCCATTGTCCATACAAAATAACTTTATTGGTTTTTCCCACTTTTCCGGTAAGTTTTCCTAATTTTTTTGATGTACGAACCCGGTGGGGGTAAAAACTGATCAAACAAAAAAAAAGCATCTCAATCCGTCCATCCGTTCTTACGTGATGCGATTACAAAGAATGATCTCTGCATTTATATATATATATAGATAGATTTCAATATGAAATATCTTAGCCTTGATTCTCCAATATCTGCAAAAATGCATGGAAGCATACCCGGAGTAATGAACAAATAAAGCGCTATCCACACTAGGCCGTGACGTATCCGGAACGGGACCGCAACGTGCCGGGATTTATTTGTAAAATATTCTCACCATACCGTGCACTTTCCGTGTCGCTACCGTTGCTATTAGTAACATACACAATCGTTGCATTTGATGTGCTTCTGTTCCTCACGAAAATGGGTATTTTCATTGATTTGTTAACAAGATTTCTTTGTAAATGTCAAGAAAACTCCAACCAAAAATTGTATAAGGAACATTGAGATGGCTTATAGTTCGTCTCATGATTTCAGATATTTAGCAACAGGAGACACGCAAAAAACCATAGCATTTAGTTACAGACTTGGGGCTGTCTACCAGATTGTTCACGAGATATGTCGTGTAATTACCGAAAAATTAATCGACGATGCAATGCCGAATCCAACAGAAGATATGTGGAAGACGATTGCTAACGATTTTTGTGGAATTTCCCGCTGTATCTTGGAGCCTTGGATGGGAGCATGCGACAATTCCAGTCCCTGCCAATAGTAACTTTGAGACAACGCATGCTTTGACCGTGCTTCGGGCGTGTGTCGATACAGACACGGGTACGACACGGTCTAGCGAGAATATTCACATTGAGCTGCATTAAACAAATTTGAAGCGTAACCCGGACAAGATCCGGTCCAGTCCCGTTCCGGTTACGTCACGGCCTAGTGTGAATAGCGCTTAACTGTTCAGAGAACACAGTGTTTTCACGTCGTTGTTCAAAACCAAAATGTTGTAATACTGAAAATGATTCAAAATATAGAATTTCAAATTAATCTTTAGAAAAGACTTGCTTTTCTTTTCTCCTTCGTCTGGTGTTAAATTTAATACTCTATCATCTTCATAGCTCGCTTGCAATTTCTTTCGAAAGTGGAAGTTAACAGGTGGCTTATTAGCCGTTCTGAAAAAAACGCGTGACTTGATCATTTTGCTGAAATCATGACTCGTTTTGCTCATTGGCAGAATCGGAATTCTGTCCATGTGCTTAAGCTTGATAAATTTAAGTGCGAAAACAATCAGTGTGCTTGACTGCGATTGGAACATTTAATTTCTTTTTTAAACGTCCCTTTCCTCCATTTCTATTTTCTAACCTCGCACGAGAAGTTGTTACTGACTGGTTGTTCCACAAGCCTAGTACCCCTGGACTGTTACTGAGTTGCAGTTTTTAAATTCGTTTTTGACTCGTTAGGAAATGGCATTTTTTTTTAAACTAGTTCAGTTATAATTGAATGAACATACAAGCTTTTGTTCTGGCATATTACGCAATTTCGTTCGAGAGCAGGAAACCTAACGCAGCATCAGTGGTTGAATAACAACCGCTAATGATTTTTTTCTCTCATCTGCAGCTTCTACACACACACACACACACACACACACACACACACACACACACACACACACACACACACACACACACACACACACACACACACACACACACACACACACACACACACACACACACACACACACACACACACACACACACACACACACACACACACACACACACACACACACACACACACACACACACACACACACACACACACACACACACACACACACACACACACACACACACACACACAAAAACCACAGCGCAGATTCCATTAATGAATCCTAATTGGAACCATTCCAGCTGTGTGCTTTCGATTATCGATTCACTTTCAGAGCCAACCAAATTAACTGTCAATTTTGCATAATTAACGATCCATTAAATCAACACTCAGTTTGTTCTGTCGAAGCAAAAAAAAAATAATCCCATAGCAAAGTGATAAAATTAATGAAAACTGCAATGCAATTGTTCCGAGCAAAAAACATATGCCGTTAAATGAATCACTAACCTAATATCCACCTACAATCGGGCCACCATCCACTGCCACTTTGACAGAGCACCCGGCCGCATTCGCAAACAAACAAACGCCCAGCCTACTATGTTAAGCATCACACGGTTGGAGCTGCCAGAAGTGACACATGCAGAAAACATCTGTTTATGTTGGAGCAGCAGGTTGAATAATTCACTGTGGCGATTTGCTGTGCCCACTTCACTGACAATAGCCCGGTCACTTCGGATGGCTGGCTGGGGTCCACGGGTACCACGGCAGAGACGACGGCGACTAGGACGGTACCAATTTCCGCTTGTTGGGTGCGCTCCCATTCAGCGTTCTCGACATGTAGGCTTTGTGCTCTCTACAGCCGATGATCGTTGTTCGTGAATGTTTCGGGGTTTCAATTTGTTCCACCTGTTTGCACGTGTCAATTCGCACCCCCCGCGAACCACTTTTCAATTACCATAATTAAACGCTAGTGCTTCCGAATTTTTTTTTGTTTGCACTATTATTATTTGTGTATGTTCACTTTTCACCAAAACGGTTGTGTGTTTCGTTGCACGGCAGGCCTTTTTTTTTTGGTTGGCATCGGCACATCATCAATTCACTTTTCCGGTAGCCACTGAAATCCTGTGATTCGTTCAACTTTGTTTCATAAAAAAATAAACTTTTTTTTCTCCTGTTATTACGTCAACAATTTAACTCATAAACTCATCGGAAAAAGGTACAGCGAAATCGAGCCCATTTCAATTATTCATTGATCAATGAACTGAAACCCGACCGCAAACTAAACCAATCACAGTAATTTACATTGATGTACGAGAGGCCATTCCATCCCACTGCAGATAATCACTCTACTCAATTTAGTGGCACTGGACTTCACTCTGCACGTTCACTCCGTGCCACTCGCACTATCCCTTGCACAATTTTTCGACACTTTGCACAACTGGAACACTGGAATGGAGCAGCAGTAGCAGCTTAGCGAACCGCGAGTAATCCAGTTATCCTGACATAATTTATCCTTTACCTCACACCACGGCTCACTCGGTTTTTGGCTTCCTCGTGCCAGGCATTAATCGATTAACTCTGGCTGACCAAGCCGAACCGAACGATGAAAAAATCAAACGAAAACAAAAAACTAAACCACTTTAACCAGGTGGGTCGTCGTCGTGTGTTTTGTTTGTTTTGTTTCCTACTCACTCACGCGCTTATCGCGCCGGGAAGAAGGTGGGCGGTCTTTTTTGCGGTATCCTTTTCCGTCACCGGAATGAGGGCAGCGAGAATGAGAGGGGTCACACACGCACGCACCAGTATTTCACCGTCAGAATTCACACACGCGAACAACCACCGAACGGGAAACCAACCACTTCGGGTAGTAATGGAATGGGACAGGCCCTTCTGGGTTATTTTACTTTTTCTTTTTTTTTGGTTTTTGGTTTTTGCTTGACACTGCCTAGGATCGATGATTTGAAGCGACAGCGAACCGAAACGCTTCCAAGTTCGATTTGCACTGAATCCTACCGCCTCGGCCACACCGGTCCCGACCAGTCACAAACGGAAATTTATGCTGTGATGCACCACCACGAAAGAGGACAGACACATGCCCGGCAGGGAGAGAAAGAGAGCATTTATGCTCCCGTCAACGTCGTCCACCTCGCGAGAGTGGGAGTGTGAAATCAGATCACCTTACCGCGAAGGGCTATGCGTAGTGTTTTGTTTTGTGTGTTTTTTCTTCTTCTCGTTTCGCTGCTGACTGAGAGTTGTACTAAAAGCATGGAACGACGACGAGAGCACTCATTCTCGCGAGTGGATCGTGCGCAGTGTCCTTTCGTGTAAAAGGTAAACAAAAGCACTCACATCCAGCAAGCCCCAGCGAGGCAACGTGATGCCACTCATTCTCTCGAATGTTACCGAAGCAACTGTTGATTTTTATACCATTTTTGATCGAAGAGAGAGAGCTGAATGGGAACGATCGGAAATGAAACTAGAAAATTAATTCAATGAATGCTCTATTTCGCGTTAATTTCATATGCAGGCAATCGGTGACGTAAACTATGTGTTCGTGATAGAAAAACCGTGCTATTAAAATTTGATTTATTTTCGATACGATGAAGATCCTTAAAAATAACTTCACATTAAAAAGCGTTATTGATTGAAAATAATATAACCTATATATGTGTGTAAAATTTTCATGTTTTAAAATAGTATGCCAATTACCTTGACGTATTTGTCTATAAATATTGAAACATGCTTTTAATGAAACGTTATGAACACTATGAGAATATAAGAAAAAATCTACAATTATTTACGTTTCGTCTTCGACTCGTCAGTGCAGAGCAGTTCAAATTGAACTGCTTAATGCAAAAATTTAGACATTAGACTTTTTTTATATTGCGCCGAAGCGCAATCTCTTTTCTGGCGTCCCAAAGGAAACGAACTGGTCGACCACAGGTTTCGGGTACAGGGGCTTGGCTAAAAGCAGTCAATAGCGTTATTTTACGTCTGCCTAGAGGCCCTCATTGAACTGTCTAAGTTTTTGCACTACGAATTTCAATTTGAACTGCTCTGTACTGACGAATCGAAGACTAAACGTGAAGATTAGTGATATCAGTTATGTGCCAAAATACAAAAACGGCATTAAGCCAAACCCCTAAATAACCAAAGAAAAAATTGTTGTTGAAAATTATAACAGCTTTATTACATTTTTTCTAGACGAGTCTCAATGAAAACCTGAGTTTTTGTATACTTTTAGCCTTTCTCTATAGAAAGATAATGGATTTCTTAGAGAAACCGACTTTCCAACGAAGCCTCGGAAACCCATAGTGTTAAATACCATTCGACTCAGCTCGATGAAATCGGAAAATATTTGTTTGTGGGTATGTGTTTGCACTTTTCAAAGAATTTTCACCGCTAAATTTTCTCGGAGATGGCTGTATCGATTTTTCCGGAGATATAATGGTATGAGTGTAACCGACTAACCGCACATTTTGCATCTGCTGAATTTTCTAGAAGAACTATCTCCGTGGCCCTACTGTTTAAATTATCCTCAATATCATACTAAAATATGGGAGCGGGTCATTACCCCGAAAGCCATTTCGCCGAAAATCTTTTCGCATAAACCGCCGAGACGACGCCGGTTGAGTTGGCGAAATGGTTTTCGGCGAAGTGACATTCGGCGAAGTGGCCCATTCGGCGAAATGTCATTAGGCCTTTCGGCGAAAATGACTTTCGGTGAAACGGCTTTCGGCGAAAACACCCTGATCCCTCAAATATAAAGTTAAATGAAACTCACCTTAGAAAACTGCAATTTACATACCGATAAGTTTTTTTTTCCATTTGATTAGAATATTAGACAGGGAAAAATTTAACAAGCGATTAACGATATTTCATCTCATCAATATCCCTTCTTCCTTCTTCCTTCTTCCTTTTTCCTTCTTCCTTCTTCCTTCTTCCTTCTTCCTTCTTCCTTCTTCCTTCTTCCTTCTTCCTTCTTCCTTCTTCCTTCTTCCTTCTTCCATCTTCCTTCTTCCTTCTTCCTTCTTCCTTCTTCCTTCTTCCTTCTTCCTTCTTCCTTCTTCCTTCTTCCTTCTTCCTTCTTCCTTCTTCCATCTCCCCTTATTTTAGTTTTTTAAACTAAACAAATTCTTTTATTAGTGGTATAGCAAAGTCAGTTACCATAGTTAAAATTCATTCTTTCATCTCCTTTCCGCTTCTCATTTATTTTTCGCTTCACGTTTTTTATTTTCCTTCGGCGTTTCTTTGTATCCTCGTTTCTCTTTTGGCATTATGTCATAGTTGCATTACATTATGTCATAGTTGCATTACATTTGCATTTGTTTTTCCCTTTCACTTAAAATATTTCATAAGTATATATTTTTTTCTGTGAACCTATTAGACTTCATTTTCCACTTCATGTTACCTCTTCACTTTACTCCTCTTATATATCATTGTTAATATAATTGATTCCTATCGTGTAGTTTCTCAATCTTATATCGTTTAACATTTTTCATTAAACTCTTCGCTCTTTGTTTCTTTACTCTCAATTTTCCCCTTTAACTTATGATTCCTTTTAACTTGATATCTTTTTCCTACAGTATTCTTCCTTTTCACTTAATTTTTTCGTCGATGTGCTCATCCCATCTCATTTTCTTTTCTTTTCTCTTCATCTTTGTTTTCTTACCTTCATTCTTCCAGTTGGATTCCACTTTCATTTTCCTACGATTTTTTCTGTTACATTCATTTTTCTCACTTAATTTTTTCTTTATATTTCAAACTGGGAAAACCATTTCATTAGCTCTGGGGTTATCCGAATTTAGCGTTAGTGTACATAATCGATATCAATATTTTTACGTTTCGCCTTTGACTAATCAGTGCACAAAGTCGGCTAACCCTTAAATGACCAAACCTGCATCGGTCAGAAAAAATCGAAAACACGTTTTCGTTCGGCACATCAGTGTACATTGCACTTCGATGCAAAATAAAAAAAAATGTCTGCAAATAGCAGAAACTTTACCTGTGCTTAACGGTTCAAACTGAACTGCTGTGCACTGATGAGTCGAAGACGAAATGTAAACACACTTTCCATTTAACTTTTTCCTCCTTGATTCTTTTCACTTTTTGCCTTTCTCTATATAAAGTTAAGAGAATTTGTGGAAAAACCGACATTCGAACGGAGCCTCGGAGACCCATAGTGTTGTATACCATTCGACTCAGCTCGACGAGATTTTAGATTAGAATTGTATATGAAGATATACAAAAGATTTCGAACAAATATGACATAAACGCTGAAGCTGAATAAATTGGTGACTCCGGCGAACGACCAAAATTAGGTTAAAGCCGGGTATAAATAAACGATATAAAAAAATAAATTGGTGTCAAAAATGAGTCCAAATTAGTGTCGGAAACTATCTTAATAAAAAGGTGAAAATATTTAAATAAGTTTGTTTCGATGAAAGAGAAAGGCATTATCACACCACTAGGTGAACTAAGAATAGGTTCTTTATTTAGTTTTTTTCTTTTTCCCTTTATTTTCTCTTTATTTACTTTCCTCTTTTGCTTAATTGTTCATTCTCATATGGTACTTTATTTTTTTCTCGTGTTTTGTTTTTGATTTAAAAAATTTAAATAGTCGTATTTTCTTTTTCTCTCCTTTTTCCACTTTTGGCATTTTTTATTCTCTGCTATCTTTCTCTTCGCTTTGTTTCCTTTCACTTCAATTTTCCATTTCACCGTATTTTCCTTTTGAACTTACATTTTCTTTTTCGCTTTATGTGTAAATTTTAGTAAGCTTTTTCATCTCAACTCTTATTTTCTCCAGCGTTTTTCGTTCGTTTTATTTTGTTCGTTTCACTATTTCTGTAAGTCCATTCCTTTGCTTTTCTCAACGTTTTGAATTCAACGACCTCATATTTAGTATTCAAGCTCTTTTCCTTTCCCGCTTAACAATTTTTTGGCTTGATTTATGAATCTTGCTTATTGTTATTTCTTCAATACTTTTTAACTTCATTCTAATATTGTATCTTTCTTCCTTAATCGATCCTCTTTGTTTCATTTCTATTTCATCCACATTTTCATCCATCCTATTCTTGATTTCATTTTTCTTCTGCCAATTGCATTCATATTTTGTATTTGCTACGTGTCTCACATTTGTATTTTTTACTCCCAACCTCCCGTTTCCTTAGTGAATTTTTTTTTCCAATTTTACTTTAGATAAGTATTTTTCCAATGACAAAAAAACGACCCTTACCTCTCCATTTCACTTCATTTTCCCATTCTTGTTTCCTCTTCACTTCATGTACCATTTTTTATTTCATTTGTTCCTATCGTGTAACTTATCATTCTTATATCGGTTAATATTTTGAATTAAATTCTTACCTATTTTTGCTTATTATTTTTCTAATTCTCTCAATTTTCCCCTTTAACTTGATATCTTTTTCCCACAACATTCTTCCTTTTCACCAAAGCTTTTCGTCGATGTCGATGATGTCTTCCCCTTAGTTGTCTTCTTTCCTGCTACTTTTTTCTGTGAACTTCTTTTTTTCCTTTTTACTCAATTTTGCCTTCCAATTTCAAACTGGGAAAACCTTTTCATTTATTCAGGGGTTAGCCGAATTTAGTGCTAGGGTACTTAACCGTTTTTCAATATGTTTACGTTTCGTCTTTGACTGATCAGTGCACAAAATTCGACTAAACCCTGAATGACCAAACATATATCGGTCGAAAACATGTTTTCGTTTGGCACATCAGTGTAGACATTGCACTTCGATGCAAAACAAAAAAGTGTTATGCAAATGGCAGAATCTTTACGTCTGCTTAGCGGTTCAAATTGAACTGCCAAGTTTTGCATTAAGCAGCGCATTGAAAAACTCAATATGCGCTGATGAGTCAAAGACGAAACGTAAACATACTTTTCATTTAATTCATTACCTTTTCATTTTATGTTTCTCCTTCATTAATAATAACAATCGAATTGCTGGTAATAGAATTGCTGGAAAAACCAACCTTCGAACGGAGACTCGGAGACCCATAGTGTTATATACCATTTGACTCAGCTCGACGAGCAACGCAAATGTCAAGTGCTTGGTTTGTGAAATGATGCCGAATATGTGACATAAACGCTGAAGCATACTTTTGTGAACTACTCGAATCAATCTGAATAAATTAGTGTCAAAAATGAGTCCAAATTAGTGACAGAAATTATCTTAATAAAAAGTCAAAAAATATTATAATAAAACTGTTTCGATGAAAAAGAAAGGCATTATCAGACCACTAGGTGGATCAAGAATAAGTTTTTTGTCTATTTTCTCCTTGCTTCCAGCGCCAACGTTTTTCTTTCCATATAATTCTTCCTGTTCACTTAGTTGTTCTTTTTTCATTACTCGCAAGATAGTATATATTTATTGTTTTCGTTGTTCTTTTCCATTTATTTTTCTCTTTGTTTACTTTTCCTCTTTCGCTAAACTGTTGTTTTCTCATATGGTATTTTATTTTTTCCTTGTGTTTTGTTTTTGATTTATATAATTTAAATAGTCGTTCTTTCCTTTTATCTCCGTTTTTTTTTACTTCAGTTCTTTTTTACTTTTGATTATTCTCATATTTCCTTCACTTCGTTGTACCATTTTACCGTATTTTTTTAAAACTCTTCTTTTTTTGTTTCAAATATAGAAGTTTTAACTTATAGGTCAAACGCCTCGTCGGATCCAAAAAACATGCTCACCCTATGTGCGGGGTTGGAAATCGAACCTGCATGGGCTGCGCGAAGGGCTTCGAATTACCCATCACGCTACACCCGGCCCAATTCGTTCAAAGTTCTGTTTTCTTTTTCGTAACATATGTAAATTTCAGTCAGTTTTTTTTCTCTTTACTCTTATTTTCTCCAGTGGCTTAGTATTTCTTTTTGCTTTATTTGATTTGTTTCACAATTTCTGTCAGTCCTTTCCTTTGCTTGTCTCAACAGTTTGACATCAACAATTTAAGAGTATTCTAGCTCTGGTTTCTTTTCTGTGTAATGATTTGTTTCGTAAAAAGCAAAGTCCTGGCATTACATTCCTTTTGTGGAATTTGGCCTTTCTGTTTCAACAGACTTCGCAGCCGATTCTTAGTGTACAGAATCATTGCATGGCTAGTACTATGGATCCTACTGACACTAAGAATCCTTCCAGGTCGGGGCTCGAACATACGACAACTGGCTTGTAAGACCAGCGCCCTATGCATTGAACCACCAACCCGGGTGCAAATTTGTTTCGTGCTTAATTTATTAATCTGGTTTATTATTTTTAATGTAATACTTCTAAGCTTGTTCCTATTTTACTGTCACTATCACTCTTACTTTAATTTTCTTTATGGCATCATTTTTAATTCCTGTTTAATTTCCATTTATCACCATAATATTTCTTGTGTTGTGGTTTACTTTATAGTAATATAATTTCATTCCAATAATGTGTCTTTCTGGCTTAATTTATCCTTTTTGTTTCTTTTCTATTTCATTCATATTCCCATCAATTTGATTTCCTCTTCTTGAACCAAGTAACATTCATCCTTTACTTTTGTCAACTGCATTCATATTTCGTATATGCTACATGTCTCACATTTTTTTTGCTTCGATTATAGAGGTTTTAACCTCTTCGGGCACCAAAACCTTTTTTTCATATGTGCGGGGTTGGGAATCTCATTCAGATGGACTGCGTGAATATCTCACATTTGTTTTTTCTTCAAACGTATTTTTTCCTCCCAGCCCCCCGTTTCCTTACTGAATTGTTTTTTTTTTCAATTTTACTTCAGTTTTTCTTCGCTGACTCGAAAAACCATGTTGTTTCATTTTATGTTTTTGATCCGATTTTTTTATTCAATTTTATTTTCTTGTTTCATTAATCTTTCTTCGATTTTTTTTTATTTGATTTTGTTCAACTTATATCCTGTTTCCTTTTTTTTTCGGTACGATTTCACTTTTTGCATTCGTTTAATTATTTCTCATATTATTCAGCGTTTGGTCACCACGATATTCAATTCAATAGCGATTTTCCTTTCGTTTTAAATCTCTTTCTTATTTAAATTCTTCAGGATTCATTTTTAGAAATTTGATTATTTTTTCTTGTTTCATTTTTCCATCTTGCTTTAAATGTCCCATAGTTTAATTTTACCATTTATTCATATTTTTTCCGTCTTACGTTAATTCACACTTTGTCTGTTTTTTTTTTCACTTGTTCCTATTGCAATTATTATTACATTATCCTCATCATTCTATTCAACATATCTGTTTTATTTTCTTAGCTTTCCGTGTGTAATTTTTGTTACTTTGTTGTATTGTTTTCATTTTTTCCGTTTTTTTCCTAATACCCCTCTGTTTCATTTTCCACGTTTTATTAAGTATTTCGGGCCAGAAAAACTTACTGACTCTATGTGCAGAATTGGGAATCGAGCCCAGACAAGCTACCATCACTCTACACCTGTCCCTAAGCTACTTCCTTGTTTCTGTCCTGTTTTGCACATCCTTGTGGTTTTATCATGTTTTTTTTTACTTTCAACCATTTTACTCTTGCTGTTAATGTTTCTTCTGTCTCGTTGTTTCTCCATGCTTCATTTTCGTACTTGCATCAAACGTCTTGTTGACGCATTCTCTTCTTTCTCGTACTGTGTTCATCTAGTCATTTTTCTACATCAATTTTTATTATTTAGGTTTTATCAGAATCTAACAAGACAAACACCTAGTAAATAAATACTACTATGAAAAGAATAACTCAACTAATTTGAAAATATTCTTCATTATTTCGGCACAAATATCACGAAATAATATTACAGTATGCTTTTCTGCAACCTTTTCCATTGTATCAATTGTACATCTGTGAAAAAAAATTGAATCTATTTTCTTTAAAAGTGATTTAGTCCATTGACCTAACCATTCTAAAAAAAATATTTAATTCTGTGCTTTGATTTTTCTATTGCTGTCTGTTTTTATCGTATCTATCGTATCAATTCTCTTTCTTGTTTCGCTTTGTTAGTGCCGTATTGCCCTATAATTTCATTACTCTTTTTTTTTCAACTTCTTGCTTTCTTTCCAATCTGTTTCATTTCCCAGTTGTTTTTTTTTTGTTTTTCCTTATATCGCACTAGCTGAATTACCCGGCGTTGCTCGGAAATGTTTCGTGAAGGCAAGGCCGCAAAACGATTCTAAAAATTGTCCTGACCATCGAAATACTTTGAATGTAGCTAAATCCGGCAACCCGATTGAACAATACTCCGTACATGTTCAGATTGCGCACGGGCAATGTCCCATCTCAGATCTCAGCAATTTGACAACATTCTCGTCAAATCGGGTCAGTTTTATGTTTTTCGTGAATTCCGATCAATTTTACCTTACATTTCGCATGTTTGGGCCACTTGCTATACTCCCTATCTCCTGAAATAACATAATAATCTCCTTTGATATAAAATAGTATCTGTATTTGTCAAGAAGCATCGTTTCTCGTCTAATAAATTTTATACCGAGCTTCCCTTTTTAGTGAACTTACTACAGCTCTCCTCCATGAGTATTCTTATAATCACCTCTGAGTAGTGTAGAAAGTATCTGAGCTCGTCAAAAATTATCGATACACACCTTTCATACATTTTGCGTTGCATTAAAATTAACAATTCTCCAGTTCGTGCTTGCATCTCATCCGACACAGTCGAAAATTGCTTACGGTCGAGACGATAGAAACAAACACAATACAGTATAGTGAACAATATCGTGTACGAAATGGGCAAATACGAATTAACAAAGCCTGAAACTTGGCCTACAAGGCCAAATTCAATTTGTATTGATTTTAGGCGTTGCAAAGTTAGACCAGCAGCAACTGAAATTGAAATCTTACTTAAAAAACGAATGCATCTAGACGCTAATAATGTAAGTGAGATTCAATTCAACAAGGCGTATAACTGTGTCTACATTATGTTTAAACGTGAAAGAGATGCAATTGCATTTGCTTCGGTTAATAACGGAGTGCACAGTGTTGATCATGACAATGTTAAATATAAAATCCTTGTGTACTTGGTGGACAATGCCATAGAAGTACGCGTGCATGACCTTCCCCGCAGACCAGCGATCAATTTGTTCGGAAAAGTATGTCGCAGTACAGTGAAGTTCTTTCCATCGAAAGGGAAGTATGGTGGAATTTTTTTCCGGGTATCCGGAATGGCGTGCGAGTGGTACGTATGCAACTACGTAAAGCAATTCCATCTTACATAATTTGTGATCAAGACGGGATACATCCGTGTGAAACGCTGATTACGTATGAAAATCAACTGGTTACATGTCAGTTTTGTGAACAACCTGCACACTACGGCAAACCTTGCACTGAAACTGCAAAAAGGACATCTTCAAACAAAAACAAGGACATCCGCCCAACAACGGAAACTAGTGAGCGCAGTACTCCTGTTGCACCATCAAACCAACCAGCAACTGCAATTAATGAAGAAAAAACGGAAGCCAACAACGATACCACCGATGCGGCAAAGGAGGACGAGACGAGCCACGAACAAAGTGCCCCTCAATCATCGCAAGATAAAAATGGAAGTTCCTCTCCCCCTAGAAAAACGGTGACAACGAGATCCAACGGTAAAAAAATTATTTTATCTAATAAAACCATGGCTCAATCGGCCACGTAAAGCTTGTAGGCGAATTGGCCTGAATAAAAAAAATTTCATAAAAAAATGAACAATTGCAATACTGTCTAACACGACCTTGAAATTCTAGTCCCTCTTAGTTTTACAAAAAATGGCTGATGAAAATTGGTGTTCAAAACCCCCTCCTTGCCGTCTAGATCTGCCAAGAACCCCCCCCCCCCCCAACCCCCCTCTCTTGCTTGTCGACAAATAAAAAAAAAATTACAATAAACACCCCTATAAATTTCCTTCTTTTGATCACCTTTGCAATGAATATCTAAGCTTGTGGAGAAAAATAAAAACATATCCATATAAGCTCTGAATTGCAAAAAGTACCTGTGCCAAGTTTGGGAATAATTTAATGAGTTGTTAAATCGATCATCTTTAAGTTGTTATAAATATCTGTGCCTGTTGGAAAATGTCTATTTTTGAAAAATTCGAAACATTTTACCTCGAATTCCCCCTGTTGGCAATCGTTTACTACCCCCCCTTTTAAATATCCTTATAGCAACATATCAGCAGCAATAATAGCTTGAGCCAAGTTAGGTGTGAGGTGTGGTAATCTATTGAGTTGTTTCCAAGTTCACAACCACCCTCCCTCCCTCCTTGAAAATGCTCTTAGGATCATCTGAAATACAAATAATATCTGTACTGTATCTTTTTTTTGAAAATTCTATCGACTTCACATTAAACCTTCTTTTTTAGAGGAACTCATTATATCAACCCCCCTCAAATATCCTTATGATCATATTTGAGTTTTTCGAAAAGTATAGATGATCATCAAAAATGATCGATTCTCTTTATATTATACATAAATGATCATTGCCCTCTTCCATGTTAAAGACACTTGCTACACACTCTCCCCCCGAAAATGTCCAGCAAGAAATATCTGTGGCAAGTTTGATAGCAATCCGTTCAGTAGTTTCAGAGTTACGCCGTTACAAATATGACACCTCACTACCACCCCCCCCCCCTACTGACACTAAGAATCCTTCCAGGTCGGGGCTCGAACATACGACAACTGGCTTGTGAGACCATATGACCCTATGCATTGAACCACCAACACGGGTGCAAATTTGTTTCGTGCTTAATTTATTAATCTGGTTTATTATTTTTAATGTAATACTTTTAAGCTTGTTCCTATTTTGCTGTCACTATCACTCTTACTTTAATTTTCTTTATGGCATCATTTTTAATTCCTGTTTAATTTCCATTTATCACCATAATATTTCTTGTGTTGTGGTTTACTTTATAGTAATATAATTTCATTCCAATAATGTGTCTTTCTGGCTTAATTTATCCTTTTTGTTTCTTTTCTATTTCATTCATATTCCCATCAATTTGATTTCCTCTTCTTGAACCAAGTAACATTCATCCTTTACTTTTGTCATCTGCATTCATATTTCGTATATGCTACATGTCTCACTTTTTTTTTACTTCGATTATAGAGGTTTTAACCTCTTCGGGCACCAAAACCTTTTTTTTCATATGTGCGGGGTTGGGAATCTAATTCAGATGGACTGCGTGAATATCTCACATTTGTTTTTTTCTTCAAACGTATTTTTCCTCCCAGCCCCCCGTTTCCTTACTGAATTGTTTTTTTTTTCAATTTTACTTCAGTTTTTCTTCGCTGACTCGAAAAACCATGTTGTTTTATTTTATGTTTTTGATCCGATTTTTTTATTCAATTTTATTTTCTTGTTTCATTAATCTTTCTTCGATTTTTTTTTATTTGATTTTGTTCAACTTATATCCTGTTTCCTTTTTTTTTCGGTACGATTTCACTTTTTGCATTCGTTTAATTATTTCTCATATTATTCAAACTTACTGCGTTCTTTATATCTTTTTTTGATTTCGTTTTGATATTTTTTGTTTAATTTATTTTGTAGCTTCAATAGCGTTTGGTCACCACGATATTCAATTCAATAGCGATTTTCCTTTCGTTTTAAATCTCTTTCTTATTTAAATTCTTCAGGATTCATTTTTAGAAATTTAATTATTTTTTCTTGTTTCATTTTTCCATCTTGCTTTAAATGTCCCATAGTTTAATTTTACCATTTATTCATATTTTTTCCGTCTTACGTTAATTCACACTTTGTCTGTTTTTTTTTTCACTTGTTCCTATTGCAATTATTATTACATTATCCTCATCATTATATTCAACATATCTGTTTTATTTTCTTAGCTTTCCGTGTGTACTTTTTGTTACTTTGTTGTATTGTTTTCATTTTTTCCGTTTTTTTTTCCTAATACCCCTCTGTTTCATTTTCCACGTTTTATTAAGTATTTCGGGCCAGAAAAGCTTACTAACTCTTTGTGCAGAATTGGGAATCGAGCCCAGACAAGCTGCCATCACCCTACACCTGTCCCTAAGCTACATCCTTGTTTCTGTCCTGTTTCGCACATCCTTGTGGTTTTATCATGTTTTTTTACCTTCAACCATTTTACTCTTGCTTTTAATGTTTCTTCTGTCTCGTTGTTTCTCCATGCTTCATTTTCGTACTTGCATCAAACGTCTTGTTGACGCATTCTCTTCTTTCTCGTACTGTGTTCATCTAGTCATTTTTCTACATCAATTTTTATTATTTAGGTTTTATCAGAATCTAACAAGACAAACACCTAGTAAATAAATACTACTATGAAAAGAATAACTCAACTAATTTGAAAATATTCTTCATTATTTCGGCACAAATATCACGAAATAATATTACAGTATGCTTTTCTGCAACCTTTTCCATTGTATCAATTGTACATCTGTGAAAAAAAATTGAATCTATTTTCTTTAAAAGTGATTTAGTCCATTGACCTAACCATTCTAAAAAAAATATTTAATTCTGTGCTTTGATTTTTCTATTGCTGTCTGTTTTTATCGTATCTATCGTATCAATTCTCTTTTTTGTTTCGCTTTGTTAGTGACGTATTGCCCTATAATTTCATAGCTCTTTTTTTATTTTTCAACTTCTTGCTTTCTTTCCAATCTGTTTCATTTTCGAGTTGTTTTTTTTTTTTGTTTTTCCTTATTTCGCACTAGCTGAATTACCCAGCGTTGCTCGGAAATGTTTCGTGAAGGCAAGGCCGCAAAACGATTCTAAAAATTGTCCTGGCCATCGAAATACTCTGAATGTAGCTAAATCCGGCAACCCGTTTGAACAATACACCGTACATTTTCAGATTGCGCACGGGCAAAGTCCCATCTCAGATCTCAGCAATTTGACAACATTCTCGTCAAATCGGGTCAGTTTAATGTTTTTCGTGAAATCCGATCAATTTTACCTTACATTTCGCATGTTTGGGCCACTTGCTACACTCCCTATCTCCTGAAATAACATAATAATCTCCTTTGATATAAAATAGTATCTGTATTTGTCAAGAAGCATCGTTTCTCGTCTAATAAATTTTATACCGAGCTTCCCTTTTTAGTGAACTTACTACAGCTCTCCTCCATGAGTATTCTTATAATCACCTCTGAGTAGTGTAGAAAGTATCTGAGCTCGTCAAAAATTATCGATACACACCTTTCATACATTTTGCGTTGCATACAAATTAACAATTCTCCAGTTCGTGCTTGCATCTCATCCGACACAGTCAAAAATTGCTTACGGTCGAGACGATAGAAATAAAGACAATACAGTGTAGTGAACAATAGAGTGTACGGAATGGTCAAATACGATTTAACAAAGCCTGAAACTTGGCCTACAAGACCAAATTCAATTTGTATTGATTTCAAGCGTTGCAAAGTTAGACCAGCAGCAAATGAAATTGAAATCTTACTTAAGAAACGAATGCATCTAGACGCTAATAATGTAAGTGAGATTCAATTCAACAAGGCGTATAACTGTGTCTACATTATGTTTAAACGTGAAAGAGATGCAATTGCATTTGCTTCGGTTAATAACGGAGTGCACAGTGTTGATCATGACAATGTTAAATATAAAATTCTTGTGTACTTGGTGGACAATGCCATAGAAGTACGCGTGCATGACCTTCCCCGCAGACCAGCGATCAATTTGTTCGGAAAAGTATGTCGCAGTACAGTGAAGCTCTTTCCATCGAAAGGGAAGTATGGTGGAATTTTTTTCCGGGTATCCGGAATGGCGTGCGAGTGGTACGTATGCAACTACGTAAAGCAATTCCATCTTACATAATTTGTGATCAAGACGGGATACATCCGTGTGAAACGCTGATTACGTATGAAAATCAACTGGTTACATGTCAGTTTTGTGAACAACCTGCACACTACGGCAAACCTTGCACTGAAACTGCAAAAAGGACATCTTCAAACAAAAACAAGGACATCCGCCCAACAACGGAAACTAGTGAGCGCAGTACTCCTGTTGCACCATCAAACCAACCAGCAACTGCAATTAATGAAGAAAAAACGGAAGCCAACAACGATACCACCGATGCGGCAAAGGAGGACGAGACGAGCCACGAACAAAGTGCCCCTCAATCATCGCAAGATAAAAATGGAAGTTCCTCTCCCCCTAGAAAAACGGTGACAACGAGATCCAACGGTAAAAAAATTATTTTATCTAATAAAACCATGGCTCAATCGGCCACGTAAAGCTTGTAGGCGAATTGGCCTGAATAAAAAAAATTTCATAAAAAAATGAACAATTGCAATACTGTCTAACACGACCTTGAAATTCTAGTCCCTCTTAGTTTTACAAAAAATGGCTGATGAAAATTGGTGTTCAAAACCCCCTCCTTGCCGTCTAGATCTGCCAAGAACCCCCCCCCCCCCCCCAACCCCCCTCTCTTGCTAGTCGACAAATAAAAAAAAAAAATTACAATAAACACCCCTATAAATTTCCTTCTTTTGATCACCTTTGCAATGAATATCTAAGCTTGTGGAGAAAAATAAAAACATATCCATATAAGCTCTGAATTGCAAAAAGTACCTGTGCCAAGTTTGGGAATAATTTAATGAGTTGTTAAATCGATCATCTTTAAGTTGTTATAAATATCTGTGCCTGTTGGAAAATGTCTATTTTTGAAAAATTCGAAACATTTTACCTCGAATTCCCCCTGTTGGCAATCGTTTACTAACCCCCCTTTTAAATATCCTTATAGCAACATATCAGCAGCAATAATAGCTTGAGCCAAGTTAGGTGTGAGGTGTGGTAATCTATTGAGTTGTTTCCAAGTTCACAACCACCCTCCCTCCCTCCTTGAAAATGCTCTTAGGATCATCTGAAATACAAATAATATCTGTACTGTATCTTTTTTTTGAAAATTCTATCGACTTCACATTAAACCTTCTTTTTTAGAGGAACTCATTATATCAACCCCCCTCAAATATCCTTATGATCATATTTGAGTTTTTCGAAAAGTATAGATGATCATCAAAAATGATCGATTCTCTTTATATTATACATAAATGATCATTGCCCTCTTCCATGTTAAAGACACTTGCTACACACTCTCCCCCCGAAAATGTCCAGCAAGAAATATCTGTGGCAAGTTTGATAGCAATCCGTTCAGTAGTTTCAGAGTTACGCCGTTACAAATATGACACCTCACTACCACCCCCCCCCCCTTATTAAAGGCACTGGTTACATTCACCCTCCATATCGTCATATCTAAGGTATGCCTAATGTCTTTATGGTCTTAAAAAAGTATCGATTCTCGTAAAATTCTATAAATTTTTTCATGACTCCCCAATGTTATTGGCATTTGCTACGCTCCCTCCTCCCACAAAAAATACGCTTATGACCATATCTGAAAAGCAACGAGTACATGTGCCAAGTTTGGTGGCAATCTGTTCAGTGATTGCGGAGGTTTGCCATTACAAACATTACACCCCCCTTTTTAAAGGCACTTGCTAAATCCACCCCCCGTATAGTCATATCTAAGGTATGCAAAATGTTTCTATGGTCTTCAAAACGTATCGATTCTTGTCAAGTTATATGAATTTTTCCGTGACCCTCCCTTGTTTATGACACTTGCTACGCTCCCTTCCCTATAAAAATAACCATCTCTGAAATGCAAGAAGTACCTGTGCCAAGTTTGGTGGCAATCCGTTCAGTAGTTCCGAAGTTATGGCGTTACATACATACTAACTTACATCCATTTATATATATATATATATATATATATATATATATATATATATATATATATATATATATATATATATATATATATATATATATATATATATATATATATTTATATATATATATAGATTAATATCATTTTTCTCGCTCATTTCATATTTCGCGTAAAATAATTATTTTCTTTTAATTCCATGTTACCTTTTTGATCAGTTTTCCGGTTTTGCTTAGTTTTTCAGTTCAAAATAAATAAACTTCTTTCTTTATTTTGTCTAAATGCTCTACGTTTTTTTGATCTTGAGAAGTCAGAGGTGAATTCTTTGGTTTCAACAATTTTTTCCTTGTTTCATTTTCGGATGATTTACACAATTTTCAGGTCTGTCATATTATCCTTTGTATTCTTCTAGCATTTTGTTACTGTGGCAATCATGTTTTGAGATTCTCTCTTTTATGTATTTTTAATATTTAGTTTTTTTTTGCGTCTATTTGTCCTTTTGTTCTTTCGTCTTGTTGAAACATTCTCCATGATTTTTTCACTTTTATTCTATGCTCTTCAAATAAACTGTGAACTTGTTTTCACAGATTTTTATTTTTTCATATGTATTCTGTATCATGTCTTCTATCTTTTTATTGATTGAAGTTTTCAATGTTAATGCAACTGAACGGATTTTCTCGTGTCCAATCGCTGTCAGAAACCCCCCAAGTGATGTAAAGATAGTCTTAACCAGGACGATCAAACAGAGGATATCGCAAACTCGATCCATATTAGCGGTGTCTGAAAATGTTGTCCAACAGTAATTGTAGTGATTTTGTCAAAGTTGAACAATTTCAAACTGCACCAGCTGACAGTGATCGATGCCGGAGATTCGTCCGTACGATAGCAGTTAACCGTTTGCGAGAGCGTTGACAGATTCGTCGAACGATAGCGTCATAAATTACGATCGAATCTGACACTCCTCGGCGGGAAGCGTGGAAGGCTGAACCGCATATCGCAATCGAATTAGATACAATCCATGAACAGGCCGCCGCTTCCGTTTTGCTCTGCGGGCCCAGACAGCAAATTACAGGCTTTCGGATGGATCAGAGTAAATAAATCAATTCAAGCGGTATGCGAGGATAAGATGCATGAGCTGAAAAGGTTCCACGCTCACTGTGCTGCCTGGCAGGCTGGCAGGCATTGCGAAAATGTGATTAAGGAATCTTCCTCGTTGCGGGATGTAATCATCTTATCATCTCACATTGGATTTGCGGCACGGTAGTTTGAAGCGATAAATTTTGGCGCTTGTGGGAACAGAAGGAAAGCTTGAGTTCGTTCACATGATGAAGTTATTTTTGAACAACCGCTTTTCGTTTTCGGACTGTTTATCTAGCCTTTTGTACCGCAAAGGAATGCTGGACGCCGGCAGCAGTAAATCTCCATCCTAGGAACTATTGTTTTAAACAACACCTACCTCCTTGCACTACAGTTGCGAGGATGTTTGGAAGCAACGAAACGGCATGCTAACTTTGAAATTAGACTCACCAGGATTTGAGAACTCCTGCAGTCCAAGAAACGAAGAAATGAGTCCAACACAAGGAAAGCAATAATACTGCTGCGGGTCAACAAGACCGTCAGGAAGTCGCCGAACGGAAGATTAAGCTTTCTTACCCAGACGGGGGGGCTTTTGTTGGTTGTTGATTACAACCTCTCGTACTGCATGTAACCAACCAAAGCCTGATTCCTGGGATTCCTCTTGCGGTCCGGCCCCGTAGGAACAAAAATAGTCCCGAGGGTTTTGCGGGATGCTACTTCACTGGTGCAGGTGCGAGCGAAAACCACGGTCTCTACCTACGGTCATGCTCAGTTCTGTTGTGCAAAGTTCACAGTCAACAAGAAAGAAATATAGTTAGAAAATGATAAGTTCATTTTTGCCGGTTCTATTGCCACAATCCTGCGGGACCTTTGTTCGGGAGGAGCGTACATGACTTCACAAGTGGGCTAGCACAGCACAACGGAGGAATTTACTGCACATTGCTGCGGAGAAAATAGCTTCAATGCAGCTGTAATGGACTGTTTGTTGAATGACCTAATTAACTTTCTGGATGGGCTGTTTGCATTCTCACTAGATGCTAAGATTTTACACAAAAGTGAAGTAATTTTGCGGTGGAGTACAATGAAACTAAAGTTACCTTAACGTCCGTCTTTGTTGCATAGTTCTATGGTCAATTTTCCTACTTCCACATCAGTAGGCGCTGACAATGGAATTGCACAGAGTATCGAGTAATTTGATGTTTCGGTGTGAAGATGATTTTGATGTGATTTACTCATGGCTTCCCTTGTTTCTCTTTTCCTTCTACTGATTAGAGCAGTAGGAGCTAGTTTAACTTTAACCCATTTAAAACTTCAGCAATGCAATGTTCTCCGGTACTAGCTGTCTCTTCCGCATCGTTTACGGGAAATTATGCAAGATAAACAGAAAGGAAACAAGATTCTCCAACGCACCAGCTGAAGGACGAAAATTTATTAGACGTTTCGGTGGAAACTGATGAACTGGACAATTATACGCTCTTATAGTTAGAAATTCTATTTTGGCTATAGTATATTGCGTAATCAGTAATTCGTCCTGTAACGTAGACAAATTGAAATTTTAACATCTATTTCATAATATATTCATTCACGTTTCACCTTCGGTTCATTAGTGCATTAACAGTTAAACTGTTAAACTGCTAGCGCCACCTAAAGGTTCAACATAAACCGTTAAGCCAACGTAATGTTGTCGCTTTTTGCAATACACGAGCAATCTTCAGTACAAAATTGTACTTCAATGCAAAAATTGTTTGATAAAAACATAAAATTGACGTCTGCTCAGCGGTTTATGTTGAACCATTAGGTAGCGTTAGTGGTTCAACATAAACTGATAATACACTGATGAACCGAAGTCGAAACGAAAAAATAAGATGCAATTATGTGCTCTCTACCCAAAACCGGTACTCAGAGGTGGAAATGAGCAATTTTTTCGATTAACAGTAAAAGAAAATAGTCAGTATTATATTTGCATATCACATATTTATTGCAGATATTATAATGAATTTTGAAACGAATGAATTTGATAAGATAAATTTGGGTTTTACTTAGGGTTTAAAAATGTCTTCATCGTTATTAGTATCACTGTTTGATTCGGAATCAACATTTCAACAAAATTAGGCTCGTTTTAATGCTGCTCTGTTCTCATTGAACAGGTTCGAACTTTAATGGGCTGTCAATTACGGTTCCGGTAATATAATTGTATAAGTGACGTCAAAACTGATTACCGCTCAGTTTTCTCGGATATGCATTATCCGATATCATTAATTTTTGGCTTGTCGGGTGAGCTTATTTCGTCGGTCGCATCGAAATTCCATGCATTGTAAAGTATTTGAAATTTATTCAGTAATACCGTCATGTTGAGCTAATATCATCAATGAAAACAGCTAATAATAAAAACGTGCATACCACGATGAATAATAACCATAATGATAAGGAAAACATGTTCAATCACAAAACGTGCTATTAAGCTGATTAATTGTACCCTATAAAGCTTGAACATCATACACAGAAATAACAGGAGTGCAGGATTTTGCTACGCCAATTCAAACGCTGCGCCAAATGCTGCGCTCCTGTACCTTCTATAAGTCAAATTCATGTCAAATCGCGTTTTATTGACGTCTCTGTTACCCACCACATATACGAAATTACCCTCATGCATATGAATTGTCGAAAATCATTGATGTACCTGCTCCTGTAAATATTCCGTATCAAAAATTGATCGAATCGTCCAGTGATTTGATCTTACAAGAATCAGTGATAATAGTAATTCAAAATCACTATCGATTTGGTGTGACGGAAGATCAGTGTTGATTTTGATCAACTGATCTTTAATGGATTAGATAAGTAGTGATCTTTTGTGGGAAAGATCACAAGCGGTCATCTTTACTAGTGATTATGATTCGATGATTTTTTTATTTTGATTTTTCCAGCCCTAATTCAAAAGTATCTTTGAAGTTAACAGTTCCACTACCTGTATAGTTCAAGAATTCAACTGTAGGATCTTTAACATATGGGTATCGTTTTCTAATTAGATGCAAGATTTAAAAAAAAATGATGCCTAAACTATTCGTAGGTTCTCAGCAGAACGTTCTTTCAAATGACAATAAAATTAAAACTCGCCATATTTTTAAAATGTATTCCTGATTCTGTTTATCCATTCGACGTTGAAGGTAACGTGTATGTGTGAGAACAGTTTTGAAGATTTGAAGTTTTGAACCTTTTAGTGTTCATTTATATGCCAGTTTCATTTTTTTGTGGAGTTTTTCTGATACGGAGAGATGAACAACCATGAGGTTAAAAGCTTCATAATTCTGGAATTTAAGAATCGGAAATTGGATCCGAATGAAATTCAATTCATAATAACATTGTTTTGAATCTAAAAAAAATATTCAGGTGAACAGAAATAGACATGAATGAAACATTAACTTTCAAAGCTTTTTATCAAAAAATCTCAGTGTGTGTTACTGTTTGAAACATAGCAGATTATATGAACAGCTGATAAGTTCAACTTAACGTTGAAACCCCTTTCATGTAGTTTTGAATACGAAAACCGAATTAATATTTGGTGTGCTAAAACCGGACGTACACTTTCCAAAGCAAAACACGTTTAAAGCCATTTTTAGTACAAGAATCGCGCAAATAGCTATAAACGATATTACCGGATAAAATCTTAGCCGGTACTTTCAGAGCAAATTTGTTGATTTTTGCATGGAAACTTTCTACGTGATTCCCTCGGCAGCGGGACTCATAAGTTGTATTGATTAAACGCACTTGCAACCCACAACTGTAACAGATCGGCTGAAAAGTTCATATCGTTTCTATGAGAGGGCGCCACTAGAATTAAATCCATACCATTTTCAGTTAGTACCAACCTTCAAAAGATACGTGTATAAATTTGACAGCTGTCTGATTATTAGTTTGTGAGATATTGCATTTTGAGTGAAGCTACTTTTGTTATTGTGAAAAAAATGGAAAAAAAGGAATTTCGTGTGTTGATGAAACACTACTTTTTGATGAAAAAAAGTGCCGCCGATACCAAAAAATGGCTTGATGAGTGTTATCCAGGCTCTGCACCGGGCGAAGCAACAATTCGTAAGTGGTTTGCAAAATTTCGTACTGGTCATATGAGCACCGAAGACGATGAACGCAGTGGACGTCCAAAAGAGGCTGTTACCGATGAAAACGTGAAAAAAATCCACAAAATGATTTTCAATGACCGTAAAGTGAAGTTGATCGAGATAGCTGACACCCTAAAGATATCAAAGGAACGTGTTGGACATATTATTCACGAATATTTGGATATGAGAAAGCTTTGCGCAAAATGGGTGCCGCGTGAGCTCACAATCGATCAAAAACAACAACGAATTGATGATTCTGAGCAGTGTTTGGAGCTGTTATATCGAAATAAAACCGATTCTTTTCGTCGATATATAACAATGGACGAAACATGGCTCCATCACTTCACTCCGGAGTCCAATCGACAGTCAGCTAAGTGGACTGCACGCGATGAACCGAACCCAAAGCGTAGAAAGACTCAACAATCGGCCGGTAAGGTTATGGCGTCTGTATTTTGGGATTCGCATGGTATAATTTTCATCGACTACCTTGAAAAGGGAAAAACCACCAACAGTGACTATTATATAGCGTTATTAGAGCGTTTGAAGGACGAAATTTAAAAAAAAAAACGGCTTCATTTGAAGAAGGAAAAAGTTTTGTTTCATCAAGACAATGCACCGTGTCACAAGTCGATGAAAACCATGCTGAAATTGAACGAATTGGGCTTCGAATTGCTTCCTCATCCACCGTATTCTCCAGATTTGGCCCCCAGTGACTTTTTCCTGTTCTCAGACCTCAAGAGAATGCTCGCTGGTAAAAAATTTAGAAGCAATGAGGAGGTAATCGCTGAAACTGAGGCCTATTTTGAGGCAAAGGATAAATCGTACTACAAAAATGGTATCGAAAAGTTGGAAGATCGCTATAATCGCTGTATCGCCTCTGATGGCTATTATGTTGAATAATAAAAACGAATTTTGGCAAAAAAAAAGTGTGTTTCTATTAAACTAAATGAGATCTAAACGATTTTTGTATACTGGATAATAATGATGAACCTTTCATTTCAATCTAATTGTACAGAAATCAGATACTTTTATCTTGAGCTTATAAAAATTCGTTAAAGTGTATTATTGTTATTGTTATTGTTCTGTTATCTTAATTCACCCCGGTATTTACCATAAATGGTCATTCGCCGGGGGGTTGAAGTGTAAAAAAATACTCCAATTAACGATATTATCAGATTTGAAAAGTAGTTTAATATCATTAAAATTACTAACGTGATTACTATATTTAATTCTATGACTATGACCACGCAAACAATTTTAAATATATTTTAAGGTGGTGTTGAGTAAGATCACATCAGGATTTACAGATACTTTTCCTCGCTTCTGAAAACCTAATTATTAACAATTGTGTCCTACGCCAAGGAAAGTAATTCAACAAATCTCAGATAACACAACTGCCAGAAAGTGTAGGGTTTATTATTCTTATAAAATTATGTAAATGTTATTCTGTGAACGGGGGCTTATCGGAGAGTTAATTAGCACTGGTTGCGATGAACATTCTCATGCGACTGGAGCACTCGAACCTCATTATTGGATAAATGAACTGAGAACGTACGAAGCGTTGCTCATTCATTTCTGCCGCGGTACATGAATGCGCGAACGAGTTTTTGTGAGAGCAACTAAAGCTCTTCGCTTGCGCATGAGAATGACTTCTGAGAATGAGAACAAATTTGTCTCAGCGCAATAATATAAGAGAGTATCCATAAGGTCTGCCGCTGCTCTGTGTCATATACAGTTCCCACAATTTGAAAAAAAATCACAATTTTTTGTTTGTTTCCCAATTTTTTATTTCACGGTGCTCGGTTTTGTTATTCATAATCGGAAATCTTGATTTACATTTTCGTGCGCAAAATTGGCTTATTTCCACCTCTGCCATAACCCCTAAATAACAATTTCAATATTTTGACTCTGTGAAACCGAAAACCAGCAGTAAACTCCTTTTTATAACTAATAACTATCTGCATCACTACTTGTCTGTTACTTTGCATGAAAGAAAAATTCATCAAAAATGGATAATCCATTTTCTTAATTCTATTAGTGAGCGTCATCTCAAGTGGTTGGACGATTCGAACCGATAACTGACGAACGGTGAGTTATCTTTAGTTAATTATTCAGAAAAAAGAACCAGGGGATTCAGTTGCCTGTATATGACATTTGCGATTTCATTACAGGCCTATTTTTGGAGTCAGTTAGAGGCTGAACATTGACCAATCCACCTACATATTCGAAATATATTCAACCTGGAACTAATAATCGGTATCTCCTAAATCAATTTTTATAGCCAATAGCTAACATGACGTACACAACATAGGGTTTATATGACCAGTTCATGGGATTTTTTCGATTTTTCCTCATTTTGAATAGAAACACACTCCAAAAATGAAATGTAATTTCGCAACCATATAATTTCGGAACCGGAAGTTATATCCATATAAAAATCAATAATGTTACACGAATATGTAAGACCTACCATTTGAATCTAAATTCTTAAAAATCTGTACAGCCATCTGCGAAAACATTGAGCGTTATTTAGGGGTTATCCTATGTTTCTGCTTAGGGCAAATAACCGTTTTCACGTTTCCAGCGGTTCAAATTGAACTGGTTAAGTTCGCACTAAGCAGTTCAATTTGATATGCTCTGCACTGACGAGACGTCTAAGACGAAACGTAAAGAAAGCGTGAATTGAGTATTAATTTTTTGCAATTTTTCGCACATCTCACCCTGTTACTCTGGAGCCGGAAGTCGAATTTGGATAAATTTTTAAAGCGTTCTCGACGAACTGAGTCGAATGGTACATGACACTCGGCCCTCCGGGCCTCAGTTCGAAAGTCGGGTTTCACAGTGATTGCATAACCTTTCTATATGAGAAAGGCAAAAATATACACTGAAAACAAAATCTTCCGATTTTTTGAAAACTCAAAAATAAAATTAATTTTTCAAATCTCTTTCATTTTATGCCACGAAAAACGCCAAGTTACAAGGAAACCTGCAAGCACTTATCTGAGCGGCGAGAGGGATATGTCCTTTAACGCTCGAAATGTCATTTATATAATTAATGAGACGTTTTGCCTTTCCCATATAGAAAGGTTATGCAATCACTTGAAAACCCGACTAGTGAACCGACTCAGTTCATCTAGCTGAGCAATGTCTGTGTGTGTGTCAAACAATCTCACAAGGTTTTCTCGGAGATGGCTGTACCGATTTTGACAAACTTAGATTCAAATGAAAGGTCTTCGGGTACCATACGGATTTCCTGAATTTCATCCGGATCCGACTTCCGGTTCCGGAATTATAGGGTAAAGTGTGTTCAATATTGTACACCGTCACTTAAAATATTTTCGGATGCAACAAACATTTAAATCGTAATTTAGAGTGCGTACTAGAAGAGTTTGTGTGTCATGTTTAATGCTCGTATCTGTACTGTATTTTACAGTATTGTACTGTATTTTCGACCCCAAAAATACTGCGTACTGTTTTTTTACCCTCAAATGTACTGTATTTTCATTTGTACTGTATTTTTACTCTGAAATGTACTGTATTTCTCACACTAGAAAATAATACAGAATTTTGAGTCATTAACGCATCGAATTTCGATTTGTGACAGTTCAAAACGTCAGAAAGAACAGCGACAACACGTAACAAATGTGAATGTAAGTGCATGCAAACAACAAATTTTTCATTAATCATTATTATTCACAATTTAGCGAAATTTTGATGATTAAAAATAAGGAAAATGTCTCAACCAAAACGAAAATACACACTAAATTAAAAACCATTATCAAAAATATAAGCTCCTGAAATAGGTAAATAAAAATTGAGATTTTAGAAATAAATCATTCGATAATTATTTGCATTTAACGATTTGTTTAGTCTTGTCAAGACGTACAACCGTATTGAACTAGTTTTACATTTGATCAGTATCTAACGAGGAAAGTAGAATTAATGATAATGATATGCAAATACAACTGCGTGATGAAAACCGCGAAAACGCTACCGGAGAGACGAGACTCGAACCCGTAGCTTGCTCCTATCAGAGGAAATCGTTTTGCCAATTAAGCTACCCTGCATGTGAAACATGCTCAAAAACAGACTAATTGAAGGCTGAAAACAACTGGCGGAATTGGAGAAATGACTACAAATGAACGCCGTGGCGCCCGAGCACAGCTGAACATGCTCGGTTGTTTTGTTCAATTAGGCTGTTTTTTCGAGTATTTCCCATACAGGATAATTCAATTGGCAAAACGATTTACCCATATTGGAGCTAGCTACGGGTTCGAGTCGCGTCTCTTCGGTGTCTTTTTCGCGGTTTTCATTACATAATTGTATTCGCATGTCAATTTTTCTATATTTTTTCCCCGTGCGATGCTGATCAAATTTATTTGGTTTCGTTTTTGGCTTTCTCGTATAGAAAGGCTATGGAATCACTGTGAAAATCGACTTTTTGACCGAGGCCCGGAGGGCCGAATGTCATATACCATTCGACTCAGCTCGACGAACTGAGCAAATGTCTGTGTGTGTGTCTGTCTGCATGTGTGTGTGTGTATGTTTTCCGGAGATATAGATTGATATGTACCAAAAAAATGAAAAAAAATATGCACTCACTTTTTTCAGAGATGGCTGAACCGATTTTCACAAACTAAGATTCAAATAAACGGTATTATGGTCCCATAGTTTGCTATTGAATTTCATTTGAATGTAACTTCCGGTTCCGGAGTTATATGGTAAAATGTAAAAATCCGAGAAAAGGATTACACTCAATTATCTTTGGAACAACTCAACCGATTTTCAAAAACTAAGATTCAAATGAAAGGTCTTATAATATCCTGAAAGTTTGTAGAACATTTTATCTGGATCCGACTTCCGGTTCCGGAACTAAAGCATGATAAGTGGAAAATTACCAATTTTATTAGTATTTTTTCACGAACGATGGTTAAAAACAGTCTGATACATTCTTCTTGTTTGCAGAGCTTGTTAGTTTGTGGGCATGAAAACTTAATTCGGCACTACTGGTTCCCTCTTTTCTTGTTCCGATAGCACCGAAAGTGGAGAAGAAAAACTCCTAAAACTAAATTCACTTCGATTTCTCTACGATGCTTGAACCGATTTTCACAAATCTTGATTTGAATTAAAGTTCATACTGTCTTCAAAGCTACTGTGAAATTTCATCCGGATCCGACTTCCAGTTCCAGGGCGATTAGTAATGAGTAATTATAATAATAATAATAATTATAATAATGATAATAATTATAATAATAATAATTATAATAATAATAATAATAATAATAATAATAATAATAATAATAAAAATAATAATAATAATAATAATAATAATAATAACAATAATAATAATAATCCTACTACATGTTTTATGCTGCTGATTCATGCTGTTTAGCTTGACTTAAATATGCAGAAGTAACAGAAATGCAGGTTCGTTTCATTTGTTAGATTTCATTCAATTGGTTTAATCGAAATAGAGCATGAGATAGTTAGTATAGGTTTAACTACGTTCAAAACTGTTCCAATTTGTAGGTCATATTTGTTGGTAGCAAACGAACCAACTTCTGCTATTCCGTTTATCTGAATCCGATCTCGGAAGAATTTGAAATAGTGATCAAAAGCTGCGAAAAGGATCTCACTTACTTTTCTTGGAGATGGCCAAATCGATTTTCACAAACTTATAGGTACAAAAGAAAAGTCTTACAGTTCCATATGGAATTCCTTAATTTGTTGTGGATACTACTTTCGGTTCCGGAACTATAGGGTAAACATCAGTTCGCTTTCACATCTCATCCAAGTCAGTCGATAAAACAAAACCGCTTACGTTCGGGACAGAAGAAACCAAGTACAGTATTGTGTAGTGAACAATAGAACGACCTCGAAATGAGTGAACCAAACGAACAAAAGCTACCGCCGACACGAAAGAATACAATTATTGTTGACTTCAAGCAGTGCAAAATTCGACCTTCGATATGAGAACTTGAAGTATTACTTAAGAAGCAAATGCATCTTGACTGTGTGCATTTACTTCAATGCAATAAAACAAATAATGTTGTTTACATCCAATTCTATAAAGAGTTGGATGCAATTTAATTCGCACTATGTGGAGCACGAGAACATTAAGTACAACATTCCAGTATTTATGAAAGATAGTGCTATAGAAGTGCGTGTGCATGATCTTCCCTCAAGCGTCACCAATTCATATATTCGCAAAATTATGTCCCAATACGGAGAGATTCTCCCTATCGAAAAATAAAAGTGGAAGAATTTTTTCCCCGGTATTCTAAATGGCGTACGTTTATTACGCATACACTTGAGGAAGGCTACACCTTCTTATGTGATTTTCGGTCAAGATACAAGAATTCCGTGCAAATCACTTGTTACCTATGACAATCAGATGGCCACATGTCAATATTGCCAAAAAGCTGTTAACTACGGTAAGCCATGTGATAAACTGGACAAGGACACCAACCCCAAACAACTCCAGTACACCTGTGACAGCCACCAACAACAATGAAGCATTCCCTTCAACGAATCCATCATCATCTCTTATAGAACAAAGTACACCAGCTGCAGTTAACAACTTACCCTCCAACCAACCAGCAATTGCAACCAATATACAACAAGCAGCATCTACAGCAACTAACTAGCAACGAAAAGAAGACGGAAATCGACAACAATACCATCGATGCTGCAATGGATGACGAGATGAACCACACGGAACGACCGAAATTAGCTCTGTGCCTAATTCGTATTACTGTTTTTGAATTAGTTGATTTTAACAACAAAATTTCCAAAACAACTATGAAATTAGTTAAAATTGAGAATTTACTTTGCTGGAAAAACTCTTATTTTTAGAGAATTTGTTTAGTTGGCGAATATCCTGGACAAAAACCAGCAATATTTCAATCCAACACGAAATTCTCATTGACAACTAATGCTGTGACTAAAATCAGAAAATTTGTTTCTATTTTTCTATCACCGTCATTTCTGAAGGACAGCACAAAGAAACCAAAAATGAAATTGGTTTAATTAACAAGTTTATTAGCCAAAAACTCATGAGAAGTGTCAAAACAAAACAATCCATTAAAAAGCTAAAAAGCAGTCTTGTTGAAACTGCTTGCAAATTGTTTTGATGTTTTTCGCATGTGTTACGATATATCCATATATAAATTTCTGATTCGATTTGTAAAAATAACGTAAACTCTTATTGCGAAGTGTATTTTTTCAGAATTTGTGCGCATTTGAAGCGAATGTGCTTAATAATGATTTTACGCGTAACAGTGAAGTGAGTTTCGAATGTTGCACTCTAATTGTATATGTCAAATGATGTTTTTTGTATCTACCAAACTTCCGGGCTACGCCGTCCGGTGTATTCCTTGTATTCGGTTTTTGTTTTCCGAGTGCTCAAAATTTTCAGTTAGAGAGTCGATTTCGCGAAGTCGAATGAAGAAAACAGCGATTTAGAAGAAAAAATTTCAAAAAGGAGTTTATGTTTCGCTTATGTCTTTTTTTCCAATACAACATTGTATTTATACCTGGCAATATAGAAAAGACTACCGCGTCTGAAATATTTTTCGGTAGTACTGTGCCATCTAGTGGCTAGTAGTCATTACGGTGTTAACGTTTTTTCGGTGACAGAGCGCCATATAGCTGCAAATTGCAGAAACCAATTCAACCATTTATGTTGGTTGAAAACAACGTTTTATCTCTCTAATTCAACTAAAAAATTAGTTGAATGGAAATGAAGTGTGCCTTAGCTAATAAATGACAACACGTTTAATTGGTGAATTCAACTAAAAAAATAGCCATTTCAACAAAAATTTTATTATTATTATTAAGGGAATGAGAATTAAAAAATCTAAATTAGCAAAAGTAAGATTTTTTTAGTTGTCTCAAAAAGTAACTAACTAAAATCAGAAAATCAACTAATTTTTTCGCCAAAATGCTGATCTCGGTCATTCCGTGCACGAACTAAGTGCCCCTCAATCCTCGCAGGAGGGAAATGGAAGCTCCTCTCCCTCTAGAGAAAGGGTGACAACGAGATCCAACTCAAAAAAAAAATTATTTAAGTAATCGGCTCAATCGGCCACGTAAAGCTTGTACACAAATAGGCTTGAATAAAAATATCTTTCAAATACAGGGTAAACAGGATTTATAGAGTTTGTGAGATTAGGTCCGAGCAAATTTTCCTCTTTCTGTTCAATAAACAGTTGTTTTTGCGAATTTCACGGTTATATTTATGATGTAATGAGTAATATGAGAAAGGCATCATTACACCACTAGGTGGATTAAAATAGGTTTTATTCACTATTTTCAGAAAAATGCGTACTATAAAATGTACTGTTTTTTTTTAATTCGATGTTACTGTTTTTCGTTGAAAAAAATATAAGAGCGTTAGTTAGTTAGTTGTATTGTAAATCTATCGGAAAAGAAATAAATATAAGTGCGGTTCACGGTTTGAAAAAAAAAACCTGTTTCAATCTACCTAGTGGTGTAATGATGCTTGTCTCATGTACATATAATATTGTGGTATTCTATTCAAAATTTTTCTCTTCGATTTTTGAAAGAAACCAAGAGATTGTTTATGCATAACATACAGAATAAAACAGTGCTTTGATTGCGTAAGTCATCCTTAAGAAAACGAACGGGTTCACTATTATATGCACTTTCGGCACCGGAACCCGAGAACCGGTACAATCAAAGTCGGTTCGTACGGCCACCAACTAACATGACATACAAACTCTACTAGTACGCACTCTAAATTACGATTTAAATGTTTGTTGCATCCGAAAATATGCAGAAATTTTACACACACACATACATACACACACAGACATTGCTCAGCTCGATGAACTGAGTCGAATGGTATACTTGGCCCTCCACTAGGCCAATTTTCACTAGTCGGTTTTTCAAGTGATTGCATAACCTTTCTATATGAGAAAGGCAAAACCTGACCGACCGTATGGCGTACTGCAAGGCCAGCCGAAGCAGCCATTTGAATGAAATTCTATTCCACAATTAACCGGAAGGATTGTACTCTAATATAAAAAAAATTGAAATCGGATGAACCGTTTGTGTTTTATTGCATGTTTAAAAGAAAGTTACATGGCGGACCTTTATTTACCATTCAAAGCATGTAAAGATAAGTCATATCATTACCTCCACAGTTAATTTAGCTGAAGTTCATGTCGATAGAGACAAAAAAAATTATTTTCACATGTCAATAGTGTAATATTGTGCCGTCACTAATGAAATTATGACATGCTTGAGTCTACATCAAGCGTAAATTTCATTTTTTCTAAGAGTGTAATGTTATACTGTGAGTTTTTCTTTGGCTAGATTTTCCTGTACTCTTTCCTTGTTTCTTTGTATAACACATTTATATTACGTGCATATTATAGTCACAATGATAAACATACGATTTTATTCGAACTCTTTATCTAAACAAATTTACTATCTCATGATTTCCATTTACTTGATTTGCTCTGTCCGAATTTCACGAACACCACAGTTCCAAGAAAAGACATCTTCGAAACTGCACATACGAGCTGCAAACTCTGACACGTTAAACATTTCGATGTTATTTGTAGATTAATAAATATTTCCATTTCTGTCAGAATCAATTAGCACCGTTGTTCGGAGATTGTATTATAATCTCGTTTTCGGTTTTGGGTGCATCATGCGCTAAGGCAAACAATGCCCTGCGATTAGAATCTCTGCACAGAGAATTACAAATAAATCACTGACTGTTCGTGTTTTTCTTCGGGTAAGAGTTTTGGTATTGGACTCTGTTTACGGCCGTGAGTTGTCCCCTTCCGAACGAGGAATCACGAAGGGTATAAAAATCAAGAAATTAGACCAAACATATGAACAGTGCCCTGTTTGTACAACATCAACAAAACAACAACCCCATGCGATGCACTGCTTTAGACTAACCATGGAAATTCCAAGAATGGAATGCCAAAACCCTTTGTGGCGAAACTGCGAATTGCTTCCCAACCCAAGGAAGGCGCCTTTGCCGAAGCCACCAAGAATGTGCCTTCCCAGTATCAATTATCATTGTATCAACTACGCCCTTTTGCCGACCACGATGTGAGCTGACCACTTGTTAATTTATTAGATTTTCTCAGTCTACCGGACTGAGTAGAAACGGCCGTCAATGTTTTAATGAGATGCGGAGAATTCCAATAAATTCGACCTTTTTTTCTCTCTTCTTCTTCTTCACCGATGCCCTCTGCAAAACCCGAACCCTGCGGCATCCTCGGCATTTTCGGTTTTGTGGTTAGCTGAAGGACCGAAATTCAGTGACTTAAAGAGTGAATGGGGATCATCATCGCCGTACGGTGCGGGTCTTTAATCTTCTTTGGCCCAGGAAGTTGGCTACAGAACACATCGCGGTTTGTTGGTAGGCTCGAACGGCGGAGACACGCTGCGGTGCCGGTATTGTCAGTTGTCAACAATGGATTGGTGGAGGATTTTGCGGTTTCACGACCGGCGGCTCTCCGATAATTTATGGCGGTGCCGGATAAGTGGTGCGTGAAATCGAAATAGGTGCGAAGCTGCGGTTAGCATCTCTACGCTTCCCAGCGCTAGAGTGTCAGTCGGCTCCGGTATGTGGTTTGCTCGAGTTACAGAACCGTTTTCTATTGTTTTACATGCTCGGTGACAGTGTGACAGCATTCACAGGAAATTGAAGGTGAAATATTGACTTAAGACAGGTACAGCATTCGAAATGTATACTCGAACGAGGCATCAACTAATCTAACAACTCTAAAATTTAGTTTCAAGCAGATTTGAAAAACCTTTGATGAGTTTTGCTTTTAGTTTCAAAACATCACAAGCCATAGTGAAATTATAATTGGAAGCCTCTCATCATCTCTGATAATTACTTCTCTCGAGTTCCTAAATGAATTGAAAATCTTGCTGCTCTGCATTCTACCGACCTCGACCGCTCACCACGTGCTTCAATGAAAGTCAACCACTGCAGATTCCCAGTTCTGTTTGTGTTTAGCCGGAACTCATCATAACATACAACAACAAGTCAGTTCGCATCTGATATCCATAGCAACGATTACAGCTTCAATCATGTTTCGAAACAAATGCGTGTAGGCCCATCATTCAAATGTCGTTCCGACAAGTCATATTGGCTTCCGAGGAAAACATGAAAGCCGCCTCGGCCCAAAGTTGTCTTATCCCCGAAATAAGATAAATATAAATCCAAAGCGTATTAGGCATCGAAAAAAAAAGCAGACCACATGTAAGCGATAACAATTTCCCCGAACACGCCTGCTTTGACAAGCCCAGTTACCGGAATCAAGCAAGCGGGGTGTTTTGTCGGAACTCAACCGGGACGTAAATTTCCATGGTAATGTGTGAGAAAAAACACGCACTTGTTCACAAAATAACCGAAAATAAAGCAATTGCGAAACAAGTAGCATGCTGCGAAGTAAGGAAAAATGTTCAACTGGAAAATTTTCGCGCCTACTCTAACTCCGAAAGCGTGACTCACGCGGCGAAAAATATGAAAATATAATGACGCCATTTGGTTCGCAGTCGCTGCGAAGGCAATTGCCGCTCTCTACAGGATTCGTAATCTCGGTAGGCTCTTGCAACATTTTCAATGGTCACGATACTTTGGTTTGACTTGCTTTGCTTTACTTGGCTTAACGTCCAAAAACTGGAATTTCTTGGTGGAAATAATTTAGCAGGATGTTACACAACCTACCGGATTGACCGTCGTGTGATTCTTCTCAAGTAATTAATAAGCATCAAAACGACGTATGTACACGAATATGGAATAGCCATTAAAGTCTCGTCAGTCCTACATACCACTATAAAGCTGATATAAAACCACAAGAAGCGAAATATTTAGCAGTAATAGTGCAGAGGTTGATTTCTTGATTTCTGCACTAGTAATGCTATTATTTTTTTTCTTGGCATTACATTCCATTTGTGGAATTTAGCCTTTCTGCTTCAACAGACTTCGCAGCCGATTCTTAGCGTACAGAATCATTGCATTAACACTATGAAACACAACGTGCAAATCTCCTAATATCAAGACTGACAACAGCTTTGCTAATGCTATTAAATATATGAAGCTTATTGTGACAAAAAACGTTCACCGCATTTATTTCTTATCATTCGTCTTTCATGAAACTGAAATGGAGACAAGGAACTGCAAAAATAACAGTACAGTGGGCATGTCTTCAGTGAAGTAAATACCTTTCGAAGGTATTTATTGAGTAGGTCCCTACATTTTGCTCCACTTCGAAAAACCCTGTGATTTAACATTTTATAAATGGAGCTTCGCAGTTCACGCAAATTTACGTGGAAGAAACATTTAATACTGTATCTAAAATTCAATAACATGAAATTCATTGAAATGAAAATAAAATGAATACTGATAGCGACCACCGCGACTTGAACCGAGAATCATTGGATCGCAAAGTACGTACGTCTGCTAATCGACTGAGCCACAGAAGCACATATCTGTTTTGCAGGTTAAAAGGTGCATTTAAATTCATACAGTCGCACCTGCCAGCAGAATGCAAGTTACAGTCGAAACCAATAAAATTTAATCTATTTAAGTCAATTTTCCGTCATTTGACAAATTAGGTGTTTATGAATTACATCGTTTGAAAGATTAAGTTACCAGTAAAATTCCAATTTTTCTGGTGTGTAAGATAAGTTTCATCTTTTTACCTTTTTACCTTTTTACCTTTTTTGCCTTTCTCATATAGAAAGGTTATGCAATCACTTGAAAAACCGCCTAGTGAAAATTGGCCCGGAGGGCCAAGTGTCATATACCATTCGACTCAGTTCGTCGAGCTGAGCAATGTCTGTGTGTGTGTGTGTGTATGTATGTGTGTGTGTATGTGTCAAATAATCTCACTAGGTTTTCTCGGAGATGGCTGAACCGATTTTGACAAACTAGGATTCAAATGAAAGGACTCGTGGTCCCATACGGAACTCCTGAATTTCATCCGGATCCGACTTCCGGTTCCGGAATTATAGGGTAAATCTGTGTTCAATATTGTACATCGTCACTTAAACCGACGAAGCAAAACACGTGAAAATTTTTCTAAACTGGTCTCAAAACTACACAAATCGATAGTCATTATCAGTAGGCAACTAAACAAACCGATTCCGGCTATCCTGGTTCCCGGTATCCGGTTCCGGAAGTACCAGAAATAGTGGTCATATATTCTAAAATGGATCTCACTCACTTTTCTCAGCGACAGTTTGACCGATTTTCACAAACTTAGATTCAAATGAAAGGTCTTCCGGTCCCATACGGAATTCCTGAATTTCATCCGGATCCGACTTCTGGTTCCGGAATTATAGGGTAAATCTGTGTTCAATATTGTACACCGTCACTTAAACCGGCGAAGCAAAAAACGTGAAAATTTTTCTAAACTGGTCTCAAAACTACACAAATCGATAGCCATTATCAGTAGGCAACTAAACAAACCGATTCCAGCTATCCTGGTTCCCTGTATCCGGTTCCGGAAGTACCGGAAATAGTGGTCATATATTCCAAAATGGATCTCACTCACTTTTCTCAGCGACAGTTTGACCGATTTTCACAAACTTAGATTCAAATGAAAGTTCTTCCGGTCCCATACGGAATTCCTGAATTTCATCCGGATCCGACTTCCGGTTCCGGAATTATAGGGTAAATCTGTGTTCAATATTGTACACCGTCACTTAAACCGACGAAGCAAAACACGTGAAAATTTTTCTAAACTGGTCTCAAAACTACACAAATCGATAGTCATTATCAGTAGGCAACTAAACAAACCGATTCCGGCTATCCTGGTTCCCGGTATCCGGTTCCGGAAGTACCAGAAATAGTGGTCATATATTCTAAAATGGATCTCACTCACTTTTCTCAGCGACAGTTTGACCGATTTTCACAAACTTAGATTCAAATGAAAGGTCTTCCGGTGCCATACGGTATTCCTGAATTTCATCCGGATCCGACTTCCGGTTCCGGAATTATAGGGTAAATCTGTGTTCAATATTGTACACCGTCACTTAAACCGGCGAAGCAAAAAACGTGAAAATTTTTCTAAACTGGTCTCAAAACTACACAAATCGATAGTCATTATCAGTAGGCAACTAAACAAACCGATTCCGGCTATCCTGGTTCCCTGTAGCCGGTTCCGGAAGTACCGGAAATAGTGGTCATATATTCCAAAATGGATCTCACTCACTTTTCTCAGCGACAGTTTGACCGATTTTCACAAACTTAGATTCAAATGAAAGTTCTTCCGGTCCCATACGGAATTCCTGAATTTCATCCGGATCCGACTTCCGGTTCCGGAATTATAGGGTAAATCTGTGTTCAATATTGTACACCGTCACTTAAACCGACGAAGCAAAACACGTGAAAATTTTTCTAAACTGGTCTCAAAACTACACAAATCGATAGTCATTATCAGTAGGCAACTAAACAAACCGATTCCGGCTATCCTGGTTCCCGGTATCCGGTTCCGGAAGTACCAGAAATAGTGGTCATATATTCTAAAATGGATCTCACTCACTTTTCTCAGCGACAGTTTGACCGATTTTCACAAACTTAGATTCAAATGAAAGGTCTTCCGGTCCCATACGGTATTCCTGAATTTCATCCGGATCCGACTTCCGGTTCCGGAATTATAGGGTAAATCTGTGTTCAATATTGTACACCGTCACTTAAACCGGCGAAGCAAAAAACGTGAAAATTTTTCTAAACTGGTCTCAAAACTACACAAATCGATAGTCATTATCAGTAGGCAACTAAACAAACCGATTCCAGCTATCCTGGTTCCCTGTAGCCGGTTCCGGAAGTACCGGAAATAGTGGTCATATATTCCAAAATGGATCTCACTCACTTTTCTCAGCGACAGTTTGACCGATTTTCACAAACTTAGATTCAAATGAAAGTTCTTCCGGTCCCATACGGAATTCCTGAATTTCATCCGGATCCGACTTCCGGTTCCGGAATTATAGGGTAAATCTGTGTTCAATATTGTACACCGTCACTTAAACCGACGAAGCAAAACACGTGAAAATTTTTCTAAACTGGTCTCAAAACTACACAAATCGATAGTCATTATCAGTAGGCAACTAAACAAACCGATTCCGGCTATCCTGGTTCCCGGTATCCGGTTCCGGAAGTACCAGAAATAGTGGTCATATATTCTAAAATGGATCTCACTCACTTTTCTCAGCGACAGTTTGACCGATTTTCACAAACTTAGATTCAAATGAAAGGTCTTCCGGTCCCATACGGTATTCCTGAATTTCATCCGGATCCGACTTCCGGTTCCGGAATTATAGGGTAAATCTGTGTTCAATATTGTACACCGTCACTTAAACCGGCGAAGCAAAAAACGTGAAAATTTTTCTAAACTGGTCTCAAAACTACACAAATCGATAGTCATTATCAGTAGGCAACTAAACAAACCGATTCCGGCTATCCTGGTTCCCGGTATCCGGTTCCGGAAGTACCAGAAATAGTGGTCATATATTCTAAAATGGATCTCACTCACTTTTCTCAGCGACAGTTTGACCGATTTTCACAAACTTAGATTCAAATGAAAGGTCTCCCGGTCCCATACAGAATTCCTGAATTTCATCCGGATCCGACTTCCGAATCCGGAGTTATAGAGTGCGTACTAGAAATGTTTGTGTGTCATGTTAGTTGGTGGCCGTACGAACCGACTTTGACTATACCGGTTCTCGGGTTCCGGTGCCGGAAGTGCATATAATAGTGAACTCATTTCGTTCTCTTAAGGATGGCTTACGCAATCAAAGCACTGTTTAATTCTGTATGTTATGCATAAACAATCACTTGGTTTCTTTCAAAAATCGAAGAGAAAATTTTTGAATAGAATACCACAATATTATATGTACATGAGAAAGGCATCATCACACCACTAGGTGGATTAAAACAGGTTTTATATATATAAAAAATAGGTATAGAATTCGCTCAAACTTTCGAAAAATTTTCCGAGGCCCGGAGGGCCGAATGTCATATACCAATCGATTCAGCTCGACGAACTGAGCAAATGTCTGTGTGTGTGTGTGTGTGTGTGTGTGTGTGTGTGTGTGTGTGTGTATGTGTGTGTGTCTGTATGTGTGTTGTCAACTAAGAGGTCGAGATCTCAGAGATGGCTGGACCGATTTTAATCAAACTAGTCGCAAATGAAAGGTCTCCGCGTCACCCAGAACGCTATTGAATGGTTTTGAGATCGGATGTTTACTTTTTGAGTTATACGAAGTTTTATGTCAAAATTTTCAGTTTTTTGACAGTATCTGTCACATTTGACCTTGAAAACAGAATATGTTTCCAGACTTAGATTTCGCTCGGTAATACTTATCCAACAAGCCATAGATTGTTAAAATTCGTCCATTTTTAACGGAGATATCGATATTTTTGTGTAAGCTTTATTATAGTAGAAGGAATTTTGAGCGCTGAATGAAAAAGCAATGCTTGGGAGCAACATGAAACACGATTTTTTATACTGTTACATATAATTGTTTCTAAGTACCAAAAGGACTGTGTACAGCATCCTTTTTTATGACAATTTACCTCGGACCAATTTTAGCACGGTTCATTTTTGGCAACATATTCTTTCGAATATGGCATATGTAAACCAGATGATACCAGCATTATCGAGTTGGAAGTAATTCCATAATTATATTGATTCAAACTATTTACTGCAATAAATGCTGGAAGAACATGACTTCCATATACCATACGACTCAGTTCGTCGAGATCAGCAAATGCGTGTGTGACAAATAATTTCACTCAATTTTCTCGGAGATGGTTAAACCGTTTTCTACAAACTCAGATTCATATGAAAAGTCGTATACTCCCAAACAAGGTTCCTGAATTACGTTTGGATCCGACTTCTGATTGCGGAACCACAGGATGATATGTGAAACGAAATTAAAATAATGCAATTAATTTTTCTCGTAGATGGCTGAACCGATCTAAGATTCAAATGAAATCTAAGAATCATCTATGATTCAAATGAGAGGTCTTAAAATCCTATAAAACCTCTTACTTTTTAGTCAGATCCGACTTCTGGTTTAGAAAATGCAGGGTGATTAGTATAAAAATGTCCATTTCACATAAATTAATCAGGTTTATCGAGTTTGCAGATTTGGATAGTCGATTACCAAATAAATTTATTTCAGTTTGAGCGGTATTCGTTTTTAAATTCGGAGTGTACCCCCAAATTTTAATTCACACTACAATTTCTCAAAGATATCTACACACTGCTCAGGTGAATTTAACTGATTTCGGCTACACCGATTTTAGAATTCCGGTTCCAGTATCGAATCGATTCTCGAAGCTCAATCATTTTCTCAAAAAAGACCAAATCGAACTTCAAAAACAAATATTACAGGACTTAAATACAAAATTGGTGAATTTTATCCGAATCCGAATGGAATTACAGATGATGAGTTTATAAATTTCATGTAAATTGGAAGTACCATAAATAATGACGAAAAACTCTAAAGTGGAACTTACTTCGACATCTCATGGAATGTTCAATCGATTGTCACACGCTAAGATTGAAATTCGATATGTTTTGCAGTTTCGGCATTACAGGGTAATGAGTGATTAAAATCTCAATTTGCCGTTTAAAACGACGATAATAAAATAATGTCATGAGAACTAAAACACCTAAGAATATCCATGCAAAAACACATGCGTATTGATAAAAAAAGGTATCATCTCACTGCTAGGTGGATTAATCACGTTTTTATTAGTAGGTTTACTTTTGGGGACAACGGGTTACTGGGCGCTGGAGTCTCTCGAACTAGGGCATTTTCCTAATGATAAACGCTTTTCTAATCGATATACTTAGGTTTCTACGGGAAATATACTGATAAGTAGTAAGTCGATTCATACGATGACATTGACTAAAACTATTCGAAACGTTAACAAATAAAGATTCAATCTAGTTTTTACATATTATTTTGGTATTATCGCTTCTGGTCGTCAAATGGTGTAATAACTAGGTCCTCACAAGTTCCTATCTCATGCCTCCCCGAGCGTCTATGATGACATTTGGTCAATAGAACGGCGTCGACTGGGTGCTATCGCCTTCTGCGTTAGTAGCAGAATGAGAGGGTGCAAAATGGATTGTAGTTTGAAGCCCATCCTAAAGTGCTTTATCATAGCATATTGCAACATTTTGTTTGTTGAATTATTTGTTATATATTGAATTGAATTATATTACATTGTATTTTATATTGTTGTTATTATTATTATTATTATTATTATTATTATTATTATTATTATTATTATTATTATTATTATTATTATTATTATTATTATTATTATTATTATTAAAAAAGAAATATTATATTTCCTGCAGTACTGCGACGAAAGAAGAGCATAACTTACACTGCGAAATCAACTGTTATAGATTATATCATAGCATATTATTTCATATATTATCTTATTATATTATATCCAACAGACATTCATACGTGCAAAGTCGTGTGCAACGGTGATTTTAATGGATTTTCACTTGTATACTTTACCCAGCTTTTTAAAAACGTTTGTACTAGCTTGGATGTGATATAATATATTGTATTTTATTATATTATATTTTTCATATTATATTATATTATATTATATTATATTATATTATATTATATTATATTATATTATATTATATTATATTATATTATATTATATTATATTATATTATATTATATTATATTATATTATATTATATTATATTATATTATATTACATCATATTATATTATATCAGGTATACAACTTTGCTTCCGCCGTTTTTTTTTAAATTAAAAGCTTTATTGCGAAAAAGTGCTTACAGATCTATTATTCAAAGTATTGTCCGTCGCTAGCGACAACTTTCTCCCATCTTTCCGCCAATTTTCGGATCCCGGCTCGAAAAAAGCAGTCCTCTTTTGCCACTATCCATGAAGCAAGCCATTTTTCCAATTCTTCGAAGGATTGAAAATGTTGTTCTGCCAGGCTGTGTGCCATCGAACGGAATAGGTAGAAATCAGAAGAGGCGACATCTGGGGAATACGGCGAGTGGGGCAAGACTTCCCATTTCAGCGTTTCCAGGTACTTTTTGACCACTTTGTCGTGTTGGAGGATGACTTTGTCATCTCGCTCTTGATATTGCGGCCGCTTTTCTTTTAGCAAGACGTTTTGAAATGGCTTGCTGACTCACTCCCAACGATTCGGCAAGCTCTTCTTGGGTTTGACACGAATCTTCATCAAGCAATGCTTCTAGTTGTTCATCTTTGAAGGTTTTTTCTCTTCCACCACCATGTTTGTCTTCAACATCGAAATCACCATTTTTAAAACGTTGAAACCACTCCCGACACGTTCTTGTACTCAGAGCAGCATCACCGTAAGTTTCTGAGAGCATTCGATGCGCTTCAGCTGCATTTTTTTTTTTTCGCATTGTATCAGAAAAGTAAAACTTCCCGCAAATGGCGAGAATTGGGCACATAAACAGACATTTTTGAGCGTGAATAATACGAAAACAAGAACAACTGTTACTGAAACGGCTATGAAAATTCGTTAGGCACTGTACACACTCACTTTAAAGGCACTATCATCTATGTATTTTGATCAGCCTCAGCTGGTACAGCCACCTATCGGAAAACGGCGGAAGTAAAGTTGTACACCTGATATTATATTATATTATATTATATTATATTATATTATATTATATTATATTATATTATATTACATTATATTATATTATATTATATTATATTATATTATATTATATTATATTATATTATATTATATTATATTATATTATATTATATTATATTATATTATATTATATTATATTATATTGTATTATGCTCAAGTATATCGACAACGGGGAGTGGAAGGGAGTGCATCAGGGTATCTTACAAGTGAATGACTGGATGATTGAGTGGATTGTCAACCTGAGTCACGCGGGGGAAGCTTTGTGTTTCTCCCTGAAGGTCTGAAATGAGTAAGACGCACCCTTCTAACAAACAAACCATCAGGCGGTTGCTGGAAGGTGCCGGGTCCTCAAAACCCATTGTGGCCTTGAACTACTTCTTCTTCTAATTGAACCGTGCCGAATATATTGGAATGTAGTGAGATATGTTCAATTAAAATCTCATTGCTATTTTGTTCAAAAACTTCTCTTTAGCAGTGCTGTTTAGTCGAAATATTTAAATATTTGATTTGCAATGAGTAGAACTAACCCAATAAACAACAAGAGAAATGAAAATATGATTCCAAAACTTACATTTCAGGGATGCGATGGAGCCATAAATTTGCTTCATAAAGTTATACTTTTCACCAATCCGCTATATTCTAAGGTGTAATGAGAGCAATTCCTTAGTCGCTACTTGATGAATGAAAGACTGCACTTTGGGGAAATTATGTCCAATGTTTTCTTTTTCATGCTCATGTTATGTCAAAGTTTTCCAGAAAAAAAACAAAACATCGGAATTATTATAACATTAAACTTGTTCGATAGTGGCACTTAATGAATATATACAGCATAAAATCGCTAATGCTTGTACATTATATATTAACGCTTCATAATTATATCGAGCTAACTATTGTGCAACGAAACTGTAGTGCTTTGATGGAATAAAATTTCCAATATTTGGTTTCATCCCAATGTTCAGGATATTTTGTGGTATTAGGTTTGATTGCATGCCAGTTCAAGGTTATCACTTAATACTTATATTTATTTGGGCAGTGGAACATTCCCGCAGTTGATCGTACTCAAAATTTTAGCTTATTGTAGCTAACAGAAAACTCAGGATACCACAATGACTATTGGTAAAATAGCCCTATTTGACCATTTTATAAATAACTTTTGGGAAATTTTACGTTTCGTGTTTGTTCCTGCAAATGTATCTATCAATAGGTCCAATTCATTCCGCAAATTCTTGACGATTTCCCAGCAGGGTTGCCACATATACAGATTAATCTGTGTTTTACAGATTTATCAGATAAATTTGTGATCAAGATTCTGTATATACAGATTACAGATTTTTTCAAGAAATACAGATTTCTACAGATTTTTGAGAGTGTGGATTAAAAATTGAATAATGATCGAGTTAAAATATAGTACTGTTGTTTCTCGAAGTGAAACCATTATCCTGATTTTGTGTTAATGTACGATTCAGAAGATCCGGCTTCTTCCGTCACCGTCATCGGAACGTCAGCCCCGTCAAAATTAGTCAAATGAGTTTTCCCTTTGCGCATTCACACGATCAAGCAGAGATCCGGAACGTCTACGTCCGTCAACGGCAAGCTCCGTCAACATTTCTCCGAACGAATATTTGACGGACTGTGATTATCGCACACATGCACGATTTATATGATTACGGTATTGAGCTGACGTTTGTTATGTATGTATTCGGTGTCAAGATCTCACTCTTGAACATAATGTACCACATATAAGTAATTAAACCTATCAGTAGATTTGCAAAGTACGTTACGTTGTTGAGTGGAACTGATTGTTTTGTTTTTTCCTCTGTCTAGTTAATTTTGAAAGTTATTTATTCGATTAAAAGGTAGGAAAACAGCAGATCGATTGGCTTCAAAAGCCCCAGATTTTGTATTAGTGGAATAAAATTGTGCGAAACTAAGTTCTTCAAATTCTGCGTGTAAGAAAATGACATGACGGACACGGATAGGAAACCGGATCGTGTGAATCAGAATGACGGTGACGGATGTTGACGTTCCGGAAATGAATGAATTGGAGTTGACGGAAGAAGCCGGACCGTCTGAATCGTACTTAATTCTTAAAAGAGTGTAAAACTATCTGCTAATAAGGATTTTTCTATGCTCACTTCATCATTTTGAAAGGCTTAAACTCAAAAATAACTTCCAGCCATTTTCAAACTACAACATCATAAAATTCAAACCATGAAAGACTTTTTCATTCCGTTATGCTACAATTTCTTACCACATTCCACATACAGATTTTCAATACAGGTTTTTGAACTCCTGATACAGATGTACAGATTTTTCTTCTGAAAAATGCAGATTTAAATGTGGCAACCCTGTTTCCCAGACGTCGTCAATGATTCCTTAATTATCTTAATAAAGTTCTGCTAAAACTGTTTTTTGACAGTATCTGTCACAATTGACCTTGAAAACAGAATATGTTTTCAGACTTAGATTCCGCACGGTAATAGCTATCCAACAAGCCATAGATTGTTAAAATCCGTCCATTTTTAACGGAGATATTGAAATTTTTGTGTAAACGACTTTTCCCCCTATTCCAGTAGTAGAAGTTTTGAGCGCTATATGATAAAGAAATGCTTGGGAGCAACGGAAAACACGATTTTTTATACCGTTACATACAATTGTTTCTAAGTACCAAAAAGACTGCGTACAGCATCCTTTTTCATGACATTTAGCCTCGGACCGATTTTAGCACGGCTCGTTTTTGGCAACATAATCGTTCGAATATGACATATATAAACCAGATGACGGCAGAATTTTTTTAATTTTATTGTTTTAAACTACTTACAGCACTAAATGCTGGAAAAACATAACATCCATAAACCATTCGAATCAGTTCGTCGAGATCAGCAAATGCATGTGTGACAAATAATTTCACTCATTTTTTCTGGAGATGACTCAACCGTTTTTTACAAACTCAGATTCATATGAAAAGTCGTATACTCCCAAACAAAGTTCCTGAATTATGTTTGGTTCCGACCTCTGGTTCCGGAACTACAGGATGATATGTGAAACGAAATCAAAATTGTGTAACTCATTTTTCTCGTAGATAGCTGAACCGATCTAAGATTCAAATGAAATCTAAGAATCATCTTAGATTCAAATGAAAAGTTTTAAGATTCTATAAAACATCTTGTTTTCCAGTAATTTTTTTCCAGTTTTAGTGGTATTCAGTTTTCGATTCGGAAGGCACCTAAAATTTAATTCGTGCTATGATTTCTTAAAGATGTCTACTCAGGTGAATTTATCTGACTTCGGTCATACCAATTTTAGAATTCCGGTTCCAGTATCAAATAGTTTCTCAAAGCTCAATCGTTTTCTCAAAAAAAGCCAAATCGAATTCCAGAAACAAAAATTCAAATTAAAATAAACTTATAGTCCCATACAAAATAATTAATTTTATCCAATTATGGCTTCCGATTCTCGAATTACATGATGATGAATTTTTAAAATTCAAACCGATATAGAAGATGACAATCCCGTTAAGCTTCGAAGTTGGACTCAAAACTGTTGTAATTTATTGGTCATATGGCCATACAAATCGGTTTGGGGTATGCTGGTTCCTGAATACCGGCTCTGGAAGTACCTTAAATTACCGTAAACTCTGAAGTGGAACTTACTTCGACATATCAAGGCATGTTTAATCGATTATCACACTATTAGATTCAAATTCGATCCGATTTGCAGTTTCGACATTACACAGTAATGAGTGATTAAAATCTTAAATTGTCGCTTAAAACTACGGTCATTAAAATAATGTCATGAAAACTTAAACACCGAAGAATATTCATGCAAAAAACACAAGGATTGATAAAAAAAGGTATCATCTCACTGCTAGGTGGATTAAACACGTTTTTTTAATTTATGATTTATACATTTCTATATATTTCAGATACAACAATTTACCATTATTATGAAAAACTGATTTGAACTGATGAAAGTTTCAAATAGCACACCATCTCGTGACATTAGTGGCGAAATAGTAAAGATTTTGAAATATAGTGAAATTAAATAGAAATGCAATTATTGGAAATTTTTGGAAAGGTTCGACCTAAATGTGTTTATGTTAAGTTTGTTCATCTTTTTATAATAAGTAAGTACTAAACCAAAGAAAATTTTTCCGAAGTGTGGAAAAGCATGTCAGTTTTATTCGCATTCACGTCATCCAGTTATGTCTCTGACATTACCCACCCGTCTTTTTAGGTTAGAAATAAATTCGACTGTTAGTAAACCAGCTTTCGGTGGAATGACTTCCGATAAAAGAAAAACTCTAACAAAAAGCCCACTGAATGCACCCGTTTCTTCTTTCAATCAATTTCTGATTCCAATCGACTTTTTATTTATGATAGTAATCAGTGAAATATAAGAATATTAATTGAAATCGTATGAATTACTAGAGCTTTCGTTCACTGTTTTTGATTATTACTATCGAATTTGTGGACTATCCTTGCTGCATTATTTGTTGCAGTTTTTTGATTCGTACAAATATTTTTAACTCCATCAGAACCTGTCAAAATTTGATTGAACTGTGCAGAAATTCTTAGAAAATTTTGTCATACTTTAACATTTAGGTTTGCATTCACTCAAAAATTTTCAAATTTAGAATGCGAACATTTCTTTTTTAAATTGAAATTGATTTTTTTTTCTAAAACAACTCATAACTGAATAAGTCTTAGGACTAACACTTTTTTTGCCAACAATCAATTTTATTCATCAATGTAATCTCTGTCTAGAGCAATACAATCATTCCAACGCTTCCCTAACGTCTTGACGTTGTACTTGTAGAAGGATTTGTTTTTTGCCTCAAAATAGGCTTCGCATTTTGCAATTTCTTCTTCATAATCTAGGGTTTATGACTAAATAAGCTATATTTGTGCTGATGGAGCACATTACCGATTTTAATATTCATTTACGTTTCGTCTTAGACTCATCAGTTTTAAGCAGTTCAAAGTGAGCTGCTTAAGGCAAAACTCGGCAGTTAAATTTGAACCGCTAAGCTACGTCTGGTTATCGGTTCAAATTGAGCTGCAGAGTTTTGCATTAAGCAGTTCAATAGAAACTGCTCTGCACTGATGAGTCTAAGATGAAACGTAGAGAAATATTAGTTGCCTCTTCATTTTAGTTCATTGGAAAGAAAAAGCATTTTTTTTGATCATAAAATAATCAGTAGTCACTGGGGGCCAGATATGTACTATACGGTGGGAGAGGTTGCATATCAAAGTGTAATTTGTTCGATTCAACCATCGTTACCCACGACTTGTGAATCGGTGCATTGTCTTGGTGAAACAGTGGATTTTTCTTCAACATATGCGGTTGTTTTTTTTTCAATTTTTGCATTCAAATGATCTAATAACTCTATGTAGTTTCGCTATTGATAGGTTTTCCTCTTTCAAGATAGTTGATGAAGATCATACCAAGTGCATGCAAAAATACTGAAGCCATAACCCTCCCAACTGATTATTATGCCTCTGGACGCTTCTGACGTGGCACGCCGTGGATGATGGTTTTGATTCCGGAGTGAAGTGATGAATCCATGTTTCATCCATTGTCACATACTGACGCAAAATATGTGGTCATTCTGATTAACAGCAAAATCCGTTCAGTCAATCTTCGAAGTAAAGTAGGAAAAATTGAGAAATGTGAGTTAAAAGGGTAAAATAAGGGAGTTTCATGAATACTTTTTCATTAATCGATTCGACTGGTGTTTTATTTTTCAGGAAATAACAATTTTGAAAATATTGTCTTGGACAATATTGAGCAAAGTTGCAGTTTTGTTTTCACTTTTCCTCCATTACGCAATGTTTGAACATCTGATGAATACTTCATATCTTCATTTTTCATTTCTCAGTTTTTCATCTTCGTAAAATTCATCGAATTATTTTCATGCATTCATCGTGACATTCAAATTTAACACTGACTTGTATTGTAGATTCCTTAACTATTTCATGCATCGCTGCAAAGAAGAGAAAAGTTGTCAGATATAAATAACGTTCCGAATTTTTTAACAGTCTTGACCGAACGCTCATAAGTTCCTATCTCATGCCTTTCCGTTTGTATGTGATGACGCTTAATCAATAGAACAGCGTCATCTGGATGCTATCACCTACTGCTACTAAAGCAGCAGAATGAGAGGATGCGAATTAGTTTGTATGTAATATCAATTGTAATAATCATTAGAAATGCAAAATTGTTTATAAATATTTCTTCGAACAGGTCAAATATTTCGGCTAGATGTCTTATTCCTGAAATGTATGAGAACCCTTTAATGTGGTAAATTGACTTTAATTTGTCCCGTTTTTTTGTCACCTTGTTTTCCTAAAAATATAAAAAAGTATATCTTAAGAGAAAGAGTAACTGTTTGGGTATCTTTCTAGTTTCATTCTTAGTGACTGTAATATCATACTATGCCCCAAGATTATAAACTTAATACGCGTCGATTACCTGATCTCTATATGAAATAGGTAATCGAAATTCGATTGAATCCTAAGACTATTGCATCCATAAACAAATCTGCGGTCTTTCTGCTGTTGAACTTGGGATAAGTTGAACACAAACACATTGCCAAAGGTTTCGTAGCTTTAATTGCCGTTCCATTTGTGATAAGATCTGTCGAAGTGATTATTTGTTAACTAATTGATTTCCGAAATGCCAGATGACAAATGGTTTATCGTTTTCTAAGCCAACGACCAACACATCATCGATGACCGACATTGTTGTGTTGTCAAAAACAGGCTGCCTCACGTCACGTCATGGCGCCCCAGAAATTTTAGCCCGCGAACGATTTCACAAAACCATATCGTTCCAGTTACAAATTTATGCGGAGGGCAATAAAATAGTTGACAAATATTAACTCAATCCGTATGCCAGGTGACAAAATCAATTAACCCCACAACACTATCGTATTTCATATCTGCCAGCACCATCAGCGCTCGGATAAGCAAGATATGAATTTACATACATTAATGGGCTAATAAAAATGCATCATGAATATGAAAACGGAATCGATTCCGGTGCGAGCTTCAGTTTCTCGTCACATAATTTCCTCACCTCGTTCATTCGGGGCAGGAGAGGTGAACCGGTGAATCCCCGGGGGGGGGGGGGGGGGGGGGGGTTTGCTTTTGTTTTGATCGGCGTTTTTTCTCTCTCATTTTTTTTTCAGTTCAGCTCCACTGCGTATTCAGTGCCGGTTCGGTACCGAACAGGTCATTAATAATTCCAACCATTCATGGATAATTCATCTGCGTCTCCGACATCGCGCCACCCATTTTCGACCTGGCAGGAGGTACGCGTTAATGGCTTTTCTATTTGCCAGACTTGAATGCATATTCTGATGAGAATTCTCCTCTTAGGTGGTCGTTCGGGGGGTTTTCTTCTGCCTTCTTCCAGCGGTTCAAAAGACGTTGTTCGAGCTTATCGCACCTAGATAATACTTCGGTTGGTTGATTGGAAATAAAAAAGTAAAATTTCTGCTTGAACTTATTGTGATGGCTTTTTTTAGACACGGGCTCGAGAAGGCTCATGCATTAATATAACAATTGATATAGGATGGAACTGAATAGAATCTTGATTTCTTTTTTTAATGTAATCTGTAATGGGATTACATTAAATCCGAAAAACATACAGATCAAGGGAACTCAATAAGCGACTGCATGATGTGATTTTTGACATTAAAAATACCATAGCCTTTACTAAAACGTCACCAGATTTTTTTGTTATTCCCACAGTCATTACAAGTTCACTTGTTTTCCTCAAGCATGTGCCTATGCACTTTCACAAAAATATATTTAAATTCCACCAAAACAATGAAACTTGCAAAAGTTACACTTGACTACTGTCAAGATTCCTGTTCTGAATCGCTTCTGCTATTACAAGTAGCAACAGGCCTTTTAGAAGGCACTCTTCGATGTAGATTTCACTGTTCATATTTAAATGTCTTTTATTTAAACCCGGCTTCAACGTTTTTGCTCGCTCGCCGACATATTTCAAGTTGAGATGAATGAATGGTTGATTTTACCGCACGAAAAAACGCCTTGCCAACCGAGACATTTTTTCACGTTCGATTTTCTGTTTCTTATACTTAGACTCTAGGTTTTCTCTGTCCTTGCTAGCATAGAATTTGATTTGTGATTTGCGAAAAGTCATCCATTCTTTTGTTTGTTTATTTGTTTTTTTTTTTTTGGAACAGGGAAAAGCCCGGTGGAGTTAGTTTCTGTCAAACTTGCTCTCCAACAGGTATAAAACCTCCTCATCTTTTGCATCAACAGATTACAATCATCCAAATGATACATTTCACTTAAACATAGTATTTCTAAACTAACTAAAACTGATTAGATAGTAACCCCAGGAACAATTTCTCGACAACGTTTCGTGATAGATTAAACTCGAATGATTTGGAACAGTGGTTGAATGTTCGGCACATGCTGGCAAAATGCTCGTTATACTCATAATTAGTTCTAGCATAGGGGGTCCAAAAAAAAGAATAGTTTCTAAGATTACGGCGATGGATATCAATTTGTAAATGCTGTAAGAGCTCGAAGTAGTCTATTCTCGATTGGAAGAGATCAGCCACAAAAGTAGCCTTGCTGACATCGCGACGGACAGGTAACAAATCGAGGTCAATCAGCTGCATCTGGCATGGTAACTTGGAAGGTTCCAAGAGTTTCTCCAAGGAAGCCGACGCAGAGATGATCGAACAAATTTTCGTTGAATTGTTTCAATGCGTTGGATATCGTTTTGGTAGTACGGTGACCATACAACCGAGACGTTCGCATTCACATGTAGCTTTCGAGGCTGACTTTTCACTTCTTCAAAACCACTATCATTTCGGAGAGTTTCTACATGAGGCTTTACATGATCTTAGTCCACGCATTACATTTTTAGCAATTTCACTGTTGGGCCTATACTTGTGTATTTTGTTAATCATGAAAAAACTGTATAGGAAAAAATACCACACTTTCTTTTGTGTAGAACTTTTCTTTGGATGGGTACAAATTGTAAAACTTTGAGGAAAAACAAATTAGAATGTATTGCTTATATGCAAAATTTCGTATCAATCTGTCAACTGGTTATCAGGATGCCTTCCAAACAAGAAGAACTTTAACAAACAATTTTGGTTGTGGAAAATCCAGGCCAATCCCACAGGTGGATCGTGAAATAGTTGGAAATCGACTATTCGTCCATGTCCCGTGTGGTAAAATCGTTCAGCGAGACCCAGACGAACTTAATGTGGGCTGGCTACAGATCAAAAGCGAAAAAATGCTACCCTGTGACAGCAAGACAGGTAGGGAATTACATCGATCACAATCTGATCCTTTTGGCCAAAAAGGCCTTTTTCTACATGATTTGCCACAAACAGAAATGTCTCGACATTGGATTTCGGGTCTGAATTTAAGGCCTGTATTACGGAACTAAAATCTCGTCCTGGATTAAGAAACTTATTTATATACTTGTAATCTAGAACTGAGTTCTGGATCTGGATTCGGAACCTGATTTCTAAGCCTCAGTTCTGGACCTGGGCTCTGGACCTGGGCTCTGAACCTGGCCTTTAGACCTGGGCTTTGGACCAGGGCTCTTGACCTGGGATTTGGACCTGGGCTCTTGATCTGGGCTCTGGACCTGGGCTCTGAACCTGGGCTCTGAACCTGGACTCTGGACCTGGGCTCTGAACCTGGGTTTTTGGATTTGGGCTTTTGACCTGGGCTCTGGACCTGGGCTCTGGACCTGGGCTCTGGACCTGGACTCTGGACCTGGGCTCTGAACCTGGGTTTTTGGATTTGGGCTTTTGACCTGGGCTCTGGACCTGGGCTCTGGACCTGGGCTCTGGACCTGGCCTTTGGACCTGAGCTCTGGATCTGGGCTCTGAATCGGGGTTTTGGATCTGGACTCTTGACCGGGGCTCTGGACCTGGGCTCTTTGGATCTGGGCTTTGAACCTGGGCTCTGGACCTGGGCTCTGAACCTGGGCTTTGGATCTGGGCTCTTGATCTGGGCTCTGGATCTGGCCTTTGGACCTGTTATCTGGACCTGAGCTCTGAACCTCCCATCATATCACGCTGCTGGATTCGGGTGGATCACAGCGCTGACGTCGCATTTTCGGCAACATTTCACCATAAGCAAAAGTCACTTACTGAAAAAGAAATGTATCGAATTAAATTACGATTAATTAGTCACTTACTGCCATTATATGTTTCGTTCTTTCGTTCTTTCGTTCTTTCGTTCTTTCGTTCTTTCGTTCTTTCGTTCTTTCGTTCTTTCGTTCTTTCGTTCTTTCGTTCTTTCGTTCTTTCGTTCTTTCGTTCTTTCGTTCTTTCGTTCTTTCGTTCTTTCGTTCTTTCGTTCTTTCGTTCTTTCGTTCTTTCGTTCTTTCGTTCTTTCGTTCTTTCGTTCTTTCGTTCTTTCGTTCTTTCGTTCTTTCGTTCTTTCATTCTTTCGTTCTTTCGTTCTTTCGTTCTTTCGTTCTTTCGTTCTTTCGTTCTTTCGTTCTTTCGTTCTTTCGTTCTTTCGTTCTTTCGTTCTTTCGTTCTTTCGTTCTTTCGTTCTTTCGTTCTTTCGTTCTTTCGTTCTTTCGTTCTTTCGTTCTTTCGTTCTTTCGTTCTTTCGTTCTTTCGTTCTTTCGTTCTTTCGTTCTTTCGTTCTTTCGTTCTTTCGTTCTTTCGTTCTTTCGTTCTTTCGTTCTTTCGTTCTTTCGTTCTTTCGTTCTTTCGTTCTTTCGTTCTTTCGTTCTTTCGTTCTTTCGTTCTTTCGTTCTTTCGTTCTTTCGTTCTTTCGTTCTTTCGTTCTTTCGTTCTTTCGTTCTTTCGTTCTTTCGTTCTTTCGTTCTTTCGTTCTTTCGTTCTTTCGTTCTTTCGTTCTTTCGTTCTTTCGTTCTTTCGTTCTTTCGTTCTTTCGTTCTTTCGTTCTTTCGTTCTTTCGTTCTTTCGTTCTTTCGTTCTTTCGTTCTTTCGTTCTTTCGTTCTTTCGTTCTTTCGTTCTTTCGTTCTTTCGTTCTTTCGTTCTTTCGTTCTTTCGTTCTTTCGTTCTTTCGTTCTTTCGTTCTTTCGTTCTTTCGTTCTTTCGTTCTTTCGTTCTTTCGTTCTTTCGTTCTTTCGTTCTTTCGTTCTTTCGTTCTTTCGTTCTTTCGTTCTTTCGTTCTTTCGTTCTTTCGTTCTTTCGTTCTTTCGTTCTTTCGTTCTTTCGTTCTTTCGTTCTTTCGTTCTTTCGTTCTTTCGTTCTTTCGTTCTTTCGTTCTTTCGTTCTTTCGTTCTTTCGTTCTTTCGTTCTTTCGTTCTTTCGTTCTTTCGTTCTTTCGTTCTTTCGTTCTTTCGTTCTTTCGTTCTTTCGTTCTTTCGTTCTTTCGTTCTTTCGTTCTTTCGTTCTTTCGTTCTTTCGTTCTTTCGTTCTTTCGTTCTTTCGTTCTTTCGTTCTTTCGTTCTTTCGTTCTTTCGTTCTTTCGTTCTTTCGTTCTTTCGTTCTTTCGTTCTTTCGTTCTTTCGTTCTTTCGTTCTTTCGTTCTTTCGTTCTTTCGTTCTTTCGTTCTTTCGTTCTTTCGTTCTTTCGTTCTTTCGTTCTTTCGTTCTTTCGTTCTTTCGTTCTTCCGTTCTTTCGTTCTTTCGTTCTTTCGTTCTTTCGAAAACCGGAAGGGTCTACAAAGATTTGAAGAAAGAGTGAAAGAAAATGTGTGTAAGAAAGATGGCATCAGTGTTGAACATACATTTGATGGGAAGTGTTAATTTCGAAATGCGGGCATTCACCCTGGAATTCGCGTAAACATAGCCTCTATGTGCTTATGTATTACCTGAGAGTTTCGAAAACATTCGATAAATTGAAATTTTGGTGATCATTTTTGTAAGTTGCATTTTTTCCGAGCACAATCTTCATTTCAATTGGAGAACATATACTAATTAGCTTCGGTATCGAATTGTTGGCCCAAAAAAGGACCGTTTAAATATTTTACTGGTATTGTGAATGTATGCACTTGGCGAATGCATAAAATAACTTCGAAGTCGTGCAGATTTTTGCGCGTTTGTTTTCATTTACGAAAGCGGAGCTAGAAACTAACAAAAGAAAAAAACACGTAGTTGACAAAAGCAAAAGCTTCTATGCGATCTGACATTCCCATCCTTTTTCTTTTTTTTTTTGTTTTGCTCAATCAACTGAGAGCTTGCCCACATCAAAACTGATTAAACACTGAGCAACAGGTTTTGTTAAATTGTAGTTCTTACACAAACTTCATAAACGTCATTTTCTGTATGTCTTACACAGCAACGTTTGAGGTTAATGCATATTGAATTTTGTTGTAAAAACATAAAGGCCAGTAATTTCATAAAACTTTATTGAACTCTACACGATAGCTAACTGATTCTAGGACATTAACATGTTGATTGATGGACATTGGAATTGACCAATTAGAACGACGGAAGTCTCCAGTTATCACGAAATTGACAAACAAGATTCCCTAGCTGGTGGTGGTGGAGATCCCTCGTCAATCATATTATTTTTGCAGACGAACATCACTCTAGACAAACAGAGAGACTAACTTTTGCCTATATTCCAAACGTATTCACAACAAAATACTGCATCTAAGAAATTATCTTTGCCTATGGATGACGATTCTGTTGCGATAAGGTTTCTTCATTCCCTCGAAGAATAAAGCAAATCAACACTAGCCCGAACGATATGAGGTTTTCGAAGGGAGCTTCCTTCAAAGTGGAAAACAACAGCAGAATTTTCAAAAAATAACATTTCAAATGTTTGACATTTCTCGGAAAATACCCAACGTAGACCTCATTGTTCAGAATATAGAAGCACAAAGTCATTACACAAATTTATTACTAGTAGAAAATGGTGATTTCACGTGATCTATGGACTAACCACCAACCAAGACTGCGTATAACTTTGTATGCTATGACATACATACACAAGCACACGTACACCCAACTCAAATCAGTCCGAGGCAAACACCTTCGCCACTAAGTCCTGAATCAATCCGGGTTTACTAACTCCCAGAGTTTCTCCAAGTTCATCTCGGGAAAGTAACCGCAAACACAAGCCGGGAACCGACCGTACTGCTACCTTTATTTTGTTTGCTTACTACAACACGGCACAGAATATGGTAATACACACTAACACACACACACACGCATACAACGAGTCGGTATGACTGAGATTTAGTTGGAAAACCGCAGCAAGCAGAACCGAGCCCAGCAGAGCCAGGGCCCCGTGAGGGCAAATAAACAACGTAAGTAACTTCACCGGATGGAATATTGTGCTGACAAGGATGCATCCAACCGCGAACCGATTGTAGCGACCGGAAGCAGAATCTGAACAAAGGTTTGTTGATTCGAGTTGAACCCTCCGGAATCGATCGAACTGACGGCGGCGGTTCCATCGCTTCGGTTTCGTCACGATTGCTTGCTCGGCGGAAACTGATAAATTTCGACGGAAGTTCGATTGCGTTACACAAGAGGGCCCGGTTTCGCTTGCCAAGATCGGACGGAACGACGGTTTTTGTTGCGAAGAAAATCGATTTTTTAAGTAGAACGAAAATCAATGATAAGAAGTCATGATGATAGAAGCGTTCTACAAAACCTCATACTACATATGAGCGGTTGACTGCTTCAATCTCAATAACTTGTGCTGCCAACGACAACAATAAGTATGATGTTCGTCTCACAACTGTGTCAAGTATTGCTTCCAGGATCAAGTGTCCAGCGTACTTTTAGGATTTCAAGCACTATCATAAAATTATTCATCACTATTCGGAAACAAAAACCCTGGTCCGTCGAGCTCAAGAAAATGTAACTGATTACCTATTCAATCTGAAGTGGTGTTCTACATTAATAGAAACAAGAGGTAATCTGCTGGCTCCAAGTCTGACCCATCCAGAGGGTGCCACGGAATGTCTCATCCTCCATTATCCACATAATTTTTGACCTAAACTCCACCGAATGCCCGAGCGTTGCCGTGATTGAAAAATACGGACCAATATGTTGATCTAATATTCTGAGTAATAATAATTAAGTATCATACAGTGATTCTTCCATTATTTGACTACTTAGAAGTATATTAATGTTGCGGTTTAATTTCTTTAGTTTTGAGGTTGGATTTAAGAAAAAAAAAAACTATAGATTGCCCAGTCTTCAAACTTCATATAGTTATTATTAACGAGTTTCGCACTAACTAAAATAAATGTTGGATGCACCCACTCCGATTTGATTGACATTGATGAATGACAAGCAAACTTCGTCACACTGCGTATAACTTTGTATGCTATGACATACATACACAAGCACACGTACACCCAACTCAAATCAGTCCGAGGCAAACACCTTCGCCACTAAGTCCTGAATCAATCCGGGTTTACTAACTCCCAGAGTTTCTCCAAGTTCATCTCGGGAAAGTAACCGCAAACACAAGCCGGGAACCGACCGTACTGCTACCTTTATTTTGTTTGCTTACTACAACACGGCACAGAATATGGTAATACACACTAACACACACACACACGCATACAACGAGTCGGTATGACTGAGATTTAGTTGGAAAACCGCAGCAAGCAGAACCGAGCCCAGCAGAGCCAGGGCCCCGTGAGGGCAAATAAACAACGTAAGTAACTTCACCGGATGGAATATTGTGCTGACAAGGATGCATCCAACCGCGAACCGATTGTAGCGACCGGAAGCAGAATCTGAACAAAGGTTTGTTGATTCGAGTTGAACCCTCCGGAATCGATCGAACTGACGGCGGCGGTTCCATCGCTTCGGTTTCGTCACGATTGCTTGCTCGGCGGAAACTGATAAATTTCGACGGAAGTTCGATTGCGTTACACAAGAGGGCCCGGTTTCGCTTGCCAAGATCGGACGGAACGACGGTTTTTGTTGCGAAGAAAATCGATTTTTTAAGTAGAACGAAAATCAATGATAAGAAGTCATGATGATAGAAGCGTTCTACAAAACCTCATACTACATATGAGCGGTTGACTGCTTCAATCTCAATAACTTGTGCTGCCAACGACAACAATAAGTATGATGTTCGTCTCACAACTGTGTCAAGTATTGCTTCCAGGATCAAGTGTCCAGCGTACTTTTAGGATTTCAAGCACTATCATAAAATTATTCATCACTATTCGGAAACAAAAACCCTGGTCCGTCGAGCTCAAGAAAATGTAACTGATTACCTATTCAATCTGAAGTGGTGTTCTACATTAATAGAAACAAGAGGTAATCTGCTGGCTCCAAGTCTGACCCATCCAGAGGGTGCCACGGAATGTCTCATCCTCCATTATCCACATAATTTTTGACCTAAACTCCACCGAATGCCCGAGCGTTGCCGTGATTGAAAAATACGGACCAATATGTTGATCTAATATTCTGAGTAATAATAATTAAGTATCATACAGTGATTCTTCCATTATTTGACTACTTAGAAGTATATTAATGTTGCGGTTTAATTTCTTTAGTTTTGAGGTTGGATTTAAGAAAAAAAAAACTATAGATTGCCCAGTCTTCAAACTTCATATAGTTATTATTAACGAGTTTCGCACTAACTAATGTCGTTTTCGTTTTTAAATTGCACTACACTGGTGTAGCGAAATCTGCACTGAAACCGTTCGTTTTTACCAATTGCACTACACCAGTGCTACACTTTTTCTGCACCGATACCACTGGTGTAGCACTCATCAAAAGTTTGGTGTAGCTCTGCGCAATGGAATCGTTTATTGTAGTCAATGGTTACTGTTTATGTTTTCGTCATTTTTGTTCGTTTATTCATGCCTCAGTGTAGCACTGCACCGGTGTAGTGCAAATTAAAAACGAAAACGCCATAAAATAAATGTTGGATGCACCCACTCCGATTTGATTGACATTGATGAATGACAAGCAAACTTCGTCACAGAAAAACACTTTGCATACTTTGTTTTTTTTTCCAAAATTGATCGAGGCGACCTTTCGCAAAGGATGAAACTTTTTCAATCATTTTTTTTTCAAATAGTTTTTACCGGGAGCGGGTCATATCGCCGAAAGCCATTTCGCCGAAAGTCGTTTCGCCGAATGCCATTTCGGCGAAAGTCGTTTCGCCGAATAGGTCATTTCGCCGAAAGGGTAATTTTGCCGCAAGGGTCATATCTCCTGCATGTCATGTCTCCTGTGTAACTGATGGGGCGCAGCCACATAACCGAAGCCAAGATGAGCCGGCCGCCGACCCGCCGTCGGAAGCGGCGGCCTCTTGCATACAAACCTGTAACCGCCTCGTTTGCCCGGTCTACTCAAAGCTAGGTTTCTTTGCTTTAGTTAAGTTAGTCGGACAGCACATGAACTAAAACCATGTGGTGTAGCCGCATTAGTATTTTTTCACTTTCACTTAATAAACGGAAAATACCACCTACATTTTCCTGGTAGATACACCTATGCAATTGCTTTGATGTTTACTAGCTAATAGTCAACAAGTTTTCTTGGGAACTACATTCTGACGTTCATGAATCAATCTTTATTCAACAGTACAAAAATCAATCATTATTCAAGAAGTACTATGGTAAGTTAACAAAACGGGCGTTAACGCTATCATCTTTCGTTTGTCTTTAATTTAAATCAATTCTAATTACGATTTCAAGACGATTTCAGGATTCGGCGAAATGACCCTTTCGGCGAAATGGCTTTCGGCGAAATGGCATTCGGCGAAGTGACCCATTCGGCGAAATAACCCTTTCGGCGAAATGACTTTCGGCGAAACGGCTTTCGGCGAAACGGCTTTCGGCGAAACGGCTTTCGGCGAAATGACCCTGATCCGTTTTTATCGTTCTGCAAATTCTACAAAGAAAGTATTAAACTGAATTTTCCAATTTAAATACTGAAAAAACTCATCCAGTTTTTCAATAAAAATTGTTTTCCATTAAAAATGCCAACAAAATTCATCCAGTCCTACAGTGACAAAAATGACTGTCCTAAAAATTTAAAATCGATTCACAAAAAAACACTTTTGGTGTTGATAAAGCCTTCTCCCAATATAGGTAATTTTGTTTCCTGCCAACCGCTCATGCTTTTTAAGATGGGTACTTCCAAGGAAAAAAAATTCTAACATAAGCTATTTTTGACCGAACTGAAATTTTTATCCGGTGAATTTTTGAAATTTTATTGAAAACTCAACTTATCTGAAAGTTATAATCCTCCAATATTCCAATGAATTGTAAGAAAATTTTACTAACTACGCTATTCCTAGTAGCTCGATATTTGGAAAAAGCATAAGTGCTGAATAAAAATGAATTATTTGAAGAACTTTTTACCCTTCAAAACGCACATCTTACAACACAGCTAGAAAAAATCTTGTGATTTTACATCGTATAAAATATGGAGCGTCGTATTTGACACAAATTTTTATTCAAGAACATGTCAAATTGCATGATTTTAAAATCACATGGCTTAAATACGAACGAAATAAAAACAAAAAATCGTTAGCAGCAGCGCGACTTGAACCGAGAAACATTAGATCACAAGTACATCGCTTACTCGACTGAACCACAGAACTCATAACTTTATCTTCATTGAATAATTGATACATATAAATCCATACAGTGGCACTTGATAGCCAAGTGCAAATTACAGTTGGAGCGTGTAAAATTCTATGCGAGTGGAATATTGCATTATTTGAGAAATTAAGTTGTTGTGCACGGAAAAGCCAGCGATCGCAAAACAACTAAAATATTAGTTATTTTTCTGATTTCGATTGGTTAAAATTTGGTACAACTAATCGACTATTGTTTTAACTAATCTGTCATTTTTGATTTATCGTGCTGGCAGCTTAGCAACGACACCCAACAAAGAATCGCACCACAAACAAGTAATGAAACGTTGCAGTTGAGCAATGCCCTGAGCGAACAATGAAACGTTTCAATGAGGTGTCACTCGTGCAATTGAGCAAAAACACAATCCCAACAAAGTTACTTGTATGCGTCAAAGCAAAAAAATGTCTCAGTTGTTTCAACCAATTATTCAGTTATTTGAACTTAAGACGCCAATTGCAATAAATATTTTTTACTGTTAGCCTCTTCTGGAGGCAGCTAATCGTTCACCGCTTGAACAACGAAATTTTACCTAATTAACTGCTTATATCTTTATCACTAAACTCACAAAGGATATAGAAATGAACCAAAAGATTACAATTCTCAAAAGGGAACTTACCAGAAAAATGGTCACAGGGAATTAGGAAATTTTTCCTTCACTTGCAGAATGGCTCGCTGGTAAACCTAATGCTACAGATACACTTTCAAGAAAATACAAATAGTACCACTTCACTTTAGTAGCAAATTTTTAAGCGTTAAGCGGTTTTAATAACATTGGCATGAACTGTCCTAGAACACATTACTCACAGATGAAATTAAAACATTTATACTGTAAGAAAATCTACTTAACACATGGAAAACTTGTTTTACAATTAACTGTTATATTCTTCTGCATACTTTCACTTACATAAAACGACCACTACGTAACTAACATAAATGTTCATTTACGTTCGTTTATTTCCATTGAAAATTTTCAATATGAAACGCTTCTGATGAAATGAAGAGGTTTTTTGTTCTGCGTTTTACTGTCTTCATTCTCCGCCAAGTGACAGCAGATATGTTAGTTAAATCAATAACATTTTAGTTGAAACAACCAGGGCGTGAAACAACAATTGCAATATTGTAATTTTGTGATCTGCGGGTTCTCCGTGTGAATTGTATCGTTTGTAGAATTCTGACACATGTAAAATTCATATTTTTTTTCTGTGAATGTATGGAAAGTTGGCAGGGAACACAATTAACATATCTATGTTGGGACAGAATTTAATTCAAAAAAGAAATAGTTTTTTTTAGCAATTCGGCTTCAAATTTTTGCGATAGACTTCTTTCAATGTAGGATTCGATTCAAATTTTCCAGTATTTCTAAAATTAGACTAATTTTATAAACATCGCAAGCACAACAATTTTTTGTGGGATTTGTTTTTCTTTTACTATAATTGTTTGCAGAAAAATAGTAAAAGAAAAGTCAAGCCCTTTTCAAAAGACAGTCTAGAAAATTTTTGGAAAAACAAATTATGCACAGTGACATTTTGGAACAAAGTTATATTGTAATCAAAGAAAAAGCTGCCAACTGTGAATACGATTCAGTTCGAAATTCGCTAATTCTTTATCAGAGATTCCTATGGTGACAATTTTATGTAAAAGTATCGAGTCATATCTAAAATATGATTTCTCAAAGCAAGGCTTTCTGAGCTAAATGGCGTGCTCTGAACATTGCATAAAATGGAGTAACTATTGATTAATTGCTGTTGACAATGTAAATGTTTATGTTTATTCACATAAACTGCATCGGTAATATTTGTGTCAAATTTAGGAAGTTTATCGAATCAAAATATTGTTTTTTTTTGTCACGAAAAGTGAACAAGGCCGTTTAGTTTGTTGTTGATGGTGATGAGAGGTGCTGATCAAGATCATTCAGCCTCGATGTTCGAGGTCATTGCAAAGTGCAAAATAAGCCTATGTATCAATTGTGTCAGTTAATTTTCGAAGATTAGGTACAAGATATTTTTTCAAAGAAGTTGTCTTCGAAAGCCAGGCATTGTTCCATCTTTATTCCAACTCACGAATACTAAGCAGGGCTTGTATTTTGAATCCTCAAACGAACGAAGCAACAAAGAAAAACAACCACTGTGAACACTTTCCTTGGCATAACTGAATGAGAGACCTATATTAAAGAGAAACTGGATGCGTGAGAGTATGTGCTACTGAGTAGACCAGTTCCCTTGCTTGGTAAATTGCCTGTACTCTCAGTCTCAGTTCACACATGAACTAAGCAATCCATGGCAATGCAACGAAATGAAGGATTCAGTCTCGTTAGTTCTGTACGAGAATGAAGAACTTTGCTTCACGGCGTGCTACAAGATGCGAAGAAAGGTCATACAGGAAATTGCTACAGTGTTTTTTCGGTGTAGGTTCACAATTTTTTTTTTAACATAACGTTTGTAAGACCAAATTTTCTCACATTTCAAATATGTTTCAAACATTGTATAGCATATTTTTTACATTTGAGCCCGTTTTCAAAATGATCAATTTGTTTCTTGGGAGTTTACACTGTGTATATATCCAAGAAACACAAAAGTAATGTTTTTTTCAATTAACATTCATCGGAACCAAAAGTTATGAATCTAGTTCGCTCATAGGCATCTTCAATATGAGAACCATTCATCAAATGTTAACCTTATAAAGCGTACTCATCAGTTGGCGCACATTTTCATGAACTAATGAACGAACGAAGCAGCTCTCCTTGCTTGGATTGCGCTGTGAATTCTACCTAACATACGAATGTGTGTGTGTGTGTGAATGGCACAGAAGGTGAAACTCTTTTGTTAATATTCGTTGCTTCAAGTCGGGAGAGTATAATGAGTGCGGCAAAAGTTGTCATCTAAACTCAAAAACCGTGATCTTGTCGTGCTATGATGTAACTTTCTCATATCTTGTGGAGTATTCTGGTCATTTTTCAAAAGAACCAAATCTTGGCATTACTTTCAATTTGTGGAATTTTGCCTTTCTATTTCAACTGACTCCGCAGCCGATTCATAGCGTACAGAATCATTGCATGGCTTGTACCAAGATCCTACTGACACTACGAATCTTTCCAGGTCGGGGCTCGCACATACGAAAACTGGTTTATAAGTCCAGCGCCCTTTGTATTGAACCCAGTCAAGGAATGCTTAATACAGAATATGTTTATAATATGTTTTAATGTTCCATAGGGATGGAACCTATGGGAATACGTAAAACTATGAAGTCGTTTGTTGAAAATTATCTATATTATGATTGATATAAATATCTCAAGAAAAAACGAGTTTTCTTAATATAGGAGAGACCGGTGGTAAACCGGATACTTTTTAGAAATTGAAAATAACATCCATTACAACTAGGTTTTCATCCAAGTTATCTCTCTTTTCAGCCACAATTTCCATTTTGTGATTAGAAAAACCTTTTTTAATCCACCTAGTGGTGTAATGATGCCTTTCTCATATTACTTATGTTTTTAAAAACATCACTAGAAGATTCTGTCAAGATTTTATCTTTCAAACTTGAATAAAATCAAAAGCTTTCTTCGGCATAAACTACCATCACTTTTTCAATTTGTAAACAGTTATGTCAAGTTAATATAGATTTAAATGTGGCAACTCTGCACGCTGTAAAAAATTAAACTAAGCACGCTGTGTGCTAGGCGGGTGCGTTTTCTTCTTCTTCCGTACCAGCACATACCGATGCGTACCGGTTTTGCATCATTTTGTATGACAGTTTGAAAGTTTTGATACTCATTGCCCTATAATTTCGGCACCGGAAGTCAAATCTGGTTGAAATTGCCCACTGTTATTTAAGACAATGAGAGCTATTTGAATCATGATTTTTGAAAATCGGTTTAACCGTTGCTTAAAGTGTGATTTTTTAAGATATAGGATTTGTTTAAAAAAAACCTTTTTTAATCCACCTAGTTGTGTAATGATGCCTTACTCATATTACTTATATTTTCAAAATTATCACTAGAGGGTTCTGCGAAAAAAATTTTTTTCAAGCTTGAATAAAATATAAAACCTTTTTTTGGGTATAAACTAGCATAACCTTTTCCATCTGTAATCAGTGATGTCAAGTTAATAATAATATTTCTTTATTTTGGATCGTCGTACTAAATGATTAAATATACTTTATGATGAAAGTTAACAGCAACCTGTGAGACTATAGGACATTTTATTAGATCCTGTTTGTGAAAATCTATCAAATCATCTCTGAAAAAATTGAGTGAGTATCGTTTTAGAGTTATCTCCGGTACTTCTGGAACCGGGAAATTGGAACCAATATAGCCGAATTCAGTTCGTTTAGTAAGTAACTAATATAGTCCACAAATTGAATCAGTTTTAAGCCAAATCTAGACGGTGTGAAATTTAAAACACATTTTACCCTATGAAAGCATGATGAAATTCAAAAGCAACCTATAGGACTATGAGATTTGTTATTTTATGAGTGACACTATTTGACACATAACAGGTCGGCTGAAAAGTTCGTATCGTTTCTATGAGAGGGCGCCACTAGAATTAAATCCATACCATTTTCAGTTAGTACCAACCTTCAAAAGATACGTGTATAAATTTGACAGCTGTCTGATTATTAGTTTGTGAGATATTGCATTTTGAGTGAAGCTACTTTTGTTATTGTGAAAAAAATGGAAAAAAAGGAATTTCGTGTGTTGATGAAACACTACTTTTTGATGAAAAAAAGTGCCGCCGATACCAAAAAATGGCTTGTTGAGTGTTATCCAGACTCTGCACCGGGCGAAGCAACAATTCGTAAGTGGTTTGCAAAATTTCGTACTGGTCATATGAGCACCGAAGACGATGAACGCAGTGGACGTCCAAAAGAGGCTGTTACCGATGAAAACGTGAAAAAAATCCACAAAATTATTTTCAATGACCGTAAAGTGAAGTTGATCGAGATAGCTGACACCCTAAAGATATCAAAGGAACGTGTTGGACATATTATACACGAATATTTGGATATGAGAAAGCTTTGTGCAAAATGGGTGCCGCGTGAGCTCACAATCGATCAAAAACAACAACGAATTGATGATTCTGAGCAGTGATTGGAGCTGTTATATCGTAATAAAACCGATTTTTTTCGTCGATATATAACAATGGACGAAACATGGCTCCATCACTTCACTCCGGAGTCCAATCGACAGTCAGCTAAGTGGACTGCACGCGATGAACCGAACCCAAAGCGTGGAAAGACTCAACAATCAGCCGGTAAGGTTATGGCGTCTGTATTTTGGGATTCGCATGGTATAATTTTCATCGACTACCTTGAAAAGGGAAAAACCATCAACAGTGACTATTATATAGCGTTATTAGAGCGTTTATAGGACGAAATTTAAAAAAAAAACGGCCTCATTTGAAGAAGAAAAAAGTTTTGTTTCATCAAGACAATGCACCGTGTCACAAGTCGATGAAAACCATGCTGAAATTGAACGAATTGGGCTTCGAATTGCTCCCTCATATACCGTATTTCTCAGATTTGGCCCCCAGTGACTTTTTCCTGTTCTCAGACCTCAAGATAATGCTCGCTAATAAAAAATTTAGAAGCAATGAAGAGGTAATCGCTGAAACTGAGGCCTATTTTGAGGCAAAGGACAAATCGTACTACAAAAATGGTATCGAAAAGTTGGAAGATCGCTATAATCGCTGTATTGCCTCTGATGGCAATTATGTTGAATAATAAAAACGAATTTTGGCAAAAAAATGTGTGTTTCTATTAAACGATACGAACTTTTCAGCCGAACTGTTACTCACACACATACACCCATGGACACATACATTGCTCACCTCGATGAACTGTGTCGAATAATATAGAATACTTAGCCCTTCGTGCCAATTTTCACAAGTCAATTTTTCAAGTGATTGTATAAACTTTTTTTTATGAGAAAGACAATAAGTGTAGTTTTATAGAAAAGCATCGTTATCGTGTTCTTTTAATAACACTAGCCAGTAGGTACAAATTGAATAACAAAAATTAGAAATTTACATCTTTTTAACCTGAAAAATATAAATTTTTATGTGGCAACCCTGCACGCTATACGAAATTGAACGAAGCACGCTGCGAACGGAGCAACCGACGCGTACTTGTTTTGCATCGTCATTTTGAATGTTTTGAAACTCATCGCCCTATAATTTCGGAACCGGAAGTCGGATCAGGATAAAATTGCACAGTATATTTAAAAACAATGAGAGCATTAATTTAAATCATGATTCGTAAAAATCGGCTGAGAAATCTAAGTGAAAATTTATGGAGATTTTCTTCACTATTTTCGGTGCGTTCGGAAGCGGAAATCGGGGACTAGTAGTCCCAAAGTAGTTTTATATATCAACTATCTAACAAGATCTGCCAACTAGATGAGTTTATCAGTAAGTTTTATAACAATGTGCACCTCGTTTCGCCATCGCTTGTGAAAAAATATTCATGAAATTGAAAATTATCACTAATCGGACTGTAATACCGGAACCGGTAGTCGGATCTTGATCAACTTTTCGGGAACTTTTTCAAGAACTTTGAAATCTTTTATTTGCTTCTTAGTTAGAGCCAAACTGAGTGCACATTTTTTAATAAATTTGCACATATTTCCTCATAATTCCGGAACCAGAAGTCGGATCAAAATGAAATTCAAGAGCCATAAGCCACACACACATACACACAGAGACATTTTGTGATGTGAGTCGAATGGTATATGACACTCGGCCTTCAGGGCCTTCGTTTTAAAGTCGGTTTTCACAGCGATTGCATAACCTTTCTATATGAGAAAGGTAAAACACAAAAAATTTGAGGAAATTGATGAAATCTTTATTGGAATCGATATAACGATCAAAATAATTCTTTCAATTTAGCCAGCGATTTATTTATTTATTTATTTCTTTATTTATTTCTTTATTTATTTAATTATTTATTTATTTATTATTTTATTTATTTATTTATTTATTCATTTATTCATTTATTTATTTATTTATTTATTATTTTATTTATTTATTTATTTATTTATTTATTCATTTATTTATTTATTATTAGCTCCATCAGACTTTTTTTTTTGGGTGAAATATAAACTTAAAACTATACATAAAAACAAATAACTAAATTCGTGACTAAATTAGTGAAATAAACCGGGAGGATGGTTCTCCAAACTCATGGAACTCCTCGACAATCGTGAAGGTTCGAATCATTGCAGTTATTGGTTCGAAATACTCAAAAGTAGTGCGATGAAAACTTGACTCAAGTACTACTACGAAGAACTCTCGGAGGAACTCGAAAATTCAACATGGAGAGGAGCTCAGAGCTATCAACTTCATCATTCAATAACTTAGCCACAAAACTAGCTTGATGGCACTTGAACTTGCGTTGTACATTTCCAATCCTTAAACTCCACGTCAAATGATAGGGCAGTCAAACAACAGATGCGTTTTCTAGAATTGGACGGACGAGTGAACAGTACCTATAATGCTTTTAGGCAGTACGGGTCAGTGAAATTCTTTACAATTTTCGATATTAAACCCAATTGTCGATTAGCTTTTGCGATGGTGGTTGAAAGTGAGTTTTTGATCAAGCAATACACCTACAGCTCGTTGGAGGATCGCTCCATTAAAATTATACTCAAACATAATTGGCTTTTTGATACGATGAAACGACACAACTATACATTTCGAAACCCTAATAGTTAGCTTATTCCGATGACACCAATCGACAAAAAAGGTCCAAAGTAGACTGAAGACGGATGCATTCTTCGGTGGCACGAACGACAAAATACAGTTTCAAATCATCGGCATATGCAATCCTACAACCAGGCTGAAGTAGTAGCATCACATCGTTGAAATACAGGATGAATAACAATGGGCCTAGGTTGCTACCTTGTGGCACACCAGATGAATTTGTGAAATTCGAAGACGTCTGAACCCGGCGAACGACCAAAATTAGGTTAAAGCCGGGTATAAATAAACGATATAAAAAAAAAGAAGACGTTGTCGAGTCGAGCTTAACACAGAGAGTTCTATCCGTCAAGTAAGATTGCAGCCAATTGGTAAATCGTCCAGATACCCCAAGTTTGAATAGCTTAGCTATGAGAATGTCGTGGTTGATCGAATCAAGAGCTGTTTTCAGATCAGTGTATATATATATATATATATATATATATATATATATATATATATATATATATATATATATATATATATATATATATATATATATATATATATATATATATATATATATATATATATATATATATATATATATAGTGTCCAAGTTCCAAATTTTCAAAGCAAGTAGAGGTGAAACTTAAAAGATTCGTTGTCACTGAACGCTTGGGCAGCGGATAAGCTAGCAATTCCACTGTAGTTTGCCACATTACGCTTATCTCCTTTTTTGTAAACTGGGACCATAAACAAATGTTTCAAAATAGCGGGAAAACGTGAACCAGTTAGTGATTGGTTGTATATTATGCTAAGCGGTTCAGCCAAATTAGCAATAGTGCGACAAAAAAACAACTGAGGGAATTTTAGTTTCTTAGTAGCACTCGTTACCATTTTAGGTGTAATAATAAAAACAGCCAATTCCATTTCAGAAATGGTAACGGGAGTTGCATTAAACACTGATGAGAAATGGGACGCAAACAATTCAACCGATTCATGTTTAAATTATAGACCAAACTGAACAAGTTTGACAATGACAATATGTATGAAATTGAGATATTTGCATTGAGATCTAATTAAAATCCAAAATTTTCAAAAGAAAAAATCTTATTTTTGGAAAGCTCGCCAGCCGCACCCTGTATTTCATTTTCGGTGGTGCGACCTGTTAATAAGTTCTATTACCTTTTATGTGAATAAGGTTGTGTTTTTGTGTGTATGTGGAATAACATGCACACATTTTTTCGAAAGAATGCTGAACCGATTTTTTAAAAGCTTAGATTCAAATAAAAAGCCTTGTGGTCCTATACGATCCTATTAAGTTCTATTCCGATCCGACTTACGATTTAGGAATTACAGGTTGATGAGAGATCAAAGTTTGATGCTCAACCAAACAATTTCGTTTTTGTTCAAGTGTCCAAGAAGAGTGTTGGGAAGGATTACACTGTGATTTGTATTTTATATCACCCTCATCTACAAATTGCTTGCTGAATAAAAAGTCAACTCAATTTGATAGAGTTCGGCTCGCAAATACGAAATTAACTCTGATTGAGAAACGCCACAACAGCTGAGCGTTTCCTGTTCAACTACTGCATAGGTAGTTTGAATTTGAGCTGTTTGACACTTTCAGAAAGTTTGGACGAACTCTTGGAAAACTCTTTTATTGACAAAAACACTCAATGTTATTTTTAAAATATCTGATTTGATGTACCAAAACACTTACCTTACCTAACAGCTATAGCCCTGGGGTGTCCTTTGCTGTATCAAGCATACGTCTCCACATAACTCGGTCCATGGCTGCTCGTCGCCAGTCACTCAAGGCACGGATGCTTCTGAGATCACCCTCCACTTGATCGATCCACCTTGCTCGCTGCGCTCCTCTTCTTCTTGTACCAGTCGGATTAGATTCAAGAACCATTTTCACTGGGCTGTCGTCCGACATCCTTATGACATGCCCAGCCCATCGTAGACTCGTCTCGCCCATCGTAGACAGGTCTCGTGGCCATAGAGAACAACCGGTTTAATTAGCGTTTTGTAGATGGTCAATTTCGTGCGGTGGCGTACTTTTCTCGATCGGAGGACTTTTCTGAGTCCAAAGTACGCACGATTCCCTGCCAAAATACGTCTATGAATTTCTCTGCTGGTGTCATTATCGGCGATCACCAGTGAGCCCAAATACACGAACTCGTCAACCACCTCTATATCGTCACCGTCTATCAATATTCGTGGTGGGAGGCATAGTGTTTCTTCTCTAGATCCTCTTCCTCTCATGTATTTTGTTTTCGACGCATTTATGGCCAGTCCGATACGCCTAGATTCAGCTTTCAGTCCGGTGTAGGTTTCCGTCATCTTCTCAAGGTTACGTGTCACAATATCAATATCGTCAGCGAAGCCAAAAAGTTGTACGGACTTTCGGAAGCTCGTACCACTCGTGTCAATCCTCGCTCTTCGAATCACACCTTCCAGGGCAATATTGAACAAGATACAAGAAAGTCCGTTACCTTGACGTAGCCCTCTCCGAGATTCGAAGGGACTCGAGAGCGTCCCAGATACTCGGACGTAGAACATCACTCTATCCATCGATGCTTTGACCAATCGCGTCAGTTTATCCGGGAAACCGTATTCGTGCATGATCTGCCATAGCTGTTCTCGATTGATTGTGTCGTATGCCGCTTTGAAGTCAATGAATAGGTGATGCGTGGGTACGTTGTATTCACGACACTCCTGGAGCACTTAGTCTTATCGCGAATATGTGATCCGTAGTGGCGCGGGCTCCAGTAAATCCCGCTTGGTACGGCCCTACGAATTCCTTAGCTATTGGTGATAGACGACGGCAAAGGATTTGGGAGAGTACTTGTAGGCGGCGTTGAGCAATGTGATTGCGCGGTAATTGCAACAGTCGAGCTTATCGCCCTTTTTGTAGACGGGACATACCACTCCATCCATCCATTCCTGCGGTAGAATCTCCTCCTCCCATATCCTAGAAATCATCCAGTGCAGCACTCTAGCCAGTGCCTCTCCTCGCCTGGCAACTGGTCATTGCCCGCGGCTTTGTTGTTCCTCAGCTTGCCGATCTCCTCACTTATCTCCGACAGATCAGGGGCTGGGAACAGATTCCCGACCGACGACAGATCGTCGGCTGAGCGTGCACCCAGATTGATTCCTGTACCGTTCTCTGTAACCTGTGCTTCGCCATTCAGATGCTCGTCATAGTACTGCTTCCACCTGTCGATCACTTCACTTTCGTTCATGAGAAGGTTACCACTGGTATCTCTGCACATTTCGGCCTGTGGCGTGTAGCCTCTACGTGAGCGGTTCAACTTCTCATAGAACTTCCGTGTATCATTTGCGCGGTACAGCTGTTCCATCGCTTCGCGATCTTGGTCTTCCTGGTGACGCTTTTTCTTCCGGAAAACCGTGTTCTGTCTGTTCCGCGCCTGTCTGTATCGTTCCTCGCTCGCTCTAGTGCGGTGTTGCAGCATCCTCGCCCTTGCTGACATTCGCCGTCAAACCAGTCATTTCCTCGATTCGATAACCTCGACCTAGTACGGTTAAAGCAGTGCTACTCACGGCGGATCTTATATTCCTCCAACCGTCTTCAAGAGTCGCCGCGCCAAGCTGCTCTTCCGTTGGTAGCACTAGCGCGTATTCCTCTGCAGTACAAATGCTACGTAGCTGCTCGAGATTGAGTCTCGGCGTTCCTGTGCGACGAATATTGTGCAACGTCGACAGTTTTGATCGACAAGCTAGTGGTCAGAATCAATATTGGCACTGAGGTAAGTGCGGACATTGATGACGTCTGAGAAGAATCGTTTTCCGTATGTTGATCAGGTGATCTCCAGGTGTCTTTGTGGATATCTTTGCGGGGGAAGTAGGTGCTTCGAACTACCTGCAAAGTTTACGCATCGTTGACCGTTGTCGTTTGTTACCGCGTGCAGGCTCTCCAGGCCGATCACGGGCCTGTACATTGCCTCCTGGCCTACCCGAGCATTCATTTCACCGATGACAAGTTTTACATCCCGCCGTGGACAGCTGTCGTAGTTTCGTTCCAGCTGCGCGTAAAATGCTTCCTTCTCGTCTCATGTGGGCAGTGCACGTTGATGATGCTGTAATTGAAGAAACAGCCCTTGATCTTCAATACGCACATTCTAACCCAACACTACAAATCCAGTTCCTAGAACGTTGGTTGTGCCACAGCTCTGGTAGAAGGTAGCCGCTCGATGCCCACTTTTCCACACCTTCTGTCCCGTCCAACAAAGTTCCTGCAGTGCTACGACATCGAAGCCGCGGATTTGAAGCTCATCATGCAGCATTCGGTCGTATCCTGGGAAGCCAAGCGATTTGCAGTTCCATGTGCCAAGCTTCCAATCGTAGTCCTTTGTTCGTTGCGTAGGTCTTTGCCGATTATTCCGAGTCGTATTCATATCCTGATTATTCGTAACAAGTGTTTTCCGGGCGGCTTGTTAGGCCTGCACCAACCTCCATTCTCGCCGGAGGGCCATCGTGTCAGCACTGTTTAGAGTCCCACACTGACACAAGGACGGTAATCAGTCGCTCCTAACATGGAGAACAGACGCTGTTTCGAGCCCGTACCCGATCTTTCCTATGGTACCTCGTACCCCAGCCGGCACCGCGGCGAGGTAGGGATAGGAGTTACTGGACAAGAAGCTAAGAACCACATTGGGGCCTGAATTGCGCAATGTCCAGTCGTTTACCAACCAAAACAGCATCTGGCAATAAAATCTACTCCACAACTTGAAAACTGTGACATTTATTGACTCAGTCTTTGATTTGAAATGCAATGAATCCAAGTTTACGTTCATGCCCGGAATTCTACCGGACATTGGAGGTTAAGATGACAGCAAAAAAAACAAACAACCCAACTTTCTACTTTCAATAATTGTTTCTCGACACATATTTATGCTTCAGCACACAACTATCAAACAGCACTCGAAGCGGACCGGGAGAAAAAGTATAAACCACCCGAATAGCATGGCAGTGCAATAATAATGGAATCGTTTTTTTTTTCTCCTCAGAATGGCAACTGTCAGAACACGTACGAACGAAAAGCTACGAGTTTTTTACTCTTCTTCGAGCGTCGTCGTCGTGGTCTGCCTGCGCCTGCATGGTGTGCAATGCAATGAATGTTTGCATCCAAAAAAAAGGGCAGACCTGCTTTGATCTTTCGAGTGCAGGGAAGTACTTGCAAGAACATGTTGAGAGCTATTTAAAAGTTTTGACAATCACGTACATGTTTGGCACTCTCGAAGCGTGGCATTATGTGTAAGTATCATGCGCTTCCCCCGGATGCCGGATTGTCGAAACATTCCAGGGTGGCCGTGCTTGCTTCCCTTGATCGGAATGAATAAGTTTACCTGCTGTCAGGGGTTCGTTCTTTCGAGTTCGAATTTTCGCGCTTGCCGGTGTGGCAGCTGCTATCCGAAGTAGTTTGTAAACAATGTAATTGATGGGGGTACTTGAGAACACCTCGCGCTCAAACGGGTTCGAATCATGCCAACAGATTCTAGCTTAGACACGAAACTTCAAATTTTCCTGGACAATCTTAGTAGCCCGGTAGCGTTTCACTCCGAAAGGAAAATGGCGAATTTCGATCAGAAATTTCATATCAAATAAAACAAATATCAAAGTAATCATCTTTACTGTCCGAAAGCGATGGCATATCAGCATATGAGAAAAAAAACTGGCAAACTTTCTGCTTCTGCCAAATTGTTTCGTCCTTCCAGTAAAATGCAATCACCGATGCATTTTCCTCTCGAGCGGAAAACAACACCTGTAGGAGGTCGGACCGAAACAGGAACACAAGTACAAACAAAAACTAATTCCGACTAAAATTGTTGCTACATCGAGAAATAACTTTCTTTCGTTTTGCTGGCAGGGGGATTACTTTCTACTGCCTCGTTAACTTTGACTTTTTTTGTAATTGAACTTTTCGCATTTAATTTGCCGAATCAGGTTTGACATTTTTTAACAATGCGATTGATTTTAAGTTTTGTTTTCGGAATTGAAGAATGAAGCTATTAAACGCAATTGGATTTCACATTTTAGAAACGGATCAGCATTTTTACCAAAAACTGAAAGTTTTCTTCCCTGTCTGTCTGACTAAATTGTGTGTTCACTTGGTTGTCGTTTTACATGCACCCGAAGGAGTAGAATTTGCTTTGAAACATCGTCGACACGTTTGCATTTGCGTGCTTCAGACGAAGTTGTAGAGTGCAATGGCGTAAAACGCATATCATGGACACGGAATGTATTACAAAAACCTCAAATTTCCTATACAAATCCTAATTGATTGACAGTAAAAATTGCAATGAAATTCTTGATATTGTGTTGCTTTTTAAGAACACGACTGTTAAAATAGTCAGACACAAACATTTTTGAAATCGAAGACAAGTTCTTCAGATTCTCGCAATTATCTTAAAAAAAAGCAATGCGAATACGGCCTGAGATTGCGTTAGTCATGTGACTAACTAATAAAAACTTTTTTTTGCCAAAAATCAATCCTATTCATCAATCAATGGAAATTCTTCAAGAGAAAATCATTCCAACGCTTCTCTAAATTCTCGCCATGTCGTGCATCAAGAAAGATTTGTATTTATTGCTTCAAAATAGGTCTTTATTTGAGTCAGCGAAGTCACTGGGGGCTCGATATAGGCTAAATGAAGGATGAGGGAGCCATTCGAGGAGTAATTTGTTCAATTTAACCATCGTTGCTAAAGACTTGTGAGTCGGTGCATTGTTTTGTTTTTTTCTCTGACATATGAGGTCGTTTTTCCTTGATTTTTCCATTCAATCTATCTAACAACGCTATGGGCAATTAGCTATTGATTGTTTTCCTTTTCTCAAGATAATCGATGAAGATTATGCCATGTCCGTCCCAAAATACTGGAACCATAACCTTTCCAGCTGACTGCTGAACGGATGCATTTCACTCAAATAATGATCATCTTGATTCTGAAGTGAAGTGATGGATCCATGTTTCATCCGTTGTAACATATCGAAGCGAAAAATTTAATTTATTTTCTGTTAACATGGCCAAACACTGCTCTGTTTCATCAACACGTTGTTGTTTATGATCGACTGTGAGCAAACGTGGCGCCTTAATTGAAAAGAACTTTCTCATGATTAAATGTTCAAGCATAATTATAAACACACTGTTTTCTGATTCTTTATGGCCACAGCTATTTCACGCACTTTATGAACTTTTTTATATTTTCTGGAGAAACCACTTCAACGACCAGAGCTTGTACCCTCATTGGGGTCTGTAAAATCACGATTACATTCAGCTCCGGATGATAATTTTGAAGCCATTGCTGAGCTTGTAGAGTTTTCATTAGGAATCAATGATAAATTTACACACGAAATTGTTTTAAATCCACTGCTAGGAAAATGTTCAAAGTACCTACACTTAAATGGCTGCACTTTTGTGTAACTAATCGAAATGTCATTAAATTTCATACATAGTCTTTTGAAAGTTGTGGTTCATAAACGGCATATTGATTTGACAATGTTAGGGCCATAGTCAATACCTAAAATCTGGAGAATAGAGGGGCACTGTAGCGTTAGCAAGATGTTAGTGAAGAGCAATCAAACACTGGCTGAAGTGACAAAGAGAAAACATCCCTCATGAAACTATCGACAATTTGACGACCAAAGTCAACAACTTTTATCTTACGAATATGATGTTTCATAAGAGCTGAGAAGATGTTACTCCATCAAAGCAATTGTACTTCAGATGTACAAATAGTACGGTAAGTGATGTCAAACGGAAGCGGGTCATTTCGCCGGAAGTCGTTTCGCCGAATGCCATTTCGCCGAAAGTCGTTTCGCCGAATGCCATTTCGTAGAAAGTCGTTTGGTCGATGCCATTAAGCCGAAAGTCGTTTCGCCGAATAGGCCATTTTGCCGAAAGGGTACTGTCTCCTGTATGTTATGTCTCCTGTATAGTGAACTGATGTGGAGCAGCCACATAACCGAAGCCGAGCCGACGCCAGCTGAGTCAATACAATAATTTTGATTTACTACCCGATGCTGGAGACGTTGCCAATCAAATAATTTTATTTGCACTTTGTTTAAAGTGTTTTTCTTTCACTAACTGAAGATCTAATTTCAGGAGACTCAACGAGGCCTGGGAAATGCGCATTGTTTTGTTTGAGTAGGCAAATTTTTTTTCAACAAAATTTGTTTCGATTTCAATGGGTAATCAGATTGATGATGAAGACTTGGAGCTCCCAAATGTTTGGACCCGATCTTCCATTCGAATTATTATTGAATATAAATTGACCAAATATTTTAATACAGTTCAGAGGGAAGTAATTGTAAAAATTCGAACAAAACATGTGGTAGTTTATTTCAACAAAAACCACTTAAAATAAATCACCCTTTTTCCACCATATCTTTCACAACTACATCGTCTCGATCAAAATTAATATTTTAACTATGCTTACAATCTTGTTTTCAAGTTTTTCAGTAGTGAATAGTCATATATTCAGTACTACACGCAGAATAATCCCGCCTACTTGTTGGATATTCCCAAAAAAAATTTTGATCTGGAACAGAAAACTCGTGCAAACTTTTTCTCAAATTTTCATATAATACCATGTAATTCCGGAGCCGGAAGTCGGATCCAAATGAAATTCAATAGCAGGCTATGGAACTGTAAGATGTAACCTTTTATTTGAATCTAAGTTTGTGAAAATCGGTTGTGAAAATCGGCATGTGACACTGTCCTGTTAGCAGAAAATATTAACCAATTCCAATTCTCTATTTTCTTTTTAAAAATGATCTTTAATCATTTTTCATTGCATTGGTAGATGCATAATTCCCTCGGATTACCCTTCCCCCAGACTTTGACAATTGTGATTCTAGGCTTAAAGCCTGAGGATAGTGGGACGCGTATAGATTTTGAATCATCCTCCTTGACTCCCTAAATTCCCTTTGCGTCTGTGTGTTTAGGAACCTTGTTCAGTAGATTTGATTTCTCTCCTCTCCTCTTCTTTTCCCGGACACCATTAAGAAACTAAAGCGAATAAAATGGCGGATGCATTGAAACCAAGGATGGCTTTTATCGTATCCAAGAATGCTCACTAGCAACTCTTCACACGATCCAGTCAGTGCCATCAAAGAGAGACGGATATAATCGCAGCAACAAAAAACCGGCATGGTTCATTTAAAATAGAATAGACACCAGTGCGAGAGCGATTTTCTCTCGATGGCCTGTCTGAGAATCAAAGGTTAGCTCGCTGCTGTAAGGATTCTCTCTGAAGCAACAAACGGTCGCTTATTCTCGTTTCGCGATCCGATTCTGTATGGGCAGTGGATAATTGCGATAGAATCATTTCACTATTGCCGCTTATTCTAACTATGGGCATATAACCTTTGTATAAGTTGTGTCTATGAAAATGTCTGTGAATGTTCCACACAAGGACTCCACTGGGACTCCACTTTAATAAATTGCACATCAAACCATGAATGCAAAAAGGGTTTTGAAATATTGCAACCTTGTACGAGAATCATCAAGTTGAATCATCGATTCGATTTTCTGCGATTATTAGTCAACTTGCGATTCTCTCTTGGGATATTCCACACAGCAACGATCATCATCAGACTGTATATTTTTGAAGGGCCGTGAAATACTCAGAGTATGAAGTGGAGCGAAGAAATGTAGCAAAATTCTCTCACGGTTCATGCATTGAGAGACTCGAGTTCTTGTAAAATTTTCGGTAGTCACCAACACTGATCACTTTACTATAGCAGCAATTTTTTAGGGTTTTAAATTACATTGGCATGAACTGTCCGAAAATATATTATTCGCAAATGAAATTAAAACATTTATACTGTAGGAATTTCTATTCTTTACATGGAAAACTTGTTTTACAATTAACTCTTATGTTCTTCTGCATACTTTGACCTACACGAAACGGCCACTACGTAACTGACATAAATGACGTTCATTGGCCATTGGAAATTTTCAATATGAAACATTTCTAAAATGAAATGATGTTTTGCGTTTTGCTGTCTTCGTTCTCAGCCAAGTGACAGAATTTGAATACAGCCTTTTTCGTTTATCTGAATACTTATAACAAAATCAGCAGATAGGTTGGTTAAATCAACAGCATTTTAGTTGAAACAACAATTGCAATATTGCAATTTTGTGATCTGCGGGTTTTCCGGGCACCAAATTGCTAGTTTTCTCAGGTTACTTTCAACAATCAACAATCGGAACGACATGTTCAGCGGCTCAAGATATAGGTAATAATTTTTTTTTCAAAGCATTCATTCGTGTTCCAAACAAAAAATCCGATGTCGTTTTGAACTTCAAACTTGTTTAATTTCTTTCTTTCCAGATTACGAACAAACTCCCTTATCTAAAAAACAACGACGTCAAAACAAGCAGTGGTAATTGTATTTAAATTGACTCGTATTCGAACCAAGCTTAATTGATGTGTTACCAAAAATTACCTTTAAAGCCCATTTGAACAGCTGAAGCTAAGACTTCTCAGAAAAACCTATTTTAATCCACGTAGTGGTGTAATGATGACTTTCTCATTTATATACATAAAAATGGATGTAAGTTTGTATGTTTGTAACGCCGGAACTACTAAACGGATTACCACCAAACTTTGCACAGGTGCTTATTGCATTTCAGAGATCGTTTAAGGAGTATTTTTATAGGGGAGGGAGCGTAGCAAGTGCCATAAACCAGCGGGGGGTCATGGAAAAATTCGTATAACTTGACAAGAATAGATACGTTTCAAAGACCATAGAAACATTCTGCATACCTTAGATATGACTATACGGTGGGTGGATGTAGCAAGTGCCTTTTAAAAGGGGGGTGTAATGTTTAAAACGGCATAACTCCGAAACTACTGAACGGATTACCACCAAACTTGGCGCAGATACTTCTTGCTCTTCTGAAAAGGTCATAAGAGTAGTTTAATAGGGGAGAGAGCGTAGTGAGAATCCTTAAAAGGGGGGGGGGGGGGCTTATGAAAAAAAATTGTTTAATTTGACAAGAATCGATACTTTTGTAAGACCATATAAACATTTTGCATATATTAGAAATGATTATATGGGGGTGGATGTAGCAATAAAAAATATATATAAAAAGGTAGAAAGGGGGTTGTAATGTTAGTAATAGCATAACTCCGGAATTACTGAACGGATTGCTATCAAACTTGGCACATGTACTTCTTGCTCTTCAGAGATGATCATAAGCGTATTCTAATGGGGGGAGGGAGCGTAGCAAGTGACATTAACAAGGAGGGGTCATGAAAAAATTCATATAAATAGACGAAAATCGATATTTTTTAAGATCTTAGAAACATTTTGCATACCGTAGATATAATTTAATGGGGGATGAATTTAGCAAGTGCCTTTAATAGGGGGGTGTAATGTTTATAACGGCAGAACTCCGGAACTATTGCACGAATTGCTATAGAATTTGGCACAGTTATTTCTTGCTCTTCAGAAATAGTCATAAAGGTACTTTTGTAGAGGAGGAAGCGTAACAAGTATCATTAACCAGGGGAGGCTATGAAAAAACTCAGAATCGATAATTTTTGAAGATCATGCAAACATTTTCCATACCTTAGATATGATATATATGGGGGGTGGATGTAGCAAGTTCATTCAAAAAGGGCCATGTAACGAAATACCTCCAACACTACTCAACGGATGCTATCACACTTGGCACAGCTGCTTTTTGCTCATCAGAGATATTGGTAAGGGTTTTTTTTATGGGTCATGGAAAAATTTATTTAATTTGACGAGAATCGATACTGTAGACCATAGATACTTTTTGTGCAACTTAAGGTATTCGTGTGGGGTGGATGTAGTACGTCCCTCTAAAAAGGCGATGTAATGTTTGTAACGGCACAACTCCGGAACTACTGAACGGATTGCTATAAAATTTTCCACAGATACTTCTTGCTCTTCAGAGATGATCATTACGACATTTTCAGGGGGAAAGTATGTAGGAAGTGTCCCTAACGTGGAGGGAGAGGGTCAATAACGAAATTTATATAATTTGAAGTGAATCGACATTTAGACTAGAAGGAGGGGTTTTTGAAAATAAATTTTAATCTCCCATTTTTTATAAAACAAGAGAGTGGCAAGAGTTTCAAGGTCGTATTTTTCTTCAAATAATTTCAAAGGATCTGGTTCCATTTTGCCGGGAAATTCAAAGAACTAAGGGAAAATAATCTTTATCTGTTTATGAATGCGAGTGTATTTAAGTCTCAGCATAACTACGAAACAAATAAACGAATCGTCACCGAGTTTGGCACATGTACCAAAGGTGGGAATCAATATTTTTTGAAAAGCACAGATACTTTCTACACTACTCAGTGTAATCATGAAGGAAATCTTAAGTAAGTGCACCGTCAAAATGGAAGTCCAATTAAAATTGATTATAAGGTTGTTTTGAGGGTGAGTACAGTATATTTCTAGCAACTAAATGAGGTTCACAAAACTATTCACAAGAGGGAGGGGGAATAAGTATTCTCAACATTGATCTGAATTGACGAAATCATACAATAAATGTGCAGTTTATTATGTAAATTGAGAAAACTGTCGACTCAAGGTGATGGAAATAAGTTTACAAAAACATTTGTATTAACTGAATCATTATTCTATAGGTTTTCCTCCCCGATGAATGACCAAAATGGTTAAAGCTTTGGTAAAATAAATTATATAAAAACGTTATTCTATAGTACGAATGTAGTTATGATGTTAAACAGCCTTTCGTTATGAAATAATCATTATCAGATGGAAAATTTTGAGCAATTAACGATGTTAAAAAAATTATAAAGAGGAGGGAGTAGCAAGTGTTCATAGCCATGGAAGCCAAAGGTATTGTAAATTGAATGTGACGAGGAAGTACGGAAGTACGTTACAAGCACATATACATATGAAACTCGGAGGTTGCTAAGAAGGTATTTATAGAGAGAAAGGTGTTTTAAAAGTTTCTAACAAAAGGTGTTCAAATATACCCAATTTGTCGAGAATACCATGAAAATTATGATTATTGTGAGATCTGAGATGGGACACTGATCATTCGCAATCTGAACATGAACGGAGTATTGTTCAATCGGGTTGTCGTCTAAGTTATGTTTCACTACAAGAGTATTTCACTAAGCAGGACAACTTCGAGAATTTTTTTCGGCCTTCCCTTCACGAAACATTTCCGAGTAACGCCGGGTAATTCAGCTAGTATTACTATAACATTAAAATATTACTGTAGATTCTCAAAAAACAACTGTTCAATGAATACAAATCAGCAATGAATCAGCAGCATAAAACATGCAGTAGGATTATTATTTTTATTATTATTGACATCACTACATCACCGGCACGGTATTACTGCATTACCGACTGTGTAAATTGCATTTTTTTTAAATAAATTTCAATTCATTGACGTTCTTTTATTCTTCCGGTCGCACTTATCATAAAATAGCTCAAACCGCAGCACCGTCTTTTATCAATATCACCTAAGACATCCGTACGAAGCACGCATCGTTCGTTTTGTGTTTTCTTCTTCCACGTTGCACGTACCGGTGTTGTACATATTGTCATTCTATATGGTTGTGTGGAAATTTTGACACTCATCGCCCTGTAACTACGGAACCGGAAGTCGGATCCGGATGAAATTTCACAGTAGCTTTAAAGATAATATGAGCTTTAATTTTGTGAAAATCGGTTCAAGCATCGCTGAGAAATCGAAGTGAGCTCCATTTTTGGAGCTTTTCTTCGTTATTTTCGGAGCTAGCGGAACAAGAAGAATGGGGACCAGTAGTGTCGAATTAAGTTTTTATGCCCACAAACTAACAAGTACCTTTTTCGACCATCGTTCGTGAAAAAATACTCATGAAATTGGTAGTTTTTCACTTATCACGTTTTTGTTCCGGAACCGAATGTCGGATCTGGATAAAATTGTTATAGGACCTTTCATTTGAATCTTAGTTTGTGAAAATCAGTTCAGCCGTTTCAGAGAAAATTGAGTGCAAACTTATTCTCAAATTTTCATATAATACCATGTATCTCCGGAACCGGAAGTCGGATCCAAATGAAATTTGGAATATTAGACCTTTTATTGGAATCTAAGTTTGTGAAAATCGGTTCAGTCATCTCTGAAAATAGTGAGTACATTTTATAATAATTGTTTGTGCGTTGTGCGTCCTGTATATCCGGAACCGGAAGTCGGATCGGAATGAAATTCAATAGCATGAAATTTACACAACATGTAAATCAATAGTACTATGAAGTGAACATCAGATGAATCTAAAATACGATTGAAAACCATCGCCGCTGTAAAACTAAATTGAAACTTATTAATTTTTCAATGAATTAGACTGTATGTTTAAATTTACGTTTAATTTTACTTTTAAAATATATTGAAAAATAAAGAATAGTTAAGTATCTTTACATACATTTTACTGCTCCAAATATATGCATGCAAATGAAAGTAACAAAATATTTCTTTCTGTGTAGTTTAAACGCCAACAAACATCAATCCTTCGGCAAAAAGCTCTCTGTAAATTACAGAAGATCACATAAATTCGGGTAGACAAATTAGCACATCGTCAAAATAATTAAATGCATTCAGTTGCCCCTTTAATGCCGACGAGATTTTCCAACATACAATTTCCCAATGATCAAAAACAACTCCGAACATATTTCAATTATTGAAATAATCATCACACAGACGTTTAAATTATGCTGTGATGCGCTTAATTCCACCCCGTCTCCCACGGGGGGGAGGGCTATCTTCCGGCTTCGCACTAGGAATGATGCCAAATCGAGGACATCAAAAACACGTCGGGGTACTGCTTTTTAGTTTATTTTATTTATTTATTTATTTATATATTTTAATCAACAGACAAATTAAAGTCCTAATGATTATTTCTAAGAATATTCAAAAAATTCGCTTTTATTCTGCTACGAGGAAAATGGAAATCGAATCCCATCGATACGCCATTGAAGGTTCGCTGCAATCCAATAACGGCACCGTTGATTCCGTAGTTAGTACGACGTAGAGGCATTCTGAGGAGGTTGTTGTTGCGAAGAGCTCTAGAACGAACGTTGATGTTGATTTCACTAAGTAGTGCAGGGCAATCAATATTGTTCGTCAAAATATCGGCAATCAGCATTGCACGGAACAGATCTCGGCGTACTTGTAGAGTATCGAGTCCGATGAGCATCGCACGGCTTTCATAACTAGGCAGCTGGTGAGGGTTATTCCAGGGCAAACGACGAAGAGCGAAACGAACGAATCTGCGCTGTATTGATTCAAGTCTTAAAGCTCCATTATGGAAGTGAGGGTTCCATACTGACGAACAATATTCGAGTGTTGACCGTACAAGCGAGCAGTAGAGAGATTTCAAACAATATATATCTGTGAATTGCTTGGCGGTTCTCATGACAAATCCTAGACAACGAGAAGCTTTTGCCACGATGTACGAAATATGCTGCTTGTAATTCAATTGTTCGTCGAGAAGAACGCCAAGATCTTTGACACAATTGACTCTATCAATCACTGATCCTCGAAGACAATAATTGAAACGAATTGGTGTTTTTTTTCGTGTGAAGGTGATAATCGAGCATTTGCTGATATTTAGCGACATTTTATTAATTTCACACCACTCGGAGAAAATTTCAAGCTCACTTTGAAGGAGACAGGCATCTTCAAGAGTCTTGATAATTTGGAATAACTTTAGGTCGTCCGCGAAAGATAATCGTGCACCTTTCAATGAAAAGTTCACGTCGTTGAAATACAGTAGAAATATCAGTGGTCCGAGATGACTGCCTTGTGGAATACCAGAAAAAGCAAAAAACTCCTTGGAAACATTTTCATTGATCTTAACCGCCAGCCGTCGATTGCAAAGATACGATTGAATCCACCGAAGAATGTTGGAACCGAAGCCCAGTCTGTCCAATTTGGCAATAGTGATAGCGTGATTAATTTTATCAAAAGCAGCAGAGAGATCCGTGTAGACAACGTCCGTTTGATGACCTTTAGACATAGCATCCGTTATAAACGTCGTGAAAGTTAGTAAGTTAGTGGCCGTTGAGCGTTTCGGCATGAACCCGTGTTGAGTTTCAACGATGTACTGCTTGCAGTGATTAAAAATAGGTTCCAAAACGATAAGCTCAAACAATTTAGGAATGGCGCTAAGAGCGGTGATACCACGGTAATTGTCGACGTTCTTCTTGTCTCCTTTTTTGTGCACAGGAAACATATAAGCAGATTTCCAGATATCAGGAAATACTCCAGTCATGAGTGACAGTCGGAACAGAAGACATAGAGGTACTATAATACCACTAGAGCATCGCTTCAAAATAACTGCCGGGATACCGTCGGGTCCAGCAGAGTATGAAGACTTCATTTTTGCGATTGCTGTTTTTACGGAACTTGCGCTTATGTTCATTGAATTCATTGACTGTCCCAAAACGGGAACGTTAAGTGCCGCCTGGGTGATTTGGGAAGGTGCTAAGATTTCTCTAGAAAATATCTCAGAGAATTTTCTCATGAACATTTCGCAAATTTCCTGCATGCTAGAACTTGTCTGTTCATTGTAAAACATAGATGAAGGAAGATCTGACTCCTTCCTTTGCTCGTTAACGTGCTTCCAGAATGATTTTGGATTAGACTTTAATCTCCTCTGTACACAGCGTAAATAGTTGGCATAGCAACGTTAGCTGTCTTTTTGTAAACTTTGTTGATTTCTACGTAGTTTCGCCGGAGCAACAAACCTCCGTTCTTAGAATATTTCTTTAGTGCTGTCCTTTTTAAACTTTTCAGTCGTCGTAGTTCTACGGTTTGCCACGGTACTTGTTCGGGTGGCTTACTAATTTGTTTAGGGACATATTGGTCAATAGCATACATCAGAACGTTGGAAAATGTTTGAGCTGCAAGATTAACATCGCCATTGTCAAGAATTTCACTCCAGTCAATGCTTGTAAGAAATGCAATAATACTATTGTGGTCAGCTCTTTTAAAATTATATCTGACGATGTGAGATATCTTGCAATTGTTCAACGATCGATTCCATTCAAGCCCAATGTGCAGAGGAGGATGATGCCTAACGGACTTCACCAGAGGAGAGGGTGCTGCGCTGATTTTAGGTGCACAGTCCGAGTTGCTTGAAAAACATAGATCGAGGATTCTATTGTGCTCATTTTTAACGTGATTTACTTGACGCAGTAAATTAAAACTGTACCGATCAAGCAAGTTGATAATACCAGCGTGAAACGAGGAATGCATTGGATCTGCAAACAGAAAACCATCGGAAGCTGTGAGCCATTTCAGGCTTGGAAAGTTGAAATCACCGACGATAAGTATTTCATCTGCCGGATGCATATGGGCAGCAATGACATCTTCTAATGACTGAATATGCGAGTCAATCAATGATAAATCGCGAGTCCGATTCGGTGGAATATAAACCACACAGAGAAACAACGAACAGTCGCTCAGTTTAATTTGCACCCATACCTGCTCGACACAACTCCCAGATGCGCTAATAATTAGCCGTCCTTTCAAGCGGCGGTGAATAGCAACGAGCACGCCACCACCGAAACTCTTCGAACTGTTGCATGGGTTACGATCGCCACGGAAAACTTCATAATTGGTGCCAAATGCTTGCGTAGAGAGGGTACTATCACTCAGCCAAGTTTCCGTTAACGCGATAATATCAAAACATTCATCCGAACATGCCAGTAAGTAATCGGTCAGGCATGTATTCATACCGCCGACGTTTTGGTAATACAATAGAACCGATTGCGGGCTGGAAGCAGGAAAGAAGTCAATGCCGGTATTGTCCAAACGTTTTGTATACTTGCCGGCGGTGGCGGGTTGGAAGACCTCATCACCGATCTCGCACACAGGACCGGGACGTCTGATGAGCGCTGGCTGCAATGGCTCGACTGTAGCGAGCGGGTCAGAGGCTTCCATAAAACCAACTGCGGTGCGTCCCGGTGTCTGGATTGAAAAAAATCGAACTGGAACCGGAAAACGAATCAGCACAAGCAAAACTAGAAATTGACGAATACTTGCCAAGGTGGAAAGTTTGGAAGCCCCCTTCACCACATCACATTTAGTGTAGTGTAAAACAGATCTCCTCTCGCTCCTCCATCGTTCCCGCATTAATGCAATGTTCGTCGAGTGGTTTGTAAATAGTAGAGGCTTAGTCGCTCGGTGATTTGATCATTTCGGGTATTTGTGTTGTAGTTGGAAATATTTGCGTTTGGGGCTTCACCCGCCGACAAACTGCTTCGCACCGTGAATTGGAATGAGGGTGTGTGTGTCAGGAATTTTTTTTTTGTTGTGCTCCCATAATTTAATTTTGTTCTGTTCAATTATCTGGTTATAAAGGTGAAATATTAGTTGTGAACTGATAAAGTAAATTATAATGTATATTGGATAATTAAATCAATTGTGTTTCAGCTATAACCAATGGAAATGACTTTGGTTGTTAAAACCGACCATGCGACAATCAGCAGAAAATCCATTTTCATGCGAACTCTTGGTAGGCTATGAGTTCGGCACAAATCTGACAACTGGCTTTGACTCGAGCAATGTATTTCTAACCCTAGGCATCCGGTGGGTTGATGAACGACAATGTCTAATCAAAAACCAATTACATCAACTTCGTTCATTTGTCATTGCTAACGAGGAAAATTGTTTCTAGAAATGTTTCCGTCCCCCGGTTGATACCGGATGGATGGAGTGAAAATCCGTACAAGATGAAGTTAGAGACCAACACGTGCCGCAATGCGAAAATTGGAGTGAATAGATGAGAAAGACAACTTTGTATCCATCGACTACCGAAAAAAAACAGGTGGGTTCCGCTACGACGCAAACGAAAAACTTCTTGGGCAGGATACCGAATCCAGAAGTTAAGGTTTAGTGCCTCAAGCGCTTAGTTTAATGGGAATTCAAATGTAGTCAGCTAGACATATTTTCCATCAATGCTTTGAAAAAAGTGTTTGGGAACGAAGGCAGGTGCGTTCTTCACTTTAAGCGGTTTGCGGTTGAATGCCAATGTCAAAAAATCCGTGGAAAGACTTTCAAGGACACATGTGCACGACGGTTATGCAGCTAATACCCTTGAATCCCCGTGATTAATTTCAAACGGTGATGAAGCAGATGGTTCCAGTGTTGCAGCGATGAATTCACCGAGCTACAGGAGGGTGATCCTTGCGTGAAGTCCAAGTGCGTTCGAAAAGGATAAACCATAAATTCTCTTGTATGATGTGGATTTACTCAGACCAATATCGACACGGACAGTATCGTTTCCATATTGGTAGCCTTCTCGGTGGTCGGATGTGAATCACCAGTCAGATTGAACCGTCGCGGGGGCACCAGCTACTGCTACTGTAAGCCGTGTTGTGTGATTTACAACCACGACCACCGGGTTTCGTTTGGAATTGCTGCGTCCATTTCCATCTACGGGCAGCTACTCCGTCCATCAGCGTCCAGCCGGAACAATGGTGCAGGGAAAATTTATTGCAGCTATTGAGCGCAATTGATAATTAGTCTCTTGATTACAATGGTTAAACTGTAGCAGGGCGGGGCCCAGCTGAACGGAAAGGTTCTAATTACTGTTGATTATGTGAAACTGGATGAAAAATTGTTCTATCAAAAGGCTTGTGAAATTGACTTGCCTCATTGAATCAGCATTACCAGGAATCGGTTTAATCGAAAAGTAGTTCTAGTTTGCATATTGTTGCTGGATACCGCCGACTGGAACGATTTCCATTGACTTTGGTTAGGGATGTCCTTTTTACTGCCGTTCGTGAAGACTTCTACTGTGTTATACCGAGCAAAACAAATTAAGGGATTAGTTTGACAAAAAACATACACCAAATACAAACACGTAGTGTTGCCATTATATCACACTCTGTAGGGAAACTATTAAAAAAAATAACACAAGTGGAGAAATTAATGACTGATCACTACAACTAAAATTATAGCGCATTTGCTTACTGATTAGCGTATACTGAATTATTCATTCTACATTGGAGTGTTTGTAACCAACGAGGGATCTAATTTCCGGAAGCGTGAGAGATGCGCATTGCTTTACCTGAGTGAGATAAAATTATAGTCATAATCAAGCGTTTTTCAACCGATGGGTGCACAAATCTCCCTTTTGTCCATTATTGATGCAATAGTTGAGTGGATGTCATAGGTTACAGTTTGGAGCATTTTGTCTGACGAGGGCTTTGGTTCGGTTCAATGCTTTGGATGGCAGTTTTTTTTTCGAAATGGTATTTCAGCTGGTGCAGCGGGAAGAAACTTTTCACGAGCGGATAGGTGATGAAGCAAATGTTCAAATTTTAATAACGTATTTTCACTCCACGATTATTGACAAAATACTGCGATTAATCTCGCGTCTGACACTAATGTCTCATAACACTAATAACACCAAGCCTAAATATGTTAAGCGAAGCACCAAGCCTGGAAAAAAGTTGGAACGGTAAATTCGAGCTATCATAGCTCAGCTGCTACTTGACCGATTTCGATAAATTTTACACCTTCGAATTTTGTGAAGTATGTCATTATTGACGACCGTTTAGAAAAAACTAATGAAATTTGATTTTTCCTGTTACAAGTTTCTTGTCAAGCTCAAAATAAAGATCCCGTAAAGTATGGATCCCGGAAAGACAAAAACCGCTGCCATTTCGCAATGGTTCAGAATCTGTCAATTTTTATGGCTGCGTCTTGTTGTGTACACTCTTCTCTAACCACTTGTGCAGTTGTTTATTCGTTTTCATTAATTTGTTTCGAAATGCGTGGACTTTCAGCAGAACAACGTCGAAAAATTGTGTACGAATGGTGCACAGAACGCGGACTGTCACTGAGAAAGATAGCAAAAATGGAAGGAGTAAGTGAAAAAGCCGTGCGAAATGCAATCAGGAAGTTCGGTGATTATAACACCTTTGAGGATAAACCGAAAACGGGTCGAAAAAAAGGTCCTGCCTCAGTTGGATAAAAGTATACTGAAGGCGTTCCAGCAAAAGAAGGAGGTTTCAGTTCGGAATGTGGATAAAAAAGTGGGAACTTCGAAGTCAAATGTTCTTCGTGCTAAAGAACGTTTGAATCTTCGAACCTATAAGAAGCAGAAACAATCAAAACGTAATCCGAAACAAGAAGCATCGATCGGGCCGAGGTTTCGAAAGCTGTACAATACGATTGTTGCTGGGAATTTGAACTGCATAATCATGGGCGACGAAACCTACGTGAAACTCGATTACAAATCCTTGCCGGGACCACAATATTATACGGTGCGAGAAGGGCAAGTGTGAAACCAGTCCGAGACATCGATTGAAGTCGAAAAATTTGATAAGAAAGCTATGGTCTGGCAAGCAATTTGTAGCTACGGTAAGATTTCGGACCCCTTCATCGCCACTGCTTTAATGAACAGCGAAATATTCATCAAGGAATGTTTACAAAAACGACTTATACCCATGATTCGAAGCCACAAGGATCCTGTTGTCTTCTGGCTAGATCTTGCTTCTTGCCACTACTCGAAATCAACGGTAAAATGGTACACTACCAAAAATGTCACTTTCGTCCCAAAAGACATGAATCCACCAAATTGCCCACAACTTCGACCAATTGAGGAATTTTGGGCATTAACGAAAGCACATCTTAGGAAACATGTCTCGGCAGCCGAAACCATTCAACAGTTCGAAAAAGATTGGAAAAAAGTGTCAAAACTTGTTGCCAAGAAGTACGGAATTTAATGAGGAACGTTCGCAAGAAGGTGCGCCAGCTAGTCTACAATGGCTAAGTAGCAAATGTTGAGAATAATACTCTGTTGTTGTAGTCTAATATTATCAGTATATCGAAAAAAATTTGAATATCTAACACTTGTGAATTATTTCCAGCGAAATCAAAGTGCGTCCATACTTTCTGGGACAGTCTTTATGCCCTATCTGCATTCATGTGGCATCAACGTCGCATATAAAATATTGAAAACTTCAACTTTATCGAGTCATAACTTTGTTGTTAGCCAACCGACTGATTTTTGTCGTGAATACGACTTACTTTACTATGGGGTGCCTTTTCAAAACTTACCCTCTGAGAGAGTGATAAATTTTTGATCGTGAATATCTCTTGTTGTATCTAACGAATCAACATAATTTTTGCTACATGCCATCGGAAATATGATCACAATTTTATGAAAAAATATTTAGTTGTGTGACATAATCTCAAATAGTTCAAAATTAAACTTTTCTGAAATGTTTGGTATAAACGAGTATCAAAGAGGATAATTCATAAGGCGCGTTTGCCTTTCTCGTATTTTGAAAGCTCATAGTTCAGTGATACGTGAAAGGATTTATATAATCTAACTACCATTAGAATCGAAATTTTTCAACTTAAACGTGTATAGCAACAGCGTTGAAGTATTTCAATAGTACACTTTTGAAAATCCTGTCTCATTTGACCCATGTCAACACCAGCCAATCAGAACGCGTTCTGAGGAAGAGAACAAAATATCTGCTGCTGTACAAAAAAAATCGTTCGAGAGAAAGTTCCGAACAGTGCTTAATATCGGTCCTTCTGAAAGGCAGGAATGAATCCCGTACAGCATCCGGATAGTTTCTGTCAATGAAATGCAAATCCGAAATGAAATAATCGAAATTAAAATTCTATATGCTGATATTTTTATAGCCGTTAGGACCGCCCATTAGTGAAAAAGCTGTTGTTCGCAGTTTGATTAGATTTGTGCACTTTTCGCTGTGTGAAATTCACAGTAATCGAAATCAAGTGAAGCCTTCTTTGTTTTTGCGAAAAATGTGCCGAAGGGGAGTCCAGTTATGTCTCTGACATTACCCACCCGCCTTTTTGCAAGTATGGCGCTCTCAGGCATGAAACGCCGAGATCGAGAGTCAACTCTATTTTTTTTTTGAATAAAATCGACTCTCGGACGTTGAATTTTGAGATCCCCGAAATCGAACGTCGAGATATGGTGTTATTTCGATGTTTCAAGTAATTCTAAGATATTTGGCTAAAAAAATAAGTTTCCGATTTCTGTAGATTTTTTTTCAAAAAAAAAATAACTGTTCACGCTTATATGAGTCCGCCTAGGCTTGATTTTCCGTTCTAAATTTATAACTTTCACCATTATATTTACGTCTCGACAGTGCATAGCAGTCAATGTTGAACTGTTATGCCACCAGTTCAACATAAACCGCCGAGGCTAAGACGAAACGTAAACATAATGAAATTGGTTATGTGTCCTAGCACAAACAAGGTTAATTCCTAAATGACTTTCACCGCCGGCTGACACCACTTACCCCCCTACCGCTTTACGAAATTAGAGATGATCCGAAAATATTGGCACTCTACTGTATAATTATAATGGTAGTAGTAATGATAAAAATCCAATCACAAAGAATGTTTCATGCTGTTGGTTAAAAAGTATCACCCTATGAATTTTATATACAAAACTAACATAAGTGTAGGATTTCATTCATTAAAAAAGCATTCAAATGGAGAGGTTGTGTTTCGAGACGAAGACAAATGTAAGCTGCAGGTAGATAACCTGTTAGTGCTAATCGCAAAGGCGCAAAGCCAATATTCGGGGCGATTCCATTTTCAAAAATACCTGGAATAGTGGAACTGACTTCACTGAAAAAAAAGGGCCTATCCGATCTGAGAGCTGTTTCATTCTGTAGGTTACACTAGATCATGCACTAGCTTTCATGTTTTTAAAAATCAAACAAAATTGTTTGAAGAATACCATTTCTTTTTTATATTCGAATAAGAGAGATATGAGAAAGACATCATTACACCACTAGGTAGATACAAACAGGTATTACGTATTCCGTGAGATTTTTTGTGCTAAAATCGGAATTCTACTTTTTCTGAATTGTAAAACAAGTATATGATAGATTTTCGAGTGGAATTTACTATTAAAAAATTCAAATAATTTTCGAGTTCTATACATTAATTATAAGTTAATACATTATTTATTGCTTGTAAAACAAAAAAAAATCAAACAATGCATTATTTTAAAAATGTATTTGTTTTCTTTTGCCACGGATTAGTATTTTTCAAAAAATTATTAACTATTAAAATTCTTATACTTTTACGTTCTATTTCTTATTGTACAAAGCCATTGAAATTATTTAAAATTTCTGTGTTGTCACAAAACTTATTTTACTATTAAAATTGAAATTCTACGTCTCTATGAAATAGATGAAATCAACACGGGTTGCAATATATTCACTTTGATTTTCAGAAACTTTGAAACGCACTATATCTATCGGAAATTTGAAAATTTCCGATCTTTTGCCGATGTTTTTGAGATTCTACGGAAAATCTAAAACAAAATTTGCGTTTGGGTGGTGCATAAAAATTGTTTAGATCTTTTGTCCAATACAAAAATATAATTATTTTTAGAGTCTAGGTATATTTACCAAAATTATTAAGATTGTCAGTGAACTCCAAGTTTCGGTTTTTTGTAAATTTAGTTCATAATCAATTTTCAACTAAAAAAATATGGAAACAAATATATGTTAATATAATAGAAATTCTCTGTATTTGTACCAAATTTCTTGATTTTCTCCAAGGTGGCTGAACCGATTTCAACAAAGAGTTTCCGATGGTATTTCGATACTGAAATTCCACTATGCTTCTATTCGACACCGAAGTGATTCGGCAAAATTTAATTATTATATTTTCATCAATAATAAAATCTCTACTGAATAAATTCGCAGCTGGATCACAACTGAGAAGTAATGATAGTGATATTTTCGATACTTGCAGTAAGGACAATACAAACATCAATATTTTTCCTCATTCCAAATAGTGATTATTGCGACGAAAGGCTCTTTTAATTCCAGCTGATTGATTACACTGCACTATTTCGATTGAACCTAATAGAACATTACTTAGCATGAATTTGATTTATAGAAGAAAAAGGAGCGCAGTATATTGCATGTTTGAACACAGTGTTTGACTTGGCGTAGCAAAAAACCTGCGCTCCTGTTACTTCTGTAAACTATAGTCAAGCTAAATTGAGTAATACTTTTCATTAAGCAGCTTTGTGATTATATTTTTGTTCGACCATTCGACCCAGTTCGTCGAGTACGCAAAATGTCTATGTGTGTGCATTTGTGTATGTGTGTATGAAACGCTTTTTGCACTAACTTTGCTCGGAGATGGCTGCACCGACTTCCGCAAACTTAATTTCAAATAAAAGATCTTGTAGTCCCATCCAAAATTCCTGAATATTGTTTGGATACGACTCCCTGAATTATGGAAAAAAAATGAGCAAAACAATGGAAATCTGTGTGTTAACTTTTCTTGGAGATGGCTGTACAAAATTAGATTCAAATGAAAGGTCTTATGATCCCATAGGAAACTCCTGAATTTCATCTTGATCCGATTTACGTTTTTTGAATTACAGGGTGATTAGTGTAAAAATTACTTACTCACTTTGTTCAAAGATGGCATTACCGATTTTTACAAACTAGGATTTAAATGAATGGTTTTATAGTCCCATATAAAACTTCTGAATTTCATCTGGATCTGACTTCCAGTTCCGGAATTACAGGATCAAGAGTGTTGATCATTATAAGCATTTAAGCAGAGCAGTGATGCCAAACACGGAAAAAATGAGTTCATCTGTATCTGACTACCGGCTTCAAAATTACAATGTGACGAATGTCCAAAATTTTAAACCATTTTTAAAAGCGGTGGAACGGAAGAAGAAAACACAACGCCGCTTCTACACACGAAGCACACCGTGTGCGATTTCGTACACGGGGTACAGAAAGGCCTTATTATTACCATACAAACTAACCGTGACTGAACCGGCCGAATTTTGATTCATTTGTTATCCTATTGAATGAGTTCGAATTTTATCCGGATCCGACTTCCAGGATAATGAGAGGTAAAAATGTTTAACCTTCATATAGTTGACGGCACAAAAAAGTATGAAATTTCCGAAGCAGATGTTGAAACTACTGCAACTGTGACAGTCTCCCGATTTCGGCTCCGGAAACAGTTATCCAAAACGTTAAAATGAAACTTGCAAAGAAAGGCACCATTACACCACTAGATGGATTAAAACAGTCTATTTTTCGTTTCACTGCTCTGAACATTTTCATAAAGGTTCAGTTTTTTTTCATCGTTGAATTCATTCATCATGTATTCTTTCCAAATATCTCTGTTCGAGAATAATATCAGATATATTCAATGTTCGAACTTTTTTTTCTCAAATATCATCGAAGAGAATGTTCGGTTTTTTTTCATGTGAGAATCGTATTTGCAAAAAATCAATAGTGAATAGTTGATTTTCGACGTAGGACTACGTCTTTTTGACTATGCTCACCTGGGTACATTTTCAAAATTCAAATTAATTCATTCACGAAACGAAGGGAAGAAGTTGTAAGATTGTTCCTAATTCCACGTTTATTATCAAAACATTGTTTGAATAGTGAAAATATAGTCTCTTAACCAAAATTGGTTAGGTATCAAACAAATCGGCATTGTGAGCAGTTCGAGCGATTACATCATTCAGCTGCTGGTCGTTTGTATTGGAGAAAACGAAAAGTGGACAACGATGGGGAACATTATACAAAATTAGCCGTTTTAATGGCTCTAAATGTTATCTAAAGAACTATTAAGATTGCTTCTTTGAAAATCGAAGATAAAAATGATCAGTTTATTTCAAATCTAGAATAACTGTTCGCGGCACGAAGTTCGCACCAAACGAGCGCAAATGCTAGCATTTGGCTGCAACGCATTCCAGATAAATGTTCCGAAAAGTTTTTAATATTGTAGAGAATTTCATCATTTGGTTCTTTTGAATGTCAGAAAAGTATCTCGTACAGTATTTCGATAGTTTCTTTCTATGAAATATGTTTACCCGAAATAAAGTAATCGAATTCGAGCGATTGCGTCATCGAGCTGCTGGTCATTTGTATGTGAGAAAAAGAAAACGAAAAGTGGGAACATTATACAAAAATCGGTCGTTCTAATGGCTCTAAATGTTACGTAAAGATTACGTTTTTGCAAACCGGAGGCGAAAATCATCAGTTTAGTGTCAATCTAAAATAGTTTGATTAGCTTTGCGCACTTTCTTAGCGAAAAATTCGCACCAAACGAGCGCAAATAAAGCTCGTATTTGACTGCTTCGCGTTGGACTAAAATGTTCGAATGGTGTTCCACAATTTGGCCCTTCGGAAAGCAGAAATTGAATCCAGTGCAGCATTTTGATAGTTTCTTTCACTAAAGTATTGAAATATATGAAATATTGAAATATATGAGCGATTGTACGACTTGTGTTAGGATTATATTTATGTAATGATTTCTTCTAGGCTCGAACTCACAAATGACTTGGAATGGTGCCTTACTTCTTGGGATACAAACGTAATCATCCGTGATCAAATAGTCTTTTCCAGGATTCTAAAGTCTAGTGACTTTTCAGGACCCTAAAATTAACATAAAAAGTTAATTTAGAAAACTGTCTTAAACTACCGGTCCAATTCCAAGATTACAAACGAAATATTCCGAAACCGAATGGCCATTCTCAGGACTACACATCTCGAATGCAATCCTACGTCACTCTCGCGTTTATGTCACAACTCAATCAAGCTTTGTCTGAGTTCCCAACACACCGATGTTTTCCGACTATACTGTAGAATCTAGATTTAGCGCGAGACAATAGAAGACCTTCAGAACAATATCTAAGAGAAGCTTTCCAGATTATTTGTATGAACCAAGTAGAGTAAATTTATGTACATTCCGATGCCGAAATTACATCTTATTGGCACATAAAATACTTTCAGCGCTGATCCCCCATTCCGTCATTGATCATTAATAATTTGAACATACATTCGCGGTTTCAAGTGCCTTCCTTGAGGTACTCCGGTTCCTCGATGATAGAGAGGTTCAGAAAATTTTTGTACGGATTGCTCTAAGTAACGTGGAGAAACGTGTAGGATCATACATCCTATTCCGATGGCAGTCGTCTCTTCGATCTCGACTCTCCGTGCTTCATGAGTTTAGTTCCACCGAGACTTCACCGCAAAACGTCACTTATTGATTTTAGTTATTTAACATTACGATAATTTTTAGTTTTTTGCAACATTACGATAATTGAACTTGATTAACATTTGTGTTCACAATTATTCCGAATAAGTGACTCGCTGAATTTGTCTTTAACGTGCAAGAAAATTGCTCCATTAATTTTGATGAAATGGAAAAAACAAAAAAAAGATGATCCCATCCCATCAGCCCACCCACGCGTCTGTCTCGGCACGTGAAAAACCTCCGGAGTACACGAATCCATTGTCTAAACAGTGCAATAACATACTTTCCCAAATTTGTAAACCCGACGGTGTAGATGATGATGTTATTCCAAATGGTCCACCATATTTCAGAGCGCCGCGACCCTTCGGCTTGTTAGCTCCGTGTGGCAGCGGAGACGTGTCGTGAATGTTTTTTTTTCTCCTTTTTGTTGTTGTTGTTGTTGCTTTGTTTATGAGGATGTCTACTGTTTTCCCGACGCCTTCCACCGTCGTCGGTTCATAAACCAGTCAGTCAGCGCCACCGTCACCGGATGAAGCTTGGAGGATAGAGAAGTCGTTCCCGTAAAATAGTGACACCCGTGTGCTGTGTTGGCTTCTGGAAGCTGGATACTAATCTTGTCGGTGTCCCTGTTCCTGTCGGCTGTCGCCGCTGACGGGATGACAAAGTTGTTTCCATTTTTTTTGTTTTTCTTTTTTCGAAGGGTCTTGTTTTTTTTTCTTGCTCACGTACTCGCGATCCGAGGTAGGACCCCCGGTAGCCGTCCGTTTTTTGTTTGTCTGAGTGAAACAAATGTGTTTTTTAAAAGTTATTGGACATTTTTCGTGACCTTTTAAAAAAAAGATAATTAACTAACAAAGTATGCATTACTTAGATTTAGACTCTTACAAGGAAAATACTCTTCACTATCGGGTTATGAATTGAAAATAAAATAGTTCACTTTGTTTTCTTTCCTAGCATAAATTCTCGAATTAAATCAGTAACGATTTTGTAAGGAACTTCCCCGCATCATCCAGCCCTTCGCAACTCAATCAAATTCGGATCCTATCTTAATGTGAAACGTTACGAAGCTGGCTGCAATGAAGAACTTTCCAAAAGTCTCACATCGGGTAGTGATCCAATGCACCATTTCGTCTTTGTTTTCCCATGCAGACCGGCTTGCGACCGTGTGTCATGTTCCCATCACTCACGGTGGAATTAAATCTGTCACTCAGGCAAAGACACTCCGGCGCGCGGGATGTCTAGCGGGAAAAATGCCCCGTTTTCTCGCGGACATGTTAACCTCAATTCCGGCCAGTAGAATGGTGGTAGTGGAGGTAGTTTCGAATTTTGACATCTCCATTTGATTTCGGATCTGAAGCAAGAGCTTAAACTGTTCTCATAATTGTCAGCTGACGTGGATTACTTGTCATCAATAATTTCGAGTGTAATTTGTTATGTCACATGGAACAGTAAACGATTTAATCATTTCATAGCATTCTCACAGTAACCGACGCTAGATTTTCACTAGATTTCTCGTTGCTTTCGCAAACTACAGTGTCTGTGCCACCTGTTGCTATGACGATTTACCACGCCACGCATATTACATAAAGCTGGAAATTCTGGCTGGCTGGCTTGCTTGGATATGTACTTCTTCTTAGTTTACGTAACATGTTGGAAGCTGACAAACGGATGAAATTGAGTTCGAGCGTTGCAAACATCAATCACGGATAGGACGTTGGTAGAAAACTAACGTGGAGGAGGAGGAGAAATGACTTTTTTGTCATTTCAGCGATGAAAATTCAAGAACTCTATTGCAAACCCATCTAATTGCATATTCATTTTTCATTGCGAAAAATAAATAAATGATCGATTGATTTTTAATTTTTTTAATTCAAAAATATAATTTTTAGACACACTGCGTAAGCTTTAAGATGCCAGGGAAAGATTTTAATATAATTACAATAACGTTAAATTGCTGATTCTGTCGGAAGAATGTCTTCAACTTGAAATTGTACTCTGCTTGCACTTTTTATAAATGAATTGAAGGGGGCCGGGTATAGTGTGATGGGTAAGTCAATGTCTTTCCCGCAGCTACCACCTGGGTTCGACTCCCAACCTCGTAAATGTGGTAAAAAAATTTTCTGGCCCGAAGAGGCAAATGATCTTAAGGTTAAAACCACTATTTAAAAAAAAGTGAACTGATTAAAGATTACTGAATAGGTTCTTATCCAATTCGTTGCTTTTGGATTTCCGAAAGGGACCTTCGGACCAAAGGAGTCCTTCAAAGTAGTTTTCGAGATTTCCCTTTGTTAGGGAAAACGTGAATTCGCAGAGAAAAATATTGTAAAAGTAACTTAATTTTATTGAAATAATGACAGGCACACTAGATATTTGATTTTTCTCTATAAGGACGGTCATCGATTTTTTCCGGTGAAAATAATAACTGATCGGTGCATTTAACCGGACGTTTGACCTACTAAGGTGTTCGGTCATCCTCAGCGGCTATCTAAAAACATATATTTGTCACGTAAGCTATTTCTAAGCATTGAATTTTAACACTTAACTTACATGCTAATGACGTCTACACTACAACACTTCATATTTTCAACTGTCTTGTCTTTTGCGCTCTCTCTGTCTCTTAGCTGTTTTGACTGCATAGAGGTTTTTACATTTTATCAACTAGTATGCTGATCGAAACTTTATCGAATCTCGTTGAAGGGTAAACGTGTTCGACTCTAGTTTGGTGAATATATGACTTTCCTTTACATATTGGTTTTGAGAAGTGGAGAAAATCCCCCTGGAGTTAGTTTCTGTCAAACTTGCTCTCCAACAGGCATAAAACCTCCTCATCTTTTGCATCAACAGATAACAATTATCGAAATGACACATCTTTCTTCTACTTAATTCAATATTGATTATACTTGTTAGACTAAAACTAACAAATTCTAATTAGACCACAATCTGGGGAACAGCTTTCTAATAAAATTACGTGATAGATAGAAGTCAAAAGCAAAGGGTTCGTTGAGTCCGTAGTTAGATCTAGCTCGGGGAATCCAAGTGAAGGAATAGGTGCGAAGATTGCGACGATGAATATTTAATTGTAACAGCTGTAAGAGCTCAAAGCAATCGATTCGTGACTCAAGAAGATCTGCTACAAAAACTACCTTGTAAACATCGCGGCGGATAGATAATAAATCGAGGTCAATCAGTTTACATCTGTTTCTCCATGGAAGACAACGAAGTGCGAAACGGATAAATTTGCGTTGAAATGCTTTAATACGTTGGATATCATTTTGGTAATAGGGTGACCAACCGAAACCGAAACATACTCAAGCGTAGAGCGCACCAAAGCGCAATAAAGTTTTCAAAGTCTTTCATAACGCGTAAAATGAATCCTAACTGCTTGGTGGCTTTGAAGATAGTAAATTCAATATGCTACTTGAAATGCGACTTATACTCTAGAAGGACAACCAGATTTTTACCCGATGATCTGCGTACGAGAAATATTGTAGTCAAGACTAGAAGCAATGACTGAACATTTGAAGGCATTCAAAACCATTCCATTAATATAACACCAATTAGTCAATTTATCCAATTGCTCATGTAAGAACTCTGAATCAGTTGTTGATTTGATAATATGAAATAGTTTGAAGTCATCAGCAAAAGATAATTTCACGCACTTGATCGAAAAATTTAAATCGTTGAGATAAAGTAAAAATATGAACGGTCCAAGATGACTTCCTCGAGGAACTCCAGAGGTAACGGCGAACATTCTCCTATTTTCACTGTCATTTCGCGGCCAGATAGATATGATTGAAGCCAATTCAAAAATAAACCGCTGAATCCCAGCTTACTCAACTTAGAAACTGCTATGTGATGATTGATCGGAGTATATTGAATCAACTTGCAGTCGTGAATACAAAGATCGTATGATGAAGCCTACACTCCATATTACATTTGTGGAGGTCGAACGTTTGAGCATAAATCCATATGTAGTCAGTCAGAGCAACTATGAGCTATAAAATCCAGAGCTGTAATTTTCAACAGCTTCGATATAACGCATAAGCCAGATGTAACTCAGTTTTGTCCACCACTCACTAGTCACACTGCCGGCTTCGATCACAGCCAGGCGTTGACTAAGCAAAAAAAGTCTGGCACATTTAATAAAAGTAGTATAAATAGCACATTTGCTGATCGGGTGGCGTTAAGTCTAAGGTGCGGGCTTTGAACTTAGGAGATGAAGATAAATGAAACCTGCTTTGCAGAAACATCGCAAATATGAGTTTATTTATTCCTTCAGAGTTTCAAGAATATCTGACTTTCAATGATTTTTTTTTTTGATTACCGTTTCTGTCAGTTGCATTTTATTCGAAAACCTTTTTTTAAAACTGAATACTTACTTATAAGCCTATATGATTTTCATGCAAACCAGCAACGTACTTTTTAGTATATTTTGGAGGGGAAAACAATAGCAGCATTACAATCACGTTGTTTATGATCGTAATATCTGAACTGATCCTCGTCCAGATGGCAATAAGAACAAGAAAATTTCCAGTTTTGAACAGTCTCGAGTCGTATTAAGAGAAAAAGATCCGTTTTTGCCTTTCTCATACAGAAAGATTATTTTATCACTGTAAAAACGGACTTTCAAACTGAACCTATCTACGGTGAACCTGAATTTGTTATGCATACTACTTCCGGTTGCGGAACTAAAGAGTGTTTTGATTTGTAGATTTGGTCAGTTTACGTTCGAACAAAAATTCTTGGGTATGTACTTCTTCTTAGTTTACAATGCTTGCTTGGCTTCATAGTTTACGTAACATGTTGGAAGCTGACAAACGGACGAAATTGAGTTCGAGCGTCAATCACGGATAGGACGTTGGTAGAGAACTAACGTGGAGGAGGAAAAATTACTTTTTTGTCATTTCAGCGATGAAAATTCAAGAACTCTATTGCAAACCCATTTAATTGCATATTCATTTTCATTGTGAAAAATAATTAAATGATCGATTGATGTTTAATTTTTTTTCATTCAAAAATATAATTTTTTAGGCACACTGTAAGCTTTAAGATGCCAGGGAAGATTTAAATATAATTAGAATAACATTGAATCGCTGATTCTGTCGGAAGAATGTCTTCAACTTGAAATTGTACTCTGCTGTGAGTTTCGAATGCCCTTAAGGGACGGGTAGGCTCTAACACTTTTGAAAAATCATTTATTATTTTCTTCGTATTTTGTCATAGTAAAACATTTTAAGAATATTCTGTGAAATTTTCAAGCCAATCAGAACAATACTCAGCAAGTTATGGGCATTTATCTTTGCTTATTTCATACTGCGAAGAAGTAAGAGCTCGGCACACAGGCCCAAGATTTCCGTTTCGATCGACTTAAACACTTGACAAAACATTCTTGAAATGTTTCATTATAACAAATTATAAAAGATTATATGATTTTTTTGAAATATTTGATCCTACGGGCTCCCTTGAGTAGTAAATTGTTTCCTTTGATTTTGTAGACAAAAAAATGTACACGCGTTTTTCTCAAAATCAGGTGTTGAAAGTCCGTGACCATCGTCATTCTAAAACTACTGAACCATTTTTTTTTTCAAATTTTACCCACACTTCCTACTCATAAAATACCAGACCCCAACGTTTTCATTTTCGTTGTTTGTTACTTTGGGGAGGTTTTACAGCTACAAAATTGCTGATTTTTTCATGAAAAATTGCACGCTACTAATTTTAACAATAAAATCAGCTGGAATATCTTTTAAGGAATCTATTAAGTCGAAAGAGCCAAAAAGGCAATTTTCAAAATTTCAAACTTTTGAAAAAGCCACACAATATTTTTTTAATAACAATAAATAGTACTTGAATAATGATTTTTGCCTTTCTCTATAGAAAGGTATTAGAATTGCTGGGAAAAACAATTTTAGAACGTTAGCCTTAGAGACCCATAGTGTTATATACGGTTCGACTCAGTTCGGCAAGATCGGAAAATGTCACTGAACTTCTGGTTCCGGAGATATGATGGTATAAGTGACGTAACCGACAGAACGTGTTGTTTTTGCCGTTCAATTTTCTCAGCGATGGCTCAACCGATTTCAACAAGCTTATGCTCGTTTAAAATCTACTGATGAGCCATTAATCGAGATTGAAGATCAAATTGCTGTGACTTTTGGTTCCGGAGATAAGATGGTACAAGTGATGTAACCGACAAAACACGTTGTTTTGAAAGCTTCTACTGAATTGTGGATGAAGTTCGAAAACCAAATGATTGTCACTTCTGGTTTTCAAGATATAATAGTTTAAGTGATGTAACCGACCAACCTCACATTGTTCATCGGTTGAATTTTCTCACAGATGACTGAATGAATTTTGATAAACTTATTTGAAACCTAACAATGGCAATTTAATTTGGAAGGATTGAGGCGAATATTTTCGGTTCGAGAGATGTAATGTTATATGTAACGTAACCGACAAATTCCAGTGTTTTTCAAAACAACAAAATTTCTTGTAGAAGAAAGAATCGAAACCTACTATCCTCTTACAAATGTGTTAATGAGGCTATTTAAATGGCAATAGAAAGCCATTGTCGCCCCTCCAGGTGGATTTAGAAGGAATTTTTTTTAAACAACTAATCAACTCCAAACGGCTTAAAGTGAATATCGTGATTATTTGTGTTACTATTATTTGTATCAGGTTAGTTATTACTTTCTAGTGCTGAGCACGCATCCAAGGCTAACGTTCTATAAAAATGCAGTTCGTTGTCGATTTTATAATTACTAAAACATCAAAGATCAATTCTACAATATGTAGTATTACCAATTATTTATGTGCAGAATGTTTTTAAAGTTCCATGATTGTGTTACGGGCAGTTGTATTGAAAATCAAATGTGAAACTTATTCATTAGAAATTATGTTTGCTATGTTTTTGTAAACATCAAATCAATTCTTGTTTACATTACGTAGTCGTTCCCATGAGTTTCACAATTGTTTTTTTGCTGATTTAATTGCTGCATTTGTAATGGGATCGATGCATGAGTTTTTGTATCAGTTGCACAATAATTGTGAATAAATGTTCGTGACAACGAAAGAACTTAAAGATATGTTGCACAACACAGAAAAATTGCGCTTTTTCCATAACACAACAGCCACTAGAATAGTAATATAAACTAATTTGATAAATTGCACAATCAGTAGAAAAATACAGGACAGAAATTTAACGTGCTACTTGGGTATTCTGTTCAAACATAGCTAGTATAATAATAATACGATTTATCGCAAATACCCGAAATTGAATTTTTGCGGTCAAACTTCCAATAAATTGTTCCGTCCAGGAGCTTGACGAGACGTACGTTGAACAATATTCAAAAGCTTTTAAATGTTCTCGTATTGGTATACTCGATGCGATGCAGGTCGCGTGAGCTGAGTTTTTAATTTGCCGATTATCAGGTTTGGGAACAGATACTAGGCGGACGGAGCCGAATCGGGTGAATATTGTGAGTCTTAAATCGTTGGTTTTATCATTGTCTTGCACGAACAAAATTTTATTTCGCTTCACGTGAGACTGTTTCGTTGCGATTTGACCCTTCTAGTAAAGCTGTTGAACACCTCCCTTTCTTCGAAATAGTCCGCGAATAGTACGCCATAGCAATCTTAGAAAACCGACGCAATAATCATTCCTACGAAGCAGTTATTGCCAGACACACAATCTATTCACTGGCGTACATTAACAGATCCAGGTTTCATAAAAATTTGTGAATCGGCATCAAGAGCCCATCCGAAATTTCATCAGTATGGTCAAACACGTTTCCGAAATGCACTCGCACTTATCATTACTTATACGGCACTCGACGGAGTTTTCTTCATCTGCAAAGTTTCGCGCTCGCGTGTTCTGTGGGCTCATAACTATCCTTATGGTATCTGATAGCTCACGTAGTTTCAAGAACGTGTTGAAATTATCTGGCAACGACTGATTTATTAGTATATGAGATCTCGATCGGCCATCAAAAATCCAAATGGACCTGTTCACATTTTTGTATAACCCTTTCACCCTTAATTCTGTCAAACTCATCTCTGACATAAACTTTGTTTCGTTCCAGGAATATTGCTTCCTGTTTATTTAGCAAAATTACATCGCACCGAAGCTAGCAGAACCTATCTCCTGTCGCTACAATTAACAAAACAAACTCGCAGCTCAGTTTAACTTCCAAAGTTGCGCTGTATTGTTCGGAAATTAGTGGGGAAGCACAACGTAACACAAAAATTCCGGTTCCGATTATAAAACAAATTATTCTACGCTATTGTAATAAGATCCACCGGAACCTGGCTAGCGGGGACCTTTCACGGTGGCCAAAAACTTCACAGACAAACGTACACGGCACCAATCGAATACCGATGATAGCTATTCTATCCGGAAATCATTTCGTCCCATTGTCTGTGGTACATCCTGGCAAAGTATCCTGCTCCGGCCGGAGGGGGTGGGGCCACCGGGATGTACCAACATTAGCCTACTGCAAATTTAATTACTGTGTTAAAATTCGCCAGCTAACTTTTGCCAATTAGGCGTTTTCCTGGAAACAAATTTTCGCCACGCTCACGGCAGACAAAAATTAACGCTCGCTTCAGTCACCGTCAAGCAGTCACATCAAGGTAGGCGATGGGATCTCGTCACGCAAAAAGTTTGCTTTTCAAGGAGCCTTGATGAGATTATTTATTGAATTCCTTTCGCTTGGTTCGTTGGACAAATTTGATCCTCCTGACAGCGGGAAGCGGAACAATCACGCACTCTAGTAACAATCAAAGTTAAGCCCTTAATCCACGGCACACTGGCTTGTTTGTGCCTGACTGCCAAAGTGTTGCCAAATCGTGCGTAATAAACAACCCTCGCTGGAGAGGCGTTTGAAAATTTTCTTCCGAGTCGTAAATCAAGTGTCACTCTTCACGTCATTCACCTTAACTTCGAACCAACCTGCGTAATAAATCATTTTCGCAATTTTCGCGCGGTTATTCCGCTCTTTACAAGCAGTTTGACGAAGAATTTTGTTTGTTTGTTTTTTTTTCGTACAATCATCACGTGACAACGATTGGACAAAACAGAAACCCGTAGCTTCCGTACTGCAATTAGTTTAATGGATAAAACACTCGGATCACGTGAGACGACTGACACAAATAAAGCCGGTGACGAAGTCATTTTTGATTAGCGTGAGTGGTTTATCCTGGAATTGTGATGGAATCATATTTAAATAGGCTACTTGTTTTAAACTTTGTAATTATTTAGTAATTGTGTTCATTTGTTGATTATGCAACTTGTTATCGATTAACCAGATTAGGGATGGATTGAACCTGTCAAGTAAAGTCCAGAGACAGAAGATCACACTCTTACCGATGGATTCGAATGAATGAGATGAGTTTGTATTGGATACATTATTCCCATAGAAGTACAATATTTAAAATGCTAGAAATTCATTATTTTGAAACATAAAATACAAGAACAGGTTCAGAAGATACAGAACCAGTACTGAAATAAGTACAAAAAACGGAAGATACAGAAAGTACAAGAACAGGTACAGAGAGTACAATATCAAGTTCAGAAAGTACAGTGAAAGGTACAGAAAGCACAGGAACAAGTGCAGACCAGTATAGGAACGAGTACAGGAACAAGTGCAGCAATTGATAATTTAAAGAAAGAAAAAAGCTTATTTTGTAACTCCCAAATTTATGCAAAGTGCACATACCCATTTTCACAATTATTTTACGTTTCGTCTTTGACTAATCAGTGCGTAGCAGCTTATGTTTAGCTGCTAGCGCGACCTGACGGCTTAACATAAACCGCTTTTATTAAAATTAAAATTATAATTATTGGAGAATTATTCAAACTAGCCTTGTTTTAGGCAGCACCGATTTGCTCATGTTGTTGTTCCACCGCAAATAAAGCTTTTCGAAGATTTCAGAATAAGATTCTGTAAATAATTCTGAAGCGTCCTCCATTTTTTACGAATGCAAATGAGGTGCACAGAATCACGAAAATAGACGGCTTGACCGATTATCACAAACTTAGATTCATATGAAAATTCATTTAAACTCAAATCTCAAGCCTGCTATTATTTTTTTTACGCATCGAATTTCCACGGAGCAAAGCAAATAAAAAAATAGATCGATTTTCTTAGAACTTAACCGATTTTCTTAAACTTTAAATTCAATTGAAAGGCACCGTAGTGTCGAAACCTGCTAATGCATTTTATTTAGATCTGATTTCTGGTTCCGGAGTAACCGCTCGTCCAATTGCAATGGCTTAATTTCAATTCAAAGGTACAATTCCATGAAACTCTATCGATCTAATTTCGGGAAAGACCTCCGGTTCAGAATTTACAGACAAATATAGGAAAAATATTAATTTTAAGAGTATTTTTCCATACTTAACACTGAAAAATCGAGCAAAATAATGTTAACTAGCTTAGTAGTTTTGGAACCGGAAATAGGACCCGGATGAAATTAAACTTTTATTTGAGCTTAAGTTTATGGAAATCGATCAAATCATCCACTATTTCCGGTACTTCTGGAACCGGGAACTTGGAACCAGTATAGCCGAAGTCGGTTCGTTTAGTAAATTACAAATATAGCCTACAAATTAAATCAGTTTTGTGCCAAATCTAGAAGAATTTTACCCTTTATTGCATTGTTGCTCTAAATGACGGTCTGATATTTTAAACCCCCTTTTACCCTATGAAAGTACGACGGAATTCAACAGCAACCTATGGGACTATGATAGTTTTTATTTAATGTGTGACATTATTTGACACATACACACACACATGTTTGCTTCTTCCGTACCACACGTTCCGACGCGTACCGGTTTTGTGCCGTCATTTTGAATGACGATTTGAATGTTTTGTGAGCTCCGTGTGAGCAGAAATGTATTCATGCATATATTGATAGATTCCCTTTTGTGTGATAGTTCATACTTCGCAAATCGGATGAGAGGATGACATCATTTACGCTGCGCTGCTGTGATTGGCTCGTGAAAACATAAATTCAAATCAATTTTCAAAAAAAATTCAATGGCATGCAATTGAAATACTTAAACAGCGTTACCTCATAAGTTCAAGTTAAATGTGTCCGAATCGATTGGTTGTTACATTATATAAATTAATCAACAAATGACTGAGTTATGAGCGTTTAAAATTATGACAGAAAAAGGTTACGCGGTTAGTTTTGCATTTTTGCCTTTCTCTTATAAAAATTCTAGGTAAGGGCTCCCTATTTCATCTCATTTGTAAGGACGTTACCTTGAAAACTTGATTTAGCCACAAAAATCACTACGATTTTTTTTTCATATTCCTGCTTAATTCGCCTTGCTCCACATTGGGAATTTATTCACTTTCCGCTAAAAATACTTCTGATATGTTCACTACTGTGCTCCTAATTTCATCTCAAAGGTTTTATATTCATCCTATCGTTGATCCTTTATTCATCCCATAAATTAGCAATGGCGACAGCAATCAAAACCAAAATATTCCACTATTACACTCTCAGGTTCAAAATGTTAGAATTTTCCTTAAACCTAATGCCAACTATGACACAACACACGATATTTCAAAAAACAGTTTGGAATTATTTCGACGTTTAAATTTTTTTAGATCGTTTTTATTACCTTTCGTTTCAAATTTAAAATTTTACTCTGCAGTTAATTTGGAGAACTTAAAAAAAACAAAAAAGAATTGTTACTATTTAGGCATTAGTCATTCTAAAAACAAAATGCAGAACCAGAGATGCCATTCATACAGATTTATTTGTATTGTATAGAGTTTTGCGTTCGCGTTCGTTAAATCAGATTACAGATTTTCTAAATTTAATACAGATTTGTAAAGGTTAATAAAAAGTGAGAAGTAAAAGGTTAGACTTTTCTCTCTGAGTATCTATTAGTATTTGATTGCAGTACTTCTTTAAAAGTTTATTAATCAACGGACAAATCACATGTTAAAAGGGAAATCTTCTGTGCAAATATTTGATGATGAACACTGATAAACATTTATAATAAACTTTAAAACTAATTTGAATTTGATTTGAATTTGAATTTTATTCATTTTATTAGTGAAAACAGATAGTGCAGATACATATTTTCTAGGAAAATATCTGGCATCTCTGTGCACAGCCGGTAAAACGCACACACACTTAACAGTGCTATGGGGACGTATAGCGAAATGAATCCAGTGCTACTAGATTTGCCACAATGGTTATTTGATTAGTATTTAACACGTTCTATTTGGTAATATTAGAATCCGAAACAGTTTTATTTATATATTAATATCAATGATATAATTAAACTATTGCCACGGATACGAAAAAATACTTGTTGATGATAATTTAAAGAAGAAAAAATATTTTTTTTATTTAACATTATGAGAAAATTTGGCAACCTTGCGATACGAAATGAGATGAAAACAAAGCGTAATCAAGTGAATTAAGTGCAAGTTTTCATCTCATATTTTTCATTGCTTTCATTGCTCATCAGGTAATTTAAGAAGTTTTTAATCGTTTAATAAACAAGTGGAAAGTGAACATTACTAACTATAAAGTCATCCAATATTAAATAGTGGTATAATTATGTGAAATAGTGATCATATTTTGAGACGAATCGATTAGTAAATATACAGAAACATGATAAATTGTAAAACTTCCGACGAAAGTAGTTCCTAAATCAAAAAGTCAGTTTATTTTAAATGAAAAAAGCGATCGTTGAAGGTTTTTTAATTATTTTTTTCAATTGGAAAGTGTGGCAAAACCTTGAATAAATGTTTTAAAACGTTCCACAGTTTTGTTCAGGTACGATGAAAGGTATGATTAATGTTCAAAGTTATGAGGTGAAGGAATGAAATGGAAATTAGAGCTGAGATGAAATAGGGAGCCCTTACCCTATACAATAACTGCAAAAATCGACTTTTGAACCGACTCAGCTCGCCGAATTGAGCAAATGTCTGTGTATGTGTGTGTGTGTGTGTGTGTGTGTGTGTGTGTGTGTGTGTGTGTGTGTGTGTGTGTGTGTGTGTGTGTGTGTGTGTTGTGTGTTTGACAAATATTGTCACTCACTTTTCTCGGAGAAGGCTTAACCAATTTTCACAAACTTAGATTCAAATGAAAGGTCCTGAATATCATTTGGATCCGACTTCCGCTTCTGGAATTACAGGGCGATATGCAGAAAAAAAATTTAAAATAATTTATTAAAACTGTGAAAATACTATCACTCACTTTTCTCGGAGATGGAAGTTCTTAAGATGCCATAAAAATATCCCAATTTTCATTCGGATCAAACCGCTTGTTCCGGAGACAGGGTGCTTAGAATAAAAATGTTAATTTCAAGAATACTTTGTTCATAAGCTACCTTTTATATTGACTAGTGATTTTTTCTAATTTGCAAATCATGACACTCAGTAACCAAATAAACCATTGATAGTTCCATAAATGATTTGCTGAATTTTATCAGAGTCCGAATACCGGTACATTTTTTTTTAATTCAAATGGTCATAGAGAACCGTAGATAAATTTGTAGTTCATGTTAGTGTATGGTTGAATGAACCGAATGTCACTACGCCGATATCCAGCTTTCGGTTCCGGAAGTACCGGCAATAATAATCAAATATGATAAAATGTAGCTCACTTCATTTTCTCACACAAATTCAAATGTAGTGTATTAATGTAAAGACTGTCCCAGAAAGTATGGACGCAACCAAAACCCGCTGCCATTTCGCAATGGTTCAGAATCTGTCAATTTTTATGGCTGCGTCCTGTTGTTTACACTCTTATCTAATTACTTGTGCAGTTGTTCAATCGTTTTCATTAGTTTGTTTCGAAATGCGTGGACATTCAGCAGAACAACGTCGAAAAATTGTGTACAAATTATCCACAGAACGCGAACTGTCACTGAGAAAGATAGCAAAAATGAAAGAAGTAAGTGAAAAAAGCCGTGCGAAATGCAATCAGGAAGTTCGGTGAGGATAACACCTTTGAGAATAAACCGAAAACGGGTTGAAAAAAAGGTGCTGCTAACCCTCAGTTGGATAAACGTATACTGAAGGCGTTGGAGCAAAAGGAGGAGGTTTCAGTTCGGGATGTGGCCAAAAAAGTGGGCACTTCGAAATCAAATGTTCTTCGTGCTAAAGTACGTTTGAATCTTCGAACCTATAAGAAGCAGAAACAACCAAAACGTAATCCAAAACAAGAAGCATCGATCAGTTCCGAGGGTTCGAAAGCTGTACAATACGATTCTTGCTGGAAATTTGAACTGCATAATCATGGACGACGAAACCTACGTGAAACTCGATTACAAATCCTTGCCGGGACCACAATATTATACGGTACGAGAAAGGCAAGTGTTAAACCAGTCCGAGACATCGATTGAAGTCGAAAAATTTGGTAAGAAAGCTATGGTCGGGCAAGCAATTTGTAGCTACGGTAAGATTTCGAAACCCTTCATCACCATTGCTTCAATGATCAGCGAAATATACATCAAAGAATGTTTACAAAAACGACTTTTACCCATGATTCGAAGCCACAAGGCCTCTGTTATCTTCTGGCAAGACCTTGCTTCTTGCCATTACACGAAATCAACGGTAGAATGGTATACTACCAAAAATGTCACTTTCGTCCCAAAAGACATGAATCCACCAAATTGCCCACAACTTCGACCAATTGAGGAATTCTGGGCATTAACGAAGGCACATCTTAGGAAACATGTCTCGGCAGCCGAAACCATTCAACAGTTAAAAAAAGATTGGAAAAAAGTGTCAAAACTTGTCGCCAAGAAGTCTATACGGAATTTAAATAGGAACGTTCGCAAGAAGGTGCGCCAGCTAGCTAGTGGGTCAGTAGCAAATGTTGAGAATAATATTCTGTTGATGTTGTCTAATATTATCAGTATATCGAATAAAATTTGAATATCTAACACTTGTGAATTATATACGATTGGTCAAGGCTACAATGGATCGATTGTTCGAGTATCGGGGATAAACTCGGGTCCCTTCGAAACTCGCAGAGGGCTACGGCAAGGTGATGGCATTTCGTGTCTGCTATTCAACATTGCTTTGGAGGGTGTGATAAGAAGAGCGAGGATGGACACGAGTGGCACGATTTTCAGAAAGTCCGTCCAGCTACTTGGTTTCGCTGATTTTTTTTTTTTTTTATAAAAAATTTTTTATTCAGGCCAATTTGCGTACAAGCTTTACGTGGCCGAATGAGCCATGTTTTTATTAGATAAAATAATTTTTTTACCGTTGGATCTCGTTGTCACCCTTTTTCTAGGGGGAGAGGAGCTTCCATTTTTATCTTGCGATGAGTGAGGGGCACTTTGTTCGTGGCTCGTCTCGTCCTCCATTGCCGCATCGGTGGTATCGTTGTTGGTTTCCGTTTTTTCTTCGTTTTCCTTGTAATTCGCATTCTTGGGTTGGTTGTTAGTTGCTGTAGACGCGCCTTGTTGTGCATTAATTGCAGTTGTTGGTGGGTTTGATGGTACAACAGGAGTACTGCGCTCACTAGTTTCCGTTGTTGGGCGGTTGTCCTTTTTAAAGATGTCCTTTTTGCAGTTTCAGTGCAAGGTTTGCCGTAGTGTGCAGGTTGTTCACAAAACTGACATGTAACCAGTTGATTTTCATACGTAATCAGCGTTTTACACGGATGTATCCCGTCTTGATCACAAATGATGTAAGATTGAATTGCTTTACGTAGTTGCATACGTACTACTCGCACGCCATTCCGGATACCCGGAAAAAAATTCCGCCATACTTCCCTTTCGATGGAAAGAACTTCACCGTACTGCGACATACATTCCCGAACATACCCCTCGCTGGTCTGCGGGGGAAGGTCATGCACGCGTACTTCTATGGCATTATCCACCATGTACACAGGGATTTTATATTTAACATTGTCATGATCAATACTGTGCACCCCGTTATTAACCGAAGCAAATGCAATTGCATCTTTTTCACGTTTGAACATAATGTACACACAGTTAGACGCCTTGTTGAATTGAATCTCACTTACATCAGTAACGTTTAGATGCATTCGTTCCTTAAGCAAGATTTCAATTTCGGTTGCTGCTGGTCTAACTTTGCAGCGCTTGAAATCAATACAAATTGAATTTGGCCTTGTAGGCCAAGTTTCAGGCTTTGTTAAATCGTATTTGCCCATTTCGTACACTCTATTGTTCACTACACTGTATTGTCTTTGTTTCTATCGTCTCGACCGTAAGCAATTGTCGACTGTGTCTGATGAGATGCCAGCACGAACTGATGGTTTCGCTGATGATATTGATATTAACTACGAAGTATTTCGAACCGATCGCAGCTCCCGCAATAGTAACAAAATCATCGGTGGTGGAGTTCTTGTTGCTATTCGTCGTCGTTTGAAAGCACAACTTTTGCAAAACGCTTCTGAAAACAACGTTGAGCAGGTATGTGTGAAGATCAGTTTGAGTGATAGCTCATCATTATTTCTCTGTGTGGTTTATTTTCCACCGGACCGGATACGTGACCTGTCACTGATCGATACGCATATACAATCGATAGACGAAATAACTTCCGTTCATATGCGACCTACTGATGAGATCTTTATTATCGGTGATTTCAATTTTCCCGGACTGAAATGCTCCCCGCTTCCGACGGTTCTCTGTATGTAGATGCGTTGCATTCTTCCTTCCACACTGGTATCACGAACTTGCTTGACCGATACAGTCTCAACCTGTTACGTCAAGTGAATCACGTTCAAAATGAGAATGGCAGAATACTCGACCTCTGCTTCTCGAGCCAATCCGATTGTGCACCCAGAATTATCGCAGCACCCTTTCCTCTGGTGAAATCCGTTAGACACCACCCTCCGCTCCACATTGTACTCGAATCAGATGGATCGTCGCACGACCGATTTAATTCTCGCATCGTCAGCTACAATTTCAAAAAAGCCGACTACAATAGTATCATTGTTTTTCTTTCTAACTTGACCTGGAGTGAAATTCTTGACAACGACGATGTTAATCTTGCGACTCAAACCTTTTCTAACGTTATGACGTATGCAATCGATCAATACGTTCCAAAGCGAATTATCCAGCCCTCCAAACAGGCTCCGTGGCAAACCGCAGAGCTAATACGTTTGAAAAGTTCAAAAAGGACCGCATTGAAGAAATACTTGAAGAATGGCGGCTTAGAAAGCTAAGAAAGGAATCGGACCTACCCTCGACCATGTTTTACGAACAACAAACTGATTCCTGCACGCAAGAGATAAGCGATATGTTTAGGAAAAAAATTTCCAGTGTCTTTTCTAGAGAGACCTTAAGCCCATACCAAATCTCTCAAGCGGCTCTTAATGTTCCCATATCGAGCCAGTCTTTGAATTTAATCAATATCGACATCGACGCTGTACTAACGGCAATCGTAAAACTTAAACCTTCACACTCGCCTGGACCCGACGGTATCCCGGCAGTTGTCTTGAAAAGATGTTCAAGTGCTAAATTGTTCGAATTTGTAGTTCTTAAGCCAATTTTCGACCACTGTAAACAATACATCGCGGAAACTCAACACGGATTCATGCCGAAACGCTCCACTGCTACTAATCTCTTATCTTTTACGACGTACATAATGGATGCTATGTCTAATGGCTTCCAAACGGATGCTATTTACACGGATCTCTCCGCAGCTTTTGATAAAATCAATCACGCTATCACGATCGCCAAACTGGATAGGCTGGGTTTCGGTTCCAGTGTTCTTCGATGGATGCAATCGTATCTCTGCAATCGACGGCTGGCGGTTAAAATCAATGACAGTCTATCGCAGGAGTTCTTTGCTTTTTCCGGAATACCTCAAGGAAGCCATCTCGGTCCACTGATTTTCCTCCTTTATTTCAACGATGTAAATTACTCACTAGAAGGCCCACGACTATCTTTTGCTGATGACTTGAAGTTATACCAAATAATCAAGAGTGCAGAGGATGCTTCATACCATCAGCGTCAACTGACGATTTTTTCAAGGTGGTGCGAGATCAACCGAATGACTTTAAACATTAGCAAATGCTCTATTATCACATTCACTCGTAAGAAAGACCCTTTGCGGTTTGATTATTGCCTCCATGATGCAGCGATTGAAAGAGTCACTTGTGTCAAGGATCTTGAAGTTTATCTAGTCTTTTGTGTCTGCTGTTCAACATTGCTTTGGAGGGTGTGATAAGAAGAGCGAGGATAGACACGACTGGCACGATTTTCAGAAAGTCCGTCCAGCTACTTGGTTTCGCTGATGATATTGACATTATAGCACGCAACTTTGAGAAGATGGAAGATACGTACATCGGACTGAAAGCTGAGGCCAAGCGGATCGGACTAGACATCAATGCGTCAAAGACAAAGTACATGAAAGGCAGGGGCTCGAGAGAAGATAACGTCAACCACCCATTACGAGTTCTGATTGGTGGTGATGAAATCGAAATGGTCGACGAGTTCGTGTACTTGGGCTCACTGGTGACTGCCGATAAGACACCAGCAGAAAAATTCAGAGACGCATATTGTCAGGAAATCGTGCTTACTTTGAACTGCGCAGGACGCTTCGATCGAGAAAAATTCGCCGTCGTACGAAGTTAACTATCTACAAAACGCTGATTAGACCGGTTATCCTCTACGGGCACGAGTCCTGGACAATGCTTGCGGAGGATCAACGCGCACTAGGTGTTTTTGAACGGAAGGTGTTGCGAATCATCTTCGGCGGAGTGCGGATGGAAGACGGTACGTGGAGAAGGCGAATGAACCATGAACTGCACCAGTTGCTGGGAGGACCAACTCTCGTCCAAACGGCCACCGTATCGGACGGTTACGGTGGGCCGGGCAAGTTGTTAGAATGTCGGAGAACAACCCGGTTAAAATGATTCTCGATAATGATCCGACCGGTATAAGAAGAAGAGGCGCGCAGCGGGCAAGATGGATCGATCAAATTGAGGACGACCTGCGGACCCTTCGCAGCTACCGAGGCTGGCGGCGAACAGCCATGAACCGAGTTGAATATAGACGCCTCCTGTATACAGCAGAGACCCGCGTGGTCTACGACTGAAAGAGTAAGAGTAAAGTAAGTGAATTATTTGCAGCGAAATCAAAGTGCGTCCACATTTTCTGAGACACTCTTTAGTAGTATTATGCAACAGAAATCAGCAAACCTATTTTCTAAACTGTTTTTAAATTGTAGTGTTTCGGAGAATTTCTGCTGTAATATACTGGAGAAATGAAAATGAGAAAGGCATCATTACACCACTAGGTGGATTAAAACAAGTTTTTAAATTTACACACAGCCTCGTAGAGTGAAGATATTTCTAATTTTTAATGCCAAAAATCGACCAAAAATTTACTAAATACGCGGAATATTTCATAAGAACCGGTAACCACGCTGATTCGGTACTTTAATAGCTGGATGAGATAAAACCCTTGTTTTAATTGGCATGTTTCACAATTGCTTCATATCGGTTGTTTTTGTTAGATATATTAGACGATTGATTCAACACGTTTTTGTAAGGGATGTAAAATTCATTCATATTACCGCTTGTGAAACCAACTCAAAAACCTGAATGGATTAAGTTTCACATCCGGTTTTTCAACTGACTGTACGACAATATCATTTGAGTAGTTTCATTTCCGATTTCCACTTAGCAAATATTACTGTTGTGAAACATATGAAACAAGAAACTTGTTGCACATCATACAAGAAAAGTGCGCTTTTCCAATCGCATAATCGTTGGGAGAAGAGTTAATATAATCAGTACTAGAACAATGTTTGCTACTTGGGAAGATACTCAAACGACAATTCAGCGACGAGCTACTTGTTTCGTTCACAGGCAAGCATCAACTAGACAAAGAAATGTTTTGCAGTGTATATTTATAGATTTCTCTGCATACTACGCAGAACGATGCGTGCGGTATTTTTATGCATGACGCAAAGCCTCCCATGGCGAGCAAGTAAATGACATCATTTTGGACAACTAGGATTGGTGAATGTTAAACATAGGTCAATTCTAATAATTTTTTCAATAGTATGCTATTGAAATACTGAAACGATGTTGTCATACATGTTTAAGTTAAAAGTTCCCGAATCGATTGGTTGTTAAATTATATCAATCCATTAACTGAGTCATAATTTTGAACGTTAAAATTATGACAAAAAAAGGTTGCGCGGACTTTTAATTGACATCCGGCCTCGTATAGTGAAGAGAAAGGCATTTTTAATGCTAAAATAAATCAGGAATCGCTATTGTAACAAGCTAGCATCACTGCACCGATCAAGTGAGAAACAAGTAAAGAACACGTTAAAGGGACCCATCAATACATGATAAAATTTGAATATGAAATTGATTTACTCTGCATAAAACTATCCTAATGGTTCCTCAACCCATCAAATTATGATGTATGTTCTTGCACTTTAGGAAATTATAAATTCCGTTAGGCGCATATAATTATCAAGCACGCGAGACAGCGGCCAAGTTGTTCCTCCTGGTAAAACCTGTTCTCAGGAAATTATTAAAATTAGCGATTGTCAGCTCGAGTGTTTCGACCGTAACACTAACTGCAGTGGTAGGGTATCTGTAGATGAATTATACCTCTTCGGGTCGGAAAATAATCGACCGATGCACGCACGGAATTCGTTACCCGAAGACGGCTACTGGAAGAGTGATCTCATTCATAACAGTTAAATAATTATAGGCAATTTCCTTTACGATATATTGTTACACGCTCCGACGGAATCGTTCCATCGGAGAGTTTTAGGCCGGGGAAATTAATTAGAGTTAATCGCGTCGCTAAATAATAGATAATGGAAATGGCGCAGTGGTTGAATGGGTTCGGATGCTTCTTGGTGGCATGAAGTTCGACATCCAGCGCGAATCTTTCCGTCCCATGTGTAGCGAGTTTTTTCTATCACAATTGATTAAGTTTCTAATCGCTGTTACATATTTGCTCGGCTGTATCACCATAAATGCAGCATAATGGTTTGTTCATTAACAGTGAAGCTGAACTGAGTCCGGCTGAACTCAGCGGAAGTAGATATAAATTACAATGCCATGATCCAACTAGGTTATTAGAGGTAGCGTGACTTGATCCCTTCAATGCCGAACGAATTCGGAACGATAACAAATGTATCCATCGTGGCTGAGTAAACTGGCATCTATGATGGCGATGAAGATAGAAAATGTGCCTCCGTAGGTCGAAATCTGATGTTACTGATGAATATTTACTTTGGACCTTTCACAGTGCGTTCTCCGAAATGGTTCCGTAGCACGACCGACCCGACCGGCTACTGCTCCGAGGGGTCACTAATTTTACGACGCCCCGATAACACTTTATTAGTTCACTTCCAGACCATTTGCATAAAATCCTCGCATTCCACGGGGAAATCTGCCCGATCAATATTCCATAAATTTGCACGGATATACGACCGGACCACGATGATAGCCCGGAAAATCACAATAAAACTCCTTAATCCAAGTGGCAATAAATAACAGCTGCGGCATCGATTTGCTCCTGCTCGAACCCGTGGATCACCCCGGTGGCCTTCGAAAGGCACGAAAGGCAGGAAGCCGGCAATAAAATTTAACCTTCCGACCGCGAGGAAATGGTCAGTAACAGGTTGTTTTGAACGCTGTGTAACGAAATTTCCTATTAAACTTGGTTCACGGGGGTTGTAGTTTTATTCGTACTTTTTTTTTATCAAACGTATAAAAGAAGGATAAAAGCGACTTACAATGAATCCACTTGGACTGTCGAACTTTCAACACAGTAACAGGGTTTGAAACAAGAAAATTGTGACGGTTTTTGAAATATACTATTCAGCAAGAAAAAAACATTGTTTCGAACTTGAACAATAACTGCTGACCGCCGAGAATCCGAGCTGGACGAAATCGCTCGGATGATCCGTCGCACAGTGGTCCAAACATGGAAAAAGACGGTCAAAAGTCAGTACTGACTTTCACTGATTTTTAAGAGCTAACGTGACTTCAAAGAAGTTTTACAATATTGTATTATGCTTCTTTTGAAAGTGGCACGTTAATTTTTGTTAAGGGGGTAGTAGCGATTTCCAACAAAAAAATTTTTTTCACAAAAAAATTTGTTTTCTATCCCATTTTGAAGAAAAAAACAAATTAAGCTTTTTTGCTGAAGATATAAATAATGTAAAAAAATATTTTTCGAGATATGTTCATTTTATTTTAAAAACAGTTTTTTGGTTTTATCTACGTAGAATCTACCTGTATTACCTAAAAATCTACTACAAAGTGCGCGTAAACACGCACAAACAAGCTTCTGCTTGCACGCGCAATTTTAGCAAATTGTAAATACTGTCCCAGAAAGTATGGACGCACTTTGATTTCGCTGTAAATAATTCACAAGTGTTAGATATTCAAATTTTCTCGACATACTGATAATATTAGACTACAACAACAGAATAATATTCTCAACATTTGCTACTTAGCCATTGTAGACGCACCTTCTTGCGAACGTTCCTCATTAAATTCCGTACAGACTTTTTAGCGACAAGTTTTGACTCTTTTTTCCAATCTTTTTCGAGCTGTTGAATGGTTTCGGCTGCCGAGACATGTTTCCTAAGATGTGCCTTCGTTAATGCCCAAAATTCCTCAATTGGTCGAAGTTGTGGGCAATTTGGTCTTTTGGGACGATAGTGACATTTTCGGTAGTGTACCATTCTACCGTTGATTTCGAGTAGTGGCAAGAAGCAAGATCTCGCCAGAAGACAACAGGATCCTTGTGGCTTCGAATAACGGGTAAAATTCGTTTTTGTAAACATTCCTTGATGTATATTTCGCTGTTCATTGAAGCAGTGGTGATGAAGGGTTTCGAAATCTTACCGCAGCTACAAATTGCTTGTCAAACCATAGCTTTCTTACCAGATTTTTCGACTTCAATCGATGTCTCGGACTGGTTTAACACTTGCCCTTCTCGCACCGTATACTATTGTGGTAACGGCAAGGATTTGTAATCGAGTTTCACGTAGGTTTCGTCGTCCATGATTATGCAGTTCAAATTCCCAGCAAGAATCGTATTGTACAGCTTTCGAACCCTCGGAACTGATCGATGCTTCTTGTTTCGGACTACGTTTTGCTTGTTTCTGCTTCTTATAGGTTCGAAGATTCAAACGTTCTTTAGCACGAAGAACATTTGCCTTCGAAGTGCCCACTTTTTTGCCACATCCCGAACTGAAACCTACTTCTTTTGCTCGAACGCCTTCAGTATTTGCAATTTTTTTATGCCTTTTCAAAGTTAGTTTTAAATATTGAAAATCCGAAAAATTATCAAAAGTTCAACACATATTTAAAAAATGTAAATATGTTTTTCAAACAAAATATGAAAAAGTATTGTAAAAGTACTAACCTTTACAAAGAGATTTTTATTTTTAAACGTGTAAATAAATTGAGTTACGCGCTTTTTTTAAGACGATATGTTGATCGTGCGACGCTCACTTAGAGATGTGCGAAGCAGCTCATACCGGTGAGCAGTTCCGAACTGATCGGCTCACTAAAGGGTTATCGATTCAATGTATCAGCTCATCAGCTCATTTAGATTGAACTGGAGGTTCCATTTTTCTTTCATATGCATGATCGAAGTCATTGATGCACAAAGAACAATGATATGCGAACTAACTTGTCTGCGAATTATTATTATGTCATATTTGAGAATATCCGCAAAAGTGGCATCCCTGAATGTACCTTAGCCTACTGAGTGAGAGGTAAGATTTCTTATTGACAATGGCTCATTCAATCTGTTAAAGAAGGATAGATACACATTTGGAAGCAACTGAAACAACGGTTGTCTGGACATCGTTCATTAATACAACGATATAAAAAATTCAAATTGTCGGATTCCGAAAATACAGAGAGCAATATAGATGAGTTCAAAAAAAAACCGCATTGATGGTTCATATGATCGACAATGAACACAGTTTTGATCTGAACAAAACCAGAATTCTCGATCAAGAAAACATAACTAATGCGTTACAAATATTAGAAATGTGCCATATTTTTACTGACAGTTCAACCATTAACTTCAGAACCGACACGCATAATTTGAATGCTGTATGCTCCGGTCTGTTGCTCTCTCACACACATTAACTGTCAATCTCGCCTCCGATTTCGCTGTCTATCATTTCTCATCTGTTTCACTCTAATTTTTGCTCTACTGTCTTCCATATTCGCTGCTTGCAATATTTCAGTGCTCAATCGAAGTCGATGTGCGTGGGAAGTGCTTGTGTAAGTTCTTGGCAAAACAAATAATTCGAATCAAAATTTCTAAACAAATTGAATTCGTATGTCTCGTTTTTGTGTTTTAGTGTAGAGTAGCCGTTTTTCAATCAACTATTATAAATGTTACACCATACTACGAAAAATATTTGTAGTCGTTGTGAGTACATTTTGTATAATTATTGTATTTTGTGGAAAAAAATTTGGTGACTAAACAATACATAAAATTACAGTTGCCCTGAAGATGAAGGTAGAACCTTCGAAACGTTGGCCCTTAACGAAAAATAAATGTTTTGACGAGAAACCAATTGACCAAAAAGCCATCTCTTTATTTAAAACAACATTAACCGGTCGCACCCGCATCAAACGAACGAATAAAAGCTCATGCACTCATTTCTTCTCATTTATAACTCGCTCTTCAAGAGCCGAAGATCCGTTCAGCACGTAGCTTGTTTTCATCTTACCAGCAGGGATGCCAGGTCATTTTTTCAAAAATCTGTGACAATCTAAAAACTCTCACTATTTCCTACCGCTCTGTAACTTTTGGTGCAAAACTGTGATCAATTTTGAAAATCTATGATCGATTTCAGAATCTGTGTAAATCTGTATATTTTCAGAAATCTGTGAGAATCTGTGCCATTTTCGAAATCCAGGCAAAAGGTTGAAAATCTGTGAAACACAGATTAATCATTGAACCTGGCATCCCTGCTTACCAGTGCGGTGAAATGGTGAGCTGCGGTTCTTTTGAAAAGAGCTATAAGCTATCAGATCACTTTAAAAATTCGATTCACTGGAATAGCTTAGAAGCGGATTGAACATCTCTACGCTCACTGTAAAAGTGAGTAACAGAAATATCAGACGCGTGACGCCCTCCGTTTCTTAACCATTCATGGTTTCAGCATGGCCATAGTGAAAATGAGTCACACGAATAGTACTCAGGATAATCTCATTGGAAAATAAATTGGATTATGAATATATTTTCCTATAAGTATTGTAAAAGTTTGCTGCATTAAGTTGCACATTTCGCTTCAGTACAAAAGGTAAAAATAGGTAAAATGATGTATAGCTTTTCCAGAAAAGATCAAATCTTTGCATTACCTTCTACAAAATTATGGGATTTAAACAGTTCGGCTGAAAAGTTCGTATCGTTTAATAGAAACACACATTTTTTTGCCAAAATTCGTTTTTATTATTCAACATAATTGCCATCAGAGGCGATACAGCGATTATAGCGATCTTCCAACTTTTCGATACCATTTTTGTAGTACGATTTGTCCTTTGCCTCAAAGTAGGCCTCAGTTTCAGCGATTACCTCTTCATTGCTCTTAAATTTTTTACCAGCGAGCATTTTCTTGAGGTCTGAGAACAGGAAAAAGTCACTGGGGGCTAAATCTGGAGAATACGGTGGATGAGGGAGCAATTCGAAGCCCGATTCGTTCAATTTCAGCATGGTTTTTATCGACTTGTGACACGGTGCATTGTGAAACAAAACTTTTTTCTTCTTCAAATGAGGCAACTTTTTTTAAATTTCGTCCTTCAAACGCTCTAACAACGCTATATAATAGTCACTGTTGATGGTTTTTCCCTTTTCAAGGTAGTCGATGAAAATTATACCATGCGAATCCCAAAATACAGACGCCATAACCTTACCGGCCGATGGTTGAGTCTTTCCACGCTTTGGGTTCGGTTCATCGCGTGCAGTCCACTCAGCTGACTGTCGATTGGACTCCGGAGTGAAGTGATGGAGCCATGTTTCGTCCATTGTTATATATCGACGAAAAAAATCGGTTTTATTTCGATATAACAGCTCCAAACACTGCTCAGAATCATCAATTCGTTGTTGTTTTTGATCGATTGTGAACTCACGCGGCACCCATTTTGCACAAAGCTTTCTCATATCCAAATATTCGTGAATAATATGTCCAACACGTTCCTTTGATATCTTTAGGGTGTCAGCTATCTCGATCAACTTCACTTTACGGTCATTGAAAATCATTGAGGATCCTTAAAATCACGTCCGATCTTAGCAATAAATCCTAATTGTCGAGTTGCTTTTGTAATTAATGTGGAACGATGTAAATTAAAAATGAGTTTGGAATCCAACATAACACCAAGGTCATAAACACGATCAACTCTTTGAAGCGTTTGTCCGTTAATTTTATAGTCAAAAAGTAATGATTTCAAAATTCTGTGGAATGTTATGACCTGACATTTTGCTATGCTGACGATAAGCCAGTTCCTTCGACACCAGATAACGAATTCATTCAGAAGCTTTTGAAGACGCACGCAGTCGTCAATAGAGCGTACCTCAAGGTAAAGTTTCAAATCGTCGGCCTAAACTAATTTGCAGCCACTATCGAGCAGAAAATAGTGTCATTAAAACAGCGTGAACAGAAGTGGACCCATGTTGCTACCTTGAGGTACACCTGATATGTTCGAGAACGAGGATGACATACAGGAATCAAGTTTGACTCGTAAGACTCGTATTTCACGCTAGGATTGTTCCGAAGAGTCTTCCAATAACGATTCACAGGTTCTAGGTTCCGAAACGAGAGTTTAACAATGATATTTTTTTTTAAATCTATTATCGATTTCAGAATCTGTGTAAATCTGTGACTATTTTCAGAAATCTGTGAGAATCTGTACCATTTTTGAAATCCAGGCAAAAGGTTGAAAATCTGTGAAACACAGATTAATCTATGAACCTGGCATCCCTGCTTACCAGTGCGGTGAAATCGGCCCTCTGTCACGACGCCATCTTGATGTGATCAAAATCGGAACTTCAAAATCAGCTGATTGAAACGTAAACAAACAATCAGTAATGCAATTGCTTTACGGTTTACCTCGTTTAGTGCACGAAAATGAGTGAATTTTGGGTCGACTCTCTCACAATAACTTGTCGGTTCAGTTAAAATACAGCAGACAGTGTTTTGGGACACCAAGTATAGGTAATTTTCACAATTTGAGAATCGCGATGAGTATCAAAACATCGCAGTGTTTGAAGCTCGAAACGCGAGGGGTTCAACGTAATCGGTGTACTTTCAAATGGCTGGTGCTCACATACCGGTGTCAGATGGCTGGGTGAAATGGTGAGCTGCGGTTCTTTTAAAAAGAGTTGTGAGCTATCAGCTCACTTTAAAGATTCGATTCACTGGAATAGCTCAAGAGCGAATTGCCCACCTCTACGCTCACTGCAAAAATGAGTTACAGAAATACCAGACGCGTGACGCCCTCCATTTTCTTAACCATTCATGGTATCAGCATAGCATAGTGAAAATGAGTTACACGAATAATACTCAGGATATTCTCATTGGAAAATAAATTGGATTAGGAATCCTATAAGTATTGTAAAAGTTTGCTGTATTAAGTTGCATATTTCGCTTCAGTACAAGGTTTCCTAGGTAAAAATAGGTAAAATGGTGTATAACTTTTCCAGAAAAAAAAACCTATGCATTATCTTCTACAAAATTATGGGATTTTATATTTTCTACAATTATTCCAAATAAAGTATGTATAAAAACTAACTTGAAACAAGTTACGATTAGAAAACTAGTTTTAAGGGGGTTCTCATAATTCAATAACTAAAACTAAATTTGAAAAGGCCCAAAAAATTTCCATCGAGCTCCACTTAGATTTTTTTATAGTATTGAGCATATCTTTTCCTATAAATTTTGTAAAAATTAGTTGCATGAAGTTGCATATTTCGCTTCGATGTAAGGTTTTATCACAGGTGAAAAAAGGTAAAATGTTGTATAACTTTGCCAGGAAACAACGAACCTAAGCACTACCTTCAACAAAACTATGGGATTTTTTTTATTTTCTTCAATTAAGTATTCCAAAGAAAGTATGCATAAAAAAATAACTCAAACAAGTTATGAATAAAAAACTGATTTTAAGGGGGTTGCCATAAAAACGCTTTGTATATCCGAAACGGTGCGACCTAGACTTTTGGTATATTTGATAAAGAAAATTATTTTCAATAGTTCTAAAACTTTGTAGAAGAAAAAAATTTCCATCTCTTCAGAAAAAAAAATTATTATTTTTTGTCAAAGTAGGCCAACTAGGGATTAGGGATAGAATCAAATTACGCGGTATATATTTGTATAAAAATTCCTAAAAACGACTATATGCATTAAAAAAACGGTTTGGCAGCGACTGATTTATGTCCACGTTTTTAATGATTCGAATCACTGTCCCTCGGTGCAAAATGCTAACCAACTTTTTCCACGCTGTATATTGTTTAAATAAAAGTACAACTTTGGCACCGTCACAATTCTTTCAGCTTCCTACTTTCGTCTCGCCCTGCTTGTGTTTTTCTCATTTCGCAGCATTCCGAACCGTTTGCCCATTAAAAACTTTTGAATAGTATTTTCCCTAGTGTTTCCATTTTCCGCTGCCGCACTGAAGGAAGCGGGAACAAGCTGTTCTCAAGCGTGTGTGTGTGTGAATGTGTCAGTTTAGTTTTTCGTGGATCTCCCGAAGAAATTCTTTCCTCGCCAGCCATGAACGGCTATGCTTCGGTGAATTTTAACGAAGTTATTTGGAAAGTTGATTCTAAAAGTCTGGGCACAAATCGAGGTGCTTATCCGAATGTGGACTTTAGCATCCCTAAATTAAGCAATGAAGGTTCGTGTGACTTGAGTGAAAGAGGGAGAGAGCGAGAGAAAGTTTCACTTCGGATTATGACAGAATCAAGCATTAGCGAAATGCATCATTTGCCCACCCGATTCTCGCACGATGCTAACAAATTGAATAAGAAACCCGAGGGTGCTGGTGGCGCTGGTGATGGCGAAGGTTGTGTCACAGTGATAAAACTTTTTATCGCTTGTTTACTATCGACAAAATAACCGTTTTCCAGTGAATATCAAAATCCAAAACAAAAACTTAAATAGTAACAGAATAAACTGGCGCTGTTTCACTTGCATTGCTAACTCTGAAGGCTGCCATAAAGACAAACAAGGTGGTGGTTTGTTAAGAAAAGGAGGGGTATGTGCAAAGAAAAAGTTTTAATTAAAAACTTCACTGCTGTTGCCATTATTTGCCACGACGATCGCTTCATTAGTTTCTGCACTATGGTTGGCTGTTTACACGTGGCTCGCAGTTGGTTTCGGTAAACAAAGTAGGCCATTGGTGATATGAAAATCCCGGTTTATAATTTTACTTGCATAAATAAATAGCAGAATTGAAAAGATGCGGTTTTCGAATTCTTACTTACTAGAGGCATTCCACTATCAATAAAAGCATCGAAAGCGGGACAATAATGGAATTTGTAACAATGTTTCAATGTTCAACAACACAAAATGAAATTAAATTTGATCAGCATCTAACGAGGAAAACAGATGGTATAAAAGACATGCGAATACAACTATGTAATGAACTTTGCGAAAAAGCTACCGCAGAGACGAGACTCGAACCCGTAGCTAGCTCCTATCCGGGGAAATCGTTTTTCAAATTAAACTATCCTGCATGTGAAAACACCTGAAAGAAACAGTCTAATTACCTAGAAGAACCAAGCGCACTTCGCTTTAATTAGCCAACACAGCATTCAATAGAAAAAACAACACACACCGCATCGCAAGTCTATCTTCACTTTCGGCTTTGCCGTCACACGTTGATTTGAGATTTTGTTTTTGTCTCTTTCGCTGCCTTTGGGGGAACATCAGCGCCATGATGATCTCAGCTGACAGTATATTGAAGGACAAATCAAACTTCCGTCGTCTTTTTTCAATCTGTTTTTCTTAGTTTTGCTGTGGGACGTTACTTCAGTGTTGAATTAATCCGCACTGTGAGCAGTTCTGCTTCAAGACGGACGGACGGACACCAGGTCAAAACGAACGATTTTGATCTACCTTGTTCATCGTTCGCACCGTTGAGGACTAAGGCCAACAAGTTTTAGAGTATTTTAGAAGGCTATTTTCGCACTCCAAATCTAATTTCATCAGAAACGGGGAAGAATAGCAAAATAGAAAATTATTATGATCATTATCTAACGGGGAAAACAAATTGCAAAATTGACATGAGAATGCAATTATGTAATGAAAACCGCGAAAATGTTACCGCAGGGACAGAATTTGAACCCGTAGCTAACTCCTAACTGGGGCAATTGTTTTACCAATTACGGTTCGCACGAACTTCATAATTATATAAACAGTGAATCAATTCAATAGAAGATATATATAGCATATATTGTGGTCGAAATATTTTGCTTGGTCGGACCATGTCAATTTGGTTACATGATTATGGTGTAGTTTAATAGTAGTAGCTATGTGCCTGTGTTGGAAAATAGTTTATAGTGAGCTACCGTTTTGCTCGTGAATGGAGATTCCAGTATGCATACTACTCCGTCGACAAATCAATCCATTCTTCAGCGTACAATATTGAAGTAATGTCAAGTTAATGTGGAACATTGATCAACAAATCACAGAGATACAAGCACTTAAAATTAGGCCCGAAAAATCAATCACCGATCATTCTAAATTGGTTTGCTAGTTACCGAAGAATCAAAATCAGCAGCTAATTGGTATTTAATATACTCAAGTGAACACGGTGTGCTACAGGCAGAAAATGGCGTTAGCATACCGCACACAGTGCAAATTTTACTACCCAGCAAGCAAATTTAGCGAGGATTTAATAAAAAGAAAGGTAGGTAATGTCACTGACATAACTAAAGGACGTGATTATGGATAAAATTTACATGTTTGTTTGTGTGAATTTTGCAATAATGTTATTTGTAGATTTAATTTTTTGGGAATATTTCAATTTTGATTTATGTAATTTATCCGATGTTCACAACTGTTGAGTACTTTATGTCATCACTATTTAGCTACACAAAAACCTCCTAAATTCTTGCTCAGAAAATCAAAATTTAGGTTCCTAGTTGAGATCTAAAATTTAGTTCCAGAATCCAGATCTAAAAGAAATATTTTGAATTTTGTTCCAGGGTTCTGAAACTGAATTTCTGAATCAGAACCATGGATTTGAATTCCGAAGGAACTACTAAATTCAGTTCAAAAAAATTATCAAAAAAATCTATTCCAAAACCTAGATCCGGAATCAAGAATTATGAATCAGCTCCAGAATCTTAGTTTTGAATTCTGTTCCGAGATAAGTGATCGTCTCGGACGATGGTGATGTAGGCCTTGGATGATGAGAATAAATCCACCGATAGTTAGGAGAGCAACTACTTTATTCTACGGGTTATAACGAACAACTGAACTATATTTGATCTACAGGCGCAAATTAATAAAACTAATACATTCAAACATTGGTTTCATCGACAATTACGTATTCTAGCTAATACAAATAATAAGGTGTTATCACTTCAGAAACTGATATAGTATGGTGGCGATGGATTGTACATAAACATCCCCACGCCCCTGAAGTTACTTCTTCTTCAGTAGCTCATGTTGACATTTCTTCAGTAGCTGTCGGTAGTAAGCATAACTTCTCCACAGGACGTACGTAAACTCCGCTAGTTGTCTTAACTGTCACCACACGTGTCACTCCATCTGGTCCTGGATGTGCTTCATAAACACGGCCTAGTGTCCATCGATACGGTGGAGAGTTATCATCTTTTACGATTACCAGTCTTCCAACATCGATGCGTACAGGAGGTTTCCAGCGTTTCATACGTCCTTGTAGCTGACATAAATATTCGGTTTTCCAACGAATCCAAAAATGTTGCAGGCGTTGTTGAACTGCTTGCCAGTATCGTAGTCGACCTTCAGGAATAACACAATAATCACGATCCGGAGCAGACTGCAATGATGCCCCTATGAGAAAATGAGCTGGAGTTAACGGTTCCAAGTCGGTAGGATCATCAGAAAGCGCTGTTATCGGTCTAGAGTTCAGGCAACCCTCCACTTGCGTAAGTAAAGTTTGTAAGTCCTCAAACGAAACTGGATTCGACCCAAGCACCTTCAGTAAATGAGCTTTTGCTGAGCGAACGGCTGCCTCCCACAATCCTCCAAAGTGTGGGGCACTGGGGGGATTGAAGTGCCAGTGTATTCCTTCACTAGAACATTCTCTCATAATCGGTTCGTAGTATTCTTTCGTCCGCAGATTCCGTAAGAGTTCTAAAAGTTGATTCCTCGCTCCAACAAAATTTCGCCCATTGTCGGAGTACATATCAGATGGTTTTCCTCGTCGAGAAATAAACCGACGAAGAGCTTGAATGAATCTTTCAGAAGACATATCTGATACCAGTTCCATGTGTACCGCCTTTGTTGTCATGCAAATGAATAGAGATACGTATGCCTTAACTGCGACTCTTCGCGGCCCAGGTCGGTAGAAAACGGGTCCAAAATAATCAACACCTGTCTTAGAGAAAGCACGAGCAGGTGTGACACGTACTGATGGCAAATCTCCCATGAATTGCTGAATAGCCGTTGGACGGAAACGAAAGCATGTTACACAATTATGGACTATATTTCGCGCAATATTGCGACCACCTAAAGGCCAAAATCGTAGACGAATTGTTGCGAGAAGTAGCTGAGGTCCTGCATGTAATAAACGTTTATGATAATGCAATATCAGCAACCGTGTAAATTGGTGTCTCCCAGGTAACACCATAGGGTGTTTCATTTCCTCTGTTTGTTGTGAATGAGACAGCCTCCCACCAACTCGAATAGTTTGATCATGTTTTGAGATGAACGGGTTGAACCATTTTATACTCGAAGAACGAGATACGCATCCATCCTTATTTAGCATTTTCAACTCTTGCTCGAATGTTTCTTCTTGTACTCGGCGAACTAATGCATACTCTGCCTGCTTTAACTCTTCACTGGTTAGAAAGCCAACCTTCAATTTCTTACCGTCCAGCTTATGTTTCAAATTGGTGAAATATCGACGCCAATATGCAGTTTTCCGAAGAAGATCAGTATAACTAGAAAATGATTGTATATATTCCTTGCAAAATTCCTTTCCCTTTGATACCGTCAGTGCCACTAATGTGCGCCTCCTTTCATTATGGTTACTCTGTGTGAAAGATAGTTCCGGCTGCTCAGGCCAATTAGATGAATCTTCTCTAAGCCAACTCGGTCCATGCCACCATAATACGCTGTTCACTATTTCTTCTGGAAACATTCCTCGGGATATTAAATCAGCCGGGTTTTGATTCCCCGGAACATGTAACCACTGACCTAGTTCAGTTAGTGTTTGAATTCTTGAAACACGGTTAGCTACAAAGGCTGTCCATGTGGCAGGAGGAGCTTTCAGCCACTGCAAGACTGTCGTAGAGTCGGACCAGAAAACCACTCGCCCTTCGAATCTTATCGCCGTTTTAACCTTCTCGAATAATTCCGCTGCAACTAAGCCCCCACAAAGCTCCAACCGTGGAAATGATTGAGTCTTCAAAGGTGCGACCCGTGACTTTGAAGCCATCAAGGAAACCATCATCTGGTCAGATGTATCTATAGTTTTCAAATAAAGGCAGGCTCCGTATGCCCTTTCACTGGCGTCACAAAAGACATGAATCTCCTGTTCAATTGTTCTAGGCAGTACCACACAACGCGGAATCCTGATGTTATCTAGAGCTGGCAGTTGAGCGTAATACCTCCTCCAGTCGAATTCGATTGCTGAAGGGAGCAATTCGTCCCAATCTAGCCGGGCACCATTCGTTCCGGGCAAAGTCCAAAGAAGTTGCATAAACAGCTTGGCCATTGTTATTGCAGCTCCTACTAATCCCATGGGATCAAATAGCATCGCAATGATAGATAACACCTTCCGCTTCGTGAGCCTTTCTGTGATTTCCACGATTGGTATATTGAAGTGCAGCTTCAGTGCATCCGTTCCAGGAAACCAAGAAAGTCCCAATGTCCTTACAGCTGGATCAGGGTCTAACTGTACCGCCGAATCATGTATTGCCATATCTTCCTTTGGTATGCCCTGAAGTACGGCTGGGCAATTAGAAGCCCATTTTCTTAGATGGAATCCTCCTTTGTACATCATGGAAACTAGTTGCTTATTCAATTCCAATGCAGATTTCATATCATTAGAGCCCGAAATAAGATCGTCCATATAAACGTCTTCTCGTACAGATTTGGATGCTAAAGGGTACTCCGATGCTTCATCCTGCGCTAGCTGCTGCAATGTACGTGTGGCTAAATAAGGCGCAGACTTGGTTCCGTATGTTACTGTAATCAGTTCGTACGTCGATGGAGTATCGTTGGAATCAAATCGCCATAGTATGTTTTGCAACCACCTATCATCCGCTGCGATCAAAACCTGCCGAAACATTTTTTCGACATCGGCAACAACCATAATTTGCCGCGTTCGACTTCGAAATATTATTGAACGAAGGTCGTCCTGAATAACTGGTCCGGCTATCAAACAATCGTTTAAGGAGACACCAGTGGTAGTCTTACAGGATGCGTCAAACACTACTCTGACTTTAGTAGTGGTACTATTCTCTTTTACGACAGGATGATGTGGCAAGTAAAGGCGTTTGTGATGGGAATCTGCATTGATATCAACCTTTTTCATATGTCCCAAACATAAATATTCCTTCAAAAACTCGTCGTATCTTTCCTTCAGTATCGGATTATTATTCAAGCGCCGTTCCAATGCAAATAACCTGTTCAATGCAATTTCCTTGGACTCTCCCAGTTTCGTCATAACTTGTTCATTCTTCGGTAAGGTCACGATATACCTTCCATCGACTTCTCGTTGGGTTGTTCTTGTAAATTGTCTTTCACATCGTATCTCCTGCGGCGACATATTATTACTACATTGGATTTCTTCACAGGACCAAAATCTGGGAAGAAGTTCCTCCAAAGGTGTAGTTGCAGCTATGTTACAAACCCTAGGAGAGTTGTATGATATTTTTGTATATTCTCCGGCCACTACCCAGCCGAAGACGGAATCAACCAGATTTGGTAAGCCGTCGCCCAATCCCATGAGCTTTCCAGTATTGAATATTTCGAAAAATGAGCCTCCGCCTAATATCAAATCAATTGGATTTGATCGATTAAATTCTATATCTGCAAGCCTTATGTAGTTGGGGATTTTCCAATCGGCAACATCGATATCCGAAATTGGAAGCTTCACCGTAATTTTCGGGAGCACTAGTAATGGCAGTGATCGCGAAAAGTTCCTTGTTCTGGATGAAACAGTCAACTGTACTTCGTATTTGGCCAATATTTCTGATTGACCAATTCCAACTACAGGAACTTGTACCTTGTTTTGTTGTAGCTTGAATTGTTGACAAAGCCGACGAGAAATGAAATTGCATTGAGATCCCGAATCTAACAATGCCCTTGCAGTAGTATGGTATCCCGCTTCGTCTTGTACCGTTACCATCACCGTTGCCAATAATACCTTGGGTGTCGAAACGCAATGCGAAGAATGTTCAGAATTATCGACCGCTGCCGTATGAGCTACCCTTTGCTCCGATGCTCCAACCGAATTAGGTTTCCTTTCGGGAACTTCTACTGAGTCAATCAATGTGTTGTTCTGCGTAGATTCAACATCATGCCTTATTCTGCTACTGTTCTGCGTTTTAAAACAAACCATGGTATGATGTCGTGCCTTGCAATTCTTGCATGAAACTCTCGAATTGCAGTCCTTAGCCTGATGTCCCTTGTGAAAGCAATTGCGGCATAAGGAATGGGTCCTTAATAAACCTTCTCTTTCCGAAACAGACGACTGCCCGAATACGGCACATTTGTACAAAGGGTGAGACTCTGGGCAAGCCGGACATTTAAAGCTATTCTGATGAACCGCACTATAACTAGCTTGTTGCTGTTGGAAGGGCCGCTGTCTTTTAATTGGCTGAGGAGGTTCTGACCGTTGTTCTAATCCTCTAGTCGGTAATGCCTCCAACACTCGAACACGACGCGTAAGAAAGTCGATGAGATCTTTAAGAGATTCTGTTTCCTTCGCTGAAATATATTCTTCCCAACTCCTGCGAGTATTACTATCTAATTTCGAACTTAGGATGTGTAAAAGCAGCAGGTCCTTATAGTCACAAGGTTGTACCAGCTGATCTAATGTTTTTAAGATCCTTTCGAAGCCTTCCAACAATGAATGCAATTCAGAAGCAGACTCTTTCCTTAATAACTGCAGATCGAAAATAGCCTGAATTTGCTTCCGTTTTATAATCTTGAAGTTTGAATACCGCTTCACAAGCAGTTCCCAGGCTGTTAGATAGTTTGCGGAAGTAATCGGTAGTGCTTCGATTACCGCCATTGCTTCACCTTGCAACTGGCTACGTAAATAATGTAACTTTTCAACATCAGGCAACTCCGTCTGCCAGTGAATTAAAGACGTATATAAGTCTCTGAAACTTATCCACTCATCCATGTTTCCGCTAAACTTTGGAAGCGTAATTTGTGGAAGCCGTACATGCGGAGCAGAACCATGCGCAAACGAGACATTTGTTCTTGAGGTTTGATCAAGAATTGGTGCCTCGTTTAGCAATTTATACTTATCCATTAAGTAGGATTTATCGTCGTAGAATCGATTTTCATATACACTCCGTTCCTCCATTATCGCCGAGGGGTCTATTGAAAATTCATCGTGTGACAGTATTTCATTTATCGTGTCGTTTATTTGTTCCCATAGTGTATCGAGGCGTTCCAATCGAACTTGTATTTCACTTGGTGTGACGTCATCGTGGAACCGTTCAACGAAGCCGTGTATATTATCGAATGATGCTTGCAGTCCTTTCAATCGAGTAGTAATGGCCCGCAATGACGGTCCTTTTTTCGATGATGTTGATTTTGACATTTTGCAGAAGTCTCGAACAACCAGAAAGGAAACAAATAGTTGTAGTATAGATCGTTTGTCCAAGCTTCGACAAGGACATATACAATGTAGCACTTACTTTTGAAGAATTATTATCCCACGAAGTCCTTGGCGAAAGCGTAATTGTGCTGACGTAGAATCGAATCGGTGCTGAATCTGCCCTTAGCGCGAACAGTCGAGTTCTCCAGTGGTTATGTACCGAAGATTGTGTAAGTTTGGATTGTAGCAGTGATAAAATAAGATGGTATAGTATCGAATTGTTCGTCCAAGCTTCGGCTGGGACATATACTGTGTAATTTTTACCTGAGCAACAATAATTTCCGCAAAATCCCAAACCGACCAAAACTTGTAATATTTGATGTATTATGCCAACCGTAATGTTATATATCTTCCGTTTGATGATCCAACCCAAGCCGACTTTATTGGTTATCCATTGTTCCCGCCAGTACTGTAGCGTCTCAATCGTGTACAGCCGAAAACAATGACGCTTCCATGCATTGAAATGTGGTGATAAAGTGATGAAAATGACCAACCAGCATCCAAATCAAGCCGAATGCACTGGTTCTGATTCCTCGGTGTCTTCGACCATCCGGTTCGAAGGACCTTATGTTCCGAGATAAGTGATCGTCTCGGACGATGGTGATGTAGGCCTTGGATGATGAGAATAAATCCACCGATAGTTAGGAGAGCAACTACTTTATTCTACGGGTTATAACGAACAACTGAACTATATTTGATCTACAGGCGCAAATTAATAAAACTAATACATTCAAACATTGGTTTCATCGACAATTACGTATTCTAGCTAATACAAATAATAAGGTGTTATCACTTCAGAAACTGATATAATATGGTGGCGATGGATTGTACATAAACAAATTCTGAAATTGAATTCTTAGACCAAATTTTAATCCTGAAATTAAGCTCAGAATCCAAAATCCAATATAAAATTCAACTCCCGAATCCAGATCCAGTATTCAGGAGCTGAATGCGATTATTTATAAGCAGTTGTTGCTGCTGCTTTTTGGAGCCGACTGCTCGTCACGATGTCCGGAAAGTGAATGATAGCACAACCTGAGCAATTAAAGCTTTACTCCATGGAGAAGGGTAATTTTTGCGGTTACTGGTTGAAGGTCCTCCAAAACGTCCAGTTCTGTCCAAAGCACACGAACAAATACTCGATTTTTGACCATGGTTTACCTTTTATACTCATTCAGTTGAACATCGGGACTCGTATGGGCCTAAATATCTCAAAACAAGAATCTGATCATATTTCTGATGGCATGGAATAAGAATTTTGGTTTTTGGAACATACACAACTAAAAATACTTATGATTTATATCCATACATAGTAGGTACCTGACTTACTATTGAACAAAACGTGTCGAAACCCTACTGCACTCAATCGCTGGAAATATTATATATTTATATGTGTTGGTTTTACGCGATACGCTTTATGCGATGATTCGTACAACTCATGCGGTTTAAATGCTGCGCGCCTTATTTTGGCACTGAATTTCACCTTAATGCTCGTTCATACTAAACATTTTAGAAAACCTCAATTTTCAGAAAAAACCTCTATATTTGTGAAAACTGTACCATAAAAGTTGAACATATTTCAGATGGTATGAAGAAAAGATAACGTTCAGTTTTTGCAATGACTGAGCGGAAATATATATTGGAGAAGCCAAGTGAAAGAAAAACTAACAGAAAAGATGAATTTTTGGAAAAAGATACGCTCAGAGACAGGACTCGAACCTGCGTTCTTATGCATTCCGTGCATACGCGCTACCATTTCGCCACTCTGATCTTGCTTTAGCCACACTAAAACTCACAGACATAGTAGCAACGTACATCGAACATGGTCTACATCCTGGCCGTCACCCGACCGATACCCTATATCCAAACATCTTCTCTGTCCATCAAACACTAGTTCTCTCGCTTTATACCTATTTCTCCGATCAAGCATTGAGTAGGAGAGTGTATTTATAATCGTTTGTCACCTTCTTTAATGGTGCAGTCGCTGGCTGAATGAAATCAGATTTGCCACATTTAAATCTTTATTTTTAGGAGAAATGTCGGTTGCTTCTCTTTGTATATTTTCTCTTTCATATATTAATAAGTAATTGTCAATACTTCCTATTTAAATAGCTTACATAATGACCAAGACCATAATTTATCCCTTATAAGAAGAAATTTTAGAAAACATGAAGAAATACGCTATAATAATTGCAAGAAAAAGTAAACATATGGAAACTGTCATTAACTGATGGGATTGGTAGTAGTGCTTACCATCTCTTTTAATAAATTTTTTATTTTTTTTTCAGTACTTGGTCTCGATTTTATCTGAAATATCTATAAAAAGCAGATTAATCTGTATATGTGGCAACCCTGAATGAAATGCAAGGCGTGAAGTGACATTATGGCATTCTGTGATTGGCACCCATGTGGTTTAAACCGATTTTTCAATGCTATATCCATCAATCCATCAACATATGACTGAGTTATTATCGTTCAAAATCATAACAGTAAACGTTACGCGGCTAGGTTGAATTTTCCATTGACACTCGGCCCCGTATAATGCAGAGTTGAGCATTTTTGTGAACTAGCTAAACTTGGGCTTATCACAACCATTTATATTATTGAAATAATGACAAGGTAAAATCTGTTTCGATACTGTAAATATTGTTTCTTGAAGATATTTCTTATTTCTTAATGGGTTAGTTCACAGAAAAAAATTATGAATTTTTCAGATGACAGAATTCTACAAACGATACAATTCACAAATACTTAATTTTTCATTTGATGCAATATTCAACTTGCACAGAATTTTACATGCTCCGAGTGTAATTTGCACTCGGCTACCAAGTGCCGCTGTATGGATTCATAATTATCAATTATCCAAAGAACAGATATGAGCTCTGCGGTTCAGTCAGGTAACCGATGTGCTTGTGATCTAATGTTTCTCGGTTCAAGTCGCGCTGCTGCTATCGATCTTTCATTTCATTCGAATTCAAGACACGTAATTTTCATTCGAATTCAAGACACGTAATTTCCAAATAACACAATTTTACATGTTCTTAAATATAAATTTGTATGAAATACGACGCTCCATTTATGTGCTGTTTTTAAGATGTAAAATCACAAGATTTTCTCGAACTGTGTTTATATCAGATTTTTTTCCCGCTTCGACTGCTCCATTCACTGTTTTGATATTTCAAGCTGGTCTAATTTTTCGGCGTTTAAAAGACGAAAATGTTGCATTATGGCTGCACGATCCCCATAATAAATATACAAACATTATACACTACGATTGACGTAAATTCAAGCATACCGTCAATTTTTCAGTGATGACACAATATTACATCTATAAACATGTATAAATAATTTTTGTGTCAGATACGATGTAAACTTCAGCAAAATTAGTTGTGAAGTTAGTGATATGTTTTATCTTTACATGCTTTGATTTGTAAAGTGAATTAAGACACTCCATTAATGTATATCTATAAAAACGTAAATTTACACGACTAAGTGTGTAATTTCTAATCACAATTAAAACTTGAAAATTGATGTTAAATTTTAAAATAAATGACGATAATATCGGTTTGGTCTGAAAGTTGTTACTAAACCAAGAAAAACGTGATTTCCTAAGAAATAAACGATACAATGCATATTTTCCACGATCCAGAAACGCTAGGATAATACCAGATTTCTTATTTACGTCTGCTATATTGGTATGAAATTAACAGGGAAGGTGAAATGTAACCGAATAAAGTTGATAGAACCAAAACTCAATGTTTATCGTAAAAAACAGTGATAAACATTAACAGGAGCTCCCAATGAAATACGCATTAATATGTACCGCGCATTATTAGTCGCCTCTCCCTTACCCCGAAACACGATATCAAAGACAATTCTTTTCGAAGAATAATCTACAAAAATGAAAATTGCAACTCATTCATAATAGGCATCTGATTTATAATAATCGAAATGCATTGGTTAATTTCTAACGAAATGTTAGTTTTTAAACCTATAGTTATTTTCCTGAACATCTCGGCAGCCGGTTACCGAGATAGAGATATGGAGTTATTGTAATTGAAGATGATAATTAGTTTTTTTGAATTTATATTAAATTTTTTATTTATTTTCGAATGAACCGATTCTTACGAACAACTATCACTGTTGTTGAGTGATTCTCGATTTGTCTCTCAGTGGAACTTTATGCACGGGTTTGAGATCAAGATGCATTTGCTTCTTAAGTAAACCTTAAAGTTCTCGGATCGAAGATCAAATTTTGCACTGCCCGAAATCAACAATAATTGTATTCTATCCCAGTGGGAGCGGTAACTTTTGTAACTCATTTCGGAATCGTTCTGTTTTCACTCACTACACAATACTGTGATTATTTTATTCCATTCCGAACGGCTTAGTTTTATCCACTGACTGGGATGAGATGTGAAAGCGAACTGAAAAATGAACAACAATGTGGAACGATATGCAAAATCAGCCCTTCTAATGGCTCTAAATGTTACCCAAAGAACTATAAAGATTTCTTCTTTGTAAATCGAAAATTAAAATTATCAGTGTAGGGCAAATCTAAGATAATTTGATCAGTTTTTTTGCAATTTTCACAGTTCTAAATTCGCAACAGTGTTTAATATCTTATAAAATTATATAATTTGGCTCTTCTGGGATGCCATAAATTAATCCCGTACAGCATTTTGATAGTATCTTTTACTAAAATATTAAAATCCAAAATGAAATAATCGACATCAAAATTCTCTAAGGTGCCATTTAGAACCATAATTTTATACCCAAAGAATTATGCGAAATTTTGCTTCACTATACTGTATACGGCCCATTTTTCAACCAGTTGTAGTTTGTAGTAAACTTTCTGCAGATTTGCTATATAAAATGCATAGCACCAGCTCAGAAGCCATTCATTTCGAATTTGGCTGTCGTTGTCATTGTGTTCATTATGGTACGATCGAGAAATCTCCAAGCGAAATACAAAGCTTGTTACCGCAAGCGGAAGAAGCAGGAGATTCCAACAGAACACATATCAGTATCGCATTCAGCGATATCCATCGGAAGGCAATGGTATTCATCGGAATTTGAACTCAACTCGTCACTCTCCATCGCGAACGTCTTCATAAAAGTTTCTTTTCTGAACCACCATTATTTCATCATAAGAAACTTACTTACCTAACAGCTATAGGCCTGGGGTGTCCTTTGCTGTATCAAGCATACGTCTCCACATAACTCGGTCCATGGCTGCTCGTCGTAAGCCACTCAAGGCACGGATGCTTCTGAGATCACCCTTCACTTGATCGATCCACCTTGCTCGCTGCGCTCCTCTTCTTCTTGTACCAGTCGGATTAGATTCAAGAACCATTTTCACTGGGCTGTCGTCCGACATTCTTATGACATGCCCACCCCATCGTAGACGTCCGATTTTAGCTGTCCGTACGATAGGTGGTTCTCCTAGCAGCTGTTGCAATTCGTGATTCATACGCCGTCTCCACGTTCCGTCTTCCATCTGCACTCCGCCATAGATGGTCCTCAGTACTTTTCTTTCGAAAACACTGAGGGCGCGTTGGTCCTCTACCAACAGGTCTCGTGGCCATAGAGAACAACCGGTCTAATTAGCGTTTTGTAGATGGTCAATTGCGTGCGGTGGCGTACTTTTCTCGATCGGAGGGTTTTTCTGAGTCCAAAGTACGCACGATTCCCTGCCAAAATACGTCTATGAATTTCTCTGCTGGTGTCATTATCGGCGGTCACCAGTGAGCCCAAATACACGAACTCGTCTACCACCTCGATATCGTCACCGTCTATCAATATTCGTGGTGGGAGGCGTAGTGTTTCTTCTCTAGAGCCTCTTCCTCTCATGTATTTGGTTTTCGACGTATTTATGGCCAGTCCGATACGCCTAGCTTCAGCTTTCGGTCCGATGTAGGTTTCCGTCATCTTCTCAAGGTTACGTGTAACAATATCAATATCGTCAGCGAAGCCAAAAAGTTGTACGGACTTTCGGAAGATCGTGCCACTCGTGTCGATCCTCGCTCTTCGACTCACACCTTCCAGGGCAATATTGAACAAGATACAAGAAAGTCCATCACCTTGACATAGCCCTCTCCGAGATTCGAAGGGACTCGAGAGCGTCCCAGATACTCGGACGTAGCACATCACTCTATCCATCGTTGCTTTGCCCAATCGCGTCAGTTTATCCGGGAAACCGTATTCGTGCATTATCCGCCATAGCTGTTCTCGATCGATTGTGTCGTATGCCGCTTTGAAGTCAATGAATAGGTGATGCGTGGGTACGTTGTATTCACGACACTTCTGTAGTACTTGTCTTATGGCGAATATGTGATCCGTAGTGGCACGGGCTCCAGTAAATACCGCTTGGTACGGCCCTAGGAATTCCTTAGCTATTGGTGATAGACGACGGCAAAGGATTTGGGAGAGAACCTTGTAGGCGGCGTTCAGCAATGTGATTGCGCGGTAATTGCAACAGTCGAGCTTATCGCCCTTTTTGTATACTGGACATACCACTCCATCCATCCATTCCTGCGGTAGAATCTCCTCCTCCCAAATCTTAGAAATCACCCAGTGGCCAGTGCCTCTCCTACATGTTTGAACAGCTCGCCTGGCAACTGGTCATTGCACGCGGTTTTGTTGTTCCTCAGCTTGGCGATCTTCTCACTTATCTCCGACAGATCAGGGGCTGAGAATCTGTCGTCGGCTGAGCGTGCACCCAGATTGATTCCTGTACCGTTCTCTGTATCTTGTGCTTCGCCATTCAGATGCTCGTCATAGTACTGCTTCCACCTGTCGATCACTTCACGTTGGTTCGTGAGAAGGTTACCACTGGTAACATATCTCTGCACATTTCGGCCTGTGGCGTGTAGCCTTTACGTGAGCGGTTCACCTTTTCATAGAACTTCCGTGTGTCATTTGCGCGGTACAGCTGTTCCATCGCTTCGCGATCTTGGTCTTCTTGGTGGCGCTTTTTCTTCCGGAAAACCGTGTTCTGTCTGTTCCGTGCCTGTCTGTATCGTTCCTCGTTCGCTCTAGTGCGGTGTTGCAGCATCCTCGCCCTTGCTGCATTCTTCTCTTCGACCAACTGCTGACATTCGCCGTCAAACCAGTCATTTCCTCGATTCGATAACCTCGTACCTAGAACGGTTGTAGCAGTGCTACTCACGGCGGACCTTATGTTCCTCCAGCCGTCTTCAAGAGTCCCCGCGCCAAGCTGCTCTTCCGTTGGTAGCACTAGCTCCAGTTGTTGCGCGTATTCCTCTGCAGTACGAATGCTACGTAGCTGCTTGGGATTGAGTCCCGGCGTTCCTGTGCGACGAGTATTGTGCACCGTCGATAGTTTTGAGCGCATACAAACCGCGACAAGCTAGTGGTCAGAATCAATATTGGCACTGCGGTAAGTGCGGACATTGATGACGTCTGAGAAGAATCGCCCGTCGATGAGAACGTGGTCGATTTGGTTTTCCGTATGTTGATCAGGTGATCTCCAGGTGTCTTTATGGATATCTTTGCGGGGGAAGAAGGTGCTTCGAACTACCATTCCTCGGGAGGCTGCAAAGTTTACGCATCGTTGACCGTTGTCGTTTGTTACCGCGTGCAGGCTCTCCAGCCCGATCACGGGCCTGTGCATTGCCTCCCGGCCTACCCGAGCATTCATGTCGCCGGTGACAAGTTTTACATTCAGCCGTGGACAGCTGTCGTAGGTTTGTTCCAGCTACGCGTAGAATGCTTCCTTCTCGTCATCGGGTCTCGTCTCATGTGGGCAGTGCACTTTGATGATGCTGTAATTGAAGAAACGGCCCTTGATCTTCAATACGCACATTCTATCACTGATTGGCTGCCACCCAATCACGCGCTGGCGCATCTTGCCCAACGCTACGAATCCCGTTCCTAGAACGTTGGTTGTGCCACAGCGACATCATGCAGCATTCGGTCGTATCCTGGGAAGCCAAGCGATTTGCAGTTCCATGTCCCAAGCTTCCAATCGTAGTCCTTTGTTCGTTGCGTAGGTCTTTGCCGATTATTCGAATCGTATTTCCTTCTTGATCGTTCGTAACATATGTTTTCCGGGCGGCTTGTTAGGCCTGCACCAACCTCCTGTCTCGCCGGAGGGCCATCGTGTCAGCACTGTTTAGAGTCCCACACTGACACAAAGACGGTAATCAGTCGCTCCTAACATGGAGAACAGACGCTGTTTCGAGCCGCCCCAACATGGGGAACAGACGCTCGGGTAGGCTCGCTCTCTGTGAAGAGGAGGCAAACCCCCCCTTCCCTGTCAGCATACAACCAAGGTCCCACCGGGGTTGGTTACCCGATATTTCCGATATTGGTTACTCGTACCCCAGCCGGCACCGCGGGGAGGTAGGGATAAAAGTTACTGGACAAGAGGCTAAGATCCACATTGGGGCCTGAATTGCGCATTGTCCAGTCGTTTACCAACCAATCATAAGTAACTATACTGATTATTTCGTAATGTTTGTGTGTCAGAATGTTTAATGTAACTAATCTGTACTGTTGCCTATTGATCAACTAATTTATACTCGGAAGTATAAAGTAAAAGTGTCAGTTTTATTCGTATTCACGACATCCAGTTATGTCTCTGACATTACACACCTGTACTTTTTTTACGTCATAATTCGATTTACGAACCCCTGATTATTACTTAAATGGAGGTTTGGGTGTACTTTCGAGTTATTTGTGGGTATTTCATACTACTGCAAATAATTTGCTGATCATATGTCCGATTACGAGGAGAAAAAAATATCTTGTTGGGTTAAGTACAACAAAAGATATTCACGATAAAGTTCTACCCATTCTTGTACAGGAAAAATTTTGTAAAAACAATAATAGGTAACATCTTATTGGACCTCAGCTTCCCTTTTAAGATTCTCAAAAACATTCTGTCTACATAGCTCTTTCATGGTTTTCTAGAGTGTTTTGAGGTTTACTGAATTAAAATAGCTCAGTGTTGTTCGACAAAAATCCTCTGAAATGCTCCGAAATATGTCATATTCAAACCACACGATACCTAAGTTTGGTCGCAGATTCTTCGGAGATCTTTCAAAATATAAATAGATCAGATTTTTAGTATTCAACCGTAGATCTGAAATCATATGTCTTTAAATTTTCCTTCAAAATAAACTCCTCGATTTCAGTGTTCAACTGGGCAATGTAGCCTAATTCTTTTTGTATGAAATACATATTTCTCATGAGCAACTAGGTTTTTTAAAGTATAACTGAAAGCCGTTTTACTTATAACGAACGAAGCTTTAGGCCCTGTTTATACTTTTCCCGTTTTCCACGCTATCGACATTGTGATAATCTGGCAACGCTGAATGCGATGACAAACACAAGTCAATAACGAAAGATGATTAACTGGAATACTTCCGAACCACTTTTATGTTTCCATTGACGTTTCATGACTACCAAAGATTTCCATTTTCGTCGCACGGCATTGCACCACAGAATTACACAACAAATATGGTACTGTCTCAAGTGGTTTTCGATAGCGGAAAGCCTTTTCAAAGTCAATGAACCGCTCAATATTTTGCTATTTAAGTTGTATTCGCTTGCAAATGTTGAATGCTGCCTTTTGTGCTAGCTGAAACTGAATGCGCTGGTTTTGCTATGAAAATCGAAACTTCCATTGCTAGTGAAAGCTTTATAAATCGTGCAATTCGAGTTTCAGACCCTCTTAGAAGCATTTTAATTGCTTTCATGCCAACAGTAAAAACATATTTGAAGCAGTTGACTGCAAATTGGCCCCTTCTCTCAGCGATTGTATCCTTCGATGGCTAAATCATCCACCGAGGTCACGGATCTAATCACTGTTTTACAGTGGAATTGCAGAAGTATCATCCCAAAAATAGATTCTTTTAAATTTCTAGTAAATAATCTGAAATGTGACGCATTTGCATTGTGCGAAACTTGGCTAACTTCTGAAATATCCTTAAACTTCCACGATTTTAACATTATTCGCCTGGATCGAGATGATCCCTATGGAGGAGTACTTTTAGGGATAAAAAAGTGCTATTCTTTTTATCGAATTAACCTCCCCTCGATACCAGGTATTGAAGTTGTCGCATGTCATGTTACAATCAAAGGTAAGGACCTTTGTATTGCTTCCATCTACATTCCCCCTAGAGCCTTGGTTGGGCATCGGTGGCTCAGTAATATCATAGAGCTCCTTCCCGCACCGACGTTGGTTTTAGGAGACTTTAACTCACACGGTACGGGATGGGGCTGTCTTCACGACGATAACAGATCAGCTATGATCCATGATATTTGCGACAACTTCAATATGACAATCTTGAATACGGGAGAAATGACACGGATTCCTGCACCACCAGCAAGACCAAGTGCGCTGGATTTATCCCTTTGCTCGACATCGCTACGGTTGGATTGCACGTGGGAGGTAATTCCTGATCCCCACGGTAGTGATCATCTACCGATCGTAATATCAATCACCAGCGGCTCAAAACCATCGAAGACAATCAATGTTTCGTATGACCTCACACGAAATATTGATTGGAATAGCTATGCGACCTCGATATCTGAGAAACTTGAAAGAACTCAACAACTTCCTCCGGAGGAAGAGTATACGTTTTTGGCTGGCTTGATTCTCGATACTGCGATTCAAGCTCAGACGAAACGTGTACCCGGCGCAAAAACTAACATCCGTCCTCCCAACCCGTGGTGGGACAAAGAGTGCACAAATTTAAACGCGGAGAGAGCCTCCGCGTATAAAAAATTCAGAAAAAATGGAACACCTGATAATTACCGGAATTACGCGGCGTTAGACGTTAAAACTAAGAACTTGATTAGAGCCAAGAAACGCGGTTACTGGCGTCGGTTTATAGACGGCTTAACGAAAGAAACATCTATGAGCACTCTTTGGAACACAGCCCGACGAATGCGCAATCATAACACCACGAATGAAAGCGAGGAATACTCCAACCGCTGGATATTCGATTTCGCTAAAAAAGTATGCCCAGACTCTGTTCCGGAACAGAAGATCACCCGCGCCGCGACACCAAATACAAACGAATCACCGTTTTCGATGGTAGAGCTCTCACTTGCACTTTTGTCATGTAACAATAAAGCCCCGGGATTAGACAGAATAAAATTCAACTTGTTGAAAAATCTGCCTGACCCCGCCAAAAGGCGCTTGCTGAATTTATTCAACAAGTTCCTCACGGGTAATATTGTCCCACACGACTGGAGACAAGTCAGAGTTATCGCCATTCAAAAACCAGGGAAACCAGCCTCCGATCACAATTCGTATCGGCCGATTGCTATGCTTTCCTGTATCCGGAAATTGTTCGAAAAAATGATTCTGTTTCGTCTAGACAATTGGGTCGAAACTAATGGTTTACTTTCAGATACACAATTTGGTTTCCGCAGGGGCAAAGGAACGAACGATTGTCTTGCGTTGCTCTCAACAGAAATTCAAATGGCATTTGCTCGTAAAGAACAAATGGCATCAGTTTTCCTAGACATTAAGGGGGCTTTTGACTCAGTTTCTATAAATATCCTATCTGAGAAGTTGCATCAGCATGGTCTTTCGCCAGTTTTGAACAACTTTTTACATAATCTATTGTCTGAGAAACACATGTACTTTGCGCATGGTGATTTGTCGACAATACGATTCAGCTACATGGGTCTTCCTCAGGGCTCATGCTTAAGCCCCCTTTTATACAATTTTTACGTAAGTAATATCGATGAATGTATCAACACATCTTGCACGCTAAGACAACTTGCCGACGACAGCGTTGTGTCTATTATAGGACCCAAAGCTGCCGATCTCCAAGGACCATTACAAGATACTCTCGACAACTTATCATCATGGGCTCTTCAAATGGGTATCGAGTTCTCTACGGAGAAAACTGAGCTGGTTGTATTTTCGAGGAAGCGAGAACCAGCACAATTACAGCTTCAACTAGGGGGTGAAACCATAGCTCAGGCCTTCACATTTAAATATCTCGGGGTCTGGTTCGACTCCAAAGGCACCTGGGGATGTCACATTAGGTATCTGAAACAAAAATGCCAGCAGAGAATCAACTTTCTTCGTACAATAACCGGAACTTGGTGGGGTGCTCACCCAGGAGACCTGATCAGGTTGTACCAAACAACGATATTGTCCGTTATGGAATATGGATGCCTCTGCTTCCGATCAGTGGCGAACACTCATTTCATCAAGCTGGAAAGAATTCAGTATCGTTGTTTGCGTATTGCCTTGGGTTGCATGCAATCGACTCATACGATGAGCCTCGAAGTGCTGGCGGGCGTTCTTCCACTGAAAAACCGGTTCTGGGATCTCTCATATCGTTTGCTCATTCGATGCGACATTTTGAATCCTCTGGTGATTGAAAACTTCGAAAGGTTAGTTGAGCTTAACTCTCAAACCCGTTTTATGTCCTTGTATTTTGATTACATGGCTCAGAATATTAATCCTTCTTCGTTTGTTTCCAACCGTGCTCATTTCTTGGATACTTCTGATTCTACTGTGTTTTTCGACACATCCATGAGAGAAGAAATTCGTGGAATTCCGGATCACGTGCGCCCTCAAGTGGCCCCAAATATTTTTTATAATAAATTTAGAACAGTCAACTGTGAAAAGGTGTTTTACACTGACGGATCAAACATCAACGAGTCCACAGGCTTCGGCATCTTCAATCAAAACATCACCGCTTCTTACAAACTCAGTGATCCGGCTTCAGTTTACGTCGCAGAATTAGCTGCTATTCAGTACACCCTCGAGATCATTGAAACCATGCCCAAAGACCATTACTTCATTGTCACGGACAGTCTAAGTTCAATAGAAGCTCTCCGGGCAATGAAGCCAGGAAAGTATCCCCCATATTTCCTGGGGAAAATACGGGAACATTTGAGAACTTTATCTGAACGGTCTTATTTAATATCGTTAGTCTGGGTCCCTTCGCATTGTTCCATTCCGGGCAATGAAAAGGCAGACTTATTGGCTAAAGTGGGCGCATTGGAAGGTGATATTTATGAAAGACCAATCTGCTTCAATGAATTTTTCAGTATTTCTCGTCAGAAAACTCTCGAAAGTTGGCAAACTTCATGGACGAATGACGAACTGGGACGATGGCTACACTCCATTATCCCTAAGGTATCGACGAAACCTTGGTTCAAGGGGATGAACATGAGTCGTGATTTCATTCGCGTTATGTCACGGCTCATGTCAAATCACTATACATTCAACGCACATCTCCGGCGTATCGGGATCGTGGAGAACGGGCTCTGCACCTGTGGCGACGGTTATCAGGACATCGAGCATGTCGTGTGGTCGTGCGTAGAGTATCGTGACGCCAGGTCGAAGCTACTGGAATCCCTCAGGGCCCGAGGTAGACCGCCTGAGGTGCCGGTTCGGGATGTGTTGGCGAGTCGGGATAGTTCATATATGCTTCTCATATACCAGTACCTTAAACACATTGATATACAAGTGTAATGTGTTATTCCTCGCTCAGAAAATATAATCTCCACCTACAGGTTCGACACTAACATCCGCCCGATTCTCTCGATCCCCGTCCCTGTCCACCATCTTCATTGGAATTAACAAGATCTTTTTTTTTGTCACTAACTTTTTCGTTCCCCTTTCCCTGTTTTTTCACCATCTCGATGGCAACTAATTAGATCTCTGTCGTTTTCAAACATTTTGTTCCCACACCCCTTTTTTACCCCGTTTCCCACAATATTTACTTCTTTTTTTCATTCTCTTCCGTAACATCACCATCACCGGAAGACCGCTCCAGTCAATGACCAGCATGCGGGCCACCCGCCGGGCCTTCGTAGCCTGGGGGTGTTTCCCGCGGACCCTCACGGACCGAAGAATGCGGCCAACATAGAAAATTACCATCGCCATCTGGAATCATCTCATCCTAAATTCAATTCACCGGCCACTACCGATCGCCAGATACTATATTACATAATGATACTACTCTAGTTTTAAGTTAGACGATAATTAAGATTAGTAAATACCCTTGGCATCTTAGAGCTTAAGCAGTGTGCCTTAATATTATATTATATTATTGAATAAAAAAAAAAAAAAAAAAAAAAAAATCGTGCAATTCAGTCAAAAAAATAAATCCACTGCTAATTGCTCTGGTAATTTCATTAATTTTTTTTTTTTTGATTTAGTCACACCTCATCGCCTTAATTGCCGTCGTCGCTCTGTTTCAAGTTCAACATGCTAATGAGCAATAACCGAAGCGACCCACCAAAAACTCTAGACTCCTGCAGTGGTCTCCTTGTTCACAGTTTTTCGTTCGTCTGAAGTGATTCCTATTTAGGACTAAACGAGCACTTTCTCGGATTTCATGTTCCGCATATCTTTGAGAGTTTCATTCAAAAGTCTATTCAGCGAAATTGTGTTTGGGTGTTGAATTGACGTCAGACTTAAAGGAAAATAACAAGGCAGATTTTTGTTAGTCGAAAAAAAAAATGAAAGAGCAACGGTTGAAATGCATCTAAACGAGAGTACGGAATGAAGCCTTCATGTGATAAACTCGGAACTAAAACGATCCTGCTAAACAGAAACGAACCTCCGAACGGTGCTGCCCGCCATGAAACGGGTAAGCTGAAACTTACGTTGCATGTATTATTTCGAGATTTATTTCCAGTCTCTTTCGGGCTTGCTCCTGAAAACAGATTCTTCTGCCGCTCTCTTGATACTAACTTATTCTGCCCGGTTCCGTCCAGACCATGTCTGTGCTGGCTGAAGCGACCCGGGTCGGGTGTGTTGTAGCTTTTTGCCAGTCGCTCCTTCGGTGATAAAATATGCAAATTCTCACCTCACCCTTTTGATTCCCTGCCTTGCTACCGGGGCCTTGTTCCAAGCGCAAATCGGGAACAGCCCGCAAGCGCGAAAAATTTGATAAAGATGAGTATCACAAGTCTTGATTTTATGGGGAAAAAAATTTTGTAAGCTGCAACGAAATGGAAATGTGGGTCACAAAACGGCTCCCTTCCGCTTCTGCTCCAGCACAGTTGCATATGCAAAACCGTGGATGGATGGATGGATGGATGGAACGATGGAAAGGATGGTGATGCCAAGTGCTGTTGGCCATGTCACCCTCATCAGAGTGCTCTCCCGGTACTACACACTGCACTACAATTATGCTAATTAACGGATGTGTTGTAAAATATGTGTAAGAGAGTACACGGTCTGCTCCGAAACATTGTGCACTTTCGACGTTCCGAGATTAACGAAGTCCCGTGTTGTGAATAAATAAAGTTTTTGTACTAACACGAGCGGCTCGATTTGAATTACGCTGTCTGTGCCGTTTTTTGAGGTGGCCAGACCATTAAATGACGCGCTAGATGATTGCGTTGAGTACGGTTATTTATGCAATCTTGCTGCACTTAGCGCCACTTGGTGCAATGAAGCAGCCTCATAGAATATGGATACAGATTCGAATCAGTGGATGGTTGTTACATTGAAAAATATTCAAAAACTACGGTGAAACTCATCCGGTCGAGCCGTTTACTGATATCATAAAGTTGTTACTAATGCAAATTAATGATTCCACTAGTAATTGCGATCAGCGACCCACGAACAAGGATGAAACTATAAATCACAAATCCTAGTTAAATTAATATACGAGGCATGTTCGAAAAATGAACGCCTTAGCTTATGCATATCGGTGCGTGTACCACTCGAACATCTGGGTCAGGTGTTGATTTGATTCAATAATCATTTGCCTATCTATGCGTGCAGTGAACAACGTCCACAATAATCATTGCTTCCGTCATCTGTTAAGTTCATGCTATAATAAGATTTTTGTGTGCCAGTAAATCTTCAGCTGCTGTAATTCTTCGAGAGTTATACCAAGTCAATAACCGTATAATGACAGCGTATAAATTTACATCTCTATAACAGATCGGCTGAAAAGTTCGTATCGTTTCTATGAGAGGGCGCCACTAGAATTAAATCCATACCATTTTCAGTTAGTACCAACCTTCAAAAGATACGTGTATAAATTTGACAGCTGTCTGATTATTAGTTTGTGAGATATTGCATTTTGAGTGAAGCTACTTTTGTTATTGTGAAAAAAATGGAAAAAAAGGAATTTCGTGTGTTGATGAAACACTACTTTTTGATGAAAAAAAGTTCCGTCGATACCAAAAAATGGCTTGATGAGTGTTATCCAGACTCTGCACCGGGCGAAGCAACAATTCGTAAGTGGTTTGCAAAATTTCGTACTGGTCATATGAGCACCGAAGACGATGAACGCAGTGGACGTCCAAAAGAGGCTGTTACCGATGAAAACGTGAAAAAAATCCACAAAATGATTTTCAATGACCGTAAAGTGAAGTTGATCGAGATAGCTGACACCCTAAAGATATCAAAGGAACGTGTTGGAAATATTATTCACGAATATTTGGATATGAGAAAGCTTTGTGCAAAATGGGTGCCGCGTGAGCTCACAATCGATCAAAAACAACAACGAATTGATGATTCTGAGCAGTGTTTGGAGCTGTTATATCGAAATAAAACCGATTTTTTTCATCGATATATAACAATGGACGAAACATGGCTCCATCACTTCACTCCGGAGTCCAATCGACAGTCAGTTGAGTGGACTGCACGCGATGAACCGAACCCGAAGCGTGGAAAGACTCAACAATCGGCCGGTAAGGTTATGGCGTCTGTATTTTGGGATTCGCATGGTATAATTTTCATCGACTACCTTGAAAAGGGAAAAACCATCAACAGTGACTATTATATAGCGTTATTAGAGCGTTTAAAGGACGAAATTTCAAAAAAACGGCCTCATTTGAAGAAGAAAAAAGTTTTGTTTTATCAAGACAATGCACCGTGTCACAAGTCGATAAAAACCATGCTGAAATTGAACGAATTGGGCTTCGAATTGCTCCCTCATCCACCGTATTCTCCAGATTTGGCCCCCAGTGACTTTTTCCTGTTCTCAGACCTCAAGAGAATGCTCGCTGGTAAAGAATTTAGAAGCAATGAAGAGGTAATCGCTGAAACTGAGGCCTATTTTGAGGCAAAGGACAAATCGTACTACAAAAATGGTATCGAAAAGTTGGAAGATCGCTATAATCGCTGTATCGCCTCTGATGGCAATTATGTTAAATAATAAAAACGAATTTTGGCAAAAAATGTGTGTTTCTGTTAAACGATACGAACTTTTCAGCCGAACTGTTAGATGCACATAAAAGGAGCGTCGCAGTTCACTTAATTTACATCTCAAGCAAGTAAAAATGAATCATATCATTAACTGCACAGTTAATTCAGCTAAAGTTGACATCGAAACAGACAAAATGTTTATTTTCACATGTTAAACGATGCAATAGTCTGTCATCACCCAAGAAATTACGGCAGCCTTGAATGTACGCAAAATAAATTTCATTTTGTGTGCACTAAATTTTTTTTAAGGTGGCTTGAACAATTTTCACAAACTTAGATTCTCTATTTCCATAGAAAAATTTTGACAGTCATTCACATCTCATCCACATTCACCTCCAGGGCCGGAATTATGAAATACCGAGGTCGGGCCTTCTTCTATTCCGGTTGGGACATGGCTGCCGGTTCGCCGATGCCCCGATGTCCTTCTAATCAAAACTGACCCTTGGTACAACCTTCTTCGACATTTTTGTGAAGTTTGAGCGGGATATGTCAATTAGTGTGTGTTTAAAGACTGTCCCAGAAAGTATGGACGCAACCAAAAACCGCTGCCATTTCGCAATGATTCAGAATCGGTCAATTTTTATGGCTGCGTCCTGTTGTTTACACTCTTCTCTAACCACTTGTGCAGTTGTTTATTTTTTTTTTTTTTCCATAAATACGTTTATTTCTTAAGGCAGTTTACATAAGTTTTTCTTCGCCGTAGCATCACTTTTACATAATATTCTTATCCTAATTTAATTCTAACATAGTCACAACGTTTTGAATTTATTAAAACATATTCTCTTATTACTTAAATATCATCTTAGGTAACTCGTCATTAATTATGAAATCTACTCGGAAATATTATTTGAACCAAACGATTAACTTCTATAAATTATAAAATAAGCTGTTATTTTCAGACATTTTGTTAATAATTTCATAAACTGTTTCGAGTTTGTTTGTATCATTACATTATTTTTATTCTAATTTAGCTATTGGTTGAACTCATGGACGCAGCTGGGATCAGAACTAAGTCTTAAAAGGGGCCTTTATTAAATTGAAACTCCAATTTTCTTTATGAAATGATAAATAAGTTTCATGTATGGAAGGTCGCGACAAGCAAGAATGTCTCGAACTGGGATATTGGATAGTTTACCTTGGGTACGCAAAGAATTTATTAGTTGAGATCTGACATCACGATACTCCACGCATGTCCAAACGACATGATCAATATCCCGATAACCTTCTCCGCAAGCACAATGATTAGTCTCGGAGAGCCCAATTCGAAGGAGATGTGCATCTAACGTGTAGTGATTGGACATGAGTCTGGACATCACACGAATGAAATCCCTACTCACATCCAGTCCCCTGAACCATGCCTTTGTCGATATTTTCGGAATAATTGAGTGCATCCACCGACCCAGATCATCTCTATCCCAAGATGCTTGCCAGCTGGCAAGTGTTCTTTGGCGAGACGAACTATAAAATTCGTTGAAAGCAATCGGTCGCTCATAAATTTCACCCTCAATAGCACCACGTTTGGCTAAATTATCGGCTCTTTCATTGCCTGGAATGGAGCAATGAGCCGGGACCCAGACTATAGTGATTAGATAATTATTATTCAATATGTCGTTCAGACACTGTTTTATTTTACCCAAGAAAAACGGTTCATTTTTGCCAGCAGCGATTGAGCGAATGGCTTCAATTGCACTCAGACTATCTGTGAAGAGGAAATAATGGTTTGGAGATAATGTGACGATTACATTCAAACTATAATGAACTGCTGCTAGCTCTGCTATATAAACAGATGCAGGTTCTTGAAGCCTAAATGAGGCCGAAACATTATTGTTGAACATACCAAACCCTGTCGCTTCTTCAATTCGCGATCCGTCCGTGTAAAACATTTTCTCAGAGTCAATATGCCTGAACTTACTTGAAAATATTTTTGGGATTTCCGTCGAGCGTAGATGATCCGGGATTCCATGCACTTCACGCTGCATGGATGTATCGAAAAATAAAGTTGAGTCAGGGGCACTTAGGATGCTGACACGGATAGGAATATATCTTGAAGGGTTGATTTCCTGTGACATATGGTTAAAATATACTGTCATAAATTTTGTTTGAGATCGAAGCTCGACTAGTCGTTCGAAATTATTAATTACCATGGGATTCAGCACCTCACATCTTATTAGCAGGCGTGATGAAAGCTCCCAAAATCGATCTTTTAATGGAAGAACTCCCGCCAGAACTTCAAGACTCATTGTATGTGTCGAATGCATGCAGCCTAAGGCAATTCGCAAACAACGGTACTGAATTCGCTCAAGTTTGATAAAATGAGAGTTTGCAGTGGAACGAAAACAAACGCATCCATATTCCATCACTGAAAGTATCGTTGTCTGATACAATTTTATGAGATCTTCCGGATGAGCACCCCACCAAGATCCTGTTATTGTTCGAAGAAAATTTACTCTTTGTTGGCATTTTGTTATCAGAAACCTAATGTGTCCTCCCCACGTGCATTTGGAATCGAACCACACCCCGAGGTATTTAAAAGTTAAAACCTGTTGGATCATTCTTCCCATCATATGGAGCTGAAGCTGCGCGGGATCATGCTTTCTTGAAAAGACGACTAACTCTGTTTTCTCCGCAGAGAATTCGATACCAAGATGAACAGCCCAAACGGACAAGTTATCTAAGGTATCTTGCAATGGTTTATGCAGATCAATAGCTTTGGGCCCAGTAACTGAAACCACGCCATCATCTGCCAATTGCCTTAGTGTACATGGGGTTACGAGACAGCTGTCAATGTCGTTTACATAGAAATTATACAGGAGCGGACTGAGGCATGAGCCTTGCGGGAGACCCATGTAGCTAATTCTGAAGGTTGCCAAATAGCCATGTGAAAAATACATGCACTTCTCTGACAAAAGGTTGTGCAAATAATTATTTATAACCGCTGGAAGTCCATGTTGGTGGAGCTTGTCTGAAAGAACATCAATGGAAACTGAATCAAATGCTCCTTTAATGTCTAAAAATACAGATGCCATTTGTTGCTTTTGAGCGAAGGCAATTTGGATGTCAGACGAAAGTAATGCAAGGCAATCATTCGTCCCTTTATTTCTACGGAAGCCAAACTGAGTATCTGACAACAAACCGTTCGTCTCGACCCAAGTGTCGAGACGTCGTAGAATAATTTTTTCGAACAATTTTCTGATGCAGGACAACATCGCAATGGGTCTATATGAGTTGTGATTGGAAGCTGGTTTCCCCGGTTTTTGAATGGCGATAACTTTCACTTGTCTCCAGTCAGGTGGAACAATATTTTGCTCAAGAAACTTGTTGAACAATTCCAACAAACGTCTTTTTGCGAGGTTGGGCAGATTCTTCACCAAGTTGAATTTAATTCTGTCCAACCCTGGAGCGTTATTGTTACAAGACAAGAGTGCTATAGAAAATTCCATCATTGAAAATGGGTTATTAATAAAACCATTATTTGGAGGAGATTCCCGTATAATGCTTTGCGTAGGAACAGAATCTGGGCAAACTTTCCTAGCAAAGTCAAATATCCATCGGTTCGAGTATTCATCACTCTCATTGCCCACGTTACGATTCCTCATTCGTCTGGCCGTATTCCAAAGAGTGCTCATTGAGGTTTCTCTTGACAAACCTTCGACAAAATGTCTCCAATAGCTACATTTTTTGGCTCGAAGTATGCTCTTGTACTTGGTTTCTAAAACCATAAGTTTTTCAAAATTCTGAGGAGTTCCTCCTCCCCGTTTTAGAAACGTCTTGCAAGCATTTTGTTTTGCGAGTTTAGCCTCTGAGCACTCTTTGTCCCACCAGGGGTTGGGAGGCCTTCTGTTAGTCGTTGGCCCAGGAAAGCGTTTAGTTTGGGATTGTTCTGCTGCCTCCAGAATCGAACAAATGAGGAAGTCATATTCTTCAAGTGGAGGGAGCTCTTCCATTGAATTCAAAATACTAGAGATTCTACTTTGGTATTTAATCCAGTCGATATTTTTTGTCAAATCATATGGAATACTAGCTGAATTAGCAATACATTTGTTACAGCTAATTGAGATGATGATTGGTAAATGATCGCTACCGTGTAAATCAGGCAATATTTTCCAGGTGCAATCTAGTCGAATTGATGTTGAGCAAAGAGATAGATCTAATGCACTTGGGCGTGCAGGAGGTCTTGGGATCCTTGTCATGCTACCCATATTTAATACCGTCATGCTAAAATTGTCACAAATGTTTTGTATTAAAGATGATCTGCTATCATTGTAAACGGAACCCCACATCATTCCGTGCGAATTTAAATCCCCCAGAATCAATCGGGATTCAACCATTTCATTAAGCTGTCGCTGTCCAACTTGTGCTTTTGGAGGAATATAAACCGAAGCTATGCAAATATCTTTGCCTTTAATGTTTATTTGGCAAGCAACAACTTCTATACTAGAAGTTGAAGGGATGTTTAATCTATAAAAGGAACAGCATTTCTTAATTCCCAAAAGCACTCCACCATACGGAGAGTCTCTATCGAGACGTATAATGTTAAAATCATTGAAATTTAAAGCTATGTTTGAAGTAAGCCATGTTTCGCATAAAGCAAATACATCACATTTTTGACTATGCAATAAAATTTTAAATGAATCAAGTTTTGGCATGATGCTTCGACAATTCCACTGCAGGACAGTGATTGTATCATTTGCGGCGGGTGATAAATTATCCATCAAAAGATACAAAACCTGAGACAATTGGCCATTGAGCTGATAACTGCTTCAAAAAATTTCTAGCTATTGGAAGGAATGCCATTATGAGGGTCTTTAAGGGTTCAGATATATTGAATGCTGAGAAAATCCATTCAACAATTTCCGAAAACTTCAGTAATCCTGTTGGTGGCTGTGAAATGGAGCCCACAGGATTATTACCTTTTTCTGTGCTAGATCCTGGATTGGTTTGTGATTTTGACAAACCAGGAGACACAGTCTTTGGTTTTGACTTTTTTTTGTTTAACACGGGGATCTTTTTTTGAAGATGAAACTTTAGGTGTCTTTTTTGGTAATTTGGAAGAAGACTTCTTTCTCTTAACTGACCCTTGGGTAGTGATAAACGAATTACCTTCACTATTTCCGTCAGAGTCAGAGTCCTCTGGTTCCTCTAGATTTGAAAACCCGTTTTCGGTTTCCAAAGGGGGGACATCAATGACCGTTTTAAGCATTTCTGCATATGTGCGCTTAGACCGTGCTTTTAAAGAAAGCTTAATTTTGTCTTTGTGTACTTTAAATGCAGTGCATACTGAAATATCCTCATGAGGACTTTCTCCACAATAAATACATTTTTCAATATCCTTGTTGCAATCATTATCTTTATGAGGCCCTTCACACTTAATACATTTTGGTTTATTACTACAGTAAGTAGCTGTGTGGCCGAATTTTTTGCAGTTCGTACAATTCATTACATTTGGAACAAAAAGCCGAACAGGGAGGCGAATTTTATCGACATAGACATGGGACGGCAACGCAGATCCGGCAAATGTCACTCGAAACGAGTCTGATGGGCGATAAACTTTTTTTCCCTCTTCATAAACTACTGAGTACAGTTGTTTGCACTCCAGTATTTTCACACCCTCAAGCATAGAGTTCTTGAAACGACCAACACCATGCTTGAGTAAATCATCTACCGAAAGACTCGCTTCGGTAACAACACCGTCAATTTCGACATCTTTGGAGGGTATGTAAACTTTATACTCTTTAATGAAATGTTCCGAAGAGACAATATCATTCGCGTGTTTCAAATTATTTACCACAACACGAATTTTATCGTTATTTACTTTTATGATCTCTTTGATTGAAGAGTATCGTGATGTCAAACCTTTAGAAATTTGGTAAATGTTTAATGGCTTTGATATACGTCTAAAAAAGACTATCCAAGGCCCAGAAGAGCTCTCCTGATATTTTTTCGTTCGTGGGGGTATCGGATTCATGCTAGGATTTACGTCCATGGATTCATCCATCACATTAAAATTTTTAATCAAACTTTAAAATAAAAAATGAAACCAACACTACACAGTATTCAATCAAAAGGAAAAGAAAAAACTTCTACCTTGAAATTGTTGTCTATCTCCGTTGCACTGCCGTGTAGATCCTCGTTGCTCTAGATGTTCTTGTTGGATGCTGATTGTTGGATGTGATGCTACTGCTACCTGACATCCAGCACCACTCGATTTCCGATTTACTTTTGTCTTCGCCAGCTGTAACCAGCGCAGGTCACCGGTGTATACCTGCGTGTTGTATGGCAGTGGAAAGACCGAGTTGTCTTGTCTCCTTCTTCCTTGTGCTCCGCACCGATATGCTTCTGCACCGAAGTGCCTTCGCACCGGTGTGCTTTTGCACTCTCCTGCTTCTGTGTGCCTTTGCACTCTTCTTCTTCAATGTGCCTTTGCACTCTCCTGCTCAGCACTTGTGGCTGTATATTGTGGCCTGGGTAGAGCTTGGGAAACGCCCTTTGTTGTTTCCTTCACCAGCTTGGCCCAGCACTAGGGCTCTCTTATGCAGCACGATTTTACGTTTTAACGGCTGCTGCCAACAGGTTTCTACCTGTAGTTCAACCGTTGTCGTATTTAACGCGTGTAAACTAACCAGCGTTATTAAACTGTACGCTTCTATACACAACCTTCTCGGTTGAACGGCTATTACTGAATAGTTGTTTATTCGTTTTCATTGGTTTGTTTCGAAATGCGTGGACTTTCAGCAGAACAACGTCGAAAAATTGTGTACAAATGGTGCACAGAACGCGGAAACTGTCACTGAGAAAATAGCAAAAATGGAAGGAGTAAGTGAAAAAGCCGTGCGAAATGCAATCAGGAAGTTCGGTGAGGATAAACCGAAAACGGGTCGTAAAAAAGGTCCTGCTAACCCTCAGTTCGATAAACGTATACTGAATGCGTTCGAGCAAAAAAAGGAGGTTTCAGTTCGGGATGTGGCCAAACAAGTGGGCACTTCGAAGTCAAATGTTCTTCGTGCTAAAGAACGTTTGAATCTTCGAACCTATAAGAAGCAGAAACAACCAAAACGTTGTCCGAAACAAGAAGCATCGATCAGGCCGAGGGTTCAAAAGCTGTACAATACGATTCTTGCAGGAAATTTAAACTGCATAATCATGGATGACGAAACCTACGTGAAACTCGATTACAAATCGCTGCCGGGACCACAATATTATACGGTGCGAGAAGGGAAAGTGTTAAACCAGTCCGAGACATCGATTGAAGTCGAAAAATTTGGTAAGAAAGCTGCTATGGTCTGGCAACCAATTTGTAGCTGCGGTAAGATTTCGAAACCCTTCATCACCACTGCTTCAATGAACAGCGAAATATACATCAAGGAATGTTTACCAAAAAACAACTTCTACCCGCATGATTCGAAGCCACAAAGATCCTGCTGTCTTCGCTTGCCACTAATCGAAATCAACGGTAAAATGGTATACTACCAAAAATGTCACTTTCGTCCCAAAAGACATGAATCCACCAAATTGCCCACAACTTCGACCAATTGAGGAATTTTGGGCATTAACGAAGGCACATCTTAGGAAACATGTCTCGGCAGCCGAAACCATTCAACAGTTCGAAAAAGATTGGAAAAAAGTGTCAAAACTTGTCGCCAAGAAGTCTGCACGGAGTTTAATGAGGAACGTTTGCAAGAAGGTGCGCTAGCTCGTCTACTATAGCAAAGTAACAGTTCGGCTGAAAAGTTCGTATCGTTTAATAGAAACACACATTTTTTTGCCAAAATTCGTTTTTATTATTCAACATAATTGTCATCAGAGGCGATACAGCGATTATAGCGATCTTCCAACTTTTCGATACCATTTTTGTAGTACGATTTGTCCTTTGCCTCAAAATAGGCCTCAGTTTCAGCGATTACCTCTTCATTGCTTCTAAATTTTTTACTAGCGAGCATTCTCTTGAGGTCTGAGAACAGGAAAAAGTCACTGGGGGCCAAATCTGGAGAATACGGTGGATGAGGGAGCAATTCGAAGCCCAATTCATTCAATTTCAGCATGGTTTTCATCGACTTGTGACACGGTGCATTGTCTTGAAGAAACAAAACTTTTTTCTTCTTCAAATGAGGCCGTTTTTTTTAAATTTCGTCCTTCAAACGCTCTAATAACGTTATATTATAGTCACTGTTGATGGTTTTTCTCTTTTCAAGGTAGTCGATGAAAATTATACCATGCGAATCCCAAAATACAGACGCCATTACCTTACCGGCCGATTGTTGAGTCTTTCCACGCTTCGGGTTCGGTTCATCGCGTGCAGTCCGCTCAGCTGACTGTCGATTGGACTCCGGAGTGAAGTGATGGATCCATGTTTCGTCCATTGTTATATATCGACGAAAAAAATCGGTTTTATTTCGATATAACAGCTCCAAACACTGCTCAGAATCATCAATTCGTTGTTGTTTTTGATCGATTGGGAGCTCACGCGGCACCCATTTTGCACAAAGCTTTCTCATATCCAAATATTCGTGTATAATATGTCCAACACGTTCCTTTGATATCTTTAGGGTGTCAGCTATCTCGATCAACTACACTTCACGGTCATTGAAAATCATTTTGTGGATTTTTTTTCACGTTTTCATCGGTAACAGCCTCTTTTGGACGTCCACTGCGTTCATCGTCTTCGGTGCTCATATGACCAGTACGAATTGTTGCTTCGCCCGGTGCAGAGTCTGGATAACACTCATCAAGCCATTTTTTGGTATCGGCGGCACTTTTTTTCATTAAAAAGTAGTGTTTCATCAACACACGAAATTCCTTTTTTTCCATTTTTTTCACAATAACAAAAGTAACTTCACTCAAAATGCAATATCTCACAAACTAATAATCAGACAGCTGTCAAATTCATACACGTATCTTTTGAAGGTTGGTACTAACTGAAAATGGTATGGATTTAATTCTAGTGGCGCCCTCTCATAGAAACGATACGAGCTTTTTAGCCGATCTGTTAGCAAATGTTGAGAATAATATTCTGTTGTTGTGGTCCAATATTATCAGTACATCGAATAATATTTGAATATCTAACACTTGTGAATTATTTACAGCGAAATCAAAGTGCGTCCATACTTTCTGGGACAGTCTTTAAAATGAAAGAACTTAACCCAAGTAGCAATGAAAACTTATTTAAATTGACATGTTTCACAATTGCTACATTATTTTTATTGAGTATGTTAGATAATTGATTTCACACGTAATAGTAACAAATGTGAGTGCGCTTTCTCTATCGCTCATGCCCTAATGTAGTAACTTAAGCTTTGATGAATGGATTCGACGCACTTTGTCTGGTACTGATTCTGTTTTTAATTCAGATTTCACAGACCAGTTTGGAGTTTGACTGCTCAAAAAAATTGCTCATAAAATTGCTGCTTGAAAATTTTCTAGCAAAAACTTCTTGAGAAAAATTTTTTGAAAAAGGTTACTCGTAAAATGCACAGAAAGCTGCTGGAAAATATAACCCGAAAGCTGATTGAAAAACCGTTTGAAAAAACGACTCGTAAAGAGTTACTCGTAAAAACTACTAGAAAAACTTGAGAACTGCTTGAAAAATCTACTATTAAAAACTGCTAGGTAAAAACATTTCGAAAAAAAAACACTTTAAAAAACTACTCGTAAATTTCTCGAAAAAATGACCAGAAAACACTAGAAACAACCGTGAAACCTACTGGTAAAACTACTTTAAAACTGCACAAAAAGTTTCTTGATAAACAGCATGAGAGAACCAATCGAAAAAATTGCTGGTAAAACTGCTAGTAAAACTACGAAAAACTACTCGTAGAAGCTGCTAGAAAAAAAAATACTCGCAATACACACTCACAAAAACCACTCAGAAAACTACCCGACAATACTGCTAGGAAAACTAAAAAAAAAAACAAAACTACTCGTTAAATTCTCGAAAAAGTGGATCCAAAACTGCTTGAAAAAGCTGCTTATTAAAGTGCTCGAAAATCTGCATGGAAACAGTTTGGAAAACTGCTTGAAAAAAACTAATTGATTACCCGACAGTAAATTTATCAAAAAAACTACTCACGAAATGCTCGGAAAACTATTTCAAAAACTGCTCGAAAAAACTACTGGTAAAACTACTCGTAGAAGCTGCTCGAAAAAATTTACTTGAAAAAACCACACAGTTCGAAAATTTTTTGTGATTTTACATCTTATAAGATGCACATGAATGGAGCGTCATATTTCACACAAATTTATATTCAAGAACATGTAAAATTGTGTGATTTGAAAATTACATGGCTTTAAAACGAAAGGAATAAAAATTGAAAGATCGATATCAACAACGCGACTTGAACCGGAAAACATTAGATCACAAAGCACACCAGTTAGTCACATAACAGAAGCACATATCTGCTTGGCTGGTAAATCATGCATATAAATTCATACAGTCTAGCTTGCTAGTCGAGTACAAATTACACTCGGAGCCAGTAAATTTCTGTTCGATTGGAATATTGTGTCATTTGAGAAGTTAAGTAGTTATGAATTGTATCGTTTGAAGAATTGTGTCACTAGTAAAATTCATCATTTCTTTCTGTGCACTAACAATAACCATTCAACAAAAAACTGCTAGAAGAAAAACCACACGAAAAAATACTCAATAAAACTACTCGTAAAACCTGCTAAAAAAAGCTGTTAAAAAAAATTTCACGAAAAAAAATCTCGAAAAATTGTTTGAAAGCTACTCGTGAAATGCTCGAAAATATGCTGTAAAATATGATCCGAAAACTGATTGAAAAAACTACTCGTAAGACCTACTAAAACTACTACCCGAAAAAATTAGAAACAGCAAGAAACAATTGCTCGTAAAAACTACTTAAAAAACTACATGAAAACTGTTTGATACACTGCTCGAGAGAATCACTTGTGAAAATCGTTCGAAAACATAACTGGTAAAACTGCTCGAAAAACTAAGAGCAAAAAAGCAGTTGCAAGATTTATATGGGTGGTCTATAATATAACTAAAACTGAAACAAACATATCCCCAGCAAGTCGTTTTAGTTTTATGTATTCGAACAATTCTAATGTCAAATTTAAAACTGATATACGCTGCCATTCTATTTTTTCTATATTTGAAACACAAATAAAACGCTACTGGGGATGCCAGTTTATTTTGTTATAATTTCTAGATTTAAATTTTAAAACTGACATAAATTATGCATCTAGAACCAAAACACTCCCTAACATGCCCTAACTTTTAGAAGCTGATAGAAAAAAAAACTACCCGAAAGAGCCACTCACAAAAATCCCTTTAAAAAGCTAACTGCAAAGTGTTCATAAAAACTGGTAGAAGAAACACTACTCGTAAAATGCTTGAAAAATGGTCCGAAAACTGCTTGAATCTGCTCAAAAATCTGCCTGAAACTGCTCGGAAAACTACATGAAACAACTTTGAAACAACTGCGCTTTCCCTGTCGCTCTATCTTTGCGAGAAGAGCGAAGAAATACAATACAAGAACAATGCTTGCTATTTGGGAAGATTCCATCGACAGTTTCTGAAATTTATTTGGATTCGACTTTCGGTTCCGGAATAACTGAATACACTGAGGTCTTTTTTTATGCGGTCTTTTTTTATGCGGTTTTTTTTACGCGACTTTTTTATGCGAATTTTCAGAGTTATGCGGTTTTTTTTTATGCGAATTTTCAGAGTTATGCGGTTTTTTTTATGCGGTACGTAAATTCGCATAAAAAAAGACTTCAGTGTATATGGATTAAAAATCCAATTTCAAGAGTTTATGACCAAATGAACTTTAAATCGATATGGACGATCTATCGTTGTGTTTCACAACTAGAGACGACAATGAGGATTGCAATTTTATCTGCCAAAAATGCAAAGGAAGGCAAATTTCTACTTGTAAAATTATTTATAAATTATTTACATCAGTTGTTCATGCGAAAAGTTAATTTTCGTATGAGAAAAAACACACAAAAATTAACTTTCGTATGATTATCTGATATTTTAGCAGCACTCAAGATTTTGTTTCAAACAACGAAATCAATGTGTTAATCACTTTCAAATAATTTTATTTGTCGAGTACATTGAAGAGCCGTAAAAATGCGCAAATCTAACCAAATATGCGATATTATGAAGAGAAATAGCCTTCCACCGATTATTGATTCATATAATCTTATAAAAGCAAAGAAGAATACTCCAAATAAAAGAAAATACATTTTCTTGCATTTTCAAATGAATTCTACGGTGCCCGATTTGCAATGTCGAAAGTTCCAAGAAGAGTGCACAGAAACTCTAGAATGAAATCACTCTGATTTCTCTGATATAACAATACCGATTTTCATAAACTTAGACTCAAATAAAAAATCATATAGTTCCGAATGTGACCTTCAGTTGTAATCCGGATCCGACTTACGGTTTCGGTATCATTAGGTGTGAGTTGAAAATTACATACCATTATTTGAAGTGACGACGTTAAGAGTATTCTTCAAACCCTCTCTGTGAAAAATTGATTTTTATTTATTTATTACCGTAATCGATAGGTATGTTCAGTGCTTGGAAAAACATGATTAGAAAAAGTTCCTTTTGTTATCACTCGTAAAAAAATCAATTCAAGAGATCTCCTAAAAAATCCAGCGACTGAATAAATAACTCCCGAGCTTTTCATTGATGAAACAAGCACCCACAAAACTCTGAACCTCAAAGTTCACAAGTGATTTTTTCTGTGTCAGCGAAACCTGATGACGAATTTTCACCCACATATATATCGTCGAAGAGAAGCTTCAGTTCGAAGTGATTCGTGCAAGATTTAATTATTATATGTCACAGACATAACGGGAGAACGTGTGTACGAATGAGACTGTCATGCAGTGTTGGTGATTACCGAAAATTTGACAGAAGCTGCTATATTGCTATCTATATTGTATACAACATTTTCAATCCGGTAGAAGATGCTACAAGAACTCGAGTCTCTCAATGCATGAACCGTGAGAGATTTTTGCTACATTTCTTAGCTCCACTTCAAACTCTGAGTATTTCACGCCCTTAAAAAAATTTGCAGTCTGGTAATGATTGGTACTGTGTGGAATTTCCCAAGAGAGAATCGCAAGTTGACAATGATCGCAGAAAATCGAATCGATAATTGAACTTGATGATTCTCATACTTGGTTGCAATATTTAAAAACCTTTGTGTGTAGCATTCACATACATTTTCATAGAAACAACTTATACAAAGGTTATATACACATAGTTAGAATAAGCGGCAATAATAAAATGATTCTATCGCAATGATTCACTGCCCATACAGAATCGGATCGCGAAACGAGAATAAGCGACCGTTTGTTGCTTCAGAGAGAATCCCCACAGCAGAAATGTCGTGGGGAGAAGTTCGCTCTCGCACTGGTGTCGATTCTATGTTAAATGAGCCATGCCGGGTTTTTGTTGTTGCGATGATATCCGTCTCTCTTTGATGGCACTGATTCAATCGTGTGAAGAGTTACTGGTGAGCGTTCTCTGATACGATAAAAGCCATCCTTGCTGTCATGTTTCTTTCACATTTCCAAATATAGAAAATCGTTCATATTAGTTGATTGTGTGAATTTTGCACTTTCCAGAGCTTATCTAATGGTTTAGTTCTCAGCAAATTGTATTACAAACGGTCCAAGCATCCTCCACAAGTTTGTCGAACACTTTATTGTGCTATATGTAGACAAAGGCATTAAATGATTCCTTATTGCAAACAACAAAACATTTGGCATGCAGGATTCCGAATTGTACGAAGCTTCCCTGTCCAGTAAACACGCTTCCAAATTTACCGACAACTGCATGCTCATCCGCATATAATTCATCGCACAGAAAAAAAAAGATCCAACAGAAACAAAGAAATGAACCTCCCACCAAGTCAATTCGCCTTTATCGAAAAGTTTCCAACAATCGTTTCAATCACTGATAAAGTATTCAATTATGAGCTCAACTTCCTTTTTTTGGCGATCACTGCATTGCCTAACAAAAAATCCCGAATCGTTTCCACTTATAGCGAATCAATAACTTTCCGTGCACAAGTAATTTGTGAGAAATCAATTCCATCCCTTTCCGCGATTGCGTCTCGCTTTCCCTAACCGCAACCGTTCCACGTGCGCATCGCAGTTTTCGAAAATAAAACCAACCGATTGACCGACCGTCCGACCTCACCCCAAAACCGACATCCTGAGATGTGAAAACAAACTTTTCGCGCGCAATGGAAATGTGCCAACCGCAGAGTCAAAGCAATCGTCGTCCCATCGAAGCAGGCGGAGAACACTCTATTCGATTGGGGTCATTTTTCGTCCCATTTCCAGCTGTCGCCCAATAATACGCTCGCGGCTGCCACTGCTTGCTGGCGCGATGGATGACATCGGCACGGATTGGAAAAGGTACCGAAAATCCGTGACCGAAATATGGTAAATGATATATTAATCCCCTGCAGTCAGCTGCAGCATCCGCGTTCGATCCGCCGTATATGAGAAACGCACTCAGCACTACTCCGGCAGTAGCCAGGACATTTGCATACTCGAATGCTGAAATTAAATATTTATTATGGAAAATTGATTTAAATTATTCGATGCTGGCGCGGTTGGAAGCGACACCGAACGCGAGATGTGCGGTGGCTGTGTTTGCAGCAAAAGTGCAGATTTGCATTTGCACTTTACGCCTGCCGATGGGATAAATGATGGGGACAGCTTATGGGAGTTTAAGCACTTACTTATTGCAAAGTTTATTCACACTGATGGGTTATCGGAATTATTAAATAGCAATTCATACAAAGTGTTTAAATGGTAACTCTCGAACAATTGAAGTTACGCAATATTTTCCACTAATCCCATAACGGGAACAATTGATCTAGAGTTGTGAATCAGTGCGATTTTATTTCCGAATTTGTAACGTATCGTTACTATTGGTGGTCGAACTTTGATTCTGCCAATTAGAAATTTCGTTTAAAGGGTAAATGTTTCTCTTATCCTAATTAATTTTTCATTCATCTAATTTAAATAAGAAATTATTTTAATGTACTCGAATTTATTCTGGGTCAGTTCCAGTTTTCTCATTATTCGGGCCAGCGGAAGAATTATCCTGCCACTGAGGACCCCGTATGCTGGTTCCGGAACGAAAACACAAACGCGAGTGCACTTCGGCAGTGTGTATTGCCATCCTGATGGTAAATCAGACGAAGTTCTGGTATCCATTGACATAAAGTCTGACGAACTGAAGACGATAGGAGTGCTCGGAAGTGGCCTAGGAAGGCTCAGTGAATTTGGTTAGGATATGACACTTTTTTCGGGATTTGTCAAATACTTCAAAAATTATTTTTCTAGAGCAAAATTACTTAGAACTGATACACAGACAATGGTTGCAAAACGCACCCCAAAACACTAGTATCTGTGTATGTCTCTATTTCGTGACATTAGTGGCGAAATGATAAAGAAGTTTGTTACATAGTGAAATTAAATGGGTTTATTTTCTTTAAAAGCATTAACATATTTTTCGTAGACTTTTTCTAAAGAAGAAAATCCTTCACCAACGAAAGTTACTGCACTTATTGTAGCGATTTGAGACCGAAAGCGCTGCAAAACAACCTCACATTGAGTATTCAAAAAATTGGTTTTTATGAGATAATGCGCCGGCATACAGAAGTATCGCTACTAGGCCTGAGTTAACGATTTATGATTCCAATTTCTTCCCCAACCATATTATGTATTATTAGTTCCAAAACCTTTGAAGAAGGTTCATCCATAAATAGATTTTAATTATCGTAAGAAATTATCAGAAACATATTTTTCGAGCAGAATCAAAAAGTTGAAAAATCAAAAAATATCATCACACAGGATTTTTAAAACAATTGATTTGACCTCATTCCACATTATAGAACTCACAGCAAAAAAAAGTCTTACTTGCTCTACTTGCTCTACTTGCTCTACTTGCTCTACTTGCTCTACTTGCTCTACTTGCTCTACTTGCTCTACTTGCTCTACTTGCTCTACTTGCTCTACTTGCTCTACTTGCTCTACTTGCTCTACTTGCTCTACTTGCTCTACTTGCTCTACTTGCTCTACTTGCTCTACTTGCTCTACTTGCTCTACTTGCTCTACTTGCTCTACTTGCTCTACTTGCTCTACTTGCTCTACTTGCTCTTCTTGCTCTACTTGCTCTACTTGCTCTAATTGCTCTACTTGCTCTACTTGCTCTACTTGCTCTACTTGCTCTACTTGCTCTACTTGCTCTACTTGCTCTACTTGCTCTACTTGCTCTACTTGCTCTACTTGCTCTACTTGCTCTACTTGCTCTACTTGCTCTACTTGCTCTACTTGCTCTACTTGCTCTACTTGCTCTACTTGCTCTACTTGCTCTACTTGCTCTACTTGCTCTACTTGCTCTACTTGCTCTACTTGCTCTACTTGCTCTACTTGCTCTACTTGCTCTACTTGCTCTACTTGCTCTTCTTGCTCTACTTGCTCTACTTGCTCTAATTGCTCTACTTGCTCTACTTGCTCTACTTGCTCTACTTGCTCTACTTGCTCTACTTGCTCTACTTGCTCTACTTGCTCTACTTGCTCTACTTGCTCTACTTGCTCTACTTGCTCTACTTGCTCTACTTGCTCTACTTGCTCTACTTGCTCTACTTGCTCTACTTGCTCTACTTGCTCTACTTGCTCTACTTGCTCTACTTGCTCTACTTCCTCTACTTGCTCTACTTCCTCTATTTCCTCTACTTGCTCTACTTCCTGTATTTCCTCTACTTGCTCTAGTTGCTCTACTTCCTCTACTTGCTCTAGTTGCTCTACTTGATCTAGCGCGCTACTTTCTATATATGCTATTCTTGCTTATTTGTTCTACTCGATTAGTTGCTCACTTGCTTATATGCAATCTGCATTTGCCATTTGCCACTACTGTTATGCTCTGCTGCTTTGTTTACTTTACTGCTTTACTACTTTACTACTTTACTACTTTACTACTTTACTACTTTACTACTTTACTACTTTACTACTTTACTACTTTACTACTTTACTACTTTACTACTTTACTACTTTACTACTTTACTACTTTACTACTTTACTACTTTACTACTTTACTACTTTACTACTTTACTACTTTACTACTTTACTACTTTACTACTTTACTACTTTACTACTTTACTACTTTACTACTTTACTACTTTACTACTTTACTACTTTACTACTTTACTACTTTACTACTTTACTACTTTACTACTTTACTACTTTACTACTTTACTACTTTACTACTTTACTACTTTACTACTTTACTACTTTACTACTTTACTACTTTACTACTTTACTACTTTACTACTTTACTACTTTACTACTTTACTACTTTACTACTTTACTACTTTACTACTTTACTACTTTACTACTTTACTACTTTACTACTTTACTACTTTACTACTTTACTACTTTACTACTTTACTACTTTACTACTTTACTACTTTACTACTTTACTACTTTACTACTTTACTACTTTACTACTTTACTACTTTACTACTTTACTACTTTACTACTTTACTACTTTACTACTTTACTACTTTACTACTTTACTACTTTACTACTTTACTACTTTACTACTTTACTACTTTACTACTTTACTACTTTACTACTTTACTACTTTACTACTTTACTACTTTACTACTTTACTACTTTACTACTTTACTACTTTACTACTTTACTACTTTACTACTTTACTACTTTACTACTTTACTACTTTACTACTTTACTACTTTACTACTTTACTACTTTACTACTTTACTACTTTACTACTTTACTACTTTACTACTTTACTACTTTACTACTTTACTACTTTACTACTTTACTACTTTACTACTTTACTACTTTACTACTTTACTACTTTACTACTTTACTACTTTACTACTTTACTACTTTACTACTTTACTACTTTACTACTTTACTACTTTACTACTTTACTACTTTACTACTTTACTACTTTACTACTTTACTACTTTACTACTTTACTACTTTACTACTTTACTACTTTACTACTTTACTACTTTACTACTTTACTACTTTACTACTTTACTACTTTACTACTTTACTACTTTACTACTTTACTACTTTACTACTTTACTACTTTACTACTTTACTACTTTACTACTTTACTACTTTACTACTTTACTACTTTACTACTTTACTACTTTACTACTTTACTACTTTACTACTTTACTACTTTACTACTTTACTACTTTACTACTTTACTACTTTACTACTTTACTACTTTACTACTTTACTACTTTACTACTTTACTACTTTACTACTTTACTACTTTACTACTTTACTACTTTACTACTTTACTACTTTACTACTTTACTACTTTACTACTTTACTACTTTACTACTTTACTACTTTACTACTTTACTACTTTACTACTTTACTACTTTACTACTTTACTACTTTACTACTTTACTACTTTACTACTTTACTACTTTACTACTTTACTACTTTACTACTTTACTACTTTACTACTTTACTACTTTACTACTTTACTACTTTACTACTTTACTACTTTACTACTTTACTACTTTACTACTTTACTACTTTACTACTTTACTACTTTACTACTTTACTACTTTACTACTTTACTACTTTACTACTTTACTACTTTACTACTTTACTACTTTACTACTTTACTACTTTACTACTTTACTACTTTACTACTTTACTACTTTACTACTTTACTACTTTACTACTTTACTACTTTACTACTTTACTACTTTACTACTTTACTACTTTACTACTTTACTACTTTACTACTTTACTACTTTACTACTTTACTACTTTACTACTTTACTACTTTACTACTTTACTACTTTACTACTTTACTACTTTACTACTTTACTACTTTACTACTTTACTACTTTACTACTTTACTACTTTACTACTTTACTACTTTACTACTTTACTACTTTACTACTTTACTACTTTACTACTTTACTACTTTACTACTTTACTACTTTACTACTTTACTACTTTACTACTTTACTACTTTACTACTTTACTACTTTACTACTTTACTACTTTACTACTTTACTACTTTACTACTTTACTACTTTACTACTTTACTACTTTACTACTTTACTACTTTACTACTTTACTACTTTACTACTTTACTACTTTACTACTTTACTACTTTACTACTTTACTACTTTACTACTTTACTACTTTACTACTTTACTACTTTACTACTTTACTACTTTACTACTTTACTACTTTACTACTTTACTACTTTACTACTTTACTACTTTACTACTTTACTACTTTACTACTTTACTACTTTACTACTTTACTACTTTACTACTTTACTACTTTACTACTTTACTACTTTACTACTTTACTACTTTACTACTTTACTACTTTACTACTTTACTACTTTACTACTTTACTACTTTACTACTTTACTACTTTACTACTTTACTACTTTACTACTTTACTACTTTACTACTTTACTACTTTACTACTTTACTACTTTACTACTTTACTACTTTACTACTTTACTACTTTACTACTTTACTACTTTACTACTTTACTACTTTACTACTTTACTACTTTACTACTTTACTACTTTACTACTTTACTACTTTACTACTTTACTACTTTACTACTTTACTACTTTACTACTTTACTACTTTACTACTTTACTACTTTACTACTTTACTACTTTACTACTTTACTACTTTACTACTTTACTACTTTACTACTTTACTACTTTACTACTTTACTACTTTACTACTTTACTACTTTACTACTTTACTACTTTACTACTTTACTACTTTACTACTTTACTACTTTACTACTTTACTACTTTACTACTTTACTACTTTACTACTTTACTACTTTACTACTTTACTACTTTACTACTTTACTACTTTACTACTTTACTACTTTACTACTTTACTACTTTACTACTTTACTACTTTACTACTTTACTACTTTACTACTTTACTACTTTACTACTTTACTACTTTACTACTTTACTACTTTACTACTTTACTACTTTACTACTTTACTACTTTACTACTTTACTACTTTACTACTTTACTACTTTACTACTTTACTACTTTACTACTTTACTACTTTACTACTTTACTACTTTACTACTTTACTACTTTACTACTTTACTACTTTACTACTTTACTACTTTACTACTTTACTACTTTACTACTTTACTACTTTACTACTTTACTACTTTACTACTTTACTACTTTACTACTTTACTACTTTACTACTTTACTACTTTACTACTTTACTACTTTACTACTTTACTACTTTACTACTTTACTACTTTACTACTTTACTACTTTACTACTTTACTACTTTACTACTTTACTACTTTACTACTTTACTACTTTACTACTTTACTACTTAACTACTTTACTACTTTACTACTTTACTACTTTACTACTTTACTACTTTACTACTTTACTACTTTACTACTTTACTACTTTACTACTTTACTACTTTACTACTTTACTACTTTACTACTTTACTACTTTACTACTTTACTATTTTACTACTTTACTACTTTACTACTTTACTACTTTACTACTTTACTACTTTACTACTTTACTACTTTACTTCTTTGCTGTTAGTTATTTGCTGTCCTAAATTTGCATTTTTTTGCGATTTGCTATTTGCTATTTGCTATTTGCTATTTGCTATTTGCTATTTGCTATTTGCTATTTGCTATTTGCTATTTGCTATTTGCTATTTGCTATTTGCTATTTGCTATTTGCTATTTGCTATTTGCTATTTGCTATTTGCTATTTGCTATTTGCTATTTGCTATTTGCTATTTGCTATTTGCTATTTGCTATTTGCTATTTGCTATTTGCTATTTGCTATTTGCTATTTGCTATTTGCTATTTGCTATTTGCTATTTGCTATTTGCTATTTGCTATTTGCTATTTGCTATTTGCTATTTGCTATTTGCTATTTGCTATTTGCTATTTGCTATTTGCTATTTGCTATTTGCTATTTGCTATTTGCTATTTGCTATTTGCTATTTGCTATTTGCTATTTGCTATTTGCTATTTGCTATTTGCTATTTGCTATTTGCTATTTGCTATTTGCTATTTGCTATTTGCTATTTGCTATTTGCTATTTGCTATTTGCTATTTGCTATTTGCTATTTGCTATTTGCTATTTGCTATTTGCTATTCGCTATTTGTTTTTCATATTGCTAACGATTATTGTAACCCTTTCATGCACTGAAATCTGTCAATTACGAAACGCAGCATATGAATTTTGGCGTAGATTTTCTTTGCACCCAACAAACAAGCTAAACATGCTCATTGATATACAGTACAAAAAGAAGTGGAGCTAGAGTACTGCCTTCCGGAATTTCTAAGTCGTTCTAGAACAGGGGAGAATTTAATTGTTCTAACTGACCCCGTATGACTAAAACACATCAGTAAAAATTCTATCCTCCAGTGATCTTATAAAATAGCTTATGTTGAAATAGTTTACTCAGAATAATTATGTAATAAAAAAAAACAAACGAAACTCGTCAAGGATGCCTATGGGGATCATCAAATGAGACCTAAAAAATTACTTATTTCAACACTTTTTATCGATGAAAACTGATAATTTTTTCCCCACTTTGACACCAGTACTAATCAGAGCGTAATAAATGGAGCATGCTAATGGTTTGTAATTACAATTCGCTGTCAAATAACGAGATTCGTTGGAAATCCATTACAGTGCATTTCAATAAAACAGCGACCAATGCCCAAACCACAAGGATCATGTACGCGAATGTTTCCAAAACCGTACACGTACTGGATCGTAATCAATTTACATTTCCGATTTTTGCTTCTATGGATGCTTCCACAATGAGTCGTTATTTTCTATGTGCTGTGCTGACTATTGGTTCTGCAAAATAAGTGAGAGAGAGAGAGTCCTGGACTGGACATCGCAGTAATGTCCTGGCAAACAGCGATGAGCACTAATGCAAATAGCTGTGTCGTGTTGGTCAATGACACGCCGGAATTGGCATGAATATTTGATGGCACAGCTGTTGATGCCTCCTCCCGGTTTATGGTGCTCGAACATTCACGTATGCATCCGGTGGGTGGGAGGAGGAGTGTTGGAACTACACTTGATGTGTCAATAGATTGAAGTGCAGGTGAGAATTCAGTCACCATTCAGTTTGATCTCAACGGAAACTGTTTACGGATACTTGAAACCGGGATATTAATTTGAGGGCCGAAGTTTTCTGTGTGTCAGCACGAATGGGAAATTGTCTTTGATGCTATAAGCATTGTGCAACAAAGTTTGCAGCAACAGATGATGAGATTATTCCCTTCGCCGGTGGTGGTCTTCTTCTTGTGTATGCAACAGTTTGTTCGAGCAGCTGCCCTACATACGACAAATCGATGAGCAAGTACCGATCCGGTAAAAACAAGTAAACAAAACCACCACCAACGACTGACTGTTCAATGGAAGCATCCAATGTAACACCCGCAATTGCAATTCGGATTTCGGATGACAGTTAGCAAAGTTCACGCTTCGGACAGTGGAGCAAGTAGGAATACGTCGAATACGTCGAACTGCAACCGATTGGACCTGGACTTCGAAGCGGATTTCCCTTGGTGTAAAATTTTGTGGACCACAAAATAGAACCGATGCACGATATACGGTTCGGAATCGTACCGAGGGTTGTCTGCAATTTGAGTTCAGCGGTTGAGAGACATCGGAACTGGCATTTGCCTTCATTCGAATGATTGAAGGACCACCCTAGGAAATTGCCAAGCTTCACCGTATAATGTAACCAAATTTGGGTTAATCCTTCTACGTTTTGCTCGCGATGATACGATCTGACACGACAATCTGCTGATGCCATTCGCGTTTGTGGCGATTGCACTGTGGTCTGCGCTATATCGATACCGATTTCGATCTTTGGCTGTACATTTTGACAGTGCTGACCCCGTACCGGACAGATGTATGTCAGGATAACTGTGCAGTGGGGGAAAATATGTTTCATAAATGCAGTTCTAATCAGGACTACAGTTTGCCATTCAGTAGACAGTTCGGAAACAATCAACCGTGGTAACGACAATTGAATCGTAAGAGCAGAGTGACAAACTTCTTATCATAAAAATGTGTTGATGATTGAGGATTTTACAGTTGGTTTCTTCGTCCATGTCATCGTGGCTTGTGTATTGTTTTCAAAGCTCGTCGGTATTTTTGAGAAGCTCTAGAGCAGTGATTTTCCAAACCTTGTTGGTTGAATATCTATTTTTGATATAGTTTTCATTCTACTGTCCACCAAACTAAAAAGCGGGTGGGTAATGTCATGAGACATAAACGGATGACGTAAATACGAATAAAATGCAAGTTTCTGGACGTGGAATTCTGAAACTCAATTTTGAAGCTAGACTCTGGAACTGAATTCTGAATCTGAACTCGGAAACAGAATCCTAACACTGAATTCTAGAGCTGAATTCTGGATCTGGATTGTTAAACTGATTAGTGAACCTGTGTTCTGGAACTGACTTTTGGAATTGAATTCAAAACCAGGATTCTGGTTTGACATTGAATTCTGAGGTACTGAGCTCTGGACCTGGATTCTGGTTTGAAACTAAGTTTTAGTTACGGAATTGAAAGGATTCACTTTTCAAATACGGACCCGGGATTATTCATTACTAGAATCCTGAAAATCTTCAGAATCTAGTTTCTGAATTCAGTTACACCTCTAGAATTGTGGAACTGAGTTTTGAACCAAATTCTAGACCTGCATTCAATTCTGGAACTGAATTCTGAAATACGTTTTAGAACTAAATTCTGGAAATATAACTGAATTATGAAACTGATTTTTTTCCGAAATTTAGTTCCAAAGTCACGGTCCAGAATCAGCATCCTAATTTTAATTTCAGATTCCAGTTCCGAAATCCAGGCTTCGAATCAAGTTCTTAAATTCAGTTCTGTTTCACATCTCATCCAAGTCAGTCGATAAAACAAAACCGCTTACGTTCGGGATAGAAGAAACCAAGTACAGTATTGTGTAGTGAACAATAATACGACCTCGAAATGAGTGAACCAAACGAACAAAAGCTACCGCCGACACGAAAGAATACAATTGTTGTTGACTTCCGGCAGTGCAAAATTCGACCTTCGATACGAGAACTTGAAGGTTTGCTTAAAGAGCAAATGCATCTTGACATTAGACGTGTGCATTCACTTCAAAGCAATAAGACGAATAATGTTTTTTACATTCAGTTTTATAAAAAGTTGGATGCAATTCAATTCGCAAAAGACAATAACAATGTGCACTATGTGGAGCACGAGAACATCAAGTACAACATTCCAGTATATACACGGAACGACCGAAATTAGCTCTGCGCCTAATTCGTATTACTGTTTTTGAATTAGTTGATTCTAACAACAAAATTTCCAAAATAACTATAAAATTAGTTAAAATGTAGAATTTACTGTGCTGAAAAAAACTCTTATTTTTAGAGAATGTGTTTAGTTGGCGAATATTCTGGACACAAACCAGCAATATTTCAATCCAACACGAAATTCTCATTGACAACTAATTTCGTTATTAAAATCAGAAACTTTGATTCTATTTATCTATCACCGTCATTACTGAAGGACAGCAGTGTCAAAGCAAAACAATCCATTAAAAAGCTAAAAGGGACAGTCTTGTTGAAACTGCTCGCAAATTGTTTAGATGTTTTTCGCATGTGTTACGATATATCCCTATATAATTTTCTAAACCGATATGTAAAAATGACGTAAACTGTTAGTGGAAAGTGTATTTATTCAGAATTTGTGCGCACTTGAAGCGATTGTGCGTAATAATGTTTTTACGCGGAACAGTGATGTGAATTTCGAATGTTTCACTCTAATTGTGATGAAGGTTTTTTGTATCTTCAAACCTTCCGAGCTGCGCCGTCCGGTGTACTATTTGTATTCGGTTTTTGTTTTCCGAGTGCTCAAAGTTTTCAGTGAGAATGAAGAAACAGTGATTTAGAAGAAAAAAAATTCAAAAAGATGTTTACGTTTCGTTTATGTCTTTTTCTCCAACACAACATCGTATTTATACCTGCCAATATAGAAAAGACAACCGCGTCTGAATTTTTTTCGGCAGTAGTGTGCCATCTAGTGGCTAGTAGTCATTAAGGTGTTACCGTTTCGGTGACAGGGCGCCATATAGCTGCAGATTGCAGAAGCCAATTCAACCATTCATATTGGTTGAAAACAACATTATATTTCTTTAATTCAACTAAAAAATTAGTTGACTGGATATGAAGTGTGCCTTAGCTAAGAAATGACAGTACGTTTAATTTGTGAATTCAACTAAAAAAAATAGTCATTTCAACAAATATTTTATTATTATTAAGGGAATGAGAATAAAAAATCTAAATCAGCAAAAGTAAGATTTTTTTAGTTGTCTCAAAAAATAACTAACTAAAATCAGCAAATCAACTAAATTTTTCGCGAAAATGCTGATTTCGGTCGTTCCGTGTATGGAAGATAGTGCTATAGAAGTGCGTGTGCATGATCTTCCCTCAGAGTCACCGATTCATATATTCGTAAAACTATGTCCCAATACGGAGAGATTCTCTCTATCGAAAAAGAAAAGTATTACGCATACACTTGAAGAGGCCTATACCTTCCTATGTGATTTTCGGTCAAGATACAAGAATTCCGGGCAAATCACTTGTTACCTATGACAATCAGATGGCCACGTGTCAATATTGCTAAAAAGCTGTTCATTATGGTAAGCCATGTGATAAACTGGACAAGGAGACAATCACACCAAAGGACAACGGTGCTTCCTTCACACCAACCCCAAGCAACCCCAGTACACCTGTGACAGCCACCAACAAGAATGAAGTATCCCCTTCAACGAATCCATCATCATCCCCTATAGAACAAAGCACACCAGCTGCAGTTAGCAACTTACCCTCCAACCAACCAGCAATTGCAACCAATATACAACAAGGTGCATCTACAGCAACTAGCAACGAAAAGAAGACGGAAATCGACAACAATATCATCGATGCAGCAATGGATGACGAGACGAACCACGAACGAAGTGCCCCTCAATCCTCTCAGGAAGAAAATGGAAGCTCCTCTCCCCCTTGAAAAAGAGTGACAACGAGATCCAACTCAAAAAAAATTATTTAAAAAATCGGCTCAATCGGCCACGTAAAGCTTGTACGGAAATAGGCCTGAATAAAAAATATCTTTTAAATAAAAAAAAGATCTTGTTAGTTCCAATGAAGATGGTGGACAGGGACGGGGATCGAGAGAATCGAGCGGATGTTAGTGTCGAACCTGTAGGTGGAGATTATACTTTCTGAGCGAGTTATAACAGATTGCACTTGTATATTAATGTGTTTGAGGTACTGGTATATAAGAAGCATATAAGAGATATCCCGACTAGCCAACACATCTCGGACCGAAACTTCAGGTGGTCTGCCTCGGGCCCTTAGGGAGTCCTTTAATAAAGACCTGGCGTCACGATACTCCGTACACGTCCATACGACATGCTCTATGTCCTGATAATCGTCGCCACAAGCGCAGAGACCGCTCTCCGCGAGTCCAATACGCTGGAGATGCGCGTTGAATGTGTTGAATGTGTTGAATGTGTGTTTGACATGAGCCGAGACATCATACGAATGAAGTCACGACTCACGTTCATCCCCCTGAACCAAGGTTTCGTCGATACCCTAGGGATAATGGAATGTAGCCATCGTCCCAGTTCGCCATTGCTTTATGAAGTTTGCCAACTTTCAAGAGTTTTCTGACGAGGGATACTGAAAAATTCATTGAAGCAGATTGGTCTTTCATAAATATCACCTTCTAATGCGCCCGCCTTAGGCAGTCTTTTCATTGCCCGGAATGGAAAAATGCGAAGGGACCCTGACTAACGATATTGAATAAGACCGTTCAGATAAAGTTCGCAAGTGTTCCCGTATTTTCCCCAGGAAATATGGGGGATACTTTCCTGGCTTCATTGCCCGGAGAGCTTCTATTGAGCTTAGACTGTCCGTGACAATGAAGTAATGGTCTTTGGGCGAGGTTTCAATGATCTCGAGGGTGTACTGAATAGCAGCTAATTCTGCGACGTAAACTAAAGCCGGATCACCATTAAGAAGGTGACAAGCGATTATAAATACACTCTCCTACTCAATGCTTGATCGGAGAAATAGGTATAAAGCGAGAGGACTAGTGTTTGATGAACAGAGAAGATGTTTGGATGTGAGATATCGGTCGGGTGAGACGGCCAGGATGTAGACCATGTTCGATGTACGTTGCTACTGTGTCTGTTTCGAGTTTTGCAGTGGCTAAAACAAGATCAGAGTGGCGAAATGGTAGCGCGTATGCACGGAATGCATAAGAACGCAGGTTCGAGTCCTGTCTCTGAGCGTATCTTTTTCCAAAAAATTCATCTTTTCTGTTAGTTTTTCTTTCACTTGGCTTCTCCAATATATATTTCCGCTCAGTCATTGCAAAAACTGAAGTAAAAGATGTTTCCAAAGACACTTGCTATTCAAAACTCCTGAAAGTAGTATCTGGCAGCTGTGACCTCATCGAGGCACCAAACGAAGGGCTAGTCAAACGAATCTCTAGTAACTACGTCCTTATGGCAGGAGAAAAGAGCACCCCGATTACATCTAACTGTGGCCTCTCGGATAGAAACATTTCCGGAAATACGCTAATATTTTTCCGGAATTGTACAGTAAAAGTTAACCACACATCATTCGCCGACATCGAATATGTCACAGAGCAAGAACCACTACTCATTCCATTACACGGTTTAGAAATCTTTAGTAAAACGGTCAGCGCAAACTTTACCCTCGTAAAACTGAAAGAAGTCCATATCTCTGTGTTTGAACTCTTTTTTTTTCCTCAATTCTCTACTATAGTTTTACCTGAAATATAACGGCCCTATTATATTATCTGGACTTTCTATAATCTTAATAAAATCTGAATGTTTGCTTCTTATTTGGAATCATATTTATAACATAATGAGATATAAGGATCATATATAATTTTGATAGAATCCTGTTATGCTCTGTTCATCGGGCTAGCTCGTCTATCAGTGGAAACCCACAATTCTAATTTGCAGCATACAACATCGTTAGCGACAGTTAATTCGGTCACATTCACCAACTTGCCGTGCGAGTCGCTCAGATTTTTGCGATGCGCAAGCAAAATTTTGACGAGCTGTCAGATTAATCATAAATATCGTTTATCTGAGCCTTATTTCCGACTAGGCAATGATCAGATTTACAAAAAAAAAACGAGAACAATTTCCAGCCACTGAGCAATTTAATAACTTTCGATGGTGCAATTTATCTTCCATTTATTCCATACAGTTTTTACGACTAAACCGAGTCATCTCCATTTGGATGGGGCCAAAGGCAGTAAGGATAATGGCTACACAGCGCTACAAGTCCGGTTAACAAGGACAAGCAAGAAGCAGCAGAATCGAACCATTGATTGAACGGGGGCTTAAGGTTTAAGCAGAAGCCTTTGCAGACACACACACACACACACACACACACGGCCAGCGCATAATCCAAATTGAGCAATTTTCTATCGAAAGAACCAGATTTATCGTCCTGCCAATACCCGGCACCCCCACCTCTTTCCATCGTTCAAACGCCAAGAAAGTGATCCTCGAGTACGCCAGAGTAAAGGACAGGACTTTGTGCGAACATCTTCGACGCCCAATCGATAAGAAGCGGGTGGATAATCGAGATGAATTATGTAGCTATAAATTAACTTGTTACTAGATAATGGTTGGCCATATTTCCTTGTTGCCGCATTAAGATATGTTGGCAGTACTAGCCGGTGGCTGGGAAGCCGCGCCCATATCGATCCGAGCATTATCGGAACGATCGAGAGAGCAGCATCAAATTACCACAGCAGGTAAGGTAATTCGATGTGCATTACTTTGGGCGTAAAATTTCACACACCGTCACCGTCATAAACAGCACTGATAATGACGTAACCAACGTACAACCCTCGTACAGCCATGCAAAGATCTACCAATTATCCGTTTTGGAGTGCCAGGGAAATTGAAGAGATTTTTTTCGATTGGAGGCAATTGTGAGTTGATTTTAATTTTATTTTAAAATTGTGAAATTTCTACGTCTTCTTTCAACGAACAAAATAGACAGTCACGTTCAATTAACGGTCATTTATTTGCGATGAATAATATAAGCGCAATGGTGGATGAATGTCTCCAAGTCGCCAAGTCGTACCACACACATACACACACTTCAAATGCGACCACCGCCCACCGGATTCATTTCGACGTTCAAGTCATCTTTGAAATCCCAGGAAGTCTGCCAGCGTCGAGGCCAGTAAATGCTGCGTTGCGGTGTTTATTTGCTTTCCGATTTGTTCGGGCTATTAATTCAATTTGTTTTCTGTACAAACAACTTTCGCCTTGAAGCCCTGCGGGTACGATTTATATTTTCTCAATCAGAGCTCGGGTGGGTATTTTAAAGCCACCAGTAGCCAGTAGCCATCAGAGGATCTTTGATGCTTGAAGTAGAAACATTTTGTTAGACTGTGTAATTTGGCTTTGTGGTCAGGATCTGATTATCGATTACAATTACATTACGTCAAAGTCAAAGTATTTCCTGTACCTTTCAAAGGTATTTCCTGTACCTTTCCAAGGTATCGTGTTTCCACGCCCACAGAATATTTTGAATATAGTCCTTTTGCGTGGTTTCACAAACCAACCGATTCAATCGTATTTGGGTTGGGTTCGATTGCTATCTGTAAACTGTGCAGAAGTTTTTTTCTTCTAAAACAAACGAACACCACCTTCTTCCGGGTGCCGATAAGAGTTCCCAGTCTTGCCACTCACTGCACACACACACACACACTGGCAGAATCGGTTTGTTTGTTTGACCTTTAAACGAATGGTTACCTTTTCATGAACGGGTAAGCAATTTACTGCACCGAAACTCAAACTGGGTGTCCACCCGATTTGAACGGTGTCGGCCCCATAATGTCTGGCGAGCTTCCAACTGGCAAACTCGACCCGGAGTCCCGAACTGTACCCGGACGGTCCAACGTGTAAATTATGCAAAATGCTGAATACACTATCCACCCGCTCACAGCACACCTACCATTTTATGTTGCAGTTTATTTCTGCTCCAGTTCCTATTCAAAAATAGTAATCATCCATGAGCAGCAGCACACAAAAACCCTGGAAGAACTGGCAGCTAGGCACCGACGGAAGAATTGCTACTAGATTTGAATGAAACTTTCCATTCTGGAGGCGAAGTTAAAGTCATTTTCAGATGTCCAATCCGACATTAAATTGATTCTAATGTTGGAACTTATTAGAGTGATATAAAGAACTTATTGCAATACACCCAGTGGTGTGATGATAGCTAATTAATTATTGATAACTAGTTATTGATAATTATGGTGGTCATCAAATGGTGAGATAACTAAGTCCTTACAAGTTCCTATCGCATGCCTCCCCGAGCGTATATAATGACATTTGGTCAATAGAACGGCGTCAACTGGGTGCTATCGCCTTTTGCGTTAGTAGCAGAATGAGAGGGTGCGAAGTGGCTTGTAGGTTGAAGCCCATCCTAAAGTACAATATTTTTCATAGTATATTGCAACATGTGGTTCTGTTGTTTGTTGCATTATTTATTATATATTGAATTGAATTATATTACATTGTATTACGTATTATTATTATTATTATTATTATTATTATTATTATTATTATTATTATTATTATTATTATTATTATTATTATTATTATTATTATTATTATTATTATTATTATTATTATTATTTTTTTTTTTTTTTTCATAAATACGTTTATTTCATAGGCAATATACATAAGTTTTTCTTCGCCGTGGCATCCACAATACATAGTAGTTTAAACCTAATACATTTCGAATATCATATTAGTATGTTGGTACTCATTAGTTAATCTAAACACTGTTTTTATCAAGCGAGTTGCTATTTTAAATTACATTAAATAAAATACATTTATTTTGTACATGATCTTATAACTATTTCAGGATTGTTTGTATCAGTTCACCACTTATATTCAATATCCTATAGTTGGCTATTGGTTGAACTCATGGAAGAGAAAACAGTTTAACATAAAATAAAATTTAAATTGGAACTCCAATGGATTTAATGAAATGATAAAGAAGTTTCATGTATGGAAGGTCACGACAAGCAAGAATGTCGCGAACTGGGACATTGGATAGTCTACCTTGGGTACGCAAGGAATTTATTAGTTGAGATCTGACATCACGAAACTCCACGCATGTCCAAACAACATGGTCAATATCGCGGTAACCTTCGCCGCAAGCACAATGATTAGTCTCGGAAAGTCCAATTCGAAGGAGATGTGCATCTAACGTGTAGTGATTGGACATGAGTCTGGACATCACACGAATGAAATCTCTACTCACATCCAGTCCCCTGAACCATGCCTTTGTCGATATTTTAGGAATAATTGAGTGCATCCACCGACCCAGATCATCTTTATCCCAAGAAGCTTGCCAGCTGGCAAGTGTTCTTTGGCGAGACGCGCTATAGAATTCGTTGAAAGCAATCGGTCTCTCATAAATTTCACCCTCAATAGCACCACGTTTGGCTAAAATATCGGCTCTTTCATTGCCTGGAATGGAGCAATGAGCCGGAACCCAAACTATTGTGATTAGATAATTATTATTCAATATGTCGTTCAGACACTGTTTTATTTTACCCAAGAAAAACGGTTCATTTTTGCCAGCAGCGTTTGAGCGAATGGCTTCAATTGCACTCAGACTATCTGTGAAGAGGAAATAATGGTTTGGAGATAATGTGACGATTACATTCAAGCTATAATGAACTGCTGCTAACTCTGCTATATAAACAGATGCAGGTTCTTGAAGCTTGAATGAGGCCGAAACATTATTGTTGAACATACCAAACCCTGTCGCTTCTTCCATTCGCGATCCGTCCGTGTAAAACATTTTCTCAGAGTTAATATGCCTGAACTTACTTGAAAATATTTTTGGGATTTCCATAGAGCGTAGGTGGTCCGGGATTCCACGCACTTCGCGCTGCATGGATGTGTCGAAAAATAAAGTTGAGTCAGGTACATTTAGGAGGCTGACACGGATAGGAATATATCTTGAAGGGTTGATTTCCTGTGACATATGGTTAAAATATACTGTCATGAATTTTGTTTGAGATCGAAGCTCGACTAGTCGTTCGAAATTATTAATTACCATGGGATTCAGCACATCACATCTTATTAGCAGGCGTGATGAAAGCTCCCAAAATCGATCTTTTAATGGAAGAACTCCCGCCAGAACTTCAAGACTCATTGTATGTGTCGAATGCATGCAGCCTAAAGCAATTCGCAAACAACGGTACTGAATTCGCTCAAGTTTGATAATATGAGAATTTGCAGCGGAACGAAAACAAACGCATCCATATTCCATCACTGAAAGTATCGTTGTCTGATACAATTTTATTAGATCTTGCGGATGAGCACCCCACCAAGACCCTGTTATTGTTCGAAGAAAATTTACTCTTTGTTGGCATTTCGTTATCAGATACCTAATGTGTCCTCCCCACGTGCATTTGGAATCAAACCACACCCCGAGGTATTTGAAAGTCAAAACCTGTTCGATTATTCTTCCCATCATATGAAGCTGAAGTTGCGCGGGATCATGCTTTTTTGAAAAGACGACCAGCTCTGTTTTCTCCGCAGAGAATTCGATACCAAGATGAACAGCCCAAACGGACAATTTATCTAAGGTATCTTGCAATGGTTTTTGCAGATCAATAGCTTTGGATCCAGTAACTGAAACCACGCCATCATCTGCCAATTGTCTTAGTGTACATGGGGTTACTAGACAGCTGTCAATGTCATTCACGTAAAAATTATAGAGGAGCGGACTGAGGCATGAGCCTTGCGGGAGACCCATGTAGCTAATTCTGATTGTTGCCAAATCGCCATGTGAAAAATGCATGCGTTTCTCTGACAAAAGGTTGTGCAAATAATTATTTATAACCGCTGGGAGTCCATGTTGGTGGAGCTTGTCTGAAAGAACATCAATGGAAACTGAATCAAATGCTCCTTTAATGTCTAAAAATACAGATGCCATTTGTTGCTTTTGAGCGAAGGCAATTTGGATGTCAGACGAAAGTAATGCAAGGCAATCATTCGTCCCTTTATTTCTACGGAAGCCAAACTGAGTATCTGACAACAAACCGTTCGTCTCGACCCAAGTGTCGAGACGTCGTAGAATAATTTTTTCGAACAATTTTCTGATGCAGGACAACATCGCAATGGGTCTATATGAGTTGTGATTGGAAGCTGGTTTCCCCGGCTTTTGAATGGCGATAACTTTCACTTGTCTCCAGTCAGGTGGAACAATATTTTGCTCAAGAAACTTGTTGAACAATTTCAACAAACGTCTTTTTGCGAGGTCGGGCAGATTCTTCACCAAGTTGAATTTAATTCTGTCCAATCCAGGAGCGTTATTGTTACAAGACATGAGTGCTATGGAAAATTCCATCATTGAAAAGGGGCTATCAATGGAATCATCATTTGAAGAAGACTCCCTAACAATGCTATGCGTAGGAACGGAATCTGGACAAACTTTCCTCGCAAAATCAAATATCCATCGATTCGAGTACTCCTCACTCTCATTTCCTACGTTACGATTCCTCATTCGTCTGGCCGTATTCCAAAGAGTGCTCATTGAGGTTTCTCTTGACAAACCTTCGACAAAATGTCTCCAATAGCTACATTTCTTGGCCCGAAGTATGCTCTTGTACTTGGTTTCTAAAGTCAAGAATTTTTCAAAATTCTGAGGAGTTCCTCCTCCTCGTTTTAAAAACGTCTTGAAGGTATTTTGTTTCGCGTGCTTAGCATCTGAGCACTCTTTGTCCCACCAAGGGTTTGGAGGCCTTCTGTTAGACGATGGACCAAGAAATCGTTTGGTTTGGGCTTGTTCTGCGGCCTCCAGAATCGAACAAACGAGGAAGTCATATTCTTCAAGTGGGGGGAGCTCTTCCATTGAAGTTAAGGCACTTGAAATATTACTTTGGTATTTAATCCAGTCAATATTTTTTGTCAAATCATATGGAATATTAACTGAATTAGCAATGCCTTTGTTACTGCTAATTGAGATGATGATTGGTAAATGATCGCTACCGTGTAAATCAGGAAATACTTTCCAGGTGCAATCTAGTCGAATTGAAGTCGAGCAAAGAGATAAATCTAATGCACTTGGACGTGCAGGAGGTCTTGGGATCCGTGTCATGCTACCCATATTTAGTACCGTCATGCTAAAATTGTCGCAAATATTATATATTAAGGATGATCTGCTATCATTGTAAACGGAACCCCACATCATTCCGTGCGAATTGAAATCTCCTAAAATCAAACGTGGAGCAGGAAGGGCTTCGACAATTTCATTAAGCTGTCGTTGTCCAACTTGAGCTCTTGGAGGAATATATACTGAAGCAATGCAAATGTCCTTTCCTTTAATGTTTATTTGACAAGCAACAACTTCTATACTAGAAGTCGAAGGAATATTTAATCTATAAAAGGAATAACATTTCTTAATTCCTAAAAGCACTCCACCATACGGAGAGTCTCTATCGAGACGTATAATGTTAAAGTCATTAAAACTTAAGGATATGTTTGATGTAAGCCATGTTTCGCACAAAGTAAATACATCACATTTTTGACTATGCAACAAAACTTTAAATGAATCAAGTTTTGGCATGATGCTTCGACAATTCCACTGCAGGACAGTGATTGAATCATTTGCGGCGGATGATAAATTATCCATCAAATGATACAAAACCTGAAAGAACTGGCCATTGAGCTGATAACTGTTTCAAAAAAGTTCTAGCTATTGGAAGGAATGCCGTTATGATAGTCTTTAGAGGTTCAGAAATATTGAATGCTGCGAAAATCCATTCTACAATTTCCGAAAACTTAAGTAATCCTGTTGGTGAATGTGAAACGGAGCCCACTGGATTATTGTCTTTCCTTGAGCTAGTTTCTGGATTGGTTTGTGAATTTGACAAACCAGGAGGCACAGTTTTTGGTTTTAAATTTGGCTTTTTAGCTTTAACACGGGGATCTTTTTTTGAAGATGTAATTTTAGGTGTCTTTTTAGGTATTTTGTGGTTTGTTAATCTCCTCTTAACAGACCCTTGAGGAGTGACAAACGAGGTATCTTCACTATTTCCGTCGGAGTCAGATTCCTCTGGCTCCATAAGATTTGAAAAACCGTTTTCGGTTTCCAAGGGGGAGACATGTATGACCGTTTTAAGCATTTCTGCATATGTGCGCTTAGACCGTGCTTTTAAAGAAAGCTTCATTTTGTCTTTACGCAACTTAAATGCAGCGCACACTGAAAGATCATCATGAGGGCTTTCCCCACAATAAACACATTTTTCAACATCTTTATCGCAAAGATTATCCTTATGAGGCCCTTGACATTTGATACATTTGGACTTATTACTACAGTAAGTAGCTGTATGTCCGAATTTTTTACAGTTCGTGCAATTCATAACATGCGGTACGAAAAGCCGAACAGGAAGACGAATTTTATCGATATAGACATGGCTAGGCAATGCAGATCCGGCAAATGTTACGCGAAACGAATCTGAGGGACGATAAGACTTTTTTCCATCGACAATAGATGCTGAGTACAATTGTTTGCACTCGAGTATCTTAACTCCCTCAAGCATGGAGTTTTTAAAACGGCCAACTCCATTTTTAAGTAAATCATCTGCTGTCAGACTTGCTTCAGTCACAACACCGTCAATTTCTACCTCCTTCGATGGAATGTAAACTCGATATTCAATAGCAAATAATTTACAGGTTACAATATCGTTTGCCTGTTTCAAGTCGTTAACTACAACTCGAATTTTATCTCTATTAACCTTACAGATTTCTTTAACTTCAGAGAAATGTGATGTCAAATCCTTTGTAATTTGCATCAAGTTTAAAATCTTTTCTTTTTTTCGAAGATAGACTATCCATGGCCCAGTGGTACCCTGTGGATAATGTTTAGCCCTCGGAGTATTTAAACTTTTACTAGTATCCGGAATCGGATTCGGATGATCTTCCATGAGATCATCCATTACATTAATTTTTTTTTGTAAATTAATAATACCAAAATAAAAACTTATGTTTAGTAAAATTTCAGATATAAGAAATAAAAAATAAATTAAATTAAATCTACCTTGTAGCTGATGTCTCTGTTCCTTTATCGTGAAGAACGACGTGAAGCTCTTCCAACGATTTCCAATTGGCAGTCTTTTGCTGTTTCCAATTGGCAGTCTTCTGTCGTTTACTGCTATCTCAGTTGCTCTGCCGTCGTTGTGAACACCACTGCACTTGCTGTACCTGACCCCAGGTACAGTGCTTTTGCTCTTGGTGGCGATCAAATGCGATGCTTGCAGTGTAGCACCTCGCGATATATGCCGTCTCTTTTGATCCTACGCAGCGTACAAATTCTGGTACCTGGTAGATCAGCACTGGGTTGCTTTAGCACCTCTGTGCCTTTGCACCCCTTCGTCTTCGCACCTTTATGCGATGGCACCTCTGTGACTCGTCACTTCTATGCTCTCGCACCTCTGTGTCTCTACACCTCTGTGCGTATGAACGGGATGGCCTTCGTTGCTAGCTTTCCAGTCGGGAAACGCCCCGAATATTGCGTTTGCTATGGGCAGTTTAACTACCTGAAGCTTAGAATTGTCTCGGTAGCAGCCGTTAACTCACGAGCCAGTACAATCGAAACACAACCTCTTCGCTTGAATGGTTTTTACTGAATGATTATTATTATTATTATTATTATTATTATTATTATTATTATTATTATTATTATTATTATTATTATTATTATTATTATTAATATTATTACTATTATTGGGGGTGGTGCACGACATCCTGGAAGGAGCGACAAATATCATATCATACTGTTTGTATCGGCAGTTTGATTTACTTAGCTCTGGCCGTCACAAGCTCCGACCTCATACCTACCCGGTGTCAAATGATGACTGGTGACTCCTGTTTTTAGCAGAATGAGGAGGTGCGGAGTATTAGCAAGCGGTGGAACAGAGTGCAGCTGTTGATAAGGAACTAATATCTTATTATAGATGTATAGATTATCAACCCACTTTGTGACTCTTGCTAATATTCTCAACGTGGGAAGTGTGCAACACTCAAATTTGTAATTAAAAAATTATAAATTTTTTATTATTAATAGTAACTATCCTATTGCTCTAAGCTTAGGATGATGAACTGCAGGGAGCGTATCCTGCTTGGCGGATGAGAGTGGGAGTCAACTTACACTTGTATTGACCCAATCGTACCATACCGAGATCGACCGTTCGCTTAAAATTGTAAAATGAATCTAATATGTCATCTGGATTGATCACGGAGCTGACATGACTGGTACTGCTTGAAATTGACAATGGACCATTGGGTGGTTTCAGGCATTTCTGATGCAATTGGGATGCTTATTCACCCCGGTTCTGTATTTCGTTCGAGTCGGATTGTTTCGATCGAGTGTGAAGTTTTGCGTTCTGTAGCTCGATCAAGTTCAAGTTTTCCATAGAAAGGCACTGCCCATACTTGCGTGTCGGTTCCATGTGGAGGGTCGGCATGTCGAGGGGAGGACGATCCAAATTTTATTTCCGAATATTTTGTTTTATTGTACTACCTACTGCTAAATCACGATATCGTTACGTGGAGTCTCGGTGGTATACCTTTGCTATTCCAATATTGCAGAAGGTACTATTGTTGGCACTGGATGGGACTGATATGCGGGTGCTTTGCATATGGGACAGACATGAGTTGATACTTTTTTTCAAATTTTACTGAACAAACCCTCAACTTTTGTTGCGGTTTCCGAGGGTGTATTGTTGATGGATTTCGTTCCTCGAGCTGGCTCGGGATTGGCGGGGGTCGGTATGGGACTGATATGCGAGTGTGGGCAGGGCATCACTCGATCGAATTATAGAATGCAGGTTTTTACATTCGTTCGACGGGGTCCGATTCGGTCGAGGTGCAGAATGGGGGTGATTAATATATCACATTCATCCTGAACAGGTGAATTAGATTAAAAAAGGGGACTTATTGTTATCAGGAACAGAGATGCCAGTCAAAAATTTCAAATATCTTCAGACAGCGTATGGCAGGCAAGAATGGCAGTAATTTCTCTGGCATCTCTGATCAGGAATAAAAGTGTCTTATTCTACCGTTAAGGAACTTTCTAACCTTTCCGATCCGGTTCGATATCGGTACTGATGTTATACAGGTTGCATTGACGGCGACGCTGATTGGTCAGGTGTGAAGACATTTTAAGCAATCATGCCATTGTGTACATACTGTGGCTTCCCTGGACAATCTAATCTAATGTTGAATGCGCATCCTTACCTTACATCATACATATAATCCAACAAACTTACTAACACCTGAATTTATTATATCTTATTTTATTTTCATGGTTGGAGCGCAATGAAACGAGAATGTTGAAATAAGGAACTGTCATCGAAGGCTTAAGACCAAGGAAATTTTAGGAAGAAGAACCCTGGGACGTCCCAGGAGAATGACGAAAAGGAGGTACTTTGTGCAATAATTCGACTTTTGGTAAGTTGTGGTGTGTTGGGGAAGAGAGGGGTAAGTGCACTACTATTTTTATTAGCGGCCCTCACACGATCATTAGAAGTGTCATTGCTAAGTAATGACACTTCTGCTCAAACGCTCGTCATTACTACATTACTGTACATCATTACTTTTTAGCATTACACGTTCATTATTAATGATGAGTATTTGTAACTACTCCAGCAATAGCAATGGCAATATTTTTATTTTCGTTTAGCTGAAAATAAATTTGATTTGCCATTCAAACGTTAAGGTTAATAAAATATTAACAATTTAAATCTATACTTTGTCATTTTTTCGCGTATAGTTCTAAAGATATTCAGCACTTCCACAAAAAAAAGAAGAAGAAATAATGTTGGTAATGATGGAAAATCCGGAATTCCATCATTACTCGTGTCATTACTGAACTCGCAGACCTTACACGATTATTACAAGTGTCATTACTTTTTAGTAATGACACTTTTAATGATCGTGTAAGGGCCGTTATTGTCACTCTATTATTATCATTATTATTATTAATAATATTGTTCCGTACTCTTTATTTTCCGCCATAAACACAGTAGTTAGTAGTAGTTAGTAAACTTCTAAATGCTATATTTCTCTATTTATCTCCACTATCCCTAACCTAATGTATCTGAAACCTGTGGGACTTAGAGCAGCGCCTGCTGGTGGAGGAAGCCGGTGTGCTATACGGTCTAGTGCATATCAACGATCAGGCTTTAGTAGGCTCACAATCAGCTTGTAGTGAACCTCACTCAAGCAGATGGGCGGACACGGTCTGCCAGGTTGTGGGCTGATAAATTACAATTACAATTACAATTATTATTATTATTACTATTATTATAATTATTATTAAAAAAGAAATTTTATATTTCCTGCAGTACTGCGACGAAAGAAGAGCATAACTTACACTGCGACATCAACTGTTATACATTGTATTATAGCATATTATTTCATATATTATCTTCTGTGATGTTATATTCTGTTGTATGGTATTATACTGCATTGAATTATATCATATTAACACATGGATCAATAAGTCCCGAGACTAACAATGGAAACAACATTTTTTTTTGCAAATTTTTTTTTTATTCATCAACATAATCACCTTTTAGGGTGATACAATGGTTCCAACGTTTTTCCAATTTTTCAATACCATGTTTATAAAAAAATTTATTTTTCGCTTCAAAATAAGCTTCAGTTTCAGCGATGACCTCCTCATTTGAGCCAAATCTTTTTCCCTGGAGCATTTTTTTAAGATCAGCAAAGAGCCAGTAGTCACTGGGGGCTAAATCTGGCGAGTAGAAGCAGAGTGCTGGGGTGGGGAAGCAGATCAAAGCCCAATTCGTTCAATTTCGCCATTGTTTTCATCGACTTGTGGCAGGGTGCATTTTATTCCATCGAAAGCAATCGCGGCACCCACTTGGAAAAAACCTTTTTCATGCTCAATTTTTCATGAAGGATAGTAAATACACTTCCATATGATATCTGTGTCATCTCAGCAATCTCACGGAGCTTCACTTTACGATCTTTCATTATAATTTTTGTCACTTCACTCACATTTTCCGGTGTAACGGCTTCCACAGGTCTACCCGAGCGTTCCGCGTCATTTATGTCGGTACGACCACGTTTAAACTCGGCGAACCACCGACAAATCGTTGCTTTTGATGGACAAGAGCCCGAATAACATTTTGCAATCCATTGTTTCGCTTGCACGGTGTTTTTACCCATTAAAAAACAATGTTTTATCAAAACACGAAACTCGGTTTTTTCCATTTTTTAAACAAACTACAAAACGACTTTACTCCAACCTCGATAACTCAGCTGTTTCGGGTCGGATCGACTTAAAATTTTGACCCGTTTCAAGCAAAGGTTAGTATTCTAGAAAGACGTGGTTACTGGTTTACTACGAGCGCCATTTCTGCTTTAGTCTCGGGACTTTTTGATCCATGTGTTTTATTGTATTATATTATATTATATTATAAGTATATGTATTGTGTTATATTGTATTATGTTATAGTATATTGTTAGAATATATTGGTTGGTAAACGACTGGACAATGCGCAATTCAGGCCCCAATGTGGTTCATAGCCTCTTGTCCAGTAACTCCTATCCCTACCTCCCCGCGGTGCCGGCTGGGGTACGAGTAACCATAGGAAAGATCGGGTAACCAAACCCAGTGAGACCTTGGTCGTATGCTGACAGGGAAGGGGGGGCTTGCTTTCTCTTTACAGAGAACGAGCCTACTCGAGCGTCTGTTCTCCATGTTAGGAGCGGCTGATTACCGTCTTTGTGTCAGTGTGGGACTCTAAACAGTGCTGACACGATGGCCCTCCGGCGAGACAGGAGTTTGGTGCAGGCCTAACAAGCCGCCCGGAAAACACTTGTTACGAGTAATCAGGATATAAATACGACTCGGAATAATCGGCAAAGGCCTACGCGACAAAATAAGGACTGCGATTGGAAGCTTGGCACATGGAACTGCAAATCGTTTGGCTTCCCAGGATACGATCGAATGCTGCATGATGAGCTTCAAATCCGCGGTTTCGATGTCGTAGCACTGCAGGAACTTTGTTGGACGGGACAGAAGATGTGGAAAAGTGGGTATCGAGCGGCTACCTTCTACCAGAGCTGCGGCACAACCAACGTTCTAGGAACGGGATTTGTAGTGTTGGGTTAGAATGTGCGTATTGAAGATCAAGGGCCGTTTCTTCAATTACAGCATCATCAACGTGCACTGCCCACATGAGACGAGACCCGATGACGAGAAGGAAGCATTTTACGCGCAGCTGGAACGAACCTACGACAGCTGTCCACGGCGGGATGTAAAACTTGTCATCGGTGACATGAATGCTCAGGTAGACCGGGAGGCAATGTACAGGCCTGTGATCGGGCTGGAGAGCCTGCACGAGGTAACAAACGACAATAGCTAACGATGCGTGAACTTTGCAGCCTCCCGAGAAATGGTACTTCGAAGCACCTTCTTCCCCCGCAAAGATATCCACAAAGCCACCTGGAGATCACCTGATCAATATACGGAAAATCAAATCTCATCGACGGGCGATTCTTCTCCGACGTCATCAATGTCCGCACCTACCGCAGTTTCTTGATTCTGACCACTACCTTGTCGCGGTTTGTATGCGCTCAAAACTATCGACAGTGCACAACACTCGTCGCACAGGAACGCCGAGATTCAATCTCGAGCAGCTACGTAGCATTCGTACTGCAGAGGACTACGCACAACAACTGGAGCTAGTGCTACCAACGGAAGCGCAGCTTGGCGCGGCGACTCTTGAAGACGGCTGGAGGAATATAAGATCCGCCGTGAGTAGCACTGCTACAACCGTTTTAGGTACGAGGTTATCGAATCGAGGAAATGACTGGTTTGACGGCGAATGTCAGCAGTTGGTCGAAGAGACGAATGCAGCAAGGACGAGGATGCTGCAACACCGCACTAGAGCGAACGAGGAACGATACAGACAGGCGCCGAACAGACAGAACACGGTTTTCCGAAAAAAACGCCACCAGGAAGACCAAGATCGCGAAGCGATGGAACAGCTGTACCGCGCAAATGACACACGGAAGTTCTATGAAAAGGTGAACCGCTCACGTAGAGGCTAGAAGCAGTACTATGACGAGCATCTGAATGGCGAAGCACAGGATACAGAGAACGACACAGGAATCAATCTGGGTGCACGTTCAGCCGACGACAGATTCCCAGCCCCTGATCTGTCGGAGATAATTGAGGAGATCGGCAAGCTGAGGAACAACAAAGCCGCGGGCAATGACCAGTTGCCAGGCGAGCTGCTCAAACATGGAGGAGAGGCACTGGCTAGAGCGCTGCACTGGATGATTTCTAAGATTTGGGAGGAGGAGATTCTACCGCAGGAATGGATGGATGGAGTGGTATGTCCCGTCTACAAAAAGGGCGATAAACTAGACTGTTGCAATTTCCGCGCAATCAAATTGCTGAACGCCGCCTACAAGGTACTCTCCCAAATCCTTTGCCGTCGTCTATCACCAATAGCTAAGGAATTCGTAGGGCCGTACCAAGCGGGATTTACTGGAGCCCGCGCCACTACGGATCACATATTCGCGATAAGACTAAGTGCTCCAGGAGTGTCGTGAATACAACGTACCCACGCATCACCTATTCATTGACTTCAAAGCGGCATACGACACAATCAATCGAGAACAGCTATGGCAGATAATGCACGAATACGGTTTCCCGGATAAACTGGCGCGATTTGTCAAAGCAACGATGAATAGAGTGATGTGCTACGTCCGAGTATCTGGGACGCTCTCGAGTCCCTTCGAATCTCGGAGAGGGCTACGTCAAGGTGATGGACTTTCTTGTATCTTGTTCAATATTGCCCTCGAAGGTGTGATTCGAAGAGCGAGGATCGACACGAGTGGCACGATCTTCCGAAAGTCCGTACAAATTTTTGGCTTTGCTGACGATATTGATATTGTGACACGTAAGCTTGAGAAGCTGAAGCTAGGCGTATCGGACTAGCCATAAATGCGTCGAAAACAAAATACATGAGAGGAAGAGGCTCCAGAGAAGAAACACTACGCCTCCCACCACGAATATTGATAGACGGTGACGATATCGAGGTGGTTGACGAGTTCGTGTATTTGGGCTCACTGGTGACCGCCGATAATGACACCAGCAGAGAAATTCATAGACGTATTTTGGCAAGGAATCGTGCGTACTTTGGACTCAGAAAAACCCTCCGATCGAGAAAAGTACGCAACCGCACGAAACTGACCATCTACAAAACGCTCATTAGACCGGTTGTTCTCTATGGCCACGAGACCTGGACTATGTTGGCAGAGGACCAACGCGCCCTCAGTGTTTTCGAAAGAAAGGTACTGAGGACCATCTATGGCGGAGTGCAGATGGAAGACGGAACGTGGAGACGGCGTATGAATCACGAATTGCAACAGCTGCTAGGAGAACCACCCATCGTACGGACGTCTAAAATTGGACGTCTACGATGGGCTGGCCATGTCATAAGGATGTCGGACGACAGCCCAGTGAAAATGGTTCTTGAATCTAATCCGACTGGTACAAGAAGAAGAGAAGCGCAAGTGGATCGATCAAGTGGAGGGTGATCTCAGAAGCATCCGTGCCTTGAGTGGCTGGCGACGATCAGCCATGGATCGAGTTATGTGGAGACGTATGCTTGATACAGCAAAGAACACCCCAGGCCTATAGCTGTTAGGTAAGTATATTGTTAGAATATATTGTATTACATTACATCATGCTATATTGCCTTATATTAGGCTGTGTTATGTTATGTTATATTATATTATATTATTTAATATTATGTTATATCACAGAGAACAGATATTCTGGACTGGATGATGGAGTGGATTGTCCACCTGAGGATTGAAATGAGGAAGACAGTGAAAAACAGTTCGAGTTGAAGAGAATTTGGACGAAAAAAGCTACAAAAATACTGAAAAAATTGGTTGTACCAAATTTGAAGGTGGAGTGAAAAGGAAAGTGAGATCTTTTTGAATGGAAGACGAATTTGAATTAAACAAATCTTGTAAATCACACCCTATTTTGTTTTTATTTTAAATTTATTATTTATTGCAACATAGCACAGTGGTTTGAATCGACAAAAACGTGAACTTAATTCTCTAGCTGCTAAACCGTTGATCCGATATACATAGTTCCTTTGGAGAATTCATTCACAAAAGTATACTTCGTGATTTAATCACAATAAAAAATGTGCAAAGCCTACTACGATAAAAGTTCATTTCAACATCTTTTTTTCCCTTAAGAGATAGAAAAACGATGTCTTCTACAAAGTTTTAGAACTTCTAACGAAAAAAAACTTTACCGAAGAAGCTATAGGTCTAACGCAAAAAGTTTCGGATATATGAAGCAATTTCTTTTGAAATCACCTAAAATCAATTTCATTGTATGTTCGAGACAATTTATTGTATGTTCGAAACAATAACTAAAAACGTAAAATTACACATTTTTGTTGAAGGCTGTGCACGGTTTGGCCTTTTCCTTAAAAAGTTATTGAACATTTAAACTTTTATATACACTACCTATAACTATTAATAGGAAGCAGGGTCCCAGACCAAAAGGCACATACATATACTTTTTGGAAAGCTTGAATCAAGTAACATAAAGTTACGAAGTGTGTAGCGTGGCCCTTTTAAATTGTGTGAATGAGACAACAAAATATAGTGCTTTTTTGACCAGTGAATCTATGTTACATCCATTGTCACATATCGATGCAAAAATTCCGGTTTGTTACATTTAAACATGGCCAAACACTGCTCAGAATCATCAACAAACTCTCGTTTTTAGTCAACAGTGAGCAAACGTGGCACCCACTTCGAACAGAGCTTTCTCTCTTAGTCAAATACTCATGCAATATAAAGCCAACACGTTCTTTTGATATCTGTCAGCTAACTCACGCAACTTCACTTTTCGATCATTAAAAACGAATATGTGTTTTTATGCATCATCGGTGTCTCTTCGACCACGTTTGAAGTCAGTAAACATCTGTCCTTTAAAGGTTAGTATTAAGGGCTGAAGACAGTACCTTAAAAAGGTAGGTTTTTTGCTATTTTCACGTTTCAAATTAAATTTTCCTGGAAACGGTGCAGAATAGAGAAAAACCCACCTGACAATGTCTTCGAAATTTAGTTGAGAATATTTTGTGAAATTTTCAGAATGATTCGTTGAGTTTAGCGGTCGTGTTGTATTTTTTTCTGACTGAAGAACTGCTGAAAATTGGTACGTTCGAAAATGCATACCTCTACTTGTTCATCGAATATCTCGGCTTTGAAGGCTTGTATCATAAATCTACCGTGACAAAGTCTAGATAATTTAGTTTAGATGCGATTAGTACATAAAAACATATATGTCATCGCGATAAAAAAAAGTCTTGTATCAATGGATCCGCCATTTTTTTCGCTTTGGTTTCCTGATAGCATTCCGAAAAAGGAGAGAGAAATAAAATTGGCTCGACAAGGCTGCCAAACACACAGACATTAAATTTTTGTGAAAGTTGAATATTTTTTCATTGTTCATTGGAATCCATGTAATGTCCAACCCATACGATAGATTAATGTGATAAAACTTCTCATCAAAATAATAAAATGTATGCTGGCAACCCGGAACAGTTTGCTCATATACGAGAGAGTACAAGAGAAATACGATGCGCAAAGGAAATTGAGCAAGCCACGTGGTCGAATTAAAACTCAACACGTGACCCTCTGTCCTTAGACCTTAACGGAAAAAGGTAACTAAAACTAGCGCCATCTATGTGTTAGGCCCGGGACTTTTCAGCCCATGTGATATACTATTATATTTTCAGAACCAGTTCGCTTTCACATCTCAATTCGCTATTAATTTTAGTGCACCAGTACACGATGGAAGTGCAGAAAATGTGGCACGTAAAGAAAAGACTCAGAATTTCTGTAACTAGGTGATTTGAAGATAGGTTTATATTATTTCTCGATTTTTAATGTCAAAACTTTTGTTATGACTATTGTTATACACACTCTTGAATGCACTTTTAGTTAGATTGTAAAGGGTGATTTTTTAAGAGCTTGAGAACTTTTTTAAACAATAAAACGCATAAAATTTGCAAAATCTCATCGGTTCTTTATTTTAAACGTTAGATTGGTACATGACATTTACTTTTTGAAGATAATTTCATTTAAATGTTGACCGCGGCTGCGTCTTAGGTGGTCCATTCGGAAAGTCCAATTTTGGGCAACTTTTTCGAGCATTTCGACCGGAATAGCCCGAATTTCTTCGGAAATGTTGTCTTCCAAAGCTGGAATAGTTACTGGCTTATTTCTGTAGACTTTAGACTTGACGTAGCCCCACAAAAAATAGTCTAAAGGCGTCAAATCGCATGATCTTGGTGGCCAACTTACCGGTCCATTTCTTGAGATGAATTGTTCTCCGAAGTTTTCCCTCAAAATGGCCATAGAATCGCGAGCTGTGTGGCATGTAGCGCCATCTTGTTGAAACCACATGTCAACCAAGTTCAGTTCTTCCATTTTTGGCAACAAAAAGTTTGTTAGCATCGAACGATAGCGATCGCCATTCACTGTAACGTTGCGTACAACAGCATCTTTGAAAAAAATACGGTCCAATGATTCCACCAGCGTACAAACCACACCAAACAGTGCATTTTTCGGGATGCATGGGCAGTTCTTGAACGGCTTCTGGTTGCTCTTCACTCCAAATGCGGCAATTTTGCTTATTTACGTAGCCATTCAACCAGAAATGAGCCTCATCGCTGAACAAAATTTGTCGATAAAAAAGCGGATTTTCCGAATGGACCACCTAAGACGCAGCCGCGGTCAACATTTAAATGAAATTATCTTCAAAAAGTAAATGTCATGTACCAATCTAACGTTTAAAATAAAGAACCGATGAGATTTTGCAAATTTTATGCGTTTTATTGTTTAAAAAAGTTCTCAAGCTCTTAAAAAATCACCCTTTATATTGTTTCATATAACAAATTAGGTTATAAGGAAAGATATTGGATGATCTGGTATTATTTACGCAAATCTATCAAATAGACAACTGTGGAACTTTTCATTTGGCATATGATATCTTAATAAAAGCTAAAAACTGACGACAAAGAGTGACATTCGCAAAGAAATAAACAGAACAAAAATATTTTTTCTACCTTCTTTGCAAATACGCATCGTCCTTCGGCCAAAGTCTGCTGTAAGCTCAGATAAACCACATCCAGTGGCGAATTTCGCCGAGCACCGGGTACCGAATTTCGTAACGCTACGTTGGTGAGTTTGCCAGAGTCTTTCCATTGAACGACACACGTTCGCAATCGGGATGAGTCGTGACGGGTCGGACGGACAGGGAAAGAATCGCTCGCTCCGGTCGGGTCGGGTCTTCTTAGTTCGAGAAGGAAAGCCGCAAGCCGGTGCTAATGAAACTGTTTTCCCGCAGACAGATAGGGAGGGAGGGGAGAAGCGACTGGAAAGAATGTTGGACGCCGGGGGGAATGAAAGGAAATCCACCCCAAGGTTATGATTTCCGTTTGTACTGAAGCTACTTCTGCATCTGCTGCTGGGCTGTGCTTTCCCCGTCAGGAAATAGGGGGGAAAAAGTAAATTAAATTATACTTCCAATTGTTTTAGTTGTGATTTGTGGTTATGAACTCTTATTACTCTTATTGAGATGCTGGAGGTGAGGAGGTCGGTTAGCTTTGCAGATAAGTAAGATAAGAAATTCGCGGGCAAAATTATTATTTATGCACGTTTGGGATAGGATTTGGACCGGAAGCAGACAGATAAGTTTTTCGATTGTTTTTTTCCGGTTTATTTAGATTGGTGTGACAATTGAAATGATTTCGCCAGTTTGGTAGACAGCGATCAATCACGAGCTAATTTCAAAAGATACCAGCGGTTGGCAGGTTATTTTTTTTTGTTATTAGATGGATAGACAAAACATCAAATTTTCATCTGGAAATTTGATTACTTTGTCTGTCGTTCTGAGTAAAGATTTCAACGTAATTTAAATTTATTCCATATCGAATTGATTGATGGAAAGTTTGGAACGGAGACGGATCAAATCTGATTGTTTAGCGTTTCTTTGAAGAATTTCCGGCACTAGAAGAGAAGCCTTTTGTGATTAGTCTGAGAAGTGGGAAAGTTTTCTTTTCCAATGGATTGAAAATATTAAATAGCACATGAAACGAAATATGACGGTAAAATTTTTCGCAAAATTCCATTTCTGATAGACATTCCGTCAATTTTTTCGAATATGTTTTTCCGTTGAAGTTTAAATTAAGTTTAAGACGGCTTTACGCTTTAACAAACAAAAAATAAATTATAATTAATTCCCCGGTGAGCGACTAAAATGGTTAAAGCCGGGGTAAAAAAATGATATAAAAAAATCATGAATAATATATGGATAATTGGTTCGGCTCCAGCCCCAAAACAATTGTTTCTGTAACCAATACGATATCAGAAAAACCCTTCTTAATCCACCTAGTGGTGTGATAATGCCTTTCTCTTCTTTCATAACAGTCTCATGGAAATATATTTCATACTTTTATTATATAATTTCAGATAGCAATTTTGACACCAATTGATTCAGATTGACTCAAGTAGTTCAAAAAAGCATGCTTCAGTGTTTATGTCACACAGTCAGCATCATTTTTCCAAACTAGTGCTTGACATTTGCGTTGCCTATTTGTATGAGAACAGTGATGCTAATCTAAAAAAAAAGCCTTCTTAGTCCACTTAGTGGAATTTTCATATATCTTGAAAAATCACCATAGGGGGGAGTACATGAAATTTTCGAAATCGAAAAAAAAATTTTGATGCCAAAAGGCTTAGAATTGCATGAAACGTCGAGAAAAAAATTTTTTTTTAAATCGACTTTTTGGGACTTAGAAAAAAATATCAAAATAGTCCCAGAAAATTGATTTAAAAAGATGTTTTTTTTGAGATGATACTAAATCTCGACGTTTCATGCAATTCTAAGCCTTTTGGCATCAAAATTTTTTTTTCGATTTCGAAAATTTCATGTACTCCCCCCTATGGTGATTTTTCAAGATATATGAAAATTCCACTAAGTGGACTAAGAAGGCTTTTTTTTTAGATGGGCCTATGTTGCTGCTCGCTTCTTCTGTTCTACACTTTGTTTCGAGATTTTCTGCTTCTTGTAGGTCTTCAGATGATTTTGCCTCTTGATACGCTGGATCATTCCGTCACTCGTTCCTGCTTTTTGACCAAATCACGTATTGACATTGATTTGTTCTTTGAGATACCACTTTCTGGTCCAGTTTCGGATTGGAAGACCCGGGGCTTCTGCCTCTTCCTGGTAGCTCATCCGAAGAATAGTGTTCCCCAAACTTATTAATGATGGTTTTAACACTGGAATGATGAATTCCGAACCGCTTCGCCAATTTTCGCATAGTAATACCCTTCTCACTTAGCCATGTGTCCAGAACCTTATCTTTCACTTCCTTCTCAATACGCGAAATTTTGAAAACGCAGAATTTCAACCGCACAAACAAGTAAACAAACGGAAGCTGACAGCCAAACACACAGCATACTGTGATCTGAGCATAGAACACCATCACAAATACATGCGTACAACACAAATGTATGTGGATAGCTTATTTTCAATACACTCCTTATTTGTTATCGCTCCCAGATTTTCAGCATCTTTTTATCATAAACGTTCCGAAAATACCCTATTTTCATGGGTTCTTAAAGGTACGATTACATTAGCCAGTTTATCTGCACAAATTTGTGCAGTTTGACTGTATCATAGTGTAATCGGTTCGCAATTGTCTGCAAGCAGTCAAAATCGGCTTGACTGTCCATCTGTATGCAGTCAAAGTGTGCAGATTATCTGTGACAATGTAATCACAGTGTGATCATAGTTGACAGACAAACAGTTGATGACTGTACAGACAAATTTGACTGTTTCTGAAACTGTTGTGCAGAAGTTGTCTGCCACAGATTCTATGACAACCAAAAACTTGTTTATTTCATCCAAACACAAAGCAAAACGTCCCAGCACCAGTGTGAGAAGTGAGTGCACGTGGTTTTCCCCAAGAAGGTTGGTTTCGTGATCAATTTTTTTCTAATGTGTAGAAACCGGATAATAATAAAAAACCTGTTTTAATCCACCTAGTGGTGTATTGATGGCTTTTTCGTATTACTCATATTCTCACATTCTCATATATGTGGTATTCTTCGAAATAATTCTTATTGCTTCTTGAAAGAAAACAACAAAAAATCAATTAGCACAAGCAACAACCAACAAAATGAAACAGTTTTGCTATTGCAGGTACTTCTGCAACCGGTGTAAATTAAGTCGATTCGAATGATCATCTGTTAACAGGACTTACAAAATGTATTGATTTTAGCAAATTTTATAAAATTTTATATGATTCGGCCATCGTACTTTAAACGACGGTTTAAATTTTAAATACTTCTAATTTTAGAAATGGCAAAAATGAAATTTTAAACACTTGCATCCGCGCAAAGTTTAGAAGCTCAGAAGTTTTGGCCTTTTTTTTAACCTAAATTTGTGAATATCGGTCAAGCAACCTCTACGAAAAGTGAGTGAGTTCCATTTTTGAGTATATGACCACTATTTCAGGAACAGGAAGCCGGGAATCAGGATAGCCCAAGGCTCTTTGGATATGATGCTGCGGCTCTTTAGTTCTTTACATATGTTGTTTATTTTACAAAAAAGTACTTAAAATCGATCAAAATCGATTAACGAATATTGGACCCCAATTTTTATCTCTTAACCACGTGTACTAACTTCTCACCGAACCGCGTTGTCAATCTCGTCATTTCCGGTCGAAATAATGAAGCTTATCGCATATTTCGACGAATTCTTAATAGAAATTACTACTGAATTTTCCGAGCTCCTCCTTCACGATAAAGTGCAATGGATCTCCAGAAGCATAGCACTGGAACGTTTTGCTTTGTACTTGGATGAAATAGTTATGAAAAATTAAATAATGAATTAATGAAAAAAGTATTTATTACTCCAAATTAAAAAATGCTGAACGGTAACAGAAAATGTACTGATTTGAAATTTTTTTCTAGATTTTGTAAATATTTACCGAATTTCCAATAGCTTATCGTTCGTTCATTAGTTCGATAATTGAATTGATTACAATGTGCCCACTCCCTATATTTAAGTCTGTAACCAGTTTTATTTGTCTGATCAATGTAATCACAATACAGACATGCTCAAAAAGTCTGTCACAATCAAACATAACAACTGTCAAAGTATTGACCGTCGGCAGTCAAACTTGACTGTTGCAGTCATTTAACTGTGAATAGTGTGATCACATTGCCAGACCAAATATAAACTGCCGAAAAATTACTTGTCTGTGGCAGATAAACTGTGACAGATAAACTGGCTAGTCTGATCGTAGCTTAAGGAATATCAATAAACCGGAAGTCGCCATCTTGGAATTCAGCTAAGCTAAGATAGGTTAAGATAGAAATAATGGGCTTCGCATGACCCAAAACCAATCGAACCAATTGTTTTTGACATATATTTCCTTCAATTTTCAAAGAACTTTCTTTCAGATCCTTTCCAAAAGTAATGTTAGAGTCAAAACAATGAACTGATGACGCGAATTATGCATTCTAGTCATGAGACCCACTGATGTTAACTTCGAGAAAAGAAAAATTAAAAAAGCGATCTTCGCATGATTTTTTAAATAAAAAGTGTGCAAATTTCGTAATGCACGATAACAAAAAATGCATTGATGAATTTTATATACTTAAGTGCCACTTGAGCCGAGTTATTCTGATTTCTGATTAAACTTACTGCCTTTCTCGCAATGTTGAAAACAGCTGTCAGAAGGCAAAAAGGGAAGTGAAAGCATTGAAGGTATTTTTTTTCAAATCCTACATTTTGCGAAATCATGCCATCATCAAGCACGCGGATCGCAGCCGAAAACCAATGTGGAATGATGAATCATCTCTCAGTGGGATTCTCATCCTTTGGGGAGTGTTGTTTCAGCAATTACAATTCATTTCCACTTGCTCGGACGAACGAACGAACGATGGCGTAATTCAGAAATCGGTCAGAGATGAGATTTTCTTTCTTATATAACTATCATTCTTCAGCTAAAATGGCTACTTTTTCGAAAAGCAACGATAACAAAAAATCACATTCAGCTCGTTATCGTTTACCACATCCATGGAAACCTGAGCTATGATGTAACACATACGCCAGACGGATCAGTTGCCAGAGTTGCCATGGCACATATTCACATGCAAAGCGAAGGCCTTTGCGAATCTGTTTCTATCATCAGCACCATCCGAAATGCCGAAGGATGCGAACTTCCTGGCCTCGGCATAGCTCTTTTACAGACTGACTAGTCATCCCGTCCGCAAACGGTCGGTAGGATATTTTCGGTTTCGTTGTTGAGGCCTCTGTCCTTTGTCAGCTCGTTATTTGCATAAGCGATTGCCGTTTTCTTGATTTCAAATCTGGAGGCTGCCAGAGACTGCGTTTGCCTTGATTCAAGTTTGTTTCCATACTTCGTGGGGAATTATTTTTTTTTTTGAAGAAATTTGAAAAGCTGCCTTAACTTGAGATTAATTTTAGGTTTTAATGGAAAATTGTACTGGTTCCCAGGGCAACGGCAAGAACAATCACTTGTTGATTGTTCATAATTTATTTGTTTCGGAAAGGAAAACTTTTTATACCCATTCTATGATAATTTAACAACTGATTAGTGTGCCATGTGATCCCATTAGTCTTGGCAATCGTTTCCGATTCGACAACACCGAAAGTATTCGTCCCGTAAGGACGGAAGCCTGGGAAAGCCCTACCGAGTCCTACCGAGTAGTAATGAATATTCGCTTATCCCATAAATTCCAGCACTTTGGCAGTGTACTGTGACTTGTAGCTTCAAATGGAAGCCGAAAACCCATAACCATCTATTTTGAGGTACCACTTGAAAGCACATGGAGCGTGCTCTGCTTCCCTCGAATTATACTAGCTAATCACGCTAACGGTTGGCCAGCACACAAACACACAAACAAACACACACACGTACGCATGGACCCTGTAGGCATCTGTAGAAGTTTAGTTGAAGCTTGAATCTAGCCGAAAGGTGGAAAGTGAAAGTTGCATCCTTTACCATCCAGTCAGAGCAGAGAGAATCAATTTACGTCACCGGTGCCCATCATGCAGTTAATCCTCGTGTCAGCAGTGCGGTGAATTGCGGCCATTGAGCAGATAACCGATATTCAACCTGGAATGGAGGTCTCTACTCTACCGAGCGTCAGAAGAGATTAATGAAGACATCGAACGGGGCGACACTGTCGAGACCGACGGGGACCGAATCAATTATCCGAAGGTATGTGCCGGTGAAGAATTCCGTTGAAAAATGAGCTAGTTCGATGGTTCAAGTAGTAAGGATATGGCAAAAGCAAAGGCAGAGCCATATTCTGAGCTAACCTTCTGTTTCGATAGATACAGGGTACCGATATAACAATGTCATGATTTTATCTCTTCTAGGAAGAATTTTCCCAGACCAAAATTAGAACACCTACTTCAAGTGTCTTACCCTTATGATGTACTCCATGTTAGAGTGTAAAAAGTTGTTTCTATAGTCAAGTTAAAAAGTCATAAAGACTGTCCCAGAAAGTATAGGAGCACTTTGATTTCGCTGTAAATAATTCACAAGTGTTAGATATTCAAATTTTATTCGATATACTGATAATATTAGACTACAACAACAGAATATTATTCTCAACATTTGCTACTTAGGCATTGTAGAGTAGCTGGCGCACCTTATTGCGAACGTTCCTATTTAAATTCCGTATAGACTTCTTGGCGACAAGTTTTGACACTTTTTTCCAATCTTTTTCGAACTGTCGAATGGTTCTGGCTGCCGAGACATGTTTCCTAAGATGTGCCTTCGTTAATGCCAAAAATTCTTCAATTTATCGAAGTTGTGGGCAATTTGGTGGATTCATGTCTTTTGGGACGAAAGTGACATTTTTGGTAGTATACCATTCTACCGTTGATTTCGAAAACTGGCAAGAAGCAAGATCTTGCCAGAAGACAACAGGATCCTTGTGGCTTCGAATCATGTGTAGAAGTCGTTTTTGTAAACATTCCTTGATGTATATTTCGCTATTCATTGAAGCAATGGTGATGAAGGGTTTTGAAATCTTACCGCAGCTACAAATTGATTGCCAGACCATAGTAGCTTTCTTACCAAATTTTTCGACTTCAATCGATGTCTCGGACTGGTTTAACACTTGCCCTTCTCGCACCGTATAATATTGTGGTCCCGGCCAGGAATTGTAATCGAATTTCACGTAGGTTTTGTCGTCCATGATTATGCAGTTCAAATTTCCAGCAAGAATCGTATTGTACAGCTTTCGAACCCTCGGCCTGATCGATGCTTCTTGTTTCGGACTACGTTTTTGTTGTTTCTGCTTCTTATAGGTTCGAAGATTCAAACGTTCTTTATCACGAAGAACATTTGACTTCGAAGTGCTCACTTTTTTGGCCACATCCCGAACTGAAACCTCCTTCTTTTGCTCGAACGCCTTCAGTATACGTTTATCCAACTGAGGGTTAGTAGGACCTTTTTTTCGGCCCGTTTTCGGTTTATCGTCAAAGATGTTATCCTCACCGAACTTCCTGATTGCATTTCGCACGGCTTTTTCACTTACTCCTTCCATTTTTGCTATCTTTCTCAGTGACAGTTTCCGCGTTCTGTGCACCATTTGTACAATTTTTCGACGTTGTTCTGCTGAAAGTCCATGCATTTCGAAACAAACTAATGAAAACGAATAAACAACTGCACAAGTGGTTAGAGAAGAGTGTAAACAACAGAACACAACCATAAAAATTGACAGATTCTAAACCATTGCGAAATGGCAGCGGTTTTTGGTTGCGTCCATACTTTCTGGGACAGTCATTATTTTAATTTCGTTTCACATATCATCCTGTAGTTCCGCAACCAGAAGTGGCAGAAATGGTTTTAAATTCTTCGGTGATCGTTATTTTCGTTTAAAACAAACTCACTTTTCAATTTAGGACACATTTTCGTCTCAAGATTTACAGTTCGTCATGTTTCTGATTATCTATTAATCGATTCATCTCAAAACATGATCATTGTTTCGCACAATTACACTACTATTGATCGCTGGATGACTGCATAATTAGTAATGTTCACTTGCATTTGTTTAATTAACGAGTAAAAACTTTAAAAACTGCCCGACAAGCAATAAAAGTCTTCAAAAATATGAGAAGAAAGTTTTTCCCCTAGTTCCCTTGATTGCACTTTGTTTTCATCTCATATGGTTTCGCAAAGTTGCCAGGTTTTCTCACAATGTTACAGAACGAAATTGTTTTTCTTCTTTAAATTATCATCAACAAAAAGTTTTTTTGGTATCCGTGATATTAGTTTAATTATATTATTGATATTTATATTTAAAAAAAACTATTTCGGCTTCGAATATTACCAAAAAGAGCGCGTTAAATACTAATGAAATAACCATTGTGGCAAATCCAGCAGCACTGGTTTCTTTCCGCTGTATGTCAACATAACGCTGTTAAGTGTGTGTGTTTCATCGGCTGTGCACAGAGATGCCAGATGTATTACTTTGCATAAAAAGTCTATATCTGCTCTATCTGTTTTCACTAATAAAATGATGTTAAAAGATAATTCTTCATATCTGCGAAGATTTCCATTTTAACATGCGATTTGTCCGTTGATTACTGAACTTTCAAAGAATTACTGCAATCAAATAGTAATAGATACTCACAGAGAAAAGTCTAATTTTTTACTTCACACTTTTTATGAACTGTATTACATTTAGGAAATCTGTATAAAATCTGTACTCTGATTTAAATCAACGCAAAAACCTATACAATACAGATAAATCTGTATAAATGGCATCTCTGGCCTGCATTTTGTTTTTAGAAGAGCTAATGCCTAAATAAAAACAATTCCTTTTTTGTTTTGTTGTTAAGTTTACCAAATTCACTCTACAGTAAAATTTTAAAGTTCAAACGAAAGGTAACGAAAACGACCCAAAAAATTTTTAACGTTGAAATGATTCAAAACTGATTCTAAAAATATTGTGTATTATCTTATAGTTGGCATCAGGCCATTTTTAAGAAAAATTCGGACAGTGTAATAGTGTAATAGTGCAATGTATTGTTTTGATTGTGCGAATAAAGGACCAACGATAGGATGAATAAAAATCCTTTGAGATGGAATTAGGAGCAGAGCAGTGAACATATCAGAAATGTTTTTAGCTGATTTTTTGAAGATTATTTTAATTTCCAAGGAACGTGAATCAATTCTCAACGTGGAGCAAGGCGAATGAAACAGTAATATGAAATAGTTATAGTGTTTTTAGAGGCTAAATCAGGTTTTCAATGTAACGTTCTTACAAATGAGATGAACTGTATTGTCCCTTACCCTATGTTGCCAAAAACAAACTGCGCTAAAAATGGTCCGAGGTAAAATGACATGAAAAAGGATGCTGTACACAGTCTTTCTGGTACTTAGAAACAATTGTATAAAAAATCGTGTTCCACGTTGCTCCCAAACATTACTTTGTCATTCAGCGCTCAAAACTTTTACTACTGGAATAAGGCGATAAGTCGCTTACACAAAACTATCGATATCTCCGATAAATATGGACGGATTTTAACAATCTTTGGCTTGTTGAATAGCTATTCCCGTGAGGAAATGAGGTCTTAAATAATATTCTGTTTGCAAGGTCAATTGTGACAGATATTGTCAAAAAACTGAAAATTTTCACATAAAACTTCGTATAACTCAGAAAGTAAACATCCGATCTGAAAACCATTCAATAGCGTTGTGGGTAACGGGGAAACCTATCATTTGCGACTAGTTTGATAAAAATCGGTTCAGCCATCTCTGAGATCTCGAACTCTTTGTTGACAACACACACACACGCGCGCGCACACGCACACACACGCACACACACGGACATTTGCACAGTTCGTCGAGCTGAATCGATTGGTATATGACATTCGGCCCTCCGGGCCTCGGAAAATTTTTCGAAAGTTTGAGCGAATTCTATACCTATTTTTTATATATATAAAAAAAGGTAAAAAACTATTTTTTTTGTTTCGATTATAGAGGTTTTAACCTTAAGGTCATTCGCCTCTTCGGACCAGAAAAACTTTCTGACCCTATGTGCGGGGTTGGGAATCGAACCCAGGTGGGCTGCGTGAAAGGCATCGACTTACCCATTACGCTACACCCGTACCCCAAAACTATTTTTGAAATTTTAGATCTCGAAGTTTCAGGCAATTCTAAGACATGTGTCATCAAATCAAAATTCATTTTGATTTCGGAAATTTAATGATCTCATGACAGCTATAATCAATGCCTCTTTTTACACGCAATTTAATAGTTTTTAGGTTGTTTTGATGCTTTCATAAAACTTTTTGCATGGTCTAAAAACTTAACAAGACCAACTCACCGAAAACAAAATAACTAGAGCGAGAATTAAACAATTAAACGTTGTTAATGTAATTTTCTCTCAAGCTACTTTCGTGTCAACACATTTGTTGTGGGCTATAGAATATATTACTTGTTAGGTTAAGTGTAATTATTACTTGTTAGGTTAAGTGTAATAATTATTATTAACATCAAATAAAGGCTATAGCAGGATAAGCATGTGAAATCTGCCCCCAAAGGGAATTCGTATTGTTATACCACATAGACTGGAAACAGAGTTTCAACCCTTGAATTGCCATATTGACGGAGCTAGGGTGGTTCTATTGATTTTTATTTTAATTGATTTTTGAAGAAACTGCTCCTCCGAAAAATTTGAAAAAAATCAGGCATGTTTAAGGCATTTTGGGGAAGATTTACAATTTTTTTCAAAATTTTTGAATATGTATTTCTTCCATTAAAAAATACTAGAAAATTTTGAAACATATTTTTTCCCTCTTCCAATTTTTGCACCACCCTGGATTTTTTAGTGATAAATAAAGAATTTTTTGATATGTTAAAATGGTATGTTTTCATATTTTTTTAATGTGGACGACCAAAATATTTGATTTTTTCTACAAAATTAATTAAAAGTCGACCATGCGTCCCCATCAAGTTCTGTTAAAAGGAAACGCATGGTGCTTTGTTCTAGTAGTTTATGATGCAACTCAAGCGCAGGGCTTAGAAATCAAAGTAACGAAAAGGTGGAAATGAGTATGAGTTTCAACCTTTGCATAATACATACACGATCATACTTCGGGTACAACCGAGAAAGTTACAAAGCAAGAACTTACTGGTATGTGATTCATATATGAATGGTAGTAATATATGAACGTCGCGAGTATCCCACATATGAAATTCGGTTACGGCAGTCAAGAACTAGAGCGGGTGACTGTATATAATTCGATGATTGGAAAGTGTTTCATGAAATGGTCGAATCGTTTTGCACTGTGGGGTCTCGTACAACGCGGTTTCCTTTTAGCCAGCTCTGTACATTTCACTAAATACATAGCGAGTTGAAACAGCAGTGAATTGAATTTTTCTTTTTGCCTTTCTCGTATAGAAAGGCTATGCAATCACTGTGAAAATCGACTTTTTAACCGAGGCCCGGAAGGCCGAATGTCATACTCCATTCGACTCAGCTCGAGGAACTGAGCAAATGTCTGAGTGTGTCCGTCCGTTCGTGTGTGTGTGTGTGTGTATGTAACAAAAATATGCACTCTCTTTTTTCAGAGATGGTTGAACCGATTTTCACAAACTAAAATTCAAATGAAAGGTATTATTGTCCCATAGCTTGCTATTGAATTTCATTTGAATGTGACTTACGGTTCCGGAGTTATATGGTAATATGTGAAAATTTTAGAAAAAGTTTACACTCAATTATCTATGGAACAACTCAACCGATTTTCGCAAACTAAGATTCTAAGGTCTTATAATATTCTAAAAATTTGTGAAACATTTTATCTGGATCCGACTTCCGGTTCCGGAACTAAAGCGTGATAAATGGAAAATTACCAATTTTATTAGTATTTTTCCACGAACAATGGTTAAAAACAGGTACAAATCCCATAAAACTGTCTGATAAATTCTTCTAGTTTGCAGAGCTTGTTAGTTTGTGGGCATGAAAACTTAATTCGGCACTACTGGTCCCCTCTTTTCCTGTTCCGAGAGCACCGAAAGTGGAGAAGAAAAACTCATAAAACTAAATTCACTTCGATTTCTCTGCGATGCTTGAGCTGATTTTCACAAATCTTGATTTAAATTGAAGTTTATACTGTCTTTAAACCTACTGTGAAATTTCATTCGAATCCGACTTCCGGTTCCGCGATGAGTGTCCAATTTTTTAAATCGCCATATAGAGTGACAAAGAAGAAGAAAACACAAAACGAACAAGCCGTGCTTTGTTCTATTTCGTACACGTTGTGTAGTGAGGTCAATAATAAAAGTAATAATAATTATAATAAAAATAATAATAATAATAATAATAATAATAATAATAATAATAATAATAATAATAATAATAATAATAATAATAATAATCCTACTACATGTTTTATGCTGCTGATTCATGCTGTTTAGCTTGACTTACATATGCAGAAGTAACAGAAACGCAGGTTCGTTTCGTTTGTTAGGTTTCGTTTAATTGGTTTAATCGAAACAGAACATGAGATAGTAAGTATAGGTTTAACTACGTTCAAAACTGTTCCAATTTGTAGGTCATATTTGTTGGTAGCAAACGAACCAACTTCGGCTATTCCGTTCATCTGAATCCGGTTTCGGAAGAATTGGAAATAGTGATTAAAAACTGCAAAAAGGATCTCACTCAATTTTCTTGGAGATAGCCGAATAGATTTTCACAAACTTATGGGTTTAAAAGAAAAGTCTTACAGCTTCATACGGAATTCCTTAATTTGTTGTGGATACTACTTTCGGTTCCGGAACTACAGGTTAAACAGGATTTATAGAGTTTGTGAATTTAGATCCGAACAAATTATCCTATTTCTATTCAAAAAACAGTTGTTTTTGCGAATTTCACGGTTATATTTATGATGTAATGAGTAATATGAGAAAGGCATCATTACGTCACTAGGTGGATTAAAATAGGTTTTTATATTGGTGTCAAACAGAAGTGGCCATTGATGAAGGTTGGAATCGATTTCTTAGAATTGTTTTTCAATAAATACGTTTATTTCTTAAGGCAATTTACATAAGTTGTTCTTCGCCGTAGCATTACTTTTACATAGTATTCTTATCCTAATATAATACTAATATAGTCACAACAATTTGAGTTTAATAAAGCTTATTCCTCTTATTTTTTAAATATCAAAATATCAAACGATTAACTGCTATAAATTATAAAATAAACTGAAATTTTTATACATTTTGTTGTTGATTTCATAACCCATTTGGAGATTTTTTTTATCAGCACATCATTTTTAATAAAATTTTGCTATTGGATGAACTAATGGACGCAGTAGGAGTCAGAACTAAGACTCAAAAGGGTCAATTATTAAACTGAAACTTCAATTGTCTTTATGAAATGATTATGAAGTTTCATGTAAGAAAGGTCACGAAAAAATTTCTTAAAATTATTGACTGTATTTTTCTTTTAAATAGGAAATGGGATAAAAAATGTTACAAAAATACATTGCTATTTGAAAGCACACATTTTATCTCTGATTATTTTCGTTTATTTTATAGACTTATCATCGTCACTTCTTTTATTGATAGTCGTTGGTAGCGGCGCTGGATTCCCAAATATCCAGTCGAATTTGGAGTGATCTCGTTATAGCACTTGTAAGCTCTTAAAAATGAGACTTATTACGGGCCCGAATAAAATTATTCTGTGATCTGTGTGTCTTAATTGGGTCATCTCGTGATAAAGCTTTAAATCCAAAATTACTTGGCAGAACATCCTTCTCAAAAGCTTCTATTATAGAGCAACTATATTTCGATACTTGTTGCTCTCGTTCTAATCCAAGGAACCTTATTAGAACTTCCCGTTCGCAATTTGAACAAAAATACGACCAAATCTTTCTCATTGACACCAGCATATCACGAAGCTCAATGATATTTGGCCATATTAAACCAGTAAAAACCTGGAAGCGTTCCTCTGAGAGTGAAAATCACTTACTGAGTTAATTGAGAGTGAAAATCACTTACTTACCTCAGTAATTCTCAGATATTTTCTGGGAAGTACGAAGTTTTCTACTCAATATACCCAAAATTAAAGAAATCGATTCAGCGTTTTTCAAGTTTTTCAATAGACATGGTCGATAAATGCTTGACTTGAAGCTATGCAAAGATTATAACTCAAAAAGAAAAAAATAAAGCATCATTATTTTTTTATATCTGTTGTTGTTTTAAATTTTAGAATAAATATAAAAATATATAGCGCTCTCAGTCTACAAACCATGAAAACCATCATAACAGTTCGGCTGAAAAGTTCGTATCGTTTAATAGAAACACACATTTTTTTGCCAAAATTCGTTTTTATTATTCAACATATTTGTCATCAGAGGCGATACAGCGATTATAGCGATCTTCCAACTTTTCGATACCGTTTTTGTAGTACGATTTGTACTTTGCCTCAAAATAGGCCTCAGTTGCAGCGATTACCTCTTCATTGCTTCTAAATTTTTTACCAGCGAGCATTCTCTTGAGGTCTGACAACAGGAAAAAGTCACTGGGGACCAAATCTGGAGAATACGGTGGATGAGGGAGCAATTCGAAGCCCAATTCGTTCAATTTCAGCATGGTTTTCATCGACTTGTGTGTTTTTAATTTCGTCCTTCAAACGCTCTAATAACGCTATATAATAGTCACTGTTGATGGTTTTTCCCTTTTCAAGGTAGTCGATGAAAATTATACCATGCGAATCCCAAAATACAGACGCCATAACCTTACCGGCCGATTGTTGAGTCTTTCCACGCTTTGGGTTCGGTTCATCGCGTGCAGTCCACTCAGCTGACTGTCGATTGGACTCCGGAGTGAAGTGATGGAGCCATGTTTCGTCCATTGTTATATATCGACGAAAAAAATCGGTTTTATTTCGATATAACAGCTCCAAACACTGCTCAGAATCATCAATTCGTTGTTGTTTTTGATCGATTGTGAGCTCACGCGGCACCCATTTTGCACAAAGCTTTCTCTTATCCAAATATTCGTGAATAATATGTCCAACACGTTCCTTTGATATCTTTATGGTGTCAGCTATCTCGATCAACTTCACTTTACGGTCATTGAAAATCATTTTGTGGATTTTTTTCACGTTTTCATCGGTAACAGCCTCTTTTGGACGTCCACTGCGTTCATCGTCTTCGGTGCTCATATGACCAGTACGAAATTTTGCAAACCACTTACGAATTGTTGCTTCGCCCGGTGCAGAGTCTGGATAACACTCATCAAGCCATGTTTTGGTATCGGCGGCACTTTTTTTCATCAAAAAGTAGTGTTTCATCAACACACGAAATTCCTTTTTTCCATTTTTTTTCACAATAACAAATATAGCTTCACTCAAAATGCAATATCTCACAAACTAATAATCAGACAGCTGTTAAATTTATACACGTATCTTTTGAAGGTTGGTACTAACTGAAAATGGTATGGATTTAATTCTAGTGGCACTCTCTCATAGAAACGATACGAACTTTTCAGCCGATCTGTTAAAGATATTCGATTGACGTTTTCAAACACAAAACTCCAACTTTATCTTTATCATACACTTTTCCAGAAAACTATATACATCCCTCGATAACATATCTTTATGATAACTTTTAACACTGTAATGAAATTTTCATACTTCCTTTCATTATTCTTTCATTACATCCATCAGCAACACGTAAAAAACTGACACCCGCACTAGTTCTTGACTGTCGTAACCGAATGTCATATGTGTGATACTCGCGACGTTCATATATTACTACCATTCATATATGAACCAAATACCAGTAAGTTCTTGCTTTGTAGCTTTCTAGGTTGTACCCGAAGTATGATCGTGTATGTATTATGCAAAGGTTGAAACTCATATCCTTTTTTTCGTTACTTTGATTTCTAAGTCCTGCGCTTGAGTTGCATAAACTACTAGAACAAACATGCGTTTCCTTTTAACAGAACTTGATGGGGACGCATGGTCGACTTTTAATTAATTTTGTAGAAAAAATCAAATATTTTGGTCGTCCACATTTTTAAAAAATATGAAAACATACCACTTTAACATGTCCCAAAATTCTTTATTTATCACTAAAAAATCCAGGGTGGTGCAAAAATTGGAAGAGGGAAAAAAATGTTTCAAAATTTTCTAGTATTTTTTAATGGAAGAAATACACATTCAAAAATTTTTAAAAAATTACAAAACCTTCCCCATAACGCCTTAAACATGCCTGACTTTTTCAAGTTTTTCGGAGGAGCAGTTTCTTAAAAAATCAAATAAAATAAAAATCAATAGAACCACCCTAGCTCCGTCAATATGGCAATTAAAAGTGTTGAAACTTTGAGAAAATTGTTTCCAGTCTATGACCTTTCGAATGTGGTATAACAATATGAATTTCCTTTGGGGGCCGTTTTCACATGCTTATCCTACTATAGCCTTTCAGTATACAAAAAATAAGAAATACGATTGACTTCTATGTTTCACTTTCAGAACGCTTGCACGCTACCTAAAAATGAAGTAATGTGTGTTCGTCTTCATGATGTTCTGTTAAAAAACTGACGGGGCAACGCTTTTTAAGTTCGCCAGTCCAAATAATTACTGGTTTATAAAATAAAGTTGTTCGGTCTATACCACGGTCTCCCCTACACGGAGTACATCCACCATATTTAAGTAACTGTAAATGGACAAACACAATTTTTTCTGTTAACATTATCATGATATTATTCAATAAATTTGGTTCAAATTCAGAATTAAATACGGAAATTTTGTTAAAACAATAAAAAAAATCGAAACATTTTGATAGTTATATGTGATTCTCCGAGGTAAAAATTCAATTTTTTTCATTTTGGGAACACTTCAGTGAAACCTTGAAAATCGATAATTCATCATCAATCGCTTTAATAATATTACAATCCTCGCATGTTAACACATGGATCAATAAGTCCCGAGAAATGGAAACAACTTTTTTTTTCGCAAAATTTTTTTTATTCATCAACATAATCACCTTTTAGGGTGATACAATGGTTCCGACGTTTTTCCAATTTTTCAATACCATGTTCATAAAAAAATTTATCATTCGCTTCAAAATAAGCTTCAGTTTCAGCGATGACCTCCTCATTTGAGCCAAATCTTTTTCCCTGGAGCATTTTTTTAAAATCAGATAAGAGCCAGTAGTCATTGGGGGCTAAATCTGGCGAGTATGGGGGGTGGGGAAGCAGATCAAAGCCCAATTCGTTCAATTTCGCCATTGTTTTCATCGACTTGTGGCAGGATGCATTTTGTTCCATCGAAAGCAATCGCGGCACAAACTTGGAAAAAAACCTTTTTCATGCTCAATTTTTCATGAAGGATAGTAAGTACACTTTCATATGAAAAGTGTGTCATCTCAGCAATCTCACGGAGCTTCACTTTACGATCTTTCATTATAATTTTTGTCACTTCACTCACATTTTCCGGTGTAACGGCTTCCACAGGCCTACCCGAGCGTTCCGCGTCATTTGTGTACGACCACGTTTAAACTCGGCGAACCACCGACAAATCGTTGCTTTTGATGGACAAGAGTCCGGATAACATATTTCAATCCATTGTTTCGCTTGCACGGTGTTTTTATCCATTAAAAAACAATGTTTTATCAAAACACGAAACTCGGTTTTTTCCATTTTTTAAACAAACTACAAAACGACTTTACTCCAACTTCGATAACTCAGCTGTTTCTGGTCGGATCGACTTAAAATTTTGACCCGTTTCAAGCAAAGGTTAGTACTCTAGAAAGACGTGGTTACTGGTTTACTACGAGCGCCATCTCTGCTTTAGTCTCGGGACTTATTGATCCATGTGTTATTTGACAGTTACTGAAACAGAGTTAGTTTCGCAGAAAACAATGGTAGGTGAGCTAGAAGCAAGGCTCGAAAATGACCCAAACTTCAGTTCAATGGTGTTGAAACTAGTGACCGAAACTGGCTTTAAAGAAATGGGGTGCAATCTTTGTTATGTTCGGCATCAAGCGAAAACGACAATAACAACACTTCAATGTGAATAATTTTACCACCATCACCTTAAAAACAGCATTCGCCTTAGAGCATTGAACCTTCACACAATTCAATTTTGGTTCAATCTATTACTCGAGTACCAAACCATTGCGAGATGAATTGCTCTGAATATTTCCTTCGAAGTAATTTTACAATCGCATTTACGCTTCCTGTCGCCAGTTCTATCAAGACTATCTGCTGTTGGGATATCTCGTGAACACTGACAACAGCATTGCCAAACCAAAATGGTAAATGGGGTAAATGATTTCACTTCACAACGACGACGGCGAAGACGCTGCAGTTACTTTTCACCATACGTTCCACGAGGAAGGAAGGAAGAAAATGACACACTCCTTCCCGTGGATGAATTTACTGAGAGCACGTTCCGTTTCCAGTCTTCGTTCCGGAGTGTTGTGCTTAGCATGCCAATCGCTTTTTTTTTCTTTTTTGCATTTTTCTTCCGTATCAGCTGAAAGTACAAAATAAAGCCATTTTCGTTTCGGAAGGATACACAATCATTTATTATGCATAAAAATTCAATAAAATCAGATTTTGAAATACTCTCTGAATTGAGTGAATATTCGCCGTCGCTTCTTCGAGGTGTCTTAAGAAGAAGCATCCTTTTCTTTCCGTGGAAAAAAGAGAAAATAAAATAACGAACGCTCTGTCAATCCGTCGTCTCCCAAGAACTGATGAAATATTCGCATCATTTCCCGTATCCTGGTTGTGCAAGCAAACAAACAAAGTGCATAAATCGAGTCAGCAGTGATTTTGTTTCTTAACGTTGATAATCGAGCGGGGAGGGGGGCTACAACTAACAGCTGATTGGCTGGCAATATAACATTAGCCCTGAATAGACTATCATACTGCACAACCAGGAAGCCCGGTGGAAAAAAGGAGAATTTCCGATGCAGTCAGGCCTCATCGAAATCACTTCCGCTTCGTTTCAACGAGAAATAGTGAAATTGAAATTTTTCATATTTGGAAGATTGTTTTGCCGTTTTTTTTTGGTGTATTTTTTCCCTTTTTTAGCAAGCGGATTTTAAGCAAAATGATATAAGGAGTTTGGTAATAAACCAACAGCTAGAACATAACGACCCCTTTTTATTGCACGGAAAGACCGATATCAGCATTTTGGCGAAAAAATTAGTTGATTTTCTGATTTTAGTTAGTTATTTTTTGAGACAACTAAAAAAATCTTACTTTTGCTAATTTAGATTTTTCAATTCTAATTTCCTTGATAATAATAAAATATTTATTGAAATGGCTATTTTTTTAGTTGAATTCACCAATTGTCATTTCTTAGCTAAGGCACACTTCATATCCATTCAACTAATTTTTTAGTTGAATTAGAGAAAGAAAACGTTGTTTTCAACCAACATAAATGGTTGAATTGGTTTCTGCAATTTGCAGCTATATGGCGATCTGTCTCCGAAATAACGCACCGTAATGACTACTAGCCACTAGATGGCACACTACTACCGAAAAAAATTTCAGTCGCGGTTGTCTTTTCTATATTGGCAGGTATAAATACGATGTTGTATTGGAGAAAAAGACATAAGCGAAACATAAACTTCTTTTTGAACATTTTTCTTCTAAATCGCTGTTTTCTTCATTCGACTTCGCGAAATCGACTCTCTCACTGAAAACTTTGAGCACTCGGAAAATAAAAACCGAATACAAGTAGTACATCTAACGGCGTGGCCCGGAAGGTTGGAAGATACAAAAAAACATCATTTGACATGTACAATTAGAGTGCAACATTCGAAACTCAATTCACTGTTCCGCGTAAAAACATTATTACGCACAATCGCTTCAAATGCGCACAAATTCTGAATAAATACACTTTCCACTAACAGTTTACGTCATTTTTACATACCGGTTTAGAAATTTATATATGGATATATCGTAACACATGCGTAAAACATCTAAACAATTTGCAAGCAGTTTCAACAAGACTGTCCCTTTTAGCTTTTTATTGGATTGTTTTGTTTTGACACTTCTCATGAATTTTGTGGCTAATAAACTGGTGATAGATAAATAGAAACAAATTTTCTGATTTTAAAAACAAAATTAGTTGTCAATGAGAATTTCGTGTTGGATTGAGATATTGCTGGTTTGTGTCCAGAATATTCGCCAACTAAACACATTCTCTAAAAATAAGAGTTTTTTTCAGCAAATAAATTCTCAATTTTAACTAATTTTATAGTTATTTTGGAAATTTTGTTGTTAAAATCAACTAATTCAAAAACAGTAATACGAATTAGGCGCAGAGCTAATTTCGGTCGTTCCGTGTGGCAATATTCTGTTCTACAATAATTGATTGCTAGAACATTGGTTGGTTCGTGGCAGACCGCAAAACGTGGTTCCACGAACTTTTACAGCATATTTTATTGAATCCTACGCGACACAGTCGCAAGCATTGTGTGAAGTACGCAAAACGGCGTGTAGGAAAATGGCAGGAAAAAAATATAAAAAATCGGTCACACGCTGCTGAGCTTGTATGAAAGTATTGCAGCTTGCAATCAACTGTGAGTTGCCTGCGTTCCTGCTTTGGAACTCGATTTTTATTTGCTCCTGCTGCAAAGGTACGTACCATTGGAGCAAATTTTGATTTACAGCAATCGAAACGTTTTTCATTCGAATGGAATCGCATAGGACATATTTCGGGTGCTTGCATTGAATACTCGACAATGAACTATCGCATTTCAAGGACTCACCCTTTTTTACTGACAGTTGAAGGTTCTCGTTCGATCGATTAATAATTTTGCGTTGAGACACAACATATTGCTTTGTTTATTGTACGTGTTTTATCCGCTCCCAAATTGCAAGCACACACGTCCGGATGCGACTGACAGTTTCCCGATAACGTTCCGCCGCTCATAGAGAAGGTTGCGAAAAAATCGACGCCACCAGAAATAAGATTTTCCCACACATGCCTACTATGAGTGCAGAGCAATCAAATGCGTCGCTTGGTACGATTATTTTCGGACTTGTATTCTTTTGTGTGTTCAAATGTCAGTTGCTTCTTTCAAGTGAGACAACGCACAGTGGGGAAAAACCGATCAAAAACGCGACTTTGCTCAATAATTTAATAAAAATATGCGGAAATATCTTTAAAATTGGTATTTCTTATGCAAATTTTTCTGTAGAATCGATTTATGATAGTTAGAAGATTCGTAAAATTCACTATCATGCCCGTTTTGCTCCAATTCCTCTTTTTTCTGACTTTACTTTAAAAGCTAACTGTGAAACTCAGGAAAAAAATCAATTCCACCAATCGGAAGGTATTCCTGACATGCTTATAAGTTAGATAAATGGATTGTTTTTAATAATATTGACCGCAAACAACTGTATTCCGTTTTACCCCCAGTCATCTTCTTCCATGAATTTACAGAAAAAAAAGTTCTACTGATGGGTGTTTGGACCAATTTTGGCCAAACAAGACAGTTCTATGTTTCTCATATAAACTTAAATAATAATTTGCAGATAGTGTTCATGATCGCATGCTTCGTGCTACATCGTTTTACCCCAATTTTCCGACAAATATAATTTTAGGTTGAATTCAGATTTACAATCCCGAAGCAGATCCAATATGACCTACCAATATTGGTTCATATTACGTGCCAAACATCAGTGATCCAATTAAACACAGTACCAGCCTGTTTAACCCGTTTGACCCCAATTTAATTCATAAGTCGTATTTCTGGTTAAACTTTCTTTCACATACCGAAAGCAGGCTGATTGCGGTTGATGAAAATCGATTGATATTACGAAGAAAGACCTGAAAATAAGATTACAAATAAATTCAATGACCGCACGAATTTTGTTATACCGTTTTACCCAAATTTATCCTTTAACTGAGTCTTAAGATTTTGCTCCACATTGAATTCATTTGTAATCCTATTCAGAGCTTAAAATTGTCACACATTCTCAATGAAAGAAACCATTTCAGCAGTCTCATTTTCAATGTTTTACTGTCTCATTCGCAAATGACCGACACCAGAACAAACGAAGAGAGACGAAGCATTCTGGTTTCTCATCGAAAAAATGAGAGAGCATAATTGCCAACGTCACTCTTCCCTCTATGACAAGACGAAACCAAACTAACGTCTTCAGGTAGCAACAGCAGAATTGAAATTTTCATTCTTGCATCGGTGTATTGAAAATATGTGACGCTTGGCTATAAAAAGTGACTAAAATATGGCAAATCGAAGTAATTACATCCCAGAACTTCTTTGGAAACCAAAACTACTACAAATTCGAGCACCAACAGTTAAAACTTATTGTGAAGCCTTTTTCTGTCGTTTTCAATTCTCACAGCTTTGGTTGAATATCGACACTGAATACTATAGGATTTTCACTGAAAACTGCAAATGACTGAAAGGGCAAATGAAAGAAAAAACACAATTTTGAAACTACTGTCCCGTTTATGTCATTGACTGGACATGGATTTCGTTCTCATAGTTTGCAAGCGAAACTGAGAGTGACAATAATTTCTTGTCATTTTCGTTTATTTTCCAGTCAATGAAAATGACTTTTTCTAGCTCTGATCCTATTATCAGGTCTTTCTTCGTAATATCAATCGATTTTCAGCAACCGCAATCAGCCTGTTTTCGGTATGCGAAAGAAAGTTTAATCAGAAATATGGCTTATGAAATAAATTGGGGTAAAACGGGTTAAACAGGCTAGTATTGTCATTCCCATTGTGTTTAATTGGATCACAGATGTTTTGCACGTATTATGAATCAATATTGATAGATCGCATTGGATCTTTTTTGTATTGTAGATCATATTTCAACTTAATATTATAACTAGAAAAGAAATGGGGTAAAACGGTGCAACGAGTTTTCTGCTGTCAATAACACTATATGCAATCGATTTGTTAGACTTTTTTACATCAGAATTACTCTATTCGTTCTTCTGCAAGTTCTTCGGTTTCATGTTATGTAGTTAAGCTTGAATACAATGCAGTATAAAAAGGGAACTTGGGGTAAAATAAACATGATAGCGTTTCGTGCGGTCCTTCTGGATACATGGAATCGATTTTACTGACCATTTTACACCAAACAAGTGCTTTGTGGTCAGCTGTATCATGCCTCCAAAAAAATCGTCGCGTTCTTGGTCCATTTTTCCCCACTGTGCAACGTCTTATACCGTTTTCGTTTATTGATCAGAGCAGCCGGAGAGCTGACCCAGAGTCGCCCAAACCGCTTTTGAGATGTTTGTTTTAGCAACCTGGGGTCGCTTTAGATCGGACTCCAATCGCGTAGTTTTGCTCTGAAAATATTCTCGGGTCGCACCACGACATCCATGCGAGCTTGTTTATTTTTTATGAGTTGTTCTTTAGGACGCGTACCACGTGTTCGTTTTACTCGGAGTCAGAGTCGCCCGCATGTAGGTTCAAAAACGAAAACGGTATTAGTTTTATATGGGGCTATTGTATCAATTTTCATCTCATTATTTTTTTAATTATTTTTTTTTGAGCAGGGAAAAGCCCGATGGAGATGAAATACCTTATGATCAAAAAAGAACCGTAATTTTCATTTTAAAATTCCCGCGCTTGTCCAATCGGTAAACTTTTATTCTCTCAACTTTGGCAACACTTTTATACACATTCTGTCAAATTTTGACGCAAATCGTACGATTAGTTTTTGTTTGGCGTCCATACAAAGAAGTTGAAAAATTTACCGATTGGACAAGCGCGGGAAATTTAAAATGAAAATTCCGGTTCTTTTTTGATCATACGGTATAGCAATCTCTCCAGCAGGCATAAAACCTCCTCATTTATTGTATCAACAGATTACAATGATCCAACAGATACATTTACGTTTAAAACTAACAATCAAAACTAACAGTTAAAGCTAAACTACTAACCCTATTATTGTATATTGAATTTAAACTAAATTATACTTTGTTACACTTTAGAGTGTATTCAGCAACACTTCGGCGCTGCGCGCAACACTGCTGTCTTTTACGTGTCTTCTAATAAATGAGCTAGTGCTCACTTTTGTACTTACACTTCGAACTGACTAGACGTATTTTAATCTCTTGTAAAGAAACCCCATTTTCGGATAGAGAAACGACATACATATTAGTGGCGTCGAGGAAAAGTAAAAGTAAAATTCTGGAACATTTCGCAACGGTTGGATTTTCGGCGTTAGCTGTTTCAAGGTTGCAGATAGCAGCGGGAACAACGGAGTCGGTTGTTGGATAATTTCGAAGGCTGCTGATTATTCCGGCATTGACATTTTAGGTAAGCGTGGTGTTTCTTTTTTCCTAAGTGGAAAAAGTTATTGTGTGGTGGTGCAATCTCCCGGCCGAGCGGTGGCGGGGGAGGAATAACGAAGAGGATGTTTCTTTCAGTTCTATACGGAGTAATACTCTTCAATTCGGCTTCTCTTTTATGTCATTGTATTGATTCACCCATGTGCTTGAGTTTAATATCACGAATTTCACCTTTTTTGAGTTTCAATTTTTTCTGTGCTTTTCACTTAACAGCTACTTATTCTCAATAGTGCAGGATTAGGCTGTTTTAGGAATCCTACAATCTAACAAAAAGTCACTAACGATTGTTAATAAGGCTAACACTTCACGCAGTTTCACTAAGCTCGGCATATCATTAGGTTTATGCACATATGAACGTATGTCCTACTACAGTACAGTCTATTGCATACTCCACGAGTTTGTAAATCTATTCACAACACTACATGGTGATCTCGTCGAATATATGTCTCAACATTTACTTGCTTACATTAATAAAAGAAGTTATTCTTCAACACATACTTTTGTTGTCGTATATTATCAACACTACCCTGACACGAGCAATGGTTGTGTCTAACTACTTTGTTCTTCTCGCATATGAATATCAAACACTGCACATGAAACTGTTAAATCTTCACTCATTACAGTAATCTTTCACTCAATTCTTTAGATGCCTTCAGAAATTGAATCTGAACTAACCCGAATACTCGAAGCAAAAACTACTTAATCTGTCTACGGGTCGAATCCCGAGACTCGCGCCTAGCTACCGCACTCTGTAAAACTGAACTGAACTAGCTACTAGCTTGTCTACGGGCCGACGCCCGAGACTAACGGATATTTTCCGCGCACTCTGAGACTGAACTAACTGCTAATTTGTCTACGGGCCGACGCCCGAGACCAACGGCTATTTACCGCGCACTGTAAAACTGAACTCACTTCTAACTCTTCCCAACTATGGGTTTTTAAGCTCCTAACATTTTCTTTCGGGTGAAGCCCGAAGATTTTAGTACAAGCCGAGCTTGTGATTTTAAGTAGAAAGTTCATCCGACTTTCTTCCGAAGTTCTATCGAAAACCGAGACCACTGTCACTATGCCAGAGGCAGTGACCAGTGTCCGTGAAAATAACTTTGTTTTTACAACATTGCTGCGCTGACTAATGCTCGGAACTGTCTATGGTTTTATAACAATATTTCTTAAACATCGTTGCGATGACTAATGCTCGCAAATGTGCACGCTTCAATAACAAAGTTTATACCTGAAGGTTGCAGCTACGCTGATATGAGAGTTTCCTTCACAATTTCCTACCTTTTCTACAATATTAGCAAATTCGAAGGAAAATTTGCTAAGGGCGCTGCATGCCCCCTTACTTACTGAGCTTGATGTTACCTGAAGGGTAGACATCAAGTCGAATGCGTTGGTCTTTAACATTAAGGTTTGTAGCTGGATCACAAATTTCCGTATTTACAATTGGCAATTGGTTTATTTTTCGTTGTTGGCTATGCGTTAGTTAAATTTCCTAACCTTACGATGGTCCGCGTGTGTGTGTGTTCTCCTCTGACGCCATCCTGTTCCATGGTATGCTTCTATTGTTGCTTTATCTGTGGGAGTGATCGAACGGTTGCTAGTCTCGGACTCTGGGTTCCGTGTCGTTCTCGTTCCTAATAGCTCGTTCTGCTGTGTTGGTGATACGTATTAGGGCTTCTCATTGTTTATGTACTCGCTTCATTGGGCATAGTTGAAAATTGATCGTTGACTCCTTTGCATTTTGGACATCATTGGGATTACTGTCAGTAGTAATATTGGTATTCTGTATTGTTGCTTCTCATCCTGGCTTCTCGTTTGGTACAATGTGTTGAGGCTCCTAGCAACTTTTATGCATTGCATTTGATTTCGTGGTTATCTTCTTCGTAGTGTATTTTTAAACAACAAACTGTTTAATTTTTTTCACGTATTAATAAGCTTTGATTTTCCAATAATTGTTTATGGTATTCAGCTGAGCTTTGACGATGCTCACTGAATAAATTATAGGGTAGCAGTTTGTAACGCTGTTGCATACCCGCACAAGTCATCTTTAACTGTGTTGACTGCATTTACTTCCTTCTTGTTTTGTTATCATTTGTACTTGTTGATGTAGCAACTTGTAACGTTGCCATTATTTTGGTTTGTTATTACGTCTTCCATGTTAAATTTTTCCGTAATTTTTCTGCCTCGATTTTTCAACTCGTAATTGCCTCGATTTTTTCAGCTCTGCTGTTCTTCCTTCTGACATCTTGGCGATTCCCCGGTTCCCTTTGTCTTCAACTTGCCACCGCATCCGATCACACTCTCTCGTTCTCTAAGGTAGCTTGGCTAAGCTACTGACATCCTTCCTTCTGCGACGACTATTTTCGGGCACACACACAGTTCGGGACTCCAAAAAAAAAAAACTTTTATTCGTTTTGTATGATTCTGTGCTTTTAGTGTAAACATTTTTCTATTCTATGCTTGTTATTATTTTTATAAACGTCTTACGTGATCTGTTGTCTATTCTGTGATGGTTATTATTTGTATATATGTATATTTTTTTTTCCTAATAATCGCATTGTGCATCATATTCTCTTATATTTTTTTCGTTATCATAACTTTGTGCATCGTATTTTTTTTTCCATTTTCATATTTCTTCTTTCTGTTTACTTATATATATTTTTTTTTGTTGAGGTACCTTTAACCTGTAGATACAGGTCGACAACCCGTCTGTCGACAATACGTCTGTCTGTGGATATAAAATTGTTATTAAAGTTGCGGCATGCGAATGCTTGTTGCAGGTTATAATGAATCTTTTCTAAACCTGTTTTTTTTCTAAATTTTTCCCGCAACTAGCTTCTATACCGTGTTCATTTTAATGGTGTCTTACCATCCTTGCTTGCGTAGCTTCAGAAGCCGTCCTTTCGGTCGGTTGTGTAGTGCTCATGCCGCAGCTTCTCTCCCCCACTACTTGAGCTGGTTCTTTCGGCACGTGTTCCTGTTTTTCCTCTCTAAAAATAAACTCAAATCTGGGTTTTAATATTTTTCCAATAATAACAGTAACCCATGAAGTAACATAGAATATTATTAGTTTGTTAGTGGCAGAGTTTTCATGTATATGTATTTTTGTAATCCCCCATGAATTCTTTGGTATATAAAATTTTAATTATTTGTTGTATCTTACTTTCATTGTGTTTTCGTAACTTACATGTCCATATTGTCGTATCTGTATTTTATTGACATTTTGATTTGAGTGCGTAATTTGCACTTAAGAAATCCTCAATTCATTCATATTGTATGCATCTTTAATTTTTTTCATTCCGGGGTCGCGATCCCCTTGTCCACACACACTTGATCACTCATACTAGTATCATTGCATAAATGCATACATTATATAGAAATTATTTGCTGGCCAGAGAGTTTCCTTCACAATTTCCTACCTTTTCTACAATATTAGCAAATTCGAAGGAAAATTTGCTAAGGGCGCTGCAGTGGTTTTGTTTGCGGATCCGCTTTGTTCGGAAATTGTTAGCGTTTTTTTGTTAATTGCGATCAGCCATTTTGTTTTTTTTATCACGCGGCGTCAATGATGTGAACAATTAAATATTTTTCATAGTTGTGGTGAAAAGGAAAATTTGTAACCGTACTAGGAGTGTTTTTTTTTTTTTTTTTGAGAGTTAGACACATTTTCACACAATAGGAGGAATCTGACGACGAAGATTAATTGCTGTTACATATATTCATCAAATTTATTTCTTGGTGTTTAATTTTGGCATCGTGGTTTGTGAGTGACAGTTTATTTCGGTGAGTAACGGATATAGTTTTTAGTTCTTGACTTGATTATAAAGCTTATAAGTGCTGATTTAGAGGTGTTTGTTTATTGAAAATTTATAGATATTTGTTGTACTTTGATTTTGATCTGAATTTTAGCAAATATGTCTTATATTGAACTTTATCGCAAGGGCCAATCTTTTGCTACGTGGATTAAACGTTCAGCGGTCCATTTTCGTGTCAACAAAGTTAAATATAATGGAAAAAAAACCTGTTTTAATCCACCTATTGGTGTAATGATGCCTTTCTCATATCAATCATACTAACATATATAATACTGTGGTATTCTTCAAAATAATTTACTTCGATTCTTAAAAGAATATCTGAAATTGTTTTGTTTGACCGTCCACTGATAAAAACTATCAATTGGAAAAGATTTGAGGTCGATTTAGAAATTTCTTTAAGGTTTTTCCCCATTTTCAGTAATGGTATACAATTTTTAACCCACTTTACCCTATATTTCCGGATCCGGAAGTCGGATCCGCATGAAATTCAGGAATTACGTATGGAACCACAGGACCTTTCATTTGAATCTAAGTTTGTGAAAATCGGTCGCGCCATCTATAAGAAAAGTTAGAACACATATTTACTTTTTTTGCACATTTTACCCCATAACTTCCGAACCGGAAGTCGGATCTAAATAATATTCTGGAATTTTACATGGGACCTCAAGACCTTTTATTTGAACCTAAGTTTGTGAAAATAGGTTCAGCCATCTCTGAGAAAAGTTAGTGCACTTATTTTCACTATTTTTGCACATTTTACCCCATAATTCCGGAACCGGAAGTCGGATCCAAATAATATTCAGGAATTTTGTATGGGACCACGAGACCTTTCATTTGAATCTAAGTTTGTGTAAATCGGTTCAGCCATCTCCGAGAAAAGTTAGTGCAAAAAAACGTTACATACACACATACGCACATACAAACACACATACACACATAGACATTTTTCGTACTCGACGAACTGAGTCGAATGGTATATGACACTCGGCCGTCCGGGCCTCGGTTCAAAAGTCGGTTTTCACAGTGATTGCATAACCTTCCTATATGAGAAAGGCAAAAACAACATAATATAGTACACTGAAGTCTTTTTTTATGCGAATTTACGTACCGCTTAAAAAAAACCGCATAACTCTGAAAATTCGGTTTGGCTAACCCTAAGAAACCCTATAAAAAATGTTATCGACTTATACTCTAAATGATGATGATACAAAATCTGATCATGACAATAAGGCGGATCTGCCTGATCGAATAGATACTCTGACACCAGGAGATAGTGTGTGGTATGAACACAATATGTCTCATATACGTGGAAAATGGATCAAGGCATCAGTTCTAAAACGTTTCTCTAAAAATTTATTGCAGATCATGGTTGGAGACGAGGCGACTACTACGGTTCATCGAAGCCAAATAAGAATCGTTACGAATAAACAAGGTTCACCATATCAGCCAAGACCATCGATGCGAGTGTTCAAGACTGGTCGGCCAATCCTGACTGTCGAAGAACCTGTAGTTGCAACACAAGATGGAAGCGATGTCCGGCAAATACCAGATCGAAATGCTATCCAACCGTCGAATGATCCTGATACACCAATTTTTAGATTAAGTAGGAAACGAAAATTTCCACCAGATCCGGTACCGCAAACTGGTTTACCTAGGCGTTCGAAAAGAGTTGAATGAATTATTGTTCATTCTTTTTTAAGGAGGAAGAGCTATTGTATATTGAATTTAAACTAAATTATACTTTGTTACACTTTAGAGTGTATTCAGCAATACTTCGGCGCTGCGCGCAACACTGCTGTCTTTTACGTTTTTTTTCTAATAAATGAGCTAATGCTCACTTTTGTACTTACACTTCGAACTGACTGGACGTATTTTAATCTCTTGTAAAGAAACCCCCTTTTCGGATAGAGAAACGATATACATATTACCTATAACTAGTTGATGACACAATATTACAGCATTACAAAGTAGCTTCCTTGAAAGGAAAAATAAAGTTAGTTGAGGGAGCAGTGAGTGAGCGTGGACGAACGACGGGGTTAGAATCGGCACGTAGATCTAATTAGTGATCAAAAAGATGGTGGAAGACGGAGAAAATGAGAGGGAGGACGAAGAGGTTAGTTTAGTTATTTTCTTTATAATGTCTTATAGTAAAACATTTGAAGAATTTTCTGTGAAATTTTCAAGCCTATTGGAACGAATCTCTGGAAGTTATAGACGTTAATCTATGGCTATCTCATTCTATGAAGAAGCAAGAGCACGGCGCACAGGCCCAAGATTTCTGCTTCGATTGACTTAAAAACTTGACAAAACATTCTCGAAATGTTTCATTATAACAAAATATAAAAGAAAAAATATGGCGTTTTTGAGAATGTTAGAGCCTACGTGCTCCCTTGAGTAATAAATTGTTTCGTTCAATTGTATAGACAATAACCTTTAAACGCGTTTACCTCGAAAGCAGGTTTTAAAAGTCCGTGTCCATCATCATTCGAAAACTACTGCCCTTTTTTTCAAATTTTGCACACACTTTCTACATATAAAAAACCAGACCCCAACGTTTTCTTTTTCGTTGTTTGTTACTCTGGAGAGGTTTAACAGCTACAAAATGGCGGATTTTTTCGGGAAAAATCGTAGTTTTCCCTTTGAACAAACAATTAAACAAAAATTAAAAAAAATCAAACAGAAACGTTGGGGTCTAGAAAAACTTCTTATCTAACAATGCTGCGTTCATTTGTTCTCTTCTGATTAGTCTGCGTTGAGATACAGTGAACACCGCCAATCGTGATTTTTAAGAAGCGTCATACCTCTTCACCGACTGATTTCTCAATATTTTTCCACGAAAAAATTACAAAATGTGGTTCGAATGATGCTTTTTATCATGCAAATCAAAGAGCTGCGACCAACTGTTAAATAAACGACACATCCTGAGAAACGGTTCATTATATCCGTAGTTAGTTCTAGAACGAGGGATTCGTAAAAATGGATTTGAACGAAGATTGCGACGATGGATGTCAAAGTTGACCAATCGTAGGAGATCAGGGCAATCAATATGTGATTGTATTAAATCAGCAATTAAAACAGCCCTGTAGACGTTTCTACGAATACACAGCGGATCCAGTTCGATCAGTCGGCAACGACCGTTATAACTTGGAAGGTTTAATGGGTCTCTCCATGGTAGATTTCGGAGAGCAAACCTAGTGAATTTGCGTTGAACAGTTTCAATACGATCAATATCAGTTTGATAATGAGGTGACCAAACGACAGCCGCATATTCAAGCGACGATCGCACTAGTGCACAATAAAGAGTTTTCAAGCAGTGTATGTTAACGAAATTTTTTGGTAATTCGAAATATGAAGCCTAAGAGTTTCGATGCCTTGGAAATCACTTAGTCAATTGAATTCTTAAAATTAAGTTCATCATCAAGAATAACTCCCAAGTCTTTCACGAACGGTTCACGCTTAAGCACTGTTGCGCTAGCAATCGGACGAACAGAAAATTTTCCGGTTTTGTAACTCGTTTATTTCCATCAGTAGAGACAGAGTTATAAAATGCCTTGGTGAGAATTATTCAATAATATTCAAATTAATCAAGTTTATAGCAGATATCATAAATAAATCTAACAGTGTATACATTTTAAGTTAAAAAATGTTTACAAATTACTCACGTTTAGTCTTTTTCTACAATCACATGTGTACTCTTCTTCTTCTTCTTCTTCTTCTTCTTCTCCTTTGATGTGACAGCTGTCATATCTGTTTATGGCACAGCTATTTGCTATAACGCCAGACAGTTTTTACATGTGTACTCACTGCTTACTCACTCTATTCTCCCTCCACTAACGGCAGATGACAGTTCATTGGGGAACAGGGTTGAAATCAGGTTTCGCACGAATCAAGACGGTTGAAATAAGGTGCGCCATAACCCACCGGGTTGTGACAATAACATTTTGCGAAAGATTGTAGTCATATCGATTTTCCGTGTATCTCAACTGGAATAGTGCGAGCGTTCTTTGTCACTCTGTTTTTGCGGTTATCAAGTGCTATTAGAAAGGATTTGTCATTATTTTTACGTTTCGTCTTTGACTCATCAGTGCAGAGCAGTTCAAATTGAACTGCTTAGTGCTAAACTCGGCAGTTCAATTTGAACCGCTAAGCAGACGTAAAGTTTCTGCTACTTACAGAACACTTTTTGTTTTGCAACGGAGTGAAATGTCTTCTCTGACGTGCCGAACGAAACCGTGTTTTCGAGTATTTCTGGCCGATGCAGGTATGGTCATTCAGGGGTTAGCCAAATTTTGTGCTAGGGCACATAACCGTTTTTATTATTTTTACGTTTCGTCTTTGACTCATCAGTGCCTAAATGTAAACACTGTGCCCACCACTACTTGCAACACCAATATTGACACGCAGATACAGCAACTCACTGATATTGTCGAAACGCTTAGCAAAAATGTTGACTGTATCTCAAATAGTTCAAGTTCTAGGCCAACTTACAATGCGAAGCGTCGTCGTGGTGACAATGGTGAAGCAATTCGTCCAGATACGAATCGGGGTACTAGCCAAATTGATTTTGGTGATCTGTCTGTTCCTTTCGTAACACCCCCGGCATCACAACCTAAATTTTGGCTTTACCTATCAGGCTTCCAGCCGTTGATCAGTAATGAGGATGTGCAGAAGATAGTTGCTCGCTGTTTGGAATTAGAAGCCCCTTTTGATGTTATTCGTCTAGTACCTAAAGGAATTGACACATCAAACATGACATCTCATTTAAAGTTGGCATACAAGCAGCAAGCTCTCAACGCTGCGTGCTGGCCAACCGGTTTACTATTTAGAGAGTAGACAGAGGCGAGTATTTGAACGCATCGTTCGGTTTATCTGCATTCAATGATTGTCCTTTGCAGCCACTATCCTCCAATGATATCATGGTGTACTATCAAAACGTTAGAGGATTGAGGACGAAAATAGATGACTTGTTCCTGAATTCCGCAGAATGTGACTTTGACGTGATGATTATGACTGAAACTGGTCTTGACGATTGCATAACTTCTCTGCAGTTATTTGGGACGGCCTACAACGTTTTTCGATGCGACCGTTGTCAACGCAACAGTAATAAATCGCGCTTCGGTGGCGTGCTAATAGCTGTGGCACAACGATACACTAGTAAAGCGATATACACGATGGCTGAACAGAATTTAGAACAAATATCTAATGCCACGAAAATTGAAGGTAAAAATCTTGTCATATGTGCTATTGAACAGATCGGCTGAAAAGTTCGTATCGTTTCTATGAGAGGGCGCCACTAGAATTGAATCCATACCATTTTCAGTTAGTACCAACCTTCAAAAGATACGTGTATAAATTTGACAGCTGTCTGATTATTAGTTTGTGAGATATTGCATTTTGAGTGAAGCTACTTTTGTTATTGTGAAAAAAAGAAAAAAAAGGAATTTCGTGTGTTGATGAAACACTACTTTTTGATGAAAAAAAGTGCCGCCGATACCAAAAAATGGCTTGATGAGTGTTATCCAGACTCTGCACCGGGCGAAGCAACAATTCGTAAGTGGTTTGCCAAATTTCGTACTGGTCATATGAGCACCGAAGACGATGAACGCAGTGGACGTCCAAAAGAGGCTGTTTCCGATGAAAACGTGGAAAAAATCCACAAAATGATTTTCAATGACCGTAAAGTGAAATTGATCGAGATAGCTGACACCCTAAAGATATCAAAGGAACGTGTTGGACATATTATTCACGAATATTTGGATAAGAGAAAGCTTTGTGAAAAATGGGTGCCGCGTGAGCTCACAATCGATCAAAAACAACAACGAATTGATGATTCTGAGCAGTTTTTGGAGCTGTTATATCGATATAAAACCGATTTTTTTCGTCGATATATAACAATGGACGAAACATGGCTCCATCACTTCACTCCGGAGTCCAATCGACAGTCAGCTGAGTGGACTGCACGCGATGAACCGAACCCAAAGCGTAGAAAGACTCAACAATCGGCCGCTAAGGTTATGGCGTCTGTATTTTGGGATTCGCATGGTATAATTTTCATCAACTACCTTGAAAAGGGAAAAACCATCAACAGTGACTATTATATAGCGTTATTAGAGCGTTTGAAGGACGAAATTTCAAAAAACGGCCTTATTTGAATAAGAAAAAAGTTTTGTTTCATCAAGACAATGCACCGTGTCACAAGTCGATGAAAACCATGCTGAAATTGAACGTATTGGGCTTCGAATTGCTCCCTCATCCACCGTATTCTCCAGATTTGGCCCCCAGTGACTTTTTCCTGTTCTCAGACCTCAAGAGAATGCTCGCTAGTAAAAAATTTAGAAGCAATGAAGAGGTAATCGCTGAAACTGAGGCCTATTTTGAGGCAAAGGACAAATCGTACTACAAAAATGGTATCGAAAAGTTGGAAGATCGCTATAATCGCTGTATCGCCTCTGATGACAATTATGTTGAATAATAAAAACGAATTTTGGCAAAAATGTTGCTAACTTTCATCGATCTGCCAATGCTTATTGTGCTCTTTTTTTTGTTTTTTTTTAAATAACTATTTATTGGAATATGATTTAAAATTAAATTATTAAGATTTAAATTGGGTGTTCAGCCACAAGTGGTGACTTTTCAGCCCTATTATATGTATGATTTGGTTATTACCATGAGGACATTATTTGCTTCCGCAATTCTGAGATTTTTGTGTAGGGAAAATTTTAAAGCTACTTGTATTGTGTAATGGGGAAAAGGAACTTATATACTAACTTACTAACTAATACAGAGAGCGAATCGATTCAATTGAAGATTGCATCGAATTTTGTCGGAGCTTATTGTGCTCTTAATGCTAGTTTATACAAAGCATATGTACTTCGCATGCAGACTAGTCTAAGACGTATCCCTCGTAGTTTTTGGCGATTCGTTAATTCGAAAAGAAAAAAAAACTCATCTGTGCCTACGAATGTTTTCCTCGAGGATGAGGCTGCCCAATCAGTTTCTGAATCTTGTGAATTACCTGCCAGGCATTTCGCTGGTGTGTTTCATAGTAATCTAACTTCAAATGAGGAGACGGAAATTGCTGTTACTGATGTTCCTGCTGACCTAATTAGTTTGAATGCTTTCATCGTTACCTCTGAGATGGTTTCACGCGCTGCAAAAAAAGTCGAAATGTTCATGTTCTCCCGGACCAGACGGTTTACCCGCTGTTGTTTTAAATCGATGTATTGGTGCATTGGCTGAACCATTGAGTACAATTTTTAGTCGATCTTTTGAGCAGGCAAAATTCCCGTGCATATGGAAGCAATCGTACATTTGTCCCATATTTAAAGATGGCGATCGGCGAAATGTTGCTAATTACCGTGGGATTACCTGTCTCTCTGCCTCATCTAAACTTTTTGAAATGATTGTAAGTGATGCCATATTAGATCGAGTGAGGAATTACGTTTCATTTGATCAGCATGGATTTATACCAGGAAGATCAGTTTCGACGAATCTGTTAACATTTACGTCTAAGTGTATCGCTAGCATGGAGGAAAAAACTCAAATGGTTGTTGTCTACACTGATCTAAAAGCAGAATTTGACAAAATTGACCACGAAATACTACTTTGTAAATTATATCGTCTCGGCTTCTCTGCGCAGCTCGTGTCCTGGTTAAGATCGTATCTGTAGAGTATTACGAGTGAAGTTGGATAACTGCACATCATCTCAATTTACGAACAATTCAGGAGTTCCTCAAGGTAGTAATTTGGGACCATTACTTTACTGTTTTTCAACGATGTCTCATTTGCTTTGCAAAATGGCTGCAAATTGATCTATGCAGACGATTTAAAATTGTACCTCGTAGTTCGTACCGTAGAGGATTGCCAGCGGTTACAAAGTCTACTAGAATTGTTCGTTGATTGGTGTCACAGAAACAAGCTAATCATTAACGTGGCGGTGATTACGTTCCACCGTACTTTGAATCCTGTGAAATTTAATTACAGTATTGGTGGCTCTGTTCTGACTAGAGTTAACCAGGTGAGCGATTTAGGAGTATTGTTGGATGAAAAACCGTATCAGCTCTCGTGGTGCATGCGAATTGAACGAGTTCAAAAGCGGTTTGTTCGTTTAGCATTACGGAATTTACCGTGGAGAGATCCCTCGAATCTTCCACCATATCCGGATAGATGTCAACTAATCGGAATCGAATCGCTGTTACGTCGCCGTAAAATACAACAGGCAGTATTTATTGCAAAACTGATCAACGGAGAAATCGATGCACCGGAATTGCGATCCGAAATTAATTTTCGAGCACCGAACAAAACCCTGCGGAATGGCACTCTACTTCAGCAAAGATTTCACAGAAATAGTTTTGGATGTAATGAACCGATAACCGCTGCCATTCGATCATTCACTGCTGTAGAAGACCTTTTTGAGTTTGGCGAATCATCCAGCCGCTTCGCTAGTAAAGTCAAACGATTTTCTGTGTTTTGATATTTTTTCTAGTCTTTAGTTTTTGTTTTGATGTGGAACACATCTTTATTTTCTATATAGGGGTGCAAATTAGAAACTCAAGGAAAAATACACGTAGAAATGTGGTCAGGTTTTAAACACTCACAGCTCAGTATACTTTGTATCAATTATTAATATTATTTCATTATTTGATTGAAAATATTTCTACGATTCGATTTGAATGTATCAAGCCACGTATTTTGAATTATAAATGATTGAAATTTTGATTAGTAGCAAGTAGTGTCCTATTTTTTCTGCTAAAAATCTCCGGCATAGGATTTCCCTGCCATAGACGACGGTTTTGAAGGAGTAAGCGATATATCAAAGGGAAAGCATCGCTCTGATTGGTCAATCGATGCAAAAGCGAAGCTGTTGGAAGCACGCGAATCTATAAATAGAAGCAAAGTTATAGCTAACGTTTCAGTCCTACGCGTAACATACCAGAGGTAGGTTGTTGCTAGACAGCAAGACAAAAAGTGCCATAAAACGATTTGAAGCTTTAATTGGTATGCTCTGATCTTGTGTCATGCCCAATTGGATGAAATTCCATGTAATGTCGTTTCGCCTGAGAAATTGACATCTACCCCAGGGTAAATGTTGAGTGCGTAAGATTAATTTCTAATTTATATAAGATGAACTTGATTGATAATGAGAAAAAGTTTATCGCTTCAACCGAAATCGCAGAATGGTAGAGAAACTTAACGTTATGAAAATAACTTCTTGCATACAAAATTTGATCACAAGCTTGTCGAAGAGAAGCTTTAATATCAAAATCGCATCGCAGGTATGTACAAAGATATAATTGCATACATTTGGGATATTGGTGTAATTTCGTCGGCTATAAAACAAACAATGTTCGGTGTTGGTTCCTAATCAAGATCAACCTAGGCAGACTCTCGTGCAATTGCGGATCCAAAAGTGTGACGATTGATTGAACTGTTTGATTGTAGATCATTAGAAATTTTGGTTGCCTTGTTCCACATCAATGGCTCGAACAACCCCATGGGGCTGATCATTGTAGTTTTTAATTAAATTATGTGTATTTTGTTTTAAATAATGATATGTGAATATTAGTTGTATTGTGATAATTATTATGTGTTGTTTTTTTAAAAGATGGTGGTTTTTGCGCCCGTTTGAGAATGACATATTTTATGCTCAACTCAAATGGGTTTTTCTCCATCCATATCCATGTAGATTTCGTATCCGATGGATATTACAATAATAAATAAATAAATAAATAAATAAATAAATAAATAAATAAATATCTTATTACTGGGTGCCTTACTGTCCGATGCAGACCGCAGGTCACTAATAGGATATTCAATTTTCCATAATTGCTCGAAACATGTCTTAAACTCTATGTTTCACAAGACGAATGGAAACGGGGAGTCGCAGCTGTATTAATTTTGTAAGATTCGACTACAAACTTGACACGGCTAGCTAGTGCAACTGTATGAATTTATATATGCCATTGACCTGTCAAGACAACACGTGCTTTCGAGATTCAGTTTATGAACGGCAATAGTACCTTAACTCTCCCAACGTTTATATGTCCATCTGGAGGAAGACAAATGACGAAGTCTAGTAAGCTAAACAGTATATTGTCCTCCTTGGAAAGCTCAATTTGGCGGATAGGAATGTTACTGGCAGAAATTAATCGACCACAGTTCCAAGCATTTTTAGTGGCTATCATTGCATGACTTACAATAACAAAATCCTATTGCACGGGGCATTGGTAAAATCCGGTTCTGATATTGATTAAAGTCGCGATCTATCCAGAAATTTTACCAAAAATGGAAGCACAAACCTAACAATTCAGAAACATCAATTATATATCGTTTAAGTGATTTTTTTCATTCGACAAACTTCACCGTGCACTCAAAAGAGTTAGCGATGGGATCTTATTTACCAGAATAAACAAACAGTCCTGTTCAACCGAATAATTGCGGCATTCTGAAACTATTTCCTCGTTCTCACTTAATAATGCATGCGTTGTCTGAATCCATAGGGAACTAGGCGTTACTATCAGACACCCTCGGTCATGTAATTTCTGCTGTTTTCCCCGTTCCGAAACTCCGAAAGCAAACAGTATGTTGCCACTGTGACACACACACCCCTGCTCACCACCAGGAGAGAGCTGTTTCCCACCTGCAATAGGCAACCTTCAGAGCATATTTCCGGTATTAGATCATTATTCATGCAAGCACACATACGATAGCGACAACCTTGTGACTACCGACGTTCCCGACGGAATTTGTGATCAGAAATTAACTAAATTGAATGTGGCGGCGCTCATCGGGGTCGCGTTTCCGCGTTTTCACAGGACCCCCAACTGCTACAGCTGCTACCCGCCAGCTACTATTAGTGGCTGGCATGATGCCATTCAGGATCGATAATGATGTACTCGTGACACACCGAAGCATGTTTAGTTTGATGTAAGCCGGACAAGCCGTTCGAACTAAACTTCTTGTCATGTCATGGTCTGTGATGTCTTCGGAACAAACGATCAGAACGAAATAAGCAATCTTTAAATGCAAGCGGAATTAAATCGAGTTTAATTACTAGTGTGATCGTGTTTGAAATTATGCTTCAAAGCTCAACAATCTCTTTCCGTGATTAGAGAGCTCCTTGGATAATACGGTTATAGTTACAGTCTTACATTCGTTACGTTCGCTACTAAACTTTTCTAGAAATAAAATGGGAAAACGTTTGAAAACGCTCAACAAAACTAAGATTTTGAACGACGAGTGTATTGACAAAGAAGTAAACCGCCCCTCAACCATAATAATAAGACTGAATCGTAATGAAACTTTTAATTTCCGTCTACTAACACTTCAAAATTTAAATTCCAACGAATATTGCGAATGCTGTGAAGTTAAACACTATAACGTAACAAATTTTATAAGTTTAAAAATAGTTACTCCGAATCTGAGTAGTCATATATAAATAAATTACTCATTTTTAAACCGATTTTTGGTTCCAGTTCGCTGAGCAATCGCAAAGCGAAACCTTGAAAATACTCACACACAGAATAGTTGAAAATTTTCTTGTATCAAGAAACTCCCATACTACTGCAACAACAATTGACTCGCTAAAACTGGAAATTTATCACCAACAAAGCTACTGCTAATACTGACGCCGACACCCTAACCGAGAAGAATAGGATAAGAAGACACTTACGACAACAACAGCAACAACGAAATGATGGCCAAAAATGCGATCGGTGAACCAATCGCAGCTCATCCAGAGAATGAATCGTGAGGGTAACAAGATTTCTTTTCTATGCATGATAGGAAACATTTTGGATAGGTAGGAAAGTAGTTTCGCCGGTGAGGTCATTTCGTCGAAAGGGTTATTTCGCCGAAACGGCCATTTCGTTTACAGCGCATAATGAATTAGAAAACAGAAAATTATGGTTATTCATTAAAATTATCTATTTGTTTTTACGTTCCTGGATAATTGATGTGGTGCAGCCGACCCACCGTCGGAAACGGCGGCCTCTTGCATACAAACCTGTAACCGCCTCGTTTGCCCGGTCTATTCAAAGCTAGGTTTCTTTACTTCAGTTAGGTCCGAGCGAAGTTGCGAAGCCGCATTCGACATTTTATTTCATTTGCACTCACTTATTGGGAAATACCGCAAACAATTGCCCGATAGATACTCTAATAGAGTCAACAAGTTTTCTAGGGAATTCCGTTCTGAAGATTATAAAATAAAAATAATTTAAAAAATCATTCAAGTCTTTATGGATTATTTCAGAAGTACGATTGTAGGTCAACAAAACGGGAGTAAACTTTATAATTTTTGTTGTAATTTGAAGGGGAAAAAAGTTTGTTACCCCCAAATTTATGCTAGGTGTACAAAACCATTTTCATATGTTTACGTTTCGTCTTCGACTCATCAGTGCGTCAGCAGATTATGCTGAACTGCTGACGCAAACCCCCGGATCAACATAATCCGCTGAGCATAAGATTATCATTTTTCATTTGTCTCTATTTCAAATCAAATCCCATATGAATACTATTGAAGAATTCGACGAAATGACCCTTTCGATGAAATGTCGTTCGGCGAAATGACATTCGGCGAAATGATGTTCGGCGAAATAACTCTTTCGGCGAAATGGCTTTCGGTGAAATGACCTTAAATTTTATAGTCTAGCATTAGTTTGACCGATCAAAACGAGTTAACATAGGCAGACATATTTTTAGTGGTCGGTGGCGGACGGTTCCAATAGTTCCTAAGAAACAAGTTTTATAAGAAACCGTGAATAAACAACTCGATGACGAATCCTTATCTTTTCATACAAAAAGAAAACTGTTTTGACGTGAATACGTCTTACTTTAAAATAAAGTGCCGTTTTGAAACTTGCTTCGGAGAAATTCTCAGCAATTTGTGATTGAATTTTGAGTGGCATGAGATAACCATGCCTAGGTCAAACAATTTTGTTTTCTGCAACTTTTGGAATCACTTCGAGACCGATTTATAAAATGTTTTTTTTTTGTTTCGCCCCTTTAAGTGATAACATATATGTTTTAACACACTTTACCCTAAAAATCTGGAACCGGAAGTCGGATCCAAGTGAAATTCAGAAGTATGGTAAAGGACATTCCTAATCTAAGTTTGTTATCAGGTGTACAACTTTACTTCCGCCGTTTTTTTTTTTCAAAATTAAAAGCTTTATTGCGAAAAAGTGCTTACAGATGTATTATTGAAAGTATTGTCCGTCGCTAGTGACAACTTTCTTCCATCTTTCCGGCAATTTTCGGATCCCGACTCGAAAAAAGCAGTTCTCTTTTGACGCTATCCATGAAACAATCCATTTTTCCAACTCTTCGAAGGATTGAAAATGTTGATGGCTAACATCGAACGGAATACGTGGAAGTCAGAAGGGTCGACATCTGGGGAATACGGTGGGTGGGGCAAGACTTCCCATTTCAGTGTTTCCAGGTACTTTTTGACCACTTTTGCGAAGTGAGGCCGAGCATTGTCGTGTTGGAGGATAACTTTGTCATTTCGCTCTTGATATTGTGGCCGCTTTTCTTTTAGCGCGCGACTAAGGCGCATCAGTTGCGTTCGATAGCGATCTCCTGTGATGGTTTCATCCGGTTTTAAGAGCTCGTGGTAAATCACACCGATCTGATCACACCAAATACAAATCATAACCTTGGCGCCGTGAATATTCGGTTTTGCCTTCGACGAAGCAGCATGCCCGGGCTTTCCCCATAATTTTCTGCGTTTAGGATTATCGTATCGAACCCACTTTTCATCACCGGTTACGATTCGATGTAAAAACCCCTTACGATTTTGTCTTTGAAGCAGTTTCTCACATCCAAATAGACGGCGCTCGATGTCCCTCGGTTTCAACTCGTACGGCACCCGGTTTCCTTCTTCCTGAATCATGCCCAGGGCCTTGAGACGGTCTGAAATGGCTTGTTGATTCACTCCCAACGATTCAGCAAGCTCTTCTTGGGTTTGACACGAATCTTCATCTTCTTGGGTTTGGCACGAATCTTCATCTGCTTCTAGTTGTTCATCTTTGAAGGTTTTTTCACTTCCACCATCACGTTTGTCTTCGACATCGAAATCACCATTTTCAAAACGTTGAAACCACTCCCGACACGTTTTTTTTACTCAGAGCAGCATCACCCTAAGTTTCTGAGAGCATTCGATGCGCTTCAGCTGCATTTTTTTCGAATTGTAACAGAAAAGTAAAACTTCCCGCAAATGGCGAGAATTTGGCACATAAACATACATTTTTGAGCGCGAATAATACGAAAACAAGAACAACTGTCACTGAAACGGCGATGACAATTCGTTAGGCACTGTACACACTCACTTTAAAGGCATTAATCATCTATGTATTTTGACCAGCCTCAGCCGGTACAGCCACCTATCGGAAAACGGCGGAAGCAAAGTTGTACACCTGATAAAATCGGTCCAGCCAGACAAATGTTAATGCAAAATAACGTTACATCTACACACAGATATTTTGCGTACGTAAAATAGGATTTATGCCAGTTTTATTCATATTTACGTCTAAACTATCACTGTGGAAAACCTTTTGATGAACCAAGAACCACGGGCCGAGTGTAATGTGCCATTCGACTCAGTGCATCGAGATCGCAAAATGTTGCTATTTCCACGACATGACTGAACCGATTTTCAGAAGCTCGGATTCAAATGAAACTATTTCGCCAAAAACTGCTTCGTCAAATGAGTCGTTTCGCCTGGAAGGGCAGTTAGACCAAAGGAATGTGTATCAAACAAAGCATGAATATCGCCGAATTTTTATATATGATAAAACGAGTAGAGGCGGCACTCAGTCATCGAAAGCATACTGGAGAAAGTTTACCAAATGCTTTGATCCTTGACAATCAATAAAATCATTTGGTTTTCCTGAAAATTCTATTCAATATTCTACGATGCATAGCTGTTTATATGTGAAACAGGTAGAATTTAGGTAAGCAACTCGCAGGTACGTACGTTGGTTGTAAACAGTAGGTAGTCAACTGGGTCTTTGCTTCTACATGTGTTTGTTCGTTTTGACTTAGTTACGTTAGTTCCACTGTTTTTTTTAAATAACTATTTATTGGAATATGAGTTAAAATTAAATTATTAAGATTTAAATTGGGTGTTCAGCCACAAGTGATGATTTTTCATCCCTATTATATACATGATTTGGTTATTACCATGAGGACATTATTTGCTTCCTCAATTCTGAGATTTTTGTGTAGGGAAAATTCTAAACCTACTTGTATTGTGTAATGGGGAAAAGGAACTTATATACTAACTTACTAACTACTACAGAGAGCGAATCGATTCAATTGAAGATTGCATCGATTTTTGTCGGAATTTGCTTATAATATTATGTGACATTACATCTAATGGTTCTACATTTGTGAGTCTGTGTGACTCATTTGTACTAAACCAGGGAGGACGCTTCAAAATCATTTTCAGAATTTTATTCTGAATCCTTTGAAGCGTTCTCTTCTTGGTGGAACAACAACTTGACCAAATTGGAACTGCATAAAGCATGGCTGGTCTGAAAACTTGTTTATAAATTAACAATTTGTTTTTTAGACAGAGCTTAGAATTTCTGTTTATAAGAGGATATAAACATTTAATATATTTATTACACTTTGCCTGGATTCCTTCAATGTGATCCTTGAAAGTGAGTTTTTTGTCATACGTTAAACCTATGTATTTAGCTTGATCAGACCATGTCAATTCCAAGCCATTCAATTTGAGAATGTGATCATTGTTTGGTTTAAGCAAAGAAGCTCTTGGCTTATGAGGAAAGATAATTAATTGCGTTTTTGCTGCATTTGGTTTAATTTTCCATTTTGACAGATAATCACTGAAAATATTTCTTCTTTGTAAGCGACTGCAGATCACTCTTAGATTTCTACCTGTGGCTAACAGATTTGTGTCGTCACAGAATAGCGATTTCTGACAACCAACGGGTAGATTTGGAAGATCAGAAGTGAAAATATTATACAAGATTGGAGCTACGCTCGAACCCTGCGGAACACCGGCTCGTACGGATAGCAATTCAGATTTACAATTCTGATAGCTAACCTGAAGAGTACGATCAGTTAAATAATTTTGAATCATTTTGATCAAATAAATAGGAAACTGGAAATCAGACATTTTTGCTATTAAACCTTTGTGCCAAACACTGTCGAATGCTTTTTCTATGTCTAGAAGAGCAACTCCAGTGGATAAGCCAGAAGATTTATTTGCTTTTATCATGTTCGTTACTTTGACAAGAAATTCAAACTGCTCTGGTAAAAAAAGAATATATAATGATAGAAGAAAGTAAGCTAATTAACTTGATGTTTCTGCTGGGGTTTTATCAGGTTTGAGGATAGAAATTACTATCATCGTTTTTTCATCTTTTTGGGAAGTAAGCTTATGAAAAATACTTGTTGAAAATTTTAACCAAGAGTCTCAAGGCAACATCGGGAAGATTTTTAATGAGAATATTAAAAATTCCATCATCACCAGTCTTCATGTTTTTAAGTTTCCTAATCAGGCACGTACCCAGACGGGGGGGGGGGGGGGCGAAGGGGCCCGGGCCCCTCCCGAAATCGAAGTAAAGTAATTTCCATTTTGAGATTTTTAACTTTTATTTTCGGAATCAGGAACAAAAATGAGTTTTTTGGTTATCGACTAACAAGATGTGCTAATTAGAAGATAATAATAAGAGTCGGGTTTCACAGTGATTACAATCAATGTCAAAATTAAAGGAAATGGTACTAGATGATCAGAAAGTGCCATGAAGATTAGTACTGAGCAAACATATCATAGTTTTAGCAAGATTCTGCGAATGAAAAAGATGTCCTGCCGCTGGATGCTGCACTTGCATACTCAGGATAAAAAAAATGAACGCGAGCACACTTCAGAAGCATGTTCGCCTATGCTGATGATGATGGTGTCGGTTGGTTACTGTTGACTTACTCCATTATTATACGCCAGAGAACAGGACATTACCGATTTCGGTAATATAAGTATAAGTGTGAATTATTGGAGCGATTGAAAATCGGTGTGGGCTCTGAGAAATTTATGTGAGTTCCGTTTTGGAGTTTTTCAATGCTACTAAGAAAATTGTTCTTTTATTTCATCATCACTCCCAATTAGGAATTTAAATTTTATATTCATCACCCTGTAAAATTTCAAATATATTCAAAAATTTAAACTCGAAAAAAAGTCCGCGAACTCCATATTTTCTTCAAAGAATGAAGCACGGAATTGGTAACATATAGCGAACAAAAAAAAGATCGCGGCAATTTAAAAAAATCGGTAAATTTTTAGAAACGTCTTCTAAAAACGTGATTTTCAAAAGTCTACAAAAAAGTCTGCAACTGAAACATGTCTACAGCTAATTTTATAAATCTGCTGATTTACAAACAAATCTGCAGGCATCTCTGATCCACACACGGAAGTTGATTCGATGAAATTAAATAGGATCATTTGAATATAAATTTGTTGAAATCAGCTTCGACAAATAACCAACAAATTTGGCAAAACTAGAAAAGCTTACTGAATAATTTCGAAATATTTGTTCCTTCTTACACCATGGTTTATAAGAACACACCATTGAAATTTAAGGTTTTAATACTCATCACTCAGCTTTCCCGGAACTAGAAGTCGAATCCGAACTATGGGACTAGGACTAGAAGAAATGTAAAAATCGATCCCTTCCCTTTGACACATAGAAATTCTTGCTTAAATCTCTCATTGTCCAATCCGAAATATGTGAGTACATATTTACTTAAAATGCTACATACTTGCACTCACTCTTCAATAAAAAATAAAACAAAATATACTAAAGGCACAAGAATCATCACTTAGACGCATTATTTCTAATTTGTTGACCCCTCCCGAAACGAAATCCTGGGTACGGGCCTGTTCCTAATAATTGACTTAATTTCATCAAAATTCATCTCAATAATGTCATCTTGGAATAACACTTGAGTTGAAATATGATCATATTTCAGTGAGACTTCATTTTCCATAGGACTCACAACGTTCAAATTAAAATTGTGGACACTCTCGAACTGCTGAGCAAGTTTTTGAGCTTTTTCGCCATTTGTAAGAAGTATTTGATTTCCTTCCTTGAGAGCAGGAATTGGTTTCTGAGGTTTCTTAAGAACCTTAGAATATGGTTTAATTTGTTCAACTTCTTTAGCGAAATTTTCATTACGCAAAAGAGTAAATCTATGTTTAATTCCTTTTTGTAAATCCTTAACTATGTTTTTCATAGCAGGATCACGAATGAGCAGTTGAAGATTGTCATCGATGATAGGAGAATTTAATTTAGTTAGAGCTTTGGGAACTGAAAGATTTCTAGCTTCGATAATGTATTGATTCAAATTATCAATTGCTGTGTCGATGTCCGTAGAATTTTCTAAAATAGTTTCATGATCCACATGATTTTCAATATGAGATCTGTAGTCCAACCAATTGGCTCTATAATAGTTGAATGTAGAACTAATTGGATTAATTATAGCTTCGTTGGAAAGTCTGAATGTTACTGGAAGATGATCTGAGTCAAAGTCAGCATGTGTAATCGGTTCACTACAAATGTGACTTTGATCTGTTAGAACCAGGTCAATTGAAGGCGGGTTTCTCACGGAAGAGAAACAAGTAGGATTATTGGGATGAAGAACTGTGAAGTAACCAGCTGAGAGTTGATTATGAAGTATTTTACCATTACTGTTATTTTGCCTACAATTCCACTGGACATGCTTAGCATTTAAGTCCCCTATTACGAAAAATTTCGGTCGATATCTTGTGAGTTTTTGCAAATCGCCTTTGAAGAAATTTAATTGTTCGCCGGTGCATTGGAATGGCAAATATGCTCCAGCGATGAAATAAATTCCATGAATGGTCTCAACTTCGATTCCCAAGCTATCAATAACTTTAGTATTGAAAGAAGGTAAAATTCGATGTTTGATTTGCCGTTGGAAAAAAAAATGGCAACTCCGCCACCCATTCCAGTAAACCTGTCAAATCGATGAACCACATAATGTGGATTACTTTTCAATTTGACATTTGGTTTAAGAAAAGTTTCTGTCACAATGGCAATATGAATTTTGTGAACTTTGAGAAAATTATAAAATTCATCTTCACTCGATTTCAAAGATCGGGCATTCCAATTTAAAATATTCAAATAATTATTTAAAATCACTGTTAAATTTTAAATTCATTATCATATTATTTACAAATTGCCATCCGAAGCATTTCAACTTCAAAAAGTGATGATGTCGAATTCATTCGGATGATCATTTGAAAAAGTTGATCTTGTAGGTAGATCATTTTATTTTCAGTTATATCGCCTAAATCGACTTCGTTTAAAGAAGCGAATGGCATTGAAGAAATATCGGTGATTTGGTCGATCTACCTATTAATAAATTGTTTTCGTTAGAAGATGACAGTGCTGTAAAATTTCATTCAATTCAATTGAAACTGAATGTGGAACACATTGACGATCTCTCTAATGCAGTAAATTTCACTTTCTGACACACACAATGTTTGCTGACGGCCCGAACGGGCAGCATTCAATTCATCACTCGTTTCTCTTCAATCGAGGCTCAGTTTAACCACCGTCAGTTGATCTCTTGAAATGTTAAAATATCTCTTTCAATAGTGTGAGAGCGGCCTTCAAATGAGGTTCATGTAAACATTCGAATTGGTTCAAGATAATAGATGAAAGACAAACCAGATAGCTGAAATATCAATCACAGAATACACATAAATTAATTGTTTCCTCCTTTAGTTTTCATTTTTAATACTTTACTCCATTTATAATTCTATTCGTTCGAATTTGCTTACTACTAAGAGCGAAGGCGTTGAAACAGGTAGACTACTTGGCACTCGAAACTGAGCAAACAAAACTTCAAATGACTAGGTACGATTAATCAACTGACGATGAATTCCGGGAGCTTCACTTGAAAATGGCAGCAAAAGTCAAATGAATTAGTAGGGATATGCTGACTGTCAGCGGCCATAAATTTCATTTTCATCTTATATTATTCGATTGAAAATGAAATTTTACCGCACTGGAAGATGAACTGCAAGGCGGTCCTGTGTTTTGATTATTTACATTATAAGAATTAAGAGGTAGATTTCTACCTGTTATACTAACATTAGAAGAAGATGATGACGAGGTCGATCTACCTGTCAATAAATTGTTTTCGTTAGACGACGAATTGGCAGGCGTACCTGTTTTTTGTTTTGAATTCGAAGAAATAAGTGCCTTAGAAGAAATAGGCGTGGCATTTGTAACGGTTTTTTGATTTTCAGGTATGTTCTGTAAATTTAAGGTCGTTGATTTGACTTGTTGTCTAAGCGAACGAGCGTTTAAAATTTTTTCCCTGACAGGACATTTCAAATAATTGGATTTATGATTTCCATCGCAATTTGAACACGAAAATTTATCAGTGGTTTCATTCATTGGACAAACGTCTTTCGAATGCGATTTACCACAATTCAAACACCGTATATCCATATGACAATTTTTGGTTCCATGGCCGAAGCCTTGGCAACAACGACATTGTGTTAAGTTTGCAATACGATTATGCCGTTTATAATGTTCCCAATGAATTTTAATGTGGGAAATGAAACGTACTTTTTCTTAAGTTTTCAAATTGTTAACATCACTTCGATTGAAGTGTATTAAGTAAAGTTCATGGGAAATTCCAGAGCGTGGTTTAGAAGTACCATTCGCTCTTTTTTTTCATAAGTATTACTTGGGAAGGGGCAAAACCAAGCAATTCTTTTAGTTCATTTTTAATTTCATCAGTACTTTGATCATTTGATAAGCCTTTCAAGACAGCCTTGAAGGGTCTGTCTGATTTTATATCATATGAATAAAATTTATGAAGTTTCTCGGACAAATATCGAATAAGACGTTCGCAATCTTCCAATTCATCAACCAAGACTCGACATTCTCCTCTTCGTACGATTTGAAATGAGACTTTTACTTCCGGGAGAAAAGTAGAAAGCTCAGTACGGAATGCTTTGAAGTCGAAAATCATCACCGTCGCTTGTGGCATAGATTGATGTTTCTTCCCAGAACGACAAGCGTCCATTTTGGGAATTTTTGAAGAATTTTCTTCTATGTAGCTACAATCGGATTCAGGAAGAATCTCGTAAATATTGTTAGACGGAATAGAATCAACGGAAGGGAATTCCATCCGTTGTCTTTTATTTTTACATTCAGATTCTATAAGATCGTGAATGTTATTGGAAAAATGTTGAATAACGGATTGTGATTTATTCCGAAATGAATGAAATTTTAAATTAACTAGGCTAAATTAGTCTTCGATTAGACTCCTAGTTTGGAAAAGTCTTTATAAAGACTGATTTTGTGGTAGTCTTAATAAGGACTGATTAGTTCGAAGAATTCTTTGAATAACTAGCCTTAAGATAGGCTGTTTAATTTCTTAGTCACTCTAATATCACTCTTTGTATAGCATGCGGTGCGAACGACTGTTCAACACCTAGTTCTACTGTTTAAATGATTATCTTTCAACGAGAACTTGAAATTTCTGTAAATTATTTTAGCTGTAACTTCTTCATTTTTCAAAAGGCACGGATGAGATAAACATCAATTTGTAGGTTTTAATAAGAGCTTTAAAAATAAAATTATAAAAAAATCGAAACCCTGATTTTTTTTAATTTAATTTTTTGGTTCATTTTGAAATTATTGAGAAAAAAAAACAAAAAAAATATTTTTCAGTGTCTATTTTACTAGAGTGCCCTGTTGATTCCATACAACTTCTTGCTAGACGCCATTTTTGTGCGATGAACGGTTTCCGAGTTACAACGATTTGAAAAAGGCAATTTTTGTGAAATGCAAAAATACTTTCGTCCTTTTTAAAAAAACCAGTCGAGAGTCGGATTGACCTCTCCATCGGTTCAAAACTTATGGTTTGGCATACTGAAGCCATGTGCAGAGTTTCATCCAAATCGGAGAAGGTCGATTCTGATTTGGTCAATTTTTCGTCTACTCATTTCTGGAATTGCTCACTAGAAAAAATGAACGATTTTTAATCAAAGTTAACCTTTTATACTCGTCCAGTGTATAGTCGGAACTGATATGTGCTTGACTACCTCAAACCCGTCGTCTGGGTGCGAAAAAGGCAAGCAAGCGTGATGAATTTTCCTCATTATTTCCAAAAGTTTTAGAAAACTGTATTTTTAAATTATTTATTGTTATCTCACGCTGTTGAAAATTTAATCACAAATTCCCGATCATATTTTTAATAGCTTGTAGAAAAAATGATGTTGTTGGGTTAAGTACATCAAGAGATATTCACGATAAAGTTCTGCCCGTTTTTGGACAGGATAAATTTTGAAAAGGCGTCTCATAGTAAAGTAAGTCGTATTTACGACAAAAAGCACTTTTTTCACTAATAAAAAAGCAAAGCCTTTTTATTACATTCCCGTAGTGGAATTTGACCTTCTGTTTCAACAGACTCCGCAGCCGATTCAGTGTGTACAGAACCATTGCATGGCTGGTGCTACGATTCTACTGACACTACGAATCCTTCCAGGTCGGGGCTCGAACATACGACAACTAGTTTGTAAGACCAGTGCCCTATGCATTGAACCGCCAACCCGGGACCACATTTCACTAATAAACGTTTTCCATTCATGTATTTTACGCATTTTTTGCCGTTTTTTCTCCACATTTGATTGTTTCTGAGAAAGGAATGAAAAAAATTCGTATATGTGCTCAAAAAGTATCTTCATGGCAGAAAAAAAACGGTTTATCAAAAAGTCTAACCAGAGAGAGAGAGTGCAGGAATTCCGAAAACAAAACTCGATCAACCAACCCCGGTGTCCCCTAATAATTTTATAAAAGCGGTCAATGGACAAAAAATATTAGTCAAATTAGGCTTTGAACATTCCCTTTCCTCTTAAATCGTGGCATTAAAACCCCTGTGCATTGTTGAACCAACTCGAACATTATTCCGGTAGGCTGCTCATCCAAAATTTACCGCAATGTTCAACTAGAACCAGCCACTAATCCTTTATTAAGTGCTTTAGTATGAAACATTACATTGATTCCTCGGCTAAAACCGCTCCGAACCGTGTTTTTGTTTCAACATTAGAAACATGTGTCGGAATCGGGTTTGTATTTTCAGTAACAGTTTAGCAGAATTTTGTACCACAATACTCCCATTAGCTCAGCGAATTTACCCACGAAACGCATACCGGCAGAGTGCACGAAACAATAACAGCAGATTTCAATATCCACCCTCGGAGGCAATAAAGAACAATGTAAACATGTATTATAACAATGCATCCGTGTGCAATCAGCATAAAAACAACCTGTTTTCTATAGAAAAGCATCGGGCGTCGGATGGCGAATAGTCGAAGCAAACACACATTTCAGCCAGTGTATAATTCTCCCATAAACCCTGATTGCGTGGAAAACCAACCCACAGCTCAACCATTTTGAGGGGTTTTCTACCGGAAAAAGTATGCAACTCGATGCAAGGATGAAGCATTTGCTTTCCCTCAGGCTAAGAAGATACAAAATGAACATCATGATGAGAATGATGGTGATCATCATCATCATCATCAGAAACAGCAACAGCAGCAGAAGCATCATTCGAAGCCAGGAAAAACGGAAACCACAGAAACTGTTGCCTAGTAACAACAACAACAACGACAGAAGTAGAAAAAACGCATGGGAAGCAAGAGGACCTCGGCAACTGCACAAATCCCAACCCAACGGTTCTGCGATTCATTCGTTCAGCGGTTTATTGTTGTAATTATGAAAAATATTATTCTGCCTGCAGTGCTTTTAGTGTTTATTAGTCAGTTTATGTGGTTTACTTTCACAATGGAAGCACCGATTACGGATGGTTGTTTAATTTGTCCCGTACTTCGGCCACCTCGTTGTTGACCTCGGCGGCCAATGAATGTTTGGCCCCAAATGTCGAAATATGAAAGGCGGTCCGGTTTGATACGGTGATTTATTTTCATTTCGTTTCCGTGTAAAAAAAATACTCGCCAAACAGCACCGGCTATCATCAGCTGGATGGAAATAATAAATTAACAAGCTCCGACGGAGATGTCCTCCAGGGCACAGAGTAATCTCATTACGCTGCTGTGGGTTTGGCTTGGATTCCACGGATCCGGCGGGAGCCGGACGGATATCGGTTCGATAGTGTGTCCAAATTCATCATTCGGCAAACGTGGAACAAACAATCCTGTCGTCAAGGCTAATGGAACGGGGATTTCGAATAATGCGCTGGAATCTGTGTTATGATTTTACGATACCGAATGGTCCTTTGTTGTACGTACATATTCCGAAATCAAACAACCGCTTTCTGCTTTCTGCTAAATCAAACCAACGTGAGCCCTAAATAAACAGCTTTCCATAAAGGCTATAAATAAAATATTTCATGACTGAAAATTTTGTGATTCCGCTAGACTGCTACTGCTGCTGCTTGGCCGGCGGAAAATGATTCCGGAAAATTTGTATCGTGTTGTACGGAAACGGAGATGACGACAAACAACCTTGAGCTAGTGCCGAGGAAGTGTTTTTTGTTACTTTTACATATTCAATGTTCCCTAGTTTGTTCTGTTTGCAAAACAATGTCGTTCCACTTACACATCAATATTTCAGGAGAACCAAATTTCCACTCATCTGCGATCACTAGCGGTTCCAGCTCGAGAAAAACGAGGAAACGGGTTATGCCTTGAAGGAGAAAATTATCGAATCGACATGTCTCTCGCTAGTTTGAATGAAAATTATCTTGATTCCCTTAAAATATCTCTGCCTCAAAAATTTTCTGAAAGAATAAATAAATTAAGCAGTTATAGTTATACTTTAAGAACCGCTCCACTTAGAATTTCGCCATACGAATTGAGCTATTTTTCTAAAAGGAAGAAACATACAAAACACCAATGATATCATTTGGCAGGGTTTTTAGATGGCACTAAAAGATTCTCCCATTGTTTTTAATACAATTGCTCTGTCAACTTGTCAGTTATATCTTATTATTGATTGTTTCTCCACATTTCTTAAATCCGATATCATTCTATTATACCATTCAAGTAAAAACCTGACGTAGACGTTCCAGTGATGAAAAGCTGTGCTCTCTTTCTACAACTGCATATGCTTTGCCAAATCATCAATTTGCGAGCAAATATATTTTCGAAACTCTAACTTGCTTTGCTTGGAAAAAGTTTTCACGGAAGCTTGGAAAACGCTTCCGAGAAGCTTGAAGAAGCTTCCCTAAAAGCTCGGAAAACGCTTCTCAGTAGTTTGGAAAAGGCTTTGCAGAAGCTTGGAAAAATCTTCCTCTGAAAATTGGAAAAAGCTTCCCCGGAAGCATGCAATAAGATATTATGAAAGCTTGGAAGAACTATCTCGGAAGCTTGGAAGTAGCTTACCTGGAAGCTTAAAAAACGCTTCCCAGAAGCTTGGAAAAAACTTCCTGGAAACTAGAAAAAACTACCGGTAAGCATGGAAAAACCATGGGGAAAGCTTCCCTTGAATCTTGGACAAAGTTTGCTTGGAGGCTTGTTAAAATCTTTCTCGCAAGCTTAGAAAAAACTTTCCCGGGAGCTTGGAAAAACTTGAAAGATTAGGAAAAGCCCCCTGAATTATGGAGAAAGCCACCCCGGAAGCATGGTGAAAGTTTTCTTTCATGCTTGGAAAAAAGTTTATTTGGAAGCTTCACTGAAAGCTTGAAAAACGCTGCCCAGAAGCTTGAAACCACTTCTCCGAAAGATTGGAAAAAGCTTCCCAAATTCTTGGAAAAAGCTTTCTTGGAAGCTTGATAAAAGCTTCCCGGAAGCTTGAAAAAAAACACGAATGCTTGGAAAAAGCTTCCTGGAGAGGTTGGAAAAAGCTTCTTCGAAATCATGATAAAAGAATTCTCGGAAGCATGGAAAAAGCTTTCTTGAATGTTTGGAAGAAAACTATCCCGGAAGCTTTTTCCAACTGATAAAAACTTCCCGGAAGCTTGAAAAACACTTTCCCGGAAGCTTGGAAGAAGCTTCCCAAAAATTTTGGAAAAATCTTTCTTGGAAGCTTGTTAAAAGCTTCCCGGAAGCTTGTTAAAAGCTTCCCGGAAGCTTGGAAAAAAAATTCCCGAATGCTTGGAAAAAGCTTCCTAGATAGGTTAGAAAAGGCTTCCTTGAAATCATGACCAAAGCATCCTCGAAAGCATGGAGGAAGCTTACTTGCAATCTTTGAACAAACTTTCCCGGAAGATTGGAAGAAGTTTCCCTGTAAGATTGAAAAACACTTCAGAGAAGCTTGAAAAAAACTTCACGGAAGTTCGGAAAAAACTTCTCCGAATGTTTGGAAGAGCTTCCTCGGAAGCTTGTAAAAACTTTCCCAGAATCTTGGAAAAAGCATCCCGGAAGCATGGAAAAACCATGGAGAAAGCTTCCCGAAAGCGAGGAAAAAAATTTAGAGAAAGCTTTTCTAGAAACTTGAGAGAAGCTTTCTTGAAAGCTTAGAAAAAAGCTTTCCCGGAGGTCCGAAAAAAGCATTCTTGGAAACTTTGAAATTAATTCTAAGGAAGCTTGGAAAATGATTCCATAGAACCTTGGAAAAAGCTTTCCGGGAAGTTTGGAAAACGCTTCCCAGAAGCTTGAAAAAGGCTTCACGGAAATTGGATAATGCTTACCGGGAATCATGGAGAAACTTTTCTCGAAAGTATGTAAAAAGCTTTCTTAAAAGTTTGTTAAAAGCATTTTCGGAAACACGGAAAAAGTATGTAAAAAGCTTTCTCGAAAGTTTGTTAAAAGCATTTTCGAAAGCTCAGAAAAAGCTTTTCCGAAAACTTGGAAATTGATTCTAAGGAAGCTTGGAAAAAAATCCATTAAACCTTAGAGGAAACTTCCCGGGAAACTTGGAAAACCCTTCCGAGAAGCTTTAAAGAGGCTTCACGGATGCTTGGAAAAAGCTTCCCCGGAATCATGGAGAAAGCATGGAAAAAGCTTTCTTGGAAGCTTGGAAAAAATTCCAGGAAGCTTGGAAAGAGCTTCCTGGAAAGGTTGGAAAAAGCTTCCTGGAAAGGTTGGAAAAAGCTTCCTGGAAAGGTTGGAAAAAGCTTTCCGCGGTAACTATGAAATTGATTCTAAGGAAGCTTGGAAAAACTTTCCCGGAAATCTTGGGAAAAGCTTCCTTGAAAGATTTAAAAAGCTTCCTTAGAAGCTTGGAAAAAAATCCCCGGATCCTTGGAAAATTATTCCCGTGAAGCTAGAAAAAAAGTTTCCTCGGAAGTTTGAATAAAGGTCTCTCCAGAGACTTCCAAAAAACTTTCCTCGGAAGCTTGGAAAACAACTTCTTCGGAAGTTTTGAAAAAAGCTCCTCCGGAAGCTTGAAAAAAGCTTCCCCGGAAGCTTGAAAGAGGCTTCACGGAAGCTTGGAAAATGCTTCTCCGGAATCATGAAGAAAGTTTCCTTGAAAGTATGTAAAAAGCTTTCTTGAAAGCTTTTTAAAAACATTTTCGGAAGCACGGAGAAAGCTTTCTCGAAAACTTATAAAAAGCTTTTCCGGAAGCTTGAAAATTGATTCTAATGACGCTTGAAAAAATATTGACTTCCCGGGAAGCTTGAAAAAAAAATTTATGGAAGCTTCTCCAGAAACCTGGGAAATGCTTTCTTGAAAGCTTAGAGCAAAGCTATCCCGGAAGCTTTCTCGGAAACTTTGAGATTGATTCTAAGGAAGCTTGGAAAACGATTCCACAGAACCTTGGAAAAAGCTTCCCTGGAAGCTAAAAAAAATTAAGATAAAGCTTTTCCATAAACTTGGGAAAAGCTTTCTTGAAAGCTTAGAAAAAATCTTTCTTGAAAGCTTAGAAAAAAGCTTTCTTGAAAGCATAGAAAAATCTTTCCCATATGCCTGAAAAAAGCGTTCTCGGAAACTTAGAAAAAGCTTTCCCGGATGGTTTGAAATTAATTGGAAACTTGGAAAAAGATTCCATGGAACCTAGGAAAAAGCTTTCCGGGAAGCTTGGAAAATGCTTCCCCGAAAGCATGGAAAATGCTTTCTTGCAGACTTGAAAAAAAAAACTTTCTTGGAAGCTAGAAAAAAGCTTCATGGATACGTTAGGAAAATCTTTCTTGGAAGCTTGCTTAAATCTTTTACGGAATCTCGGAAAAAAATTTCTCGGGAATTTGTAAAAAGCTTACCCGGAAGCTTTGAAATTGATTCTAAGGAAAAGCTTGGAAAAAACTTCCCGGAAGCATGGAAACACCATAAAGAAATCTTCCCTGGATGCTTGGAAAGAGCTTACCGAAAGCTTCCTTAGAAGCTTGTGAAAAGCTTTCTTGGAAAAACCTAGAAATTTGGCAAAGCTTTCTTGGAAGCTTATTGAAAGCTTTCCCGGAAGCTTGTAGAAAACTTTCCCGGAAGCAAGGTAAAAGCTTCCCTGGCAACTTAGAAAAAAACTTTCCTGGAAGCTTGGAAAAAACTTCTTCAGATGCTTGGAAAAAGTATCCCAAAATCTTTGAAAAAAATTCCGGGAACTTGGAAAAAACTTTCCGAAAGCATGGAAAAAACACGGAAAAAGCTTCCCCGGAAGTTTGGGAAAAGTTTAGAGAAAGCTTCGCTAGAAGCTTGGGAAAAGCTTTCTTGGAAGCTTGAGAAAAACTTTTTTTGGAAGCTTGTTAAATGCTTTCCCGGAAGCTTGGAATACGCTTTCTTGGAGCTTGGTAAAAGCTTTCCCGGAAGCTTGGAAAACCCTTCTTTAAGGGTTTTAAATTTTAAGGAAGCTTTAAAATTGCTTCTAAGGAAGCTTGAAAGATGATTTTTCGGGAACCTTGAAAAAAGTTTCACAGTAAGCTTGAAAAACATTCCTGGACGCTTGGAAGAAGTTTCCCTGAAAGCTCGGAAAATGAGTCGAAATACTTCCCCGGAAGCTTGGAGAATGCTTTCCAGAATCTCGGAAAAGCTTCTCGAGAGCTTGAAAAAAACTTCCCGGAAAAAGCTTGGAAACTAAATACTTCCCCAGAGGCTTGAAGACTGATTTCCAGAATCTCGGAAAAAGCTTCTCGAGAGCTTGGAAAAAACTTCCCGAAAAAAGCTTGGAAACAGCTTGCTTGGAAACTTTAAAAAAGCTTTCCAGGAATCGTAGAGAAAGCTTCTCCCATAGCGTGGTAAAAGCTTTCTTGGATGCATAGAGAAAACTTTCCTGAAAGCTTTCTAAAACTTCCCCGGAAGCTTGAAAAAAGCTTCCCAGAATTTTGGTTAAAGATTCCCAAAAGTCTGGTAAAAACTTCCCGGAACTATGGAAAAACCATGGAGAAATCTTCCCTGGAAACATGGAAAAAACTTAGAGAAAGCTTACCCAGAAGCTTGGGAAAAGCTTTCTTGAAAAAAACTTCCCGGAAGCTTGCAAAAGTTTCCTTAGAAGGTTTTAAATTCTAAGGAATCTTTGAAATCGCTTCTAAGGAAGCTTGGAAAAAGTTGGCCAGGGAACCTTGAAAAAAACCTCCCTGTAAACACGGAAAACGCTTCCCAGAAACTTGAAAAACTTTCCTGGAAGCCTGGAAGAAGCTTTCTAGAATCTTGGAAGAAGTTTCCCGGAAGCTTGGAAAAATCATGAAGAAAGTTTTCCCAGAAGCTTAAAAAATGTTTTCTAAAAAGTGCTTAAAGCTTTCCCGTAATCTCTGATAAACTTTCCTCGGAAAAAGCTTTCTTTGAAACTTGGAAACGACTTTTAAATTGATTTTAAGAAAGCTTGGAAAAAGATTCCCCGGAGCTTTGGAAAAAGCTTCATGAAAGATTGAAAACAGCTTCCCCGGAAGTTTGGAAAAATATTCTATGAAAGCTTGTAAAAAAATTTTCGAGGCTTAGATGAAAGCTTTGTTAGAAGCATAAAAAAAAACTTTTCGAAAAGGCTTGCGAATCGCATGTCTTCTCAATAGCTAATTTGAACATGATACAGAAGCTACAGTCTAACACATGGATCAATAAGTCCCGAGACTAAAGCAGAGATGGCGCTCGTAGTAAACCAGTAACCACGTCTTTCTAGAGTACTAACCTTTGCCTGAAACGGGTCAAAATTTTAAGTCGATCCGACCAGAAACAGCTGAGTTATCGAGGTTGGAGTAAAGTCGTTTTGTAGTTTGTTTAAAAAATGAAAAAACCCGAGTTTCGTGTTTTGATCAAACATTGTTTTTTAATGGGTAAAAACACCGTGCAAGCGAAACAATGGATTGGAAAATGTTATCCGGTCTCTTGTCCAGGGAAAAAGATTTGGCTCAAATGAGGAGGTCATTGCTGAAACTGAAGCATATTTTGAAGCGAAAGATAATTTTTTTTATAAACATGGTATTGAAAAATTGGAAAAACGTTGGAACCATTGTATCACCCTAAAAGGTGATTATGTTGATGAATAAAAAAATATTGCAAAAAAAATGTTGTTTCCAATGTTAGTCTCGGGACTTATTGATCCATGTGTTATTCAAACTCGTTCAGCCATCTCTTAGAAAATAAGCGGATAGAAAAAAAGAAAAAAGTTGAGAACTTTCTAAATCGGTTCAGACATCTCTAAGAAAATTGAGCGGATTAATGAATGTGCGATTTGAAATTACTTATAAATATCTACCTCGGAACGTTCACTATTGCAAGATCAATGACCCAATAGTAGATTTCAAACGAACCGAAGATTGTTGAGAACATTTCGAAGAAAATTGAGTGAATAGAAATCCAAAATGGTTAAAGCCGGAATTTCTTTTCTACAGCTAACAAAAAATCCTTGTCGGTATGATTTGAACAAAATTTTATTCTAATCAAAACATTATGATTTTTTTTACCCGTAAATCTAAAGAAAATAATTATACCAACTATACGTAGTTTAAATGTGCAGTTCTCTTCTAAGATGGACTTGCTTCATTTTCCAGGATAGTTCATGTGGTAGAACACTGTAGAAGGATTGCAAGCTCGACTTCTGCCTCTGAGGAATAGTTTTTCTCAATCTCATCTCGTCGTCTTCTGGTCTGTCTTTCGTTACGTTTTGATTTATGATCAAACTATGTTAATAATGACTTCATTATGACAATGAAGCAAAATGAGTCGTTTTCACTGCAATACCGGTTTGCATTTACGTCTGGCCGGAAGCCATTTTCCGGTAAATGTTCCTGTTGAAACCCTATTTTCAGTGCTTTATTTTATGTCAAACTGATAGTTCCCAGTGAATAATGATTGTTCAACTTGTGAAGCACATCCGCACATCAAACTGCAAATAGCGAAAAACAAATTCTAATAATTCATTCGTTGATTTGAGCTAGAAATTTGAAATAGCCTGCTCACGGGGACTAACTAAACAATCGATATTATCAGCACGTAATCAGAAACGTTCAACATTACGATGCTTATCTTTCGGTAAATGTCATCATGTCATACTCACATCGTTACCATCCTAACGTGTTTGCTTAGTTCAACGCTGCTAGCCGAATTTAATTCTTGATGAGCATACACTCTCTTTAATCGATTTTAGTACCGTTTTTGGAAAGAGAGAAACATCAAATTCAAGGTGAAGATACAGCCTTGATTACCCGTCCTTGCCAACCGACGCGCCGGACGTCGGCTGACACGGGCTACTAGGATCTGACTGACATGACATGACATGACAATATGTAGACTCAAAGCATGCTACGAGCAAATGTGAAAAGTCCTCGAACCTGCAACGATCGAACGTTTACGTTACACTGAACAAAGAATGCTATTTTCCACCGAACCGAAATCATCTGGTTGTACTAAAAGTGCTTGGCCGTTGCGAGCACGAGAGTAAATAAATGTATAGAATCTCATGAGCAAAACAACTTGAGAGCGGAGTGACCGTACTGAAGGAAAGTGTTCCACCATATGCTTCGTACGTGAATATTGCTCGTGAGTGCGAGGGTTCCCGATGAATAATTGTCGGGTTGGCCCGGTCGAACCCATCTCCACAAACCCGAATCATCCATACCTATCGTTATCGGCTCCGGTGAAAGAATATCCTGTCAGGCGTTTGTCGTTCTTCGCTTACCGTTTGGTGATTTATCACGGCGCAACGAGGCTCTCGGAGAGCTGTTCACTTGCTCGTCGGGAGAACGAAATGAAGGCTCTCGGGCTCGGTGAGAACAGTGTAGTGCTGTGCTGTGTTGTGTTTTGTTGTACAGCGAAGAATCGCGCAAGGGATTCCGGAGGTTGGCGGGTCAAGGCAGCACAGAACTAAACCATAACCATGCGACAAAAACGCGGACATGGTGCTGGAAACGTCGTAATGCGGCACAAGCAGGAGAGTGGGACAAAAAATAGTCAGACAAGCACGTTCACGGCAGGAGTGTCACATAACTGACCGTCGATAATGAAAAATTGATAAAGTAGTCGGTTCAGGTGGGGCAACAGGAGCCAGCAGCTGGACTGCACATAGTTGCTGGTGTGAGTTTCGATGATAAACCCGGGGGCAATAATTTTGAGCTATCGACAGTCCGATTGGTGTTGGTTTTTCTCCAGATAACTCATTCCGGTTAACTCGTTTGGCAGGAGCTTCGCATTATTTGTTGAGCATGAAAACTTTAGCAGCAATTTAATTTTACCCTCCCTGCTCAGATTGAGTGACGGATAAATCGATATTTATTTTGTGATCATCAACACAAAACGGAGTAATGGGTTTCTACGTTCTATCAGCAAAAAACGGGTCGAAAACGAGCCTTGGCCACTCCGACACAAGCAACAAATTTCTCGCAATAAACCATATAATTAAAACAAAAATCGATTCGCCTTCGAAATATCACTCAACCGACCGTAACGAAAGTGAAAATATTGTTCTGATTGTACAGATATTCAGCGTACTCGAAACAAAAATCGATCCACAACAGCCTCTAGTTTTTTCACCCGAGTTGCGAATAAAATCTTGCAAACTCACCTACTTAACAAAAGGTCACCGACTCCACTACTCTTCCACATAATCCATCATAGCGAGTAAAAGGATCGAAGTTATCCTCGGAACAACTGCAAAGGAATGTTACCTTACCTCCTTTAATGATATGTTTTCTAATGATTAATGATCACTTTTATTGTTGGCGATTGGCGGTGCAAGATTTCTTGATTTCTTGATTGCCGACTGCGGTGACACTGAGGGGCCCCGAGAAATTTGCGTTAATGGAAAAGCTTCGTGACTTGTCCGAAAGAGTCCAGTGGGGGAGGGTGCTAAACGGAAGAAGAAGAAGAAAAACCATACAGGTGCTAACAACCGTACAACCGAATTTCGAATGTTGTTCGGTTGAACCACCACCGTGAAAAGTGGTTTTATGATATTCGGAAATGTTGCCGACTCGACTCGACCCGAGCCCGACACGGTTGGAGCAGACAGTTTTGCGTTTCAGGTTGGGCGTAATTGAAACTTCCCACTGGTACTGGTCTTTCGGTAACTAGCATGTGTCACGAAACAGGATGTAACGAGGTTTATCATTTTGTATCGCTAAGTTTAGATTGCTAATTTATGTGCATGTCGGCCGACGTTGAAGATTTTAGCATGTCGATGAAACGCGAGAGTTTGAATGGCAAAATAAAAATAGGATACGTTTATTAAATTTTTTTACTTCTTACTTCTATTTTAATTCCACTTCCTAGAAATATTGAGATTTGATTTTAAAATGTCCTTCTTTAGTTTGAGTATTTCAAAGTATCATTCAGATAGCAAAATGCTCACGATTTCCAATCTCATGCCTCTCACAATGAAAACTATTGGTCACTAGTTTAGCTATTGAACCAGCTTTGGTTTTTAATCACAATGTTTATTATATTATTCGTTAGTACCTGCTTTCTTCGAAATACAAGATTTTTAAGAGTTGCATCAAATGTACAAACGGTTTACCTAACTACCATAAGAGGTAGAAAGCAACCTCTTTTAAGCATTTTTTTTATTTTATACAAAGTAGTTCTCTCTTAGGGAACTACGACGTACTCCTACATGGCGTCCTAATAAGTTTTGATGTGGAACACATCTTTATTTTCTATAAAATACACGTAGAAATGTGGTCAGGCTTCAAACACTTACAACTCAGTATATCTGGTATCAATTATTAATATTATTTATGCCGTTCGTTGCAATACGAAGAATTGATTCCGTTTGATCGCTTCAACTTTCGTAAAACAAATTTGACAACACTTATTGTTGCAAATTGATTGGAGTACGCTATACAGTTATGTTGATATTGATGCTGCCGTTACCCACTATAATCGTCAATTGCATAATTGTGTTGAGAACTGTATACCTAAATGTAAACCTCCTAGAAAACCACCTTGGTCTAACGTCACCTTACGGAATTTGAAACGTATTCGTGCCAAAGCTTTGCGTATATATACAAACAGACGTTGCCCTATATCTAAGCATCGCTTCACTACAGCCAGTAACGAATATCGTATCTATAATAAATTTCTATACAATCGCTACGTGAATCGTATGCAAAATAACCTAAGGCACAACCCTAAAAGCTTCTGGTCATTTGTCAATACGAAGAGAAATGAAATTGGACTTCCATCTAAGATGATGTATTACGATAATGAAGCTACAACAGCTATTGATAAGTGTTCACTATTTGCTAGATACTTTGCAAGTGTCTTTTCGACTGACTCACCTACTGCCATCGAACTTGAAAACGCTGCTCGTGATGTTCCCGCTGATGTAATGATGACATTTTTCATATCTTCGAGCAAATGGTTATTTCAGCCGTTAAGAAAATCAAGTCGTTGTATGCTCCAGGTATCAGCGCCATGCCATCCGCTATTTTGAAAAAATGTTCGGACATTTTAGCAGTCCCACTAGCGCATATCTTCAATTTGTCGCTCCAGCAGCAATCATTTCCAACTGATTGGAAACGGTCTATAATGTTCCCGGTTTATAAAAAAGGTGACAAGTGTAACGTCGTTAATTACCGAGGAATCACGTCGCTGGGTGTTGAATCTAAGATCTTCGAATCAATCATCAATACTACTCTATTATCAGCTTGTCGCCATTATATTAGCAGTTGCCAACATGGATTCTTCCCTGGTCGGTCGGTTGAGACAAATCTCGTTTGTTTCACATCGTTTTGCACCGAGCAAATGTCCAACAAATTCCAGATAGACACGGTCTACACTGACCTTAAAGCTGCTTTTGACTCTATGAATCACGAAATTTTGTTAACCAAGCTGGGCAAACTAGAATTTACGACCAGATTTTGTCAATGGCTCCGAACATATCTCGTTAACCGTAAAGTTGTCGTACAAATTGGAAATACTGTGTCTGAACCATTTGCAAGTATCTCAGGAGTTCCTCAGGGAAGTACTCTAGGACCACTTCTTTTTTCGTTGTTTGTGAACGATGCTGTATTTGCCTTAAGACATGGTGGCAAATTATTTTTTGCTGACGATTTGAAAATGTTTCTCGTTATTCGCAAAGAAGCTGATTGCCGTGAGTTGCAACATCTTGTTAATATGTTTTACGAATGGTAATGTAAGAAACAAAATGGATCTCTGTGTTTCTAAATGTTCCGTCATAAGCTATCATCGTACGAGAAGCATGTTTATTTTTTATTACACCGTCGCTGGCACTCAACTGCAACGCGTTGATCACGTCAAAGATCTAGGTGTTATTCTGGATGAAAAACTAATGGCGTTTTCGTTTTTAATTTGCACTACACCGGTGCAGGGCTACACGGATGCATGAATAAACGAACAAAAATGACGAAAACATAAACAGTAACCATTGACTACCATAAACGATTCCATTGCACAGAGCTACACCAAACTTTTGATGAGTGCTACACCAGTGGTATCGGTGCAGAAAAAGTGTAGCACTGGTGTAGTGCAATTGGCAAAAACGAACGGTTTCAGTGCAGCTTTCGCTACACCGGTGTAGTGCAATTTAAAAACGAAAACGACATAACGTACACCCGCCATCTTTCAGCAACGATTGACAAAGCAAACCGTTTACTTGGATTCATATTTAAAATCTCGAGTGAATTTCGTGACCCACTTTGCTTAAAATCGCTATATTGCTCATTGGTTCGTTCACAGCTGGAATTTGCGAATGTTGTTTGGTGTCCATACAACGCTTTATGGATTCAAAGGATAGAAGCTGTGCAACGTAAATTCGTGCGTTATGCTTTACGGGAACTACCATGGAGTAACCCGTTGAGCCTTCCACCGTATGAAGATCGTTGTCAACTATTGGAGATTAAAGCTTTAGCTGATCGTCGACGTGCTTCACAAGCCACTTTTGTATCTAAGCTACTACTGGCTGAATATGATGTTCCGAATCTTCTATCACAGATTAATCTGTATGCTCCAGCACGTGTTCTTCGGCCTCGATCTTTACTGCACACTGATCTGCGGAATACCAACTATGCTAACAACAGCCCGATTTTGGCAATGACTCGCCGTTTCAACGAATTCAGCGATGTGTTTGACTTCAATATGACCTCTTTACAGTTTCATCGTCGGTTGCTATAGTATAAGTTTAATTATTACCATTTTTAACTAGTTTATAGTCTAGTTCATTAAGACTTGTTGTCAGATGAGCATTGTTCTAATAATAAATGTAATAAATGTAAATGTAAATGTAATTATTTGATTGGAAATATTTCCCAGATTCGATTTGAATGTACCAAGCCACGTATTTTCTATTATAAATGATTGAAATTTTGATTAGTAGCGAGCAGAGCTTAAAATTGTCACGCATTCTTAATGAAAGAAACCATTCCAGCAGTTTCATTTTCAATGTTTTACTGTCTCATTCCTAAATGACCGACACCAGAACAAACGAAAAGAGACGAAGCATTTTCGTTTCTCATCGAAAAAATGAGAGAGCATAATTGCCAACGTCACTCTTTCCTCTGTGACAAGACGAAACCAAACTAACGTCTACAGGTAGCCACAGCAGAATTTCAATTCTCATTCTTTCATCGATGTATTGAAAATATGTGACGCTTGGCTATAAAAAGTGACTAAAATATGGCAAATCGAAGTAATTACATCCCAGAACTTCTTTGGAAACAAAAACTACTACAAATTCGAGCACCAACAGTTAAAACTTATTGTGAAACCTTTTTCTGTCGTTTTCAATTCTCACAGCTTTGGTTGAATATCGATCGACACTGCATACTATGGGATTTTCACTGAAAACTGCAAATGACTGAAAGGGCAAATGAAAGAAAAAACACAATTTTGAAACTACTGTCCCGCTTATGTCATTGACCGGACATGGATTTCGTTCTCATAGTTTGCAAGCGAAGCTGACAGTGACAGTAATTTCTTGTCATTTTCGTCCATTTTTCAGTCAAGGAAAATGACTTTTACTAGCTCTGGTAGCGAGCAGTGTTCTATTTTGTCTACTAAAAATCTCCGGCATATCGGATTTCCTTGCCATAGACGACGGCTTTGAAGGATTAAGCGATATTATCAAAGGGAAAGCATTGCTCTGATTGGTCAATCGATGCAAAAGTGAAGCTGTTGGGAGCACGCGAATCTATAAATAGAAGCAAAATTATAGCTAACTTTTCAGTCCTACGCGTGGCATGCTAGAGGTAGGTTGTTGCTAGACAGCACGACAAAAGTTGCCATAAAACGATTTAAAGCTTTAATTGATATGCTTTTATCTTGTGTGATGCAAGCTTGGATGACATTCCATGTTATGTCGTTTCGCCTGAGAAATTGACAACTACCCAGGATAAATTTTGAGTGCTTAAGATTAATTTCTTATTTATATAAGATGAACTCGATTGATAATGAGAAAAAGTTTATCGCTTCAACCGATCGCAGAATGGTAGAGAAACAAAACGCTATAAAAATAACTGCTTGCATACAAAACTTGAACACAAGCTTGTCGAAGAGAAGCTTAAATATAGAAATCGTAGTGCAAGTATGAACAAAGATATAATTGCATACATTTGGGATATTGGTGTAATTTCGTTGGCTATAAAAAAAACAATGTTCGGTGTTGGTTCCTAATCAAGATCAATCTAAGCAGATTCTCGTGCAATTCCGGACTCAAAAGTGTGACGATTTATTGAACTGTTTGATTGTAGATCATTAGGAATTTTGGTTGCCTTGTTCCACATCAATGGCTAGAACAACCCCTTGGAGAAGAACCTTGTAGTTTTTGTATGGCTAATGTTAAATATTGGCTGTAAAGTCCCGAACCTAACAAAGAGAACACAGATTTTTGGTTCAAAATAAACTTCATTCATTAACGTAATATTACACCACACACATCCCAAAATACCGAGGCCATAACCTTTCCAGCCGATTGTTGTGCTTTTGGACGAGATTCACCAGTTACTGTCCACACAGATGACGATCGTTTTGATTCCGGAGTGAAGTGATGAATCCATGATTCATCCATTGTCACATATCGACGCAAAAATTCCGGTTTGTTACGTTTAAACATGGCCAAACACTGCTCAGAATCATCAACACGTTCTCGTTTTTAGTCAACAGTGAGCAAACGCGGTACCCACTTTGAACAGAGCTTTCTCATAGTCAAATGCTCATGCAATTCAAATCCAACACGTTCCGTTGATATCTTTACGATGTCAGCTAACTCACGCAACTTCACTTCACTTCGATTTTTTATGTTTTCTGGTGTTACCGCCTCATTTGGACTTCCACTGCGTTCTGCATCATCGGTGTCTCTACGACCACGTTTGAAGCCAGCAAACCAACGTTCTATTGTTGTTTCTCCATAACACTTTTCAAGACCATTGCTTCACTTGAATGGTTTTTTTCCCATCAAGAAGCAGTGTAAAATTAAACAACGAAATTGTTTTTGATCCATTGTTCTGAAAATAACAAAAGTAGCGTCACTCTTAGCACAATATGTATATGGTTTCGGGTATTTTACCCGATAAAAAAATACGATACGGGTAAAATATTTTGCTGCTCACTCGGGTACGGGTTTAAGAAATGGCACCCGATCACTTCGCATAAATATGTTTGTACGTTGACGAGAAGAAGTTTTTATTGCACAACAACTTTTCCGAAAACTAAACAATTTGATTCAAGGGGTTTTGACATTCGCGCCTAGGACCAGACCTGACAACTGGTATCTTTTTCTAGAAAAACATTTCTATTCTTCATTCAAAAAAACAAATGATCACATCATAGTTACGTGACAAGTTATGTGAATATTTTCCACCCTACTATTTTTTTAATAACATATTTAACAAGACACACTACCTTAGTTCGAAGATGCTGATGTCAGATTCATTTTTTCACGTAGGTTTTAATAGAAACTTTTTAATGCATAATCCAGTAAAAGTTACGTGATTCGTGGATGTATTTAGTACTTATATCACATTTAGATACCAGAGAATTGTTATTTTCCATCTTGGTTGGAGATTTTCTCAACTTTTCATATATATCATTAGGGTTCTTAGCAAAACATTTATTTCAGAAAAATTGCATAGAAGTTCAATGGTTGTAAAAACCACCAGCTAACGATAACGGACATAGTTGACAGATTATTTTAAATCAAAATCACAATTCATTTTGCTTTGTAGTAAAACATTGCAACTAAAAATAATTTTCAAACTACTTTCACTTGAAAGACTCACTGTTCACCATCTTCAAAATCGAATTTTTCACACCGGAAATACACATACATTGCTTGACTTTTTTGCCTTTCCCATATAGAAAGGTTATGCAATCGCTGTGAAAACCGACTTTACAAACGAAGCCTGGAACGTAGATTCAAATGAAAGGTCTTATGGTCTCATATAATTTTCCTGAATTTTATTTGGATCCGACTTCTGGTCAGTGGTGGTAAAGCATCGCTTCCGAACACGCAAAACGTGTTCGTTCCGAACCAAAAAGCGAACCACCATCGTGAGTATAAATTTGCCGATACCATCGTTCGAGCAAGCATCGCCGAACCCAGAAGCGATGCTGATGGTGAAAAACCGATGCTTTAGTTTGTGAGCCTATCGTTACTAGTATGTTCATGAACATCCGATTCGAGTTCTATAGGCTGTTGCTTCGGATGAACCGAACTTTTCCAGCTGCGGCTGGACGTTTCAGTGTTTGGGTAGCTTAGCAGTCTCAATTTGATGCTCTATTGATTGGTGAATAAATAGTAGTTCGAATTGGATAATTTTTTACATTTTCAGCGAGCGGGGGTGGCGCAATATGAAAATTTGTAAATTTTTTGACTTTTACTAATTTGATGTTTTATTAAATATTGAATCAAAAGCAATTAAAATTTAACAATTTTGGACATTTTCAGCAACCGTAGGGTGGTTCTATTTGAAAAATTGACAAAAATTGAATCTTAGACTAATTCGATGGTCTGTTGATTCTGGAAATAATAGCAGTTCGAATTGGATAATTTTTTACATTTTTATCGAGCGTAGGGTGGCGCAATATGAAAATTTGTATACATTTTGACTTTTGCTGATTTCATTTTCTATATAAAAGTGAATCAAGAGCAATTAAAATTTGATAATTTTGGACTTTTTCGACGACCAAATAGGGTGGTGCTATTTGGAAAATTTCAAAATTTTTGACTAATGTCGATTCAATGTTCTATTAATTGGTGAATCAATAGCAGTTCCAATAGGATTTCCAATTTCCAGCGAGCGTAGTGTGGTCCTATTTGAAAAATGTTAGTATTTGAATTTGCAGATCCGATGCTATTTTACCTTTTTCTAATTCAATGTTTAATTGATAGCACTTGGAATATTAGAATTTCAAGCATTTTGTTCGGTGGTAACGCAGCTTTATATGAGAAATTGCGAATTTTTTTGCCAAATCGGATGTTGTATTGATTAATATATCAATAGTAGTGGTGGTGAACCATCGGATTTAAACATGAAAATCGTCGAAGTGCCTGTGATTTTGACTGTAATTTTAAACGCGCTATTGCTTTGCTCATCAACTGAAACAGAATTTAGTTTTGATGCTGTAGGTAGGCATTTCATCGTATAAATAATAAAACTAAGCATCGAATAGAGCTCAACTGACCTTCACCGATGGTCTGCCAACTGGATGGTTTGGTACATATTGCTCCGCCGAACAGCAGCGAACTTTACCATAAACCGAATGAACAGCTTTTGCATATTTTTGCTAGGAAAATATTTCTGAACAAATATGTACAAAGCATTGGTGTTCGGTTCCCGCTTTACCACTGGCATGGAATTGTAAATAATTTAAAAATTGCAATTTTCTATATTAAGCCATCCCGCGCTCGTTGAGAATATCCAAAATTAACAAACGTCGCTCGCTCGCTAAAAACGTCCAAAATCATCCAATTCTACCTGCTACCGCTCATCAATTGAACATTAAAATTCATGATTGATGCTAAAGATGAGGAGGTTTTATGCCTGTTGGAGAGCAAGTTTGACAGAAACTAACTCCACCGGGCTTTTCCCTGCTCCAAATAAACAAATAAACAAATAAACAAATAAACAAATAAACAAATAAACAAATAAACAAATAAACAAATAAACAAATAAACAAATAAACAAATAAACAAATAAACAAATAAACAAATAAACAAATAAACAAATAAACAAATGAACAAATAAACAAATAAACAAATAAACAAATAAACAAATAAACAAATAAACAAATAAACAAATAAACAAATAAACAAATAAACAAATAAACAAATAAACAAATAAACAAATAAACAAATAAACAAATAAACAAATAAACAAATAAACAAATAAACAAATAAACAAATAAACAAATAAACAAATAAACAAATAAACAAATAAACAAATAAACAAATAAACAAATAAACAAATAAACAAATAAACAAATAAACAAATAAACAAATAAACAAATAAACAAATAAACAAATAAACAAATAAACAAATAAACAAATAAACAAATAAACAAATAAACAAATAAACAAATAAACAAATAAACAAATAAACAAATAAACAAATAAACAAATAAACAAATAAACAAATAAACAAATAAACAAATAAACAAATAAACAAATAAACAAATAAACAAATAAACAAATCAAATAGAGAAAATCAAAATATTTTCAAATTTTTATATTAAACCCCCCTACGATCGCTGAAAATGTTCAACATCATCTTAGTTGAACTGCTACTGATTCATCAATCAATAGAGCATCGAATTGACATTAGTCAAAAACTTTATATTTATACAGGTAGAACCATCCTATGGTCCCTGAATATGTCAAAAATGAGCAATTTGTAATTGTTATTAATTCACTATTAAATGAAACATTTTATCAGCAAAAGTCAAAATATTTACAAGTTGCGCCATCCTACACTCACCGGAAATGCCCTAAATTATTCAATTCGAACTGTTATTGATACAACAACCAACAAACCATCGAATTGGTATTAGTAAAAAATTTTACAACTTTTCGAATAGAAAAACCCTACGGTGGCAGAAAATTTCCAAAACTTTTTTACTATTTCATAAATCATCGAATTGCGCCACTCTACGCTCTCTGAAAATGTCTAAAATTATCCAAGTTGAACTGCTATCGATTCAACAATCAATAGAACATCAAGTTTAGATACGCTTGTTGAAAATACCTGAAATTACTCAATTTTCTTCGCTATTGACTCACTAGTTTATTAAACATCTAATTTGCAAGAGTAAAAAAATTCCTTTTTCATATTGAGCCACTCTACGTTTGCTGAAAATGTCCAAGTTTTAGTAAAAAGGTTTACAAATTTTTGAATCACCTAGCTGGAAATGGTCCAAATTATTCAATTCTTATTGTTATTGATTCTATAAATAAAAACCCTAAAATTTGCAAAAGATCCAAAACTTACTATTTTCCATATCGATCCACCCTACGCACACTGATAATGTCCAACATAATACCATTTGAATTGCTATTGAGCGATTTATCAATCGAACAAAACAATTTTTTTTGTGCTGATCACGTGTGCATTGATAATTTCAAAACCAGGATGCGAGAACTGAAATCAACAAACCATCGCATCGAACGCAGTTTACTCGGCCCTCGCCGATGGTCCACCAACCGAACGGTTCGAAACAGATGGCTTCGTCGAACACCGAGCACAGAACACCTTCGCATTAAACGAGTGAATAATTTTCGAACCTATCGCATGCTTACGCTCGGTGAACATTTTTGAGTAAATTTGCAGAAGCATTGACGTTCGGTTCGCAATTTACCACCAATGCTTCTGGTTCCGGAATTACAAATAAATATGTGCAACTTTATGAAAAAATGCGCACTCAATTTTCTCGAAAATTCTTTAACCGATTTTCACAAACTAAGAAGCAAATAAAAGGTCTTGGAATTCTTTTGAAAGCCACCTAGAATTCTTCTAGTTGAATTCAACAAAAATACAGTATAGTCATTCATCTTAGCGGGCCCGACTTTTGTGATACGCACTGTAGGTATGTAGCCCATGTTCTCGAGCTGCAAAAGCAAGTTGCTTAAGCGGTAATATATAACTATGAGAGTAACTTTGATGAAATTAACTTTTCGTTCAATATCTTTAAAAAGTGATTTCAGGTCTGCACATTTTTTCCCCGAGATGAAAATCGAATACAAATTATCTGATTGATTTTTGTTTTCATTGCGTATGTAATACTGTATTTCTAAAACTTGAATGAGAATATTCTCATGTCTGTAAGTATTTCGTTCATTTCAAATAGATAAATCTAGCACAACTTTTTTTCTAAAAATGACTTAGAAATTCATGAGGCAGCCAAACCTTGCGGCGAGCATTATTTTGCTAATTTTTCTTCCACAAGAGATTAATATCCATTTCGACTTATATTATGTCTGATACAATTATGACAGCTGTTTGGATTTTTTTAAAGTTGCACAATTGTTATAGTTACACATGACAATGTGAAAACTTTTACAGAACTTCTATAGCTGCCAGTGAAACATGAACAAGTTGGTGATTTGCTGTACAATTGTTTTAGATGTACTTAAAGTTGTTCTACAGTGATTTTTCCGGTAATGATAAGTTGCACAACCGATTTTAATATATTTAAAAGTCTTTTTGAACATATCTAACATAAACTACAATTCTAAAACAATTGTAGAACATCTTGAAATTTTAATAAGTTACATTTGCTAGTTGGGAGGTACACATTTTTATAAAACTTATCGTTAAGTTCATCTATTTAGCAGATATTGTTAGTTGGTGTATAAAACTACTTTAAGACTCCTAGTCCCTAATTTCCGCTCCCGAATGCACCGAAAAAAGTGAAGAAAAGCTCCGAAAACGAAACTCACTTCGATTTCGAGCAACGGTTAAACCGACTTTCACGAATTATGAAATTATAGCTCCCATTGTCTCTAAATATACTGTGCAATTTCATCCAGATCCGACTTCCGGTTCTCAAATTGTAGGGCAATGAGTGTCAAAACATTAAAATCGTCATTCAAAATGATGATGCAAACTTTGTACGCGTCGGTACGTGTTGGTACTAAAGAAGATGAAAACACCACCGGCTTTGATCCGTTCGCAGCGTGTTTTGTTCAATTCCGTATTGCGTGCAGGGTTTGCTACATTTAAATCTATATTTTGCTAATGAAAAATATGTAAATTTGTAAATCTTTTATTCAATGTGTACCTACTTGTTAGTGTAATTATCAAATCATGATAACGATGCTTTTCTATAAAAGTACACTTATTACCTTTCTCCAGTCACGTACCCAGAGGGGGGCAGGGGGGTTGTTTTGAAGGGCCCTGGCCCCTCCCGAAATCAAAGCACCCATAAAAGGCACACCGAGAATTAGGTACATCAGCATAACTTCTTCATTTTTCGCAAGGCACGGATGGGATAGCCATCATTCTGTAGGTTTTAATTAACAGTCTTAAAAATAAAAATTATCAAAAAAAATTAAAACCCTGATTTTTTTATTTAACTTTTTTGGATTATTTTGTAATTATTGAGAAAAAAAATCAAATTTATTTTTTCAGTGTTTTTTTTTTTAGAATGCCCGATCGATTCCCTACAACTTCTTCCTGAACGCCATTTTTCTACAATTAACGGTTTCCGAGTTACAACGATTTGAAAAAGGCAATTTTTATGAAATGCAAAAATACATACGCCCTTTTTTTTTAATATCAGTCGTGAGTCGGATTGACCTCTCCATCGGTTCAAAACTAATGGTTTGCCATACTGAAGCCATGTGCAAAGTTTTATCCAAATCGGAGAAGGTCGAGTCTGATGATCTGCTAAGCATTTCTGGAATTGCTCACCATCAACTCAAGTCATTATCAGTGTATGCGGGTAGACTGACAGTAGATCCGAATTTTGATTATCAGATAGTTTTCTTATAACCAAAAATGAGTTTTGAAGACCCAGCGCCTTCCAGCAAGTACATCTGGCCGTATTATAAAGAATTTCGCTATACCAGCTTCAACCCGTCTGATGCTTTGTTTGCTAGAAGGGTGCGTCTTACTCATTTCAGACCTTCAGGGAGAAATACAAAGCTTCCCCCACGTGCATTATAATGAAATGTAATATAATATAATAAAATGTAAGACGATAGTATATGAAATAATATGCAGTGATACCAAATATAACACTTAATTTCGCAGTGTAAGTTCTGTTCTTCTTTCTTCGAAGTCCTGCAGAAAATATAATTTTTTAATAATAATAATAATAATAATAATAATAATAATAATAATAATAATAATAATAATAATAATAATAATAATAATAATAATAATAATAATAATAACAAAAATAACAGTTATGTAATATAGTGTAATATAATTTAATTCAATATATAAATAATGATGATATAGTGATACATAACAATGTAGTAAACAGCAGAATTATATGTTGCAATATGCTATGATAAATATTGCCTTTTAAGATGGGCTTGAACTTATAAGCCATTTCGCACCCTCTCATTCTGCTACTAACGCAGAAGGCGATAGCACCCAGTCGACGCCGTTCTATTGACCAAATGTCATCATAGACACACGGGGAGGCATGAGATAGGAACTTGTGAGGACTTAGTTATCTCACCATTTGACGACCAGTAGCGTTACTCTTAGCACAACAACTCACAAATCAATGAATAGAATATCTTAAAATTTCAACAGCTGTCTTTTAAAGGTTAGTATTAATTGAATATAAAAATGTGACTATGTGTTAAGCCCGGTACTTTTCAGTCCATGTGTTACTGATAGTCATCTAATTAGTACAATCGCCATGTTATTTTGCTAATTACTCGACTTCTAATCAACGGATTGTGAAAAAATAGTACGACAATGCGACGCGAGAACTCTGAGCGAATGTACCTATTTTAATATTACCATTAAAGTAAATCAACTGAACAGAGACCGCAGATCTCACTCTTACTGGAGCTGAGATGAATGTGGGCACCGTTGCTCAATTTGCGACTTTTTGTCGCATCATATTTGGCCTTCTCGTAGCGATTTCGGTCTTCAATAGCTCCAACAATGCGCACTCCATTTTTGGGCACTCGTTCTGTTCTCTTGCGTGGATTCAAATTCTATCGTCATTCACCAATCACCGATTTCAAATCGGCACGGCTAAACACACTACCGAAGTGCGCTTTGAAATGTTTGTCTCACTATGAATAAACTTTTTTTGCGTTCCTGATGAACTGGTTTCATATTGAACAGGGCCTTCAGAAAGCTTGCTGAATTTTGATATGCAAATATGAATACAAAAACATGTTTTTTTATAGTTAGGCGAAAATTTGTGAATTTCTGTTGTCATGTTATCGGAATACAGTAAAAAAAAGTTTATGCAAATTTTCCAGCCATCCGAAAGGATTACTAGCCGATTTATTCAGCCGGCTGATAATATTTGTCAGAAGTTTTTCGCGACATACTAACTCAATTCCGGCAAACAAAATTCCAGCAACTAGTTCTTTAGCATATAATTTCGCACATGTCATCTACTGGCGCAGCTTGCAAACTGGCACTCAGACACAAACATTTTTTTCCTGATTTGAATCTAAAAATGTTAACATATCTACTGCATTTTTTCAATCATCATTGCAGTATTCTGGTCAGAGCTCTGACCGGACATTGCAAAATCAACTAACACATGGATCAATAAGTCCCGAGACAAAAGCAGAGATGGCGCTCGTAGTAAACCAGTAACCACGTCTTTCTAAAGTACTAACCTTTGCTTGAAACGGGTCAAAATTTTAAGTCGATCCGACCAGAAACAGCTGAGTTATCGAGGTTGGAGTAAAGTTGTTTTGTAGTTTGTTTAAAAAATGGGAAAACCGAGTTTCGTGTTTTGATAAAACATTGTTTTTCAATGTGTAAAAACACCGTGCAAGCGAAACAATGGATTGAAAAATGTTATCCGGACTCTTGTCCATCAAAAGCAACGATTTGTCGGTAGTTCGCCGAGTTTAAACGTGGTCGTACCGACACAAACGACGCGGAACGCTCGGGTAGACCTGTGGAAGCCGTTACACCGGAAAATGTGAGTGAAGTGACAAAAAATATAATGAAAGATCGTAAAGTGAAGCTCCGTGAGATTGCTGAGATGACACAGATATCATATGGAAGTGTATTTACTATCCTTCATGAAAAATTGAGAATGAAAAAGGTTTTTTTCAAGTGGGTGCCGCGATTGCTTTCGATGGAACAAAAACAGCAACGAGTCGATGATTCAGAAAGCAGTTTATCGCTATTTACTCGCAACAAAAAAGATTTCTTGCGTCGTTACGTGACCATGGACGAAACATGGATACATCACTACACTCCAGAGTCGAAGCGGCAGTCATCTGAGTGGCGCACAGCTGGCGAAAGCCGTCCGAAAACGCAGCAGTCAGCTGGCAAAGTCATGGCGTCAGTTTTTTGGGATACGCATGGCGTGATTTTCATTGGCTACCTCGAAAAAGGTAAATCGATCAACAGTGATTTTTATATTGACTTACTGGTGCGTTTGAAGGAGGAAATTGCAAAAAAACGACCGCACATGCAGAGAAAAAAAATCGTTTTTCATCCTGACAATGCACCCTGCCACAAGTCGATAAAAACAATGACGAAATTGAACGAATTGGGCTTTGATCTGCTTCCCCACCCCCCACACTCACCAGATTTAGCCCCCAGCGACTACTGGATCTTTGCTGATCTTAAAAAAATGCTTCAGGGAAAAGGATTTGGCTCAAATGATGAGGTCATCGCTGAAACTAAAGCTTATTTTGAATCGAAAGATAACTTTTTTTATAAACATGGTATTGGAAAATTGGAAAAACGTTGGAACCATTGTATCACCCTAAAAGGTGATTATGTTGATGAATAAAAAAAAAATTTGCAAAAAAATTGTTGTTTCCATTGTTAGTTTTGGGACTTATTGATCCATGTGTTATCACATGACTACCATTTAGCGTGCTGAGTATTATTTTTGTGATTTTTGTTAACGCCACTACGGTATTCAATAGCATCTGGTATGTAACTGTCCCGCTTTGACGCAACTACGTATCCGGGTTTTTGGTTCTCCATATAACTGTTGAATCTGTGTATGGGGAACTAAAATTAAAGAATATTGGTAAGGAGCTATATTCAGGGGAGTTCATAGTTCCTCCTGAAGCGGATGAATCCATTCTATTTCTACCTCAAAAGGCTTTAGCAGATTGTTTGGCAACCCTTATGGGGTACCGAATTTACTTCTGCTCATACATATTGCGAATTATTCTGCATTCTTCCGGGAATGCAGAATGGTGTCGTTTTTGTAAAATCTCCAAATCCTCTCGAGGGTTCGAGGTTTTCGTAAATGTGCATTTTTCACCTGCAGATAGTTCGGCATCCTTCCGGGGATGCTGCACGAACTTTTTTTTGTACTATTTTCCTACCTTACCCACTTCACAATTCCCTACCATGTTCCTTTTATCCTTCCCTTTCCAACAGGAAAATGATGAGAAGTCACGGCAAAGAACAAATGCGTGTCACTTGAGCCGATTAGTTCTGATTACTGATTGGCATATTGCATTCGAACAATTAGAACGCGACACGTAATGTCACAGTTAAGACGAATCGTATTGAAAATAATCTTTTCATGAGATTCGATTCGATATGCATAGAACCAAGGATGACATGTAGAAAACCCTGTCGATTTTTCTACACGTTTTTTATGTAGAATACCTATGGTATAACATCTGATGAGTTACAAGTAATTTGTAAAAAAATTCTGAAGTAATCAAAATTATCACTTCATTATTAATCAATGCGAACTCTAATCGATTTTAGTTTCAAAACACAAAACGTTTGGATTTATCAGGTGTACAACTTTGCTTCCGCCGTTTTCCGATAGGTGGCTGTACCGGCTGAGGCTGGTCAAAATACATTGATGATAATGCCTTTCAAGTGAGTGTGTACAGTGCCTAACGAATTGTCATCGCCGTTTCAGTGACAGTAGTTCTTATTTTAGTATTATTCACGCGCGAAAATGTCTTTTTATGTGCCCAATTCTCGCCATTTGCGGGAAGTTTTATTTTTCTGTTACAATTCGAGAAAAATGCAGCTGAAGCGCATCGAATGCTCTCAGAAACTTGCGGTGATGCTGCTCTGAGTAAAAGAACGTGTCGGGAGTGGTTTCAACGTTTTAAAAATGGTGATTTCAATGTCGAAGACAAACATGGTGGTGGAAGAAAAAAAATCTTCAAAGATGAACAACTAGTAGCAGCGCTTGATGAAGATTCGTGCCAAACCCAAGAAGAGCTTACCGAAATGTTGGGAGTAAGTCGTAAACCATTTCAAAACGTCTCCAGGCCCTGGGCATGATTCAGAAAGAAGGAAACTGGGTGCCGTACGAGTTGAAACTGAGGGACATCGAGCGCCGTCTATTTGTATGAGAGCAACTGCTTCAAAGACAAAATCGTAAGGGGTTTTTACATCGAATCGTAACCGGTGATGGAAAGTGGGTTCGATACGATAATCTTAAACGCAGAAAATCATTGGGAAAGTCCGGGCATGCTACTTCGTCGAAGGCAAAACCGAATATTCACGGCGCCAAGGTTATGATTTGTATTTGGTGGTATCAGCTCAATGTGATTTACTACGAGCTCTTAAAACCGGGTGAAACCATCACAGGAGATCGCTACCGAACGCAACTGATGAGCCTTAGTCGCGCGCTAAATGAAAAGCGGCTACAATATCAAGAGTGACATGACAAAGTCATCCTCCAACACGACAATGCTCGGCCTCACGTCGCAAAAGTGGTCAAAGAGTACCTGGAAGCGCTGAAATGGGAAGTCTTGCCCCACCCGCCGTATTCCCCAGATGTCGCCCCTTCTGACTTCCACCTTTTCCGTTCGATGGCACACGGTCTGGCAGATCAACATTTTCAATCCTTCGAAGAGTTGGAAAAATGGATTGCTTCATGGATATCGTCGAAAGAGGACTCCATTTTTCGAGCCGGGATTCGAAAATTGCCGGAGAGATGGGAGAAAGTTGTCACTAGCGACAGATAATACTTTGAACAATACATCTATAAGCACTTTTTCGCAATAAGCTTTTAATTTTGGAAAAAAAACAGCGGAAGCAAAGTTGTACACCTGATAGTTTTGCACCGAATTGTTTATTTCCTGCGATAAGAAAGAAAAAATGATGGATACAAAATTTAATTCAATTATTTAAAATCCTTTTAGGGACTAACCTTATTTTGTGCTAGGGCACACAACCAATTCCATCATCTTTACATTTCGTCTTAGACTCGTCAGTGCATAACAGTTTAGGTTGAACTGTTTTGCCACCTGCAGTTCAACAAAAACCGCTAGGCAAAAGTAAGATTGTTGCAACAAGTTTCTACTAGTACTGATCATCTGAATCGGCCAGTATTAGTCGAAACTTATTTTCGTTCGGTACGTCAGGAAGGACTATAAGCGTATTGCAAATAGCAATAACTTTATGTCTGTCTAGCGGTTTATGTTGAACTATAGATGATGAAGCAGTTCAACATAAACTGTTATGCACTGATGTGTCTAAGACGAAACTTAACGATAATATTTAAAATCGATGGTTTTAATTGTCAGCGATCTGACACTCGTCGAATAGAATTTCAAAATCGTCCTTCCAGGGCCTTCTGAAATCGCTAAAGCCTTTAGAAATCTTTGAAAAATTTTGAAAACTTGAAATACTAATAATTGATAGTTTAGAAAAAAAACTGTTTATTTGTATTGTTGTAGTCTTACAAAAACAATGTGTTTAACATACACAGAGAAAAGATAATAGATACAACCATATTTTAGGTTGCTTCAATTTCTGCATTGAAATTTGCTCAAAAATATTTTTGTGTTTTTTTTAACTAACTGTGTGCTTTGAAACAAAAAACTGAAATATTAGGTTTATATTTTTTTCAATTTGACAGCTGAAAATTCTTAGATAAATTCAGGCATACTTCAAGCCATATTTCATACAAAATTTGGGCTACACCAGCTGTGTTTGTTAGCAAAAATAACCCACAAAATAATGAAAATGACCATTGCTTTTCATTAACTCAGCAAAAAAATTATTGGAAAGATATGAGAATTTTTTTATGTAGAGCGCTGTGTTTTTGTTATAATGGATTTAAAGGAAATCAAACTTGAACGACAACTCAAAAAATTTCAATCTTGAATCATTATGATTAAAAGAATCGAAACCAATTGAAAAATACATTTGGGTCTACATCAGTCAATGGTTTGAGAAAACCCATTCCAAATTTCATTTGTTTTCCTATACGTTTCATCTTCGACTCGTTTGCGCATAACAGTTTATGTTGAACTGTTATGCCACCTAGCATCCAAATTATCAAGCTTTTGTTCGCTGACAATCGTCTGACAGCCACGACCATGCCGGTACATTGGCTTTTCATCATGTACATTTTACCAATGTTGCATGTACCAACATGGAAGAATTGCCAACATAACAAAATACCAAATGGATCCTCTGCGCAATCTTAACTATAATTACATACGTCCTAGTCTTAATGTTCAACCCGAAGAAAAATAGATCCATTGATCAAACGTGCCTCGAATAAACATTGGAGTTCAGTCTAGCGCGATTGGTTTACTGTTAGAAAATGGTGGATTTTTCCGTGAAAAATTGTAGTTTCGAATTCAAACCACCATCAAACAGTGAACAATACAAAAACAAACTTGCGAATAGAATCGTAGAGGCCTACAAAACAACATGACAGCGGAAAGTTGTTATGTTGATGACAACCAAAAGTTGTTTGGTAAAACTTTCGATTTCCTATAAATAAATAAACTGTTATTTGGGTGTATTCATCATAATGGTAGTGGTATACTTCTCGTTGATTGAAATACCATGAAACTGAATTACTTGTCGTTATTCGTTGAAACTTTATTCACAGTTTAATCATCTCCACCCAATCAATTACTGCTTACAAACAAGCTCAGCTCCCCCCAACCGCGTTCCATTCATAGAATGGATTAATTTATTTCAAACAATCCCAACATTTCACCTCCTTTCTTCAGCTTCACGCAAATCGACGGCGGTCCTATTGATTTCCACTAGTCACGGCAGCACTTTCGCTCATCAATACTGTCCCAAACAATGTTTAGGCGGAACCACTGAATTGGTTGAATGTGGCAGGTAAAAGTTTCAAATTATGGCCGGGGAATGGCGGGAAATTTGATCGGATTTGGGTGTGGTAGGAAGCTTAAATAGAAAACCCCGAATATTTATACTTGTTTTTGGATTACATTCGGTGAGTAGGATTTGCTGACGTATGCCTTCGTATGCTGTGCGTAGTTTAGTTCAGAGCTACAAATCTAGACTACAAGTTAATTCGTTCGCTTTCAGTTGAACGAAACGAATTATTACAGAAGTTTACCGAAGAATATTCGCTGAGTAAATTGAACAATAAACTTTTTCGTTCTATGAATCGCCATTGTTGGCAACGCTGAATAATCAATGGATATGAAACGGGCAGTAGGCCATGATGGGAAACGGAACAAAATTGAATACACGGGAATGGTTAAGTACTCATTCATGGTTAGAAAAAGAAAATGTATATACTATAAACTATAAACAGACTTTGTGAAAAAATAGATCTTGAAACAATGCTGATGAATTTAACTAATAATTATAGCGAACTTCAGTAAATAAAATGTAATTTTGAGTTAGGGTTATAACCCGCACGGATTTCGCTGTTATACCGGGCATAGTGCCTTACAACTAGAGATCAGCGGAGAGGAAAATCGTAGATCTGGAAACGAGATAATAATAACAAAACTTCTGGCACCGCATGCATTTGTATTTGCGTGCGAATGAATCACTGTTCGAATGTTTGAGTATTTTTGTTTGTAAACAGTCACATACCCAGAGGGGTGGGTGGCCCGAGGGGCTCTGGCCCCTCCCGGAATTAGAAACAAAAGCGAAAAAAAGTTTGCGAAATATTATGGGGCTGTTGATCCTGTAGATCACACCGTGAGATAGAGGATTTGAGAGTTGCGTGATAGTCAAAGCTACACTGCCGATAAAGAACGCAGCGGCAGACCCTGCGAAACAGAACAGAGTCCATACCACATAAAATGGAGGATGAAACCAGGGTAAAATAAATGACAATAATCAGGCCCGTACCCAGGATTTCGTTTCGGGAGGGGCCCAAAGATAAAAAAACATTAAGGTTACTGAAGATTGTTTATGTACCCAATTTTCGGAGTGCCTTTTACGGGTGTTTTTAACAGACACTTTAAACTTTTCCACTGGAACTGTTATTGTATTACATTTCTTTACGTTAACTGTCTTGTTATTTCTGTAACAAATGTTTGAAATCGTCTAAATAATTATATATCGTTTTTGATTTCGGGAGGGGCCAGGGCCCCTCGGGCCCTCCCTCTGGGTACGTGACTGACAATAATAAAACATAAAATCGTAGTTTAATTTTTGAAGCTATATCCATTACGAAGCTTTTTCAGGCTTATCTGAGTCAACGCCTGAGTAAAGGTACTATAGAAAAACTTTTTTTTGTTCCGATTGGTTTAAACCTTAAGGTCATTCGCCTCTTTGGGCTAGAAATTGCAGGGTTGGGAATCGAACCCAGGCGGATTGCGTGAAATACATCGGCTTACTCATCACACCATACCCGTCCTCAATATGGACAAATGTTTCTTCTGACGAAGCGTTTCATTCGAAATTATTATAAAATGGGAAGCGTTACGTTAAGTTGATGAAGCTAGAATGCATTGCATACGATAATTTTCTTAAAATGAGAGTTACAAATCATATGAAATATTTTATAGAAATTATGAATGTTAAAACCTGTTATAAGGGCTAGATTCTTGCGGTAAACGAGTTACTGCGTTACTATTAGGGAAGTTATAGGTGTTACAAAGTGTTATATATGTCGTTCTTATGTAAGTTATAGGTGTTACGAAGCATTACATGCGTTACTTTTTTTATAAATTATAGGAATTACGAAGCGTTACATGCGTTACTTTTTAGAAGGTTATAAACGTAAGGAAGAGTTACATGAGTTTCTTCTTTGTAAGTTATAAGTGTTACGAGGCGTTACATGCGTTACTCTTTAATAAATTATATGCGTTACTTTTTATTAATTTAAAGGAGTTACGAGGTGTTGCGAGGCGTTACATGCGTTACTTTATTATAAGTTTTATAAATTACGAAGCGTTGCATGCGTTACTTTTTAGAAGGTTATAAACGTAAGGAAGAGTTACATGCGTTTCTTCTTTGTAAGTTATAAGTGTTACGAGGCGTTACACGCGTTACTTTTCAGCAAGTTATAGGCGTTACATGCGTTACCTTTTTGAAAGTTATAGGCGTTACGAAGCGTTATATTCGTTACTTTTTAGTAATTTAAAGGTGTTACGAGGCGTTACATGCGTTACGCTTTTATAAATTATATACGTTACGAATCGTTATGTTTTAGTAATTTAAAGGCGTTACGTTACTTTTTATAAATTATAGGCGTTACGAAGCGTTACATGCGTTACTTTTTCGTAATTTATAGACGTTACGAAGCGTTACATACAATACTTTTTAGTAAGTTAAAGGCGTTACGAGGCATCACATGCGTTACTTTTTATAAATTATAGGCGATACGAAGCGTTACATGCGTTACTTTTTAGTAAGTTAAAGGCGTAATGAGGCGTTACATGCGTTACTTTTTTGTAAGTTATAAGCGTTACGAAGCACTACATGCGTAAATTTTTGTATGTTATAGGCGTTACGAAGCGTTACATGTGTTACTTTTTTGTAAGTTAAAGGCGTTACGAGGCATTACATGCGTTACTTTTTATAAATTATAGGCGATACGAAGCGTTACATGCGTTACTTTTTAGTAAGTTAAAGGCGTAATGAGGCGTTACATGCGTTACTTTTTTGTAAGTTATAAGCGTTACGAAGCACTACATGCGTAAATTTTTGTAAGTTATAGGCGTTACGAAGCGTTACATGTGTTACTTTTTTGTAAGTTAAAGGCGCTACGAGGCATTACATGCGTTACTTTTTATAAATTATAGCGTAAATTTTTGTAAGTTATAGGCGTTACGAAGCGTTACATGTGTTACTTTTTTGTAAGTTAAAGGCGTTACGAGGCATTACATGCGTTACTTTTTATAAATTATAGGCGTTTAGAAGCGTTACATGCGTTACTTTTTTGTAAGTTATAGGCTTTTCAAAGCGTTAAATAAATACTTTTTTATGAATCATGGCTGTTAAGAAGCGAGACATGCGTTACTTTTTTATTAATCATAGACGTTACGAAGCGTTAAATGCGTTACTTTTCAGTAAGTTATAGGTGTTACGAAGCGTTAAATAAATACTTTTCTATGAATCGTAGGCGTTACGAAGCGTGACATGCGTTGCTTTTTAGTAAGTTAAAGGCCTCACATGCGTTGCGTTTTTGTTAATTATGACCTTACGAAACGCTGCAAGCATTACTCATTTGTAAGTTACAAGCGTTACATGCGTTATTTTTATTAGTTTTAGGCGTTACGAAGCGTTACATGCGTTAATTTTTCATGAGCTAAAGGTGTTACGAAGCGTTACTCGTTTGTAAGTAACAAACGTCACGATGAGTTACATGCGGTACTTGGTAATAAATTTAAGGTGAAGCACCTTTTGCAAGTTACAGGCGTTACGAAGTGTTAAATTCGTTACTTTAAATATTTTTAGGCGTTACGAAGCATTACATGCGTTACGTTTTTATAAGGTAAAAGCATTACGAGACGTTACATCAGTAGCTCTTTTGTAAGTTTTGTGTATTATGAAGCGTTATATGTGTTACTTTTTGTAATTTATAGGACAGAGAGATTTGCTAGTTGAAATAGGACTGAATTTTATCTAGCAATATAATTACGTTCAATATATTTGTAGCATTAGATTCTCTTATTGCTGTACTTTTTTAATAGATGAATGATTATAAATTGTGCGATTTTTCGAATAAAGCTTCTGCCGAGCGAGAGATGCAGCTAAGATTCGCGACAAAATCTGGACTGATTGAATTTAAAATAAATATATTTGATGTTAGTTCAATCTAAGATGCAGTTTTTATTCATTCAATCGTTCATTATTATTCATCTTAAAATTAATTACAGTTTCTTAATTAGGCTTCATGAAGAAACTAGGAACTTTTGAGTTTACTTCAGCGATTGGGATATGTGCAGATTGTTCTGTAACCGATTTATCTGCTTTTGTACAAGATTATCGAATACTTTCTATACATATTTTTTTGTAGTCTGTTATTTACATTGAGAGAATTCTCTCTTCACGAGAGTCCAAATCCAAGCTTGATAGGTCGCAACTTCGGGCAGTTAGGTGGGTTCGTCTCTTTCGGTACATTATGGCCTTCTTTCGCTTTATACCATTCCGAAACATCTTTGGCGTATTTACAAGGTGTCAAATCTAGCCAGAATAGTGAGGGCGGCGTAGGAATGATAACAAACGCTTCTTTAGGCACGGTATATTCCCTGTTCCTATCGTTTCGGTAGTGATGAAACTTTCGCTTGCTCGACCACAGCTGCATATTACCTGCCAAATCAAATATTTTTTGGGAAACTTGGCCTTATTCTTCGTCTTAAAATGCTCTTCTACGCCGTTCCATTGTAGGGCTGTAAAAAAATAAAGTCCAGTAAGTTGCTTACAGTCTTTCAGAACATAAGATTCATCCCCATTATCACGCTGGAAAACTCCGTTTAATATTCGCAATACTACTTGCCATGCCGGGTTTTAGCTGTCATATTCCGTTTACCATCACGGTTCACTGCAGTTTTCACCTTGAACCAGCTTGGAAGTATGCACGAAAGTTGGAGACATTTTTAGTTTTCTAGCCACAGTACGAACCTACCGAAAGATTTGGTGTCTTCTGCAATATTTGCTTCACCCTCGCGTCCTGAGATCCGTTTTTGATCCGCACTCAGCCTTCTTGGTTATTTTCAAACGTGTATCAGAAGATTCAAGAACGCTATGAACTATGAACGCTTTCAAGTTTACTTACTCACAGATCCGGATTTTCATTGCGACCGCACGCAATTGCTTTCGCACTTGCTCTTCTTTCGACGCCATCTTCGATGGAAAAGCTTCTAATATCACCAAAAAATAATTTTACACAATGAACAGACATACGTTCATCTGTGTACAGATTTTGACACAAACAACCCTTAGTACGAGTGTTTAAAAAATATGTAGCATATGTTTTTGAAATAAGCGTGTTAGTGAATATTAAGAAAGGAAATAGAAGCGATACACGGATAAAATTAAATACCCATTTATGCGTATTATTCGACCCATTTCCGAGAAAACTGAGAAAACTCATTTAATAGATAAAAATCATTTTCTCAATGATGGGTAAAGTTAAAATGTGTCAAAAATTTGGTGGTTTGTAATCCAATTTTTATACGAAGGAACGAACTAAAAATGGGTAGAAAATAAACTAAATTATAAATGGTACTGAAATCACACATGATGTATTTTCAGATTGGTTGGAATCAGCAAAAATCACTGAAGCGTTGATTGTGATTAAGTTATTGAGGCCAAAACCTATTTGAGAAAGAACCTACTAAAATTGGTTGAATAGGTAAGCTATGATATGCTAGTTGGGATGATCAAACTATTGTGATGATTCAAATCTATTCTCTCACTTCCTTAAACCACGCAAGAATTTTTCATCCGATTATGAAAATTTTAATTTTTTCATTCAATCATGAAAATTATGTATGTCAAAAAGTACCCTAGGTTTGACAGCTCGAATTTAAGTCGATAATGCATATTTGTGCTTCTCACAAATGGATATTTTATTTTAACCGTGTAGAGTAACCATTGGTTAGGTGTTTCCTTGAAGGTCTGTTGAGAACAGTACGTTAAACACTCAACAACTTAAATATCAATCGTTTCTATCCGCATTGAAGGAAAGTTATCGAATTGACCCCGATTTGTTACCGTTAACAGATTCACAAATGAAATATCAAAAATACAAATTTTATCACTTTTGTACGACATTCTATAAAAAAGTGAGCTGAAGTATTTTTTTTCTCGCGGTTCTTACAATTATTGGACACGTATCATCCGCAAAAAATAACCAACCTGTTTAAAGCACATTTATATTCATTAGTGGGTACTTGACTTTAGCCGTGTACGTCGCAACTGTCGCCAGAACCAAACATCGATGACTTACGGTATACATTTTCAATGTAAACCACAGGTCAGTCTGGGCCCCTCGAAACGAGAGACTTGTGGTGTGTGCGTGGGGAACACGGGACGGAAGTTGCGGTGTTCGGTTGGTCGTGATTGACTTGTTTGCCGATGCGGTGACAGAAAGAATGTCCGAATTTAAACACATCCATTCAGGCGCAGTTAACATGAGACACGACCAGAGAATGGTCACATCAATCTTCCCCGAGTCCAGCGGAACACGAAAAACCCAATTGCCCTCAGCAGTGCAACTGGAAATTTCGCTAGACAACAAATAAACGCCAGGCTGACACAACAAATCACGCTGCTGTCATGCCGTCTCGGGAGGCGGAAAAGCATTGCAACAATAAAAAAAAATCGTGCCCAACCACAAACCGGAGATAAACCGCGTAAACACATTTGCGCGTTCGGGAATCAATAAATCAAGCGATTAAAATTGGGCACTAGTCGTCGGTTTGGGTTGTCCTTTCGCCGTTCGAGTGTTGTCGGTTTGATAAAATAAAAACACAAAACCTGCTAGCACACGTGTTTCATCCCCGTCCCGTTTGGATTTGTTCTATTAAATTACATACTTACTTATGCCGCCACAGCATAGACGACACAGCATAATGGGCTATCGCATTTCGAGTCCAACATGGCGCGGGACAAATAATGCGACTCGTAGTAGGCGGATTCAGTCAAGCGCGGTTATCTGCTTTAATACATGCACCAAATGGCGAAAATGATTGCGATATCGACTGGAAGGTGTGGGGGGGGGGGGGGGGGTTGGGCAGTCTTATCCAATAGTGCTAACGACCGTATCGATGAAGGTAAACTCGGTATAATGGCATGTATGTCATTAATGCAGTAGTGAATGTGGTGTGTAGAATTTTAACGGATAAATAAATTTTTACCGACTTATTGCTGCCCGCATGCGAAATTTGAAGCACGATTGGGTAGAAAAGCTGAAGAGAATAATCGGAATGAGCTATTAAGTCTCAGCGGAAGAATTTTGATGTAGAGTACTTGGTGACCCGTCCGAAATTAATTTTGAATAATTGATTCTGCTCTTACTGCAATGCTACGGGTTGGATTCGTTAGACGATTGCACATATAACCGGATTGGCTGAACCGATTTTAACAAACTTAGGCTCGTTTGAAAGCTACTATCGGACCATTGATCAAGTTCGAAGATCAAATGGCTGTGACTTTTGGTTCCGGAGATATAATGGTATAAGTGACGTAACCGACAAAACACGTTGTTTTTTACCGCTCTGATGTATATAAGGGTGCCAATATTTTGGGATCACCTCTAATTTCGTAAAGCTCAAAAAAAAAAGTCGTCATGCAAAATTTGAGCTAAATCGGACATGGGTAAGGGGTGCTGCAGAACCTGTTATCTGGCGTATACTAATGGATGTAGGCTTCGTCAAAACAGTTACCAATCGACACCAACTGCATCAACATAACCGAACAAACTTCCGAAGTGTGCTCGAGTTTATCTTTTTAATCCTAAGTGTGCATGTGTGGCATCCAACGGCAGAATATCTTTGTCATCCTCAGAATATTGCTAAAGCTATGTTATGTTCGCTCAGTACTAATTCTTGTGGCACCGTCACTTTCCGGTCATCCAGTTTAATTTCATTTTGACATTTATTTTTGTAACCGCTTCGGGTTTCGCTCGTAACCCATAATATTTATCAAACTTTTACCTCCAAAAAATGTTTTTTGCTTTTCTTTTATAGAAAGGCAATACAATCACTGTGAAAACCGACTTTTGAACTTAGGTCCGAAGAGCCGAACATCATATACCATTCGACTCATCTCGACGAACTGAACAAATGTCCGTATGTGTGTGTGTGTGTGTGTGTGTGTGTGTGTGTGTGTGTGTGTGTGTGTGTGTGTGTGTGTGTGTGTGTGTGTGAGTGTGTGTGTGTGTGACGAGAGCGAGTCATTTCGCCTAAAGTCATTTCGCCAAAAGGGTAATTTTGCCGAAAGGGTCATTTCGCCGAAAAAAATATCTATTTGTTTATACATCTCCTGGATAATTGATATGGCGCAGCCACATAACTGAAGTCAAGAACCGCCGCCGCATAACCGAGGCCATCGAGGATTCCACTTCCAGTTCCGGAATTACAGGGTGATAAGCACCAAAAATGTCAAAATAATGTCACTCACTTTTCTCAAAGATGACTGAACCGATTTTCACAAACTTAGAATCAAATAAAAGGTTTTCAGTTCGTGCTAGCATCGCATCAGACGCAGTCGACAATTGCTTACGGTCGAGACGATAGAAACAAAGACAATACAGTGTAGTGAACAATAGAGTGTACGAAATGGGCAAATACGATTTAACAAAGCCTGAAACTTGGCCAATAAGACCAAATTCAATTTGTATAGATTTCAAGCGTTGCAAAGTTAGACCAGCAGCAAATGAAATTGAAATCTTAAGGTGGGACACATCCGTGTAAAACGCTGATTACCTATGAAAATCAGCTGGTTACATGTCAGTTTGGTGAACAACCTGCACACTACGGTAAACCTTGCACTGAAACTGCGAAAAGAACATCTTCAACCAAAGACAAGCTCAACCGTTCAACAACGAAAACTAGTGAGCGTAGTACTCCTGTTTCACCATCAAACCAACCAACAACTGCAACCAATGTACAACAAGGCGCTCCTACAGCAACTAGCAACTAGCTCAAGACTGCGAACAACAAGGAAAACGAAAAGAAGACGGAAACCAACAACCAAACCACCGATGCGGCAATGGAGGACGAAACGAGCCACGAACAAAGTGCCCCTCAACCCTCGCAGGAGGGAAATGGAAGCTCTTCTCCTCCTAGAAAAAGAGTGACAACGAGATCCACTTCAAAAAATTGTTTATTTAAAAAATCGGCTAATTCGGCCACGTAAAGCTTGTACGCAAATAGGCCTGAATAAAAACATCTTTTAAATAAAAAAAAATGAAAGGTCTTAAGATGCCATACGAATATCCTAATTTTCATTCGGATCAAACCTTTGGTTCCGGAGGTAGGGAGCTTAGTGTAAAAATGTCAATTTCAAGAATATTTTTTTCATAAACTAACTCTGATGAATTTCTTCAGTTTACAGACCATGAGAGTATGTAACCAAATAAACCATTGATTTGTTTTGCGGAGTTTTATTCAAGTCCTACTACCGGTACATTTTTTTTTTAAATTCAAATCGTCATAAAGAATTTTTAAAAATGTAGGTCTTATTTGGGTACAAAATTTTCTAAACTTTTTTGAATTGTAGTATTTTGGGGAATTTCAGGCCACTCCACAAGGCGAATTAAAACGGTTGTTTTTAACTAAAACTTTTTTGCCTTTATTATATACGAAGAGTATGCAATGATTATGAGAACCGACTTGGATTCAAATGAAATGTCTTGTGGTTCGGTACGACGCACAGTGGTTCGAATCAATAAAAACGTGGAAACACAATACAAGTAGGTTTAGAATTTTCCCTACACAAAAATCTCAGAATTGCGGAAGCAAATGATGTCTTCATGGTAATAACCAAATCATGTATATAATAGGGCTGAAAAGTCACCAATTGTGGCTGAACACCCAATTTAAATCTTAATATTTTAATTTTAACTCATATTCCAATAAATAGTTGTTTAGAACAAAATTAAAAAAAAAAACAAATAAAATTAAAACGTGGACATAAATCAGTATATGCCAAACCGTTCTTTTAATGCATAAAATTGCTTTTAAGAAATTATTTACAAATATACACCGCGTAATTTGATTCTATCCCTAATTGTTCATAGCCTACTTTGACAAAAAAATTAACCATAACTTTTTTCTGAAGAGATAAAATTTTTTTGTTCTACAAAGTTTTAGAACTATTGAGAATAATTTACTTTGTCAAATGTACCATAACTTGTTTCGAGTTATTTTTTTATGCATACTTTGTTTGGAATAATTGAAGAAAATAAAAAATCCCCTATTTTTGTTGAAGGTAGTGCATAGGTTTGTTGTTTCCTGGCAAAGTTATACAACATCTTACTTTTTTTTACTTAAGATAAAACCTTGCACCGAAACGAAATATGCATCTTTATGCAGCTGATTTTTACAATAATTATAGGAAAATATATTCCTAATCCAATTTATTTTCCAATGAGAATATCTTGAGTACTATTCGTGTGACTCATTTTCACTATGGCCATGCTGAAACCATGAATGGTTAACAAACGGAGGGCGTCACGCATCTGCAATTTATTAACTTACTTTTGCAATGAGCGTCGCACGACCAACATCTCGTTTTTATCTTTACTTTATCATATCTTGTTTAGAAAACATTTATCCATTTTTTAAACTTTTGATATTTTTTCAAATTTTCAATGATTAAAACTAACTTTGAAAAGGCCTAAAAAAATGGCATCGAGTTGCGCTTAGATTTTTACTGGTTTTGTTAATTTTCAAAACGTAAAAAAATAAAAATCGCAACAATTTGCTTAAGTTACGCGTGCAAGCATGAGCTTGTTTATGCGTATTTACGCGCACTTTGTAGTAAATACTTAGGTAATAGAGGTAATAGGTAATAGATTCTACGTAGATAAAACCAAAAAAACTGTTTCAAAATAAAGTTAATATATCTCAAAAAATATTTTTTTTACATTATTTGTATCTTCAGCACAAATACTTCAAATGTTTTTTTCTTCAAAATGAGATAGAAAAAAAAATTTTGTGAAAAAAAATATTTTTTTATTTGAAATGGGGGTAGTACCAAAAACAAAAATTAAGGTACTACTTTCAACAGAAGTGTTACATAATCTTGTAAAACTTCTTCGAAGACACGTTTTCTCTTAAAAATCAGTGAAAGTCAGTACAGACATAGGACCGTCTTTTTCCAGTTTTGGACCACTGTGCGACGTTCCAGAATTTTATCCGACTTCCGGTTCCAGAGTTGCAAGGGTATTAGTGTTCAAAAATGAGAATATGTGCATTAACTTTTCTCGGAGATGATTTTCACAAACTTTGTATGGATTGAAAGGGCTTTCGGTTACATCCGACTTCCGAATCTGAAGTTATAGGATGATAAGTACAAAAAATTCGGCATTGAATCGGCCAGTATTAGCCGAAATCTGAAGTAATTACGTTACACTTTGGTGTCATGAAATTTTGAAAATATACCCAGGTGAGCATAGTGAAGAAAGACGTAGTCCTACGTCAAAAAATATCGCATAGATCAGTGGTTCCAAACTGTTTTGATCGATTGCCCATTATTACTTGCGCTACCCAACAAGAGAGAAACTTTAAAATTTGCTGAACCGATTTTCACTAACTGAAATTAAAGGTTTTATGATCCCATACCAACTTTCTGAATTTTATTTGCATCCTTTCGATTCCGATTTCGAATTACAGATTACAGGCACAAAAAAATGAATATAATGTCAGAAGCTTCTTTCGAAAAGTACTCAACCGATTTTGACCATCTTAGATTGAACTGAGGGGTTCCATAAGAGCATCCAGATTTTTCCTTAGATCCAACTTCAGGTTCCGGAGATAGGGTGCTTAGAGTAAAAATGTCAATTTCAAGAATTTTTTTTGTTCATAACTCAAGGTGATAAGCAGTGACGTGTCAAGTGGCGTTCCATCTGTATCGAACGAGAAACGAAAAAAAATTCACTCGCTCTTTATTAAATACGTTGTATCACTTTCATACTTCAATAATTTAATATTGAAAAATATATGAACAGTTAATCTTCACCATCCTGGTAACATTGTCCACTTGTAACAAAAATGAACTACATTAGTGAGTATATTTTTTTTTTCTTCAGAACAGCGCGATCCGCAAGCAACATAATTTATTTATCGTTGTTGTTCAGTTTACAGTGCACGTCTATCGGTTTCTCTTTTGGCACCTACCTGATGTGGACGCTGAGAAAGCGTCACCGTGCAAAAGTACTTACCGGTGCAGGTACAGAACCCTTCATCACGTTTCATCGAATGCATTTAATGCAGTGTTCATGCGTTTGCTGCTGCTGCCTACTGACGATGCAGTCGATGATCGTGATGATAGGTTTCCAGCCGGCGGTTGTTGAAATCCAATCAAATAAAGCGTGATAAAACTCAATTAAATGGTTTGGTAAACTGCTTGGTTCGATATTGAGTACACACTTTTGAGTTGATTTTCGGGGGGTAAAAAATAAAACGCTACGAGAGGATTCATCCCGCCTATAGGACATATAAATCAAATTAAGTGTAATAACTTTCAGTGCGCGGAGAGCGTATAATTTACATCGCTTGTTATGCAATTGTGTGGGTACTGTCATAAAATAAGGTAAAAAAAAAACCCACAGCATTCATCGCCGAGCAGTTTATTTTTTCGACCCAGCATGGACAAAAGATCGATCCGAAACTCAACATATCAAAAATTAGACTCGGATTTCAGCCGATCCATCCCACCGTCGTCACATTAATCATAGCTTCAGTCAGCTTCCCAGGTAATCTCCCGGTCCAAAGAATGGAATTAAAAGAGGCTCATCCATTCTTTTCACATCCACTGTTCAAAACCAGCAATACATAAATAAATTTGAAAATAAATTCAAAAGTCTACGGGAAAAAGGAGAGAAATAAATCCGTTGATTCAATTTGTGTTTCATATTCTCCCCTCCCTCCCATTGACTGCGTTGATTGATGCTCATTCATCATTTCGAGTGGCATAAAAAGCGCATAGAAGACTGACAACGTGTTGCAGGACACGCGACGAACCGACGGGACCGAACTTTCGCCGGTTGCCTTCGTTTCACCTTCGGATGCTAGTCGCACAGGAATTGGAGTTGCATCGAAACCCGACGTGTCACTGCGGATTGTTTGCATCTGATATCGAAAGTGATTTCATGAATTTCACCTCGCTCGACAGAATTTCGCAGCGTCATTCTACCGGCCCTTGAACTTCTTCTTCGGCTGACCGAAGAACGGTGAGAGAAGGGATCTGTTTCGTTTTCTTCGTTCCGCCCTGATTTCGGCTGTTGCCGTGACGCTGTCCAAATATTGATAAGCGGTATGACGATGAATGGATTATTTGTGTGTTGTAATGATTGGTTTTGGAAATCAACTGAAATAGAATATTCTTTAGCGAAAAGGGGTTTGGATTAAGATGACTTTGATGTTATAACTTATCAGAATCTGTGAAATTAATTGAAAATTGACGATAACTGGCCGGTTTCAGAAACGATTTCAACGATTTCAGAAACAACTTGTTGAAGTGTAATTTCTTTCACGAAGGCTCAAAGAAAGTCGTCTGAGAGGATCAATTTGTACTAGAAGATTTATCTGAATAAGTAGCAAGTCGTAAATGTTTCTTTTTTGTTGTCGACTGAAAGCGATTCTCAAAATTTAGATTCATATGAAAGATTGGCATATTAATATGTCTCTGTTTTCTCTTTTTTCTGAGATTGATATGCGGGAAGGGGTTACATTACTGTAGAATTTTCATTTCACTGCTTGGTGAATTAACACTCCGAGTACCAAGGGGGTAAAAAAAAAGTGGGAACGCTAATTTTGACTGACTATATCCTAGCCATTTTTTGGCCGATCTCTCCGCTGTTAGAAGTCCGATTTTGAAAATTTGTTTATCATTATACAGATACGTCTATCATAACAAGAATGGAACAGAAAATTTTTCAATTACACTTTGTTAATGAAAGTTATGATCAAAAATGTAACCAAAAGTTCAAGCATAAATTATCGAAAACTTCGTATTATCAACCTATCTTTAAATTCAAAGCGACGACATAACAGATCGGCTGAAAAGTTCGTATCGTTTCTATGAGAGGGCGCCACTAGAATTAAATCCATACCATTTTCAGTTAGTACCAACCTTCAAAAGATACGTGTATAAATTTGACAGCTGTCTGATTATTAGTTTGTGAGATATTGCATTTTGAGTGAAGCTACTTTTGTTATTGTGAAAAAAATGGAAAAAAAAGGAATTTCGTGTGTTGATGAAACACTACTTTTTGATAAAAAAAGTGCCGCCGATACCAAAAATGGCTTGATGAGTCTGGATAACGACTCTGCACCGGGCGAAGCAACAATTCGTAAGTGGTTTGCAAAATTTCGTACTGGTCATATGAGCACCGAAGACGATGAACGCAGTGGACGTCTAAAAGAGGTTGTTACCGATGAAAACGTGAAAAAAATCCACAAAATGATTTTCAATGACCGTAAAGTGAAGTTGATCGAGATAGCTGACACCCTAAAGATATCAAAGGAACGTGTTGAACATATTATTCACGAATATTTGGATATGAGAAAGCTTTGTGCAAAATGGGTGCCGCGTGAGCTCACAATCGATCAGAAACAACAACGAATTGATGATTCTGAGCAGTGTTTGGAGCTGTTATATCGAAATAAAACCGATTTTTTTCGTCGATATATAACAATGGACAAAACATGGCTCCATCACTTCACTCCGGAGTCCAATCGACAGTCAGCTGAGTGGACTGCACGCGATGAACCGAACCCAAAGCGTGGAAAGACTCAACAATCGGCCGGTAAGGTAATGGTATAATTTTCATCGACTACCTTTAAAAGGGAAAAACCATCAACAGTGACTATTATATAGCGTTATTAGAGCGTTTGAAGGACGAAATTTCAAAAAAACGGCCTCATTTGAAGAAGAAAAAAGTTTTGTTTCATCAAGACAATGCACCGTGTCAGAAGTCGATGAAAACCATGCTGAAATTGAACGATTTGGGCTTCGAATTGCTTCCTCATCCACCGTATTCTCCAGATTTGGCCCCCAGTGACTTTTTCCTGTTCTCAGACCTCAAGAGAATGCTCGCTGGTAAAAAATTTAGAAGCAATGAAGAGGTAATCGCTGAAACTGAGGCCTATTTTGGGGCAAAGGACAAATCGTACTACAAAAATGGTATCGAAAAGTTGGAAGATCGCTATAATCGCTGTATCGCCTCTGATGGCAATTATGTTGAATAATAAAAACGAATTTTGGCAAAAAATGTGTGTTTCTATTAAACGATACGAACTTTTCAGCCGAACTGTTATGCATTTTTATTTAAAAAATAGATTGCATTTGACATCAGCTATATGTTTTAGATGAAATCAATTTCAACTTTACTGAATTATGTTTTTGACAAAATCTGTCACAATTGACCTTGAAAACAAAATATGTTTTCAGAATGCACAGTGGTCCGTAACGGGAAATTAGCGTGACAAAAAAATTTTCACTATTAAATATTAGTTTTTTGTAGTTGGTGTCTTCACAAAAGTTGTTTGTAATTAAACGGCGCTCCTTTTGATGAAAAATGTTACTCATTTAGATTGAAATCTGTAATCTAACTTTCCTTACTGAACTCAAAAATGATTTTGTTGTACAATAAAGTTGTAGGGAATTTTATTTTGAGCAACTTTGCTGAAAAAAGCACCTCTCTAGCTTTTCATTTGATCGAGTTACATCAATTTTCCCGAGTAAAAGTAGGGTGGCTTCTGAAAAATCACTTTTTTTTATCTAACTTTTTTGTGAAACGTTCTACAGAAAAGTTTTCTTCAGAAGAGTTGTTGTACTAATTATTGCGCATAATTTTGCTTAACCAAGCTTTTTTATATGAGCTACCAGTAAAAAGTTATGATTATTTTTTCATCAAAAACTAGTCAAGCTTCAAATATCAATATTCATTAGATGCCAGATCGATCAAAATGTATCCTATGTGGTTCCTAAGAGGTCATAATATAAATAAAAATTTAAGAGAAAATTGGAAGGGTGGTATTTTTTTAACTTATTTAAATTAGTTTTAAAAATACCTTCAAAAAACTCAAAAACATTGCATAACTCTTAACGCCTTAACGTATCAATATAACATTTATGGTTATTCCGCGAAGCGACAAGATGCGTAACCCGAAAGATTTCCAACGAAAGACAGTTGCTAGAGTCAGAGTGATTTGTTCAGTAGTAACAAAACAATTTAATTTATTTATGTTCATAATTATTGAAAATGAAATTTTGATCAAAATCAAACGAAATCATTTCATTTAATCCATCTACACGCTGTAGTGTCAACTGCTGCAGCTTTATCCGAAGTTGTAGCTTTTTTTGGAAAATGCAAATCTTTCACACGCTGCGATGTTTTTTTTCTCCAGTTTTCCTAAATGTCTTCCACTTTCTTCCTTCAAGACGTAAAAGAATAGAAACTGATTGTACACTGGAAGTCTTTGCTAGGTCAAATGTTTCAATCTGGTTAGGTGCCATTTCAAATGACCCTTTTTCGAAGGTATCAATCATGTCGTTGCCGTTGTAATGTACCAGGGCCGCTTTTAGATAGGGGCATGTGTTCCCAGGGCCACGGCTTTAGTGGGCCCTTAGCGGGACCAACTGAGCAAAAAAGGTCTTTCATTTAGTTAGGGGTACAAAAAGAAGTCTTGACCCCGGGTCCATTAATACGTAAGAGCGGTGCTGTAATGCACAGAAGACTTTAGATTCACCGAAGATTTTGATTTGAAATATGCCTTTTGAAATAAAACCAGCTCGAGGAGATTAAGGAGTGTATCGAAAAGTAGTTAGCAACATTGATTATTGAATAAAAAAATGAAAAAAAAAAAACATAGTTTGACATTAGTTTTCGATATATTGTAGAAAAATTACATTTTTATGCATTTTACTGATTATATTGATTATCCTAGTTACTGTGAAACGCTCGCACTTTGGACTTGACATTCTTCATTAAATTCTGCACAGTTTCTTTTGTGACTTTCCTGATGGCAGCTGTCCAGTTTTTTTTTTGAACTCCTGCATGTTTTGGGACACTGTACCTTCCTTCCGAAAGTGCCGCTTGACAATTGCCCAATACCTTTCAATTGTACATTATTTTTTGACAATCACTGTAGAACGGAGTTGGCGTAGTGGGCTGAAGCCAAATCCGGCCAGAAGAGTGGAGGAGCCTTATGCTTTCTGTACAGTGGCAGCATCCTCTTATTCAAACATTCTTCCTCGTACACCTTGGCGTTAATTGTGCCCTTCGTGAAGAAAATCGACGGCAGCAAACCACAGGTACAAATTGCTTGCCAGACCAACACCTTCTGCCCAAACTTTTCCATCACTACCGTGGTGTGAGCGTCGTCCTGGTCCTGGTACACCGATTTCGTATAATATTGCGGTCCGGGCAGCACTCGAGAGTCTTCCTTGGCGTAGGTTTCGTACGTTTTCACAGAGTTCCGAACTTTGATCCGTTGAATCATCCCGATGCTGGTGTTGAACTGCTTGGCCAAATCCCGCGTCGACGCCGATGGGTTTTCCTGATGTACTCAACCACTTTTAGTCCCGGCCGGGCTGGCGTTTTATTACCGGATCGGGGCAAATCCTTCATGGAAAGGGTTTTACCGAGCTTCTCGATAATATTTTTGACACTGGTGTGGTGCACTTTCATCCGTTTTGCAATTTCGTTGTACGTGACACCACTTTCTGAGCACCAAGTGTGCAGAATTTTCTTTCGCGTTTCCGGATCAATTCGACTCATCATTGAAACGATAAACCGTACCGAAACCAATCGATGGCGCAGTTGTTATTGACATGTGAACAAACATGTCACCGCAAAACACGCTGCAAAAAATTAAGCCATTTCAGAGTAATAACTGTTTGAATGTTGCTAACTACTTATCGATACACTCCTTACATCACCACATGGAACCATAGATCTTAATTTTAGTAGTTCTCATAGCTCCCGACTAAAAGTATTTTTTCTTAGTATTTTCATCTGAAAATTTATTCAAAAAATTATACACTTTTTTCATCGAGATAACTCGAAATATTCTCAAAACTCGTTCAATGTACTTTCCGTACTTCTAGTAATTTCTAATGTTTTCGAAACCTTTTTACCAATACTTGTTCACAAGAACCCAGTTCCATAGTTGCGAGATTGTTGATTCCAAAACGCATACCGTTGAAAAACTGCTTCGATGAGAGCTTCGATATCAATCAAATGATCGCCATGACGAAAAATAATTGAGGAAACCTTTGTCGCACATTAGTCGCATGAAAAACTGAGCACGCGAAGCTTGTCGCACCGAAAACCGCTTGTCACTACGCAGCGCCTTATGTTTACTCTGAAATACATGTTAATATCTTGCTGTAAACAAATGAACGAAATACAGAATTTTGATGATCACATCGCATCGCTTCGCGTCGCGAGTCGCGCCCACTCTGGCTTCACCCATAGAGTGTTAAAATCGGTTCATTCTTCACGAATATATCGATATTTTTACATTTCCCCCTATTCCAGCAGTAGGAGTTTTGAGCGCTGTATGACAAAGCAATGCTAGGGAGCAACGTGAAACACGATTTTGTATACAATTGTGTCTAAGTACCAAAAAGACTATCTACAGCATACTTTTTCATGAAATTTTGCCTCGGACCGATTTTAGCACTGCTCGTTTTTGGCAACATAATCGTTCGAATATGACATATGTAAACCAGATGATGACATCATTCTCGAGTTGAAAGCAATTCCATAATTATGTTGATTTAAACTACTTACAGCAATAAATACTGAAAGAACATAACACCCAAATACCATTCGAATTAGTTCGTCGAGATCAGCAAATGCGTGTGTGACAAATAGTTTCACTCAATTTTCTCGGAGATGACTCAACCATTTTCTACATACTCCGATTCATGTGAAAAGTTGTATACTCCCAAACAAGGCTCCTGAATTACGTTTGGATCCGACTTCTGGTTCCGGAACTACAAGATGGTATATGAAACGAAATTAAAATTGCGTAACTCATTTTGCTCGTGGATGGCTGCACCGATCTAGTATTTAAATGAAATCTAATAATTATCTAAGATTAAAATGAAAAGTTTTAAGATCCTATAAAACATCTTGCTTTTCAGTCAGATCCAACTTCCGGTTTAGGGGATACAGGGTGATTAGTATAAAAATGTAAATTTCACATAAATTAATCAGGTTTATCGGGTTAGCAGATTTGAATAGTCGATAACCAAACTTATTTCAGTTTTAGTGGTATTCAGTTTTCGATTCGGATGTAATTTGCACTGCAATTTCTCTAAGATGTTTGCACTGATTTTCAAACATTATGAAACAAATTTAAACTATACAGCTACTCAGGTGAATTTATCTGACTTCGGTTACACCGATTTTCGAATTCCGGTTCCAGTATCGAATCGTTTCTCAAAAAAGGCAAATCGAAATTCAGAAACAAAAATTAATATTAAAATATACTTATAGTCCCATACAAAATTAATTATTTCATCCAATTCTGACTTCCGATTCTGGAATTACAGGATGATGAACTTTTAAAAATTCAAAGCGATATAGAAGATGACAATCCCGAAAAGCTTTAAAGTTGGACTTAAAAATATTGCAATTTATTCGTCATATGGCCATACGAATCGGTTTGGATTATGCTGGTTCCTGAATCCCGGCTCTGGAAGTACCTTAAACTACCGTAAACTGTAAAGTGGAACTTACTTCGACATATCATGGAATATTCAATCGATCGTCACACTTTTAGATTCAAATTCGATCCGATTTGCAGTTTCGACATTACAGAGTAATCAGTGATTAAAATCTCAAATTGCCGCTTAAAACGACGGTCATCAAAATAATGTCATGCAAACTGAAACACCGAATAATATTCCTGAAAAAAACACAAGCGGATTGATAAATAAACTTCCTATTCTGGAATTACAAATAGTTCTTAAAATTTGAACCAACATATACGATGACGTTACCCAGAATTCTTCAAAGTTGGACTCAAAACAATTCCATTTTTTTCGTCATACTTATTCATAGCAATATAAATCATTTTGGTTTATCCTGGTCTCTGAATTCCAAGCCTCGGAAAATTTTTCTAAAGTTTGAGCGAATTCTATACCTATTTTTTACAGACTCTAAGATTGCCATATCAGACCCAGTACGGTAAAATTTCATTTTCAATCTAATAATATAAGATGAAAATGAAATTTATGGCCGCTGACCGTCAGCATATCCCTACTAATTGATTTGATTTTTGCTGCCATTTTCGAATGAAGCTCCCGGAATTCATCGTCAGTTGAATAATCGTATCTAGTCATTTGAAGTTTTGCTTGCTCAGTTTCGAGTACCAAGTAGTCTACCTGCTTCAATGCCTTCGCTCTTGGTAGTAAACAAATTCGAACGAATAGAATTATATACGGAGTAAAGTATTAAAAATGAAAACTGAAGGAGGAAACAATTAATTTATGTGTATCCTGTGATTGATATTTCAGCTATCTGGTTTGTCCCTCATCTCTCATCTATTATCTTGAACCAATTCGAATGTTTACCTGAACCTCATTTGAAGGCCGCTCTCACTCTATTGAAAGAGATATTTTGTTACTTCAAGAGATCAACTGACGGTGGTTAAACTGAGCCTCGATTGAAGAGAAACGAGTGATGAACTGAATGCTGCTCGTTCGGGCCGTCAGCAAACATTGTGTGTGTGTCAGAGAGTGAAGTTTACTGCAGTGGAGAGATCGTCAATGTGTTCCACATTCAGTTTCAATTGAATGGAATAAAGTTTTACTGCACTGATCAGGACTCGAGCAAAAGACTACTGATTCATAAACTCACCTTCTCAATAATCATCTTCCACCCAACTCGTCCCGTGTCCAACTAAACACACTGCACAATAACTGATATCGAACGAATAGCAACACAATGAACACATTCCGTGCAATCTTCAATTTATCCGCACCTCGCACATTAAAAGTTATGATGTGCAAACTGCACCAACACTTCGTCGTGCCGAAATCGTTCCCCATCTTGCAGAATCAGCCGTCCCACGCCTTGGTTTATGTTACGACCGAACCGTCATCATCCCATTCTCACATATCATGCACCTTATTTGCCAGTGCCGCCGTTGTCCGTCGAAATTCGGTAATTGATGAAGAGACGGGGACGGGGGTCATCATTCGGTTCTGGTACCGATTCTGGTTCTGGCCGGTCTCTCGCAGTGGTGATCTACAGTGCGATGATCCGCGTTTATCCAGCGTCAGTATTCATCTCCTTAATCGTCTTTGAACGATGTGCCGAAATTATATCGTTGGAATGTTCGAGCTGTTCGATAGTCGGACTGAAAGATTTATCTCAATGATGCTCATTTATTTGATAAATAAACGATTTTTCGAACTGCTGCCGTTGTTACCGTATAAAGATGCGTTTCAAGTCTATTCCACCAGTTTGTTGGATCGGGATCTGAATTGGAACCGCTTGTCAGCAGGGATGATCGGGTTGCCGGCGGTGAAATTGACCCTCGCGAAACTGACGGAAATGCCCGTGAGGGTCAAGCAAACGAAGGCAAACCCAAACACAAAAGGTCAGTCATTCCCGGAAGGGTTGAAACGCACAGAGCAAGAAAAAAACCGATTGATTGGACAGCAGTTAACATCGAAAGGATAAATCAGGCATGGAGAGCCTCAAAGACGTCAAAATAAAAATTATAACAATCCAAATCACGCGATGATTGCCGACAAAGCAGTTGAACAGGCGTACGAGGGAGAGAAAGAGAGAAGAAAAAAAAGGAACCCCCTTCGAGGCGAAAGCGGTCGCCTCTCATTGTGTGAGAGGGTAAGGAAATGAGCCACCAAAAAAAAACAAGTGTTACAATTTTTAACCATTTTGGGCTGCCTTTGGACCCCATCTCGAATTTAGAAGCGAATCGGAGGCTGCTGCTGATGGCGATGAGAATGTTCCATTCGACTCGATGATGGTGTGTAATTTGTTTACATGGAATTTTATAATGGGAGCTGATTATCGAGGCAATTTACTCGCACGATGTCTCTCTGCGTTCGTGGCTTCGGACCCTGCCTGCTCGGTTCGAGTGGCGAAGAACAAATTGTTTGATGTTTCAGGATTGAAGGGTCCCGCTTCGGATTATAGCAGAAATCAGAGAAGACGAATCGAACCTTGTTAGTAGTCGGATGAGCCCACTTTACCAGAGGCGGATGAGTTGAACATTCTACCCATATGGGACAGGACAGTCGACAAGACAAGAGGGAAGAAGATTTAATTAGAAGCTAATATTAGGGTATTTCGTACACCTCGGTCAACCCTCGGCGCGAGCATTATTAATTAAGGTCGAAGAACTGATTGATAACATGAAGGTAGGTTGATGAAAGATACCCGCTCAAGGGAATAGGTGTCCATACCAGGGTTCCTGCCGAAGGCGAACGAAAATTAATTCTATTTAATTACACACCCCGAAGTAGCCATTTCTCGTGCCCGAGAGAGCAGCAATTTTAACCCGATCGCAACTCTTCATCGAACTGCCGAAGCAATAAATTATAAGTGGCTTTTTGCTGCTAATCCAGTCATTAGAGATAAACTATCTGGCAAACTCCGTTCCGGCCGGATTTGTCTTTCGCGATAAGACGTTGAGCTTTGCTGCAAATTCACGCAGTTTTTTTTTCTCCACTTGCTTATCTTTGATTTATTGCATCTTATTTGATATTAATCCTTGCGATGGAGAAATGTGGCTTCCGTTGAGATAGGAGTTCTCGAAATTCTGTATTGCGTGTGGATAATTAAATTTAACACCTTGCTTTGCAGAAAGACCGAGAAAACGAGTTTAGGTTTCTGCGCACGGAATGACGCAGTTGTTGTTTTGCATAGATGCTCTGATTATCACACATACACAGCAAAACAATTAAATTTATTACTGATGATTTGATTCATTACATTACACAAATCATGCAATCAATTAATTCGTTTTGATTTGGTTTAAATCTGTAGCAAACATTTCCATTTTATGAAGAAAGGACTGAGAATTGATTTATTCTTTGCTTTAACAAATCTCTTGTCCCTTGATTCGAGATCAAGCAATTGGACAGTTTCATCTGCACAGGAAAAAATCCGATTCTAGAAATGAGCAAAACGAGTCATGATTTGGGGAAAATAGAATATTTTCATACTATGATAATACACCACGATTAAAAGTTCAGGTTTTATGGTTTAAAACACAAAGATTTGAAATATGAATTAAATAGAAAGGTGTGATGAACGTATTTTTTACGCAATTTCAACTAATGTCTCAAATGATGCATATTTGAATAACAAAACAGTGAAAAGTAAGACAAATTTCTTTAAATCTGAATCATTAACAATTAAAATATTATTTATTTATTTATATATTTATTTATTTATTCATTTCTGTTCATGTCCATGGGAAAATCCCATTTGAGTTGAGTCTTGTTTGTCATTCTCATACGGGCGTAAAAACCATAATCTTTTAAAACAATTACAGGAACAAAAACAAGAACAAAACAACTACAATAATCTTAAAACGGCCAACTAATTACTAAATAAATAACATAAAAAATAAATATTGTAAAACATTGTCAAAACATAATGGCGCATCGTTTAGTTTTACTAGCAAAGCGACTAGATGATTCACCAAACTTGAAGTAATCTTCGACTGCAGTGAACGTTAGAATACAAGCGGCTATCGGTTCATTATATCCGAAAAGAGTCCTGTGGAATCTGTACTGAAGCAGAGTTGCATTTCGCAGTGTCCGAAAATTCATTTCACAACGTAACTCATGTGCATCAATCTCTCCGTTAATCAATTTTGCGACGAACAATGCTTGCTGAATTTTTCGGCGACGTTGCAAAGTATCGATTCCAATTAGTTTATATCTGTCAGGATAGGGCGACAGATTTGCTGGATCTCGCCACGGCAGGGGTCGTAGTGCCAAACGAACGGAGCGTTTTTGAACACGTTCAATTCGCATGCACCACGAAATTTGATGAGAAAACTAAACAACTGACGCGGTCTCAAGGATTGGCCGAACCAGTGAACAGTACAAAGCCTTCAAACAGTGTGGATCTTTGAAATCCTTAGTGATTTTAGAAATGAATCCCAATTGACGTAATGCTTTCGTGATTATTAATGATCGATGTGAATCGAATGTCAATTTTTCATCCATTTGTATTCCCAAATCATTCACCAGGTTCACTCTGGTCAGAACTGAACCACCAATTGTTACAGTAGTCGAATTTAACAGGATGCACATTACGATGAAACGTCATCACCTGACATTTTGAAACGTTGATAAAAAGTTTATTCACGCAGCACCAATCGACGAAGAGTTGTAGTTGATGCTGTAATCGCCGACAATCCTTCACAGTTCGAACTACGACATACAATTGAAGTAGTCTGTATATATCAGTTTGAAACCATCTCCCAGAGCTAATGAAACATCGTTGAAGAACAGTGTGAATAGCAATGGTCCCAAATTACTGCCTTGTGGAACTCGTAAAATCTTTACTCGTAAAATCCTACCAGAAAGATACGAGTTTAACCACGACACAGCAAGCAGCAGAGCAGAAAACCCGAGATGAGACAATTTGCACAATGGTCAATTATGGTCAATTTGGTCAAAAGCAGCTTTTAGATCCGTGTAGATTACATCCATCTGTGCCTTAGTCTTCATGCAAGCGATGCACTTTGACGTAAACGTCATTAAATTAGTTGTAATTGGTCGAATGAGATGTAGTTCTTTGCACGATCCATGATAGCCTCGCTGACGATAATTTCAAAAAGTTTTGAAGAAGCAGAGAGACTGGTTATCCCGTGATAATTTGCCACATTTCGTCGATCCCCATTCTTGAATACGGGGCACATGAATGATTGCTTCCATACAAGTGGAAATTTTGCTAGTGCAAACGATCGATTGAAAATAGTGCTAAGCGGTCCTGCTAAAGCAGTAATACAACGAGTTAAAATAGCAGAGGGTAATCAATCAGGCCCGGGAGCGAACGAGCATTTCATTTTTTGCAGCCTTTATAACCATCTCTGGAGTAACGATAAAAGTGCTCAAATTCGCCATATCCACGGGAACATAGGTAGTAGCTTCTTCAGCCTCAGTTAAAGACGTCGAATTTACTGAGTAAACACCTGCGAAGTGTTTTGCAAACAACTCGCACGATTCTGAAACTGACGATGCAACCTCACTATGAAGAAAAAACATTTGCCGGAATGGATGAGCATTTCCTTTTAGAGTTCACAAACCGCCAGAAACTACGTGGGTTACGTCTTAGGTTAGTTTGCATTCGAAGGACATACGATTTATACAAGCTAGCATTGAGTGATCTATACGCATTAACTGATCAATGATAGTTAGAAATATTGAGAGAGTTCCGTTGACGATGTAATTTACGTTGAAATGCGTTGCGCTCACGTTTCAAACGACGCAGTTGAGTCGTACTCCATGCAGGGGAAACGAGCGGTTTGACACGAGGAACGTTTAGGTCAAGCCATCGGTTAATCTCCAAACAAAAGCCATCTGCCATATCATCAACATCGCCAGTTGAGAACAATAAAGTCCAATCGATACTGTTCAAATGATCCGAAAGAGCAGAGAAATCTATCGAACGATAATTCAATGGGCGCACCGTACTGCTGCTACTGTTTGACGAAAGTTGTGCGTTTCCATTTTTTTGCAGGGATATATATACCAAACGGTAGATGATGGCTGTCTACGGGAAGCACCGGGGCAGGGCAACGATCGACTCTAGTCTAGCTATTTATCGGGATAAAAACCAAATCAAGTGTGCGGCCTAACAAGTTACACTCGAGATTCGCCTGTACGAGGCTCAGAAATTCCATACCGTCTAGTAAAGTGAGACTGGCTGGAGGCAATTGCGGTGTATTGCAAAAAGTACCGCTTTCACTCCGTGCCCAACGCATTCGTGGCTGATTATAATCACCACAGACTAAAACAGTATCAACTTTTATCAAGGAGATCATTCACAGAAACAATGTGCTCATTTATTACATTCAAATCTTGATTTCGATCCGGAGGGATATAAATGGCACATACTGTTACATACTTATTGTTTATACGAATCGAAACAGATAGCTGTTCTAGATTTTGTCCATTGGTCGTCGTTACCATCATGCTTGTGTACCGATGAGCGACTGCGATCAGAACGCCGCCAAACCGAGATTTATTACTGTTACGAATAGAACGATCGCATCGAAACATGTTGTAGGCAGTTCCAAACAGCTGAAGCGACGTGATGCGATCGTCGAGTCCAGTTTCAGTTAGTATAATTATGTCGAAGTCACAATCGGTGGATGTCAGAAACCATTATATGTGGATGTCAGAAACTGTTATATAACTTAACGAAAAAATAGAATTAAACATCAAAAGTTCTGGCAACACGGAACGATTAAGAAACGTTCACAAAATAAAGTTGCTCGACCAAGATCGAGTCAGTTCTTACAAGACTACTAAACTGTATAGATCAACAAAGTTATCACAGTGCCCTTTCTCAAAGTGTTCTTTCCATTTGTGATTTCCACTTAGTGATATTTCCACTTTGACCTTTTTATCCTAAGGTGATGTTATAAAAACCTCTGCAAGATATACAAATGAATATTATCTTGCCTTGGACGAAAACATCCTTGCATGAGCGCAAATTGAATCCGCAGCAATTTTGGCTGTTTTTTCTCTATCTCTGCTTTGTTCGATGTTGACAGCAGACCACAGGATGACACATACTGCTTATTGAAGTACAAAGCGGTGTTGGTGCTAACGGTCGGTATAGTGCCAAAAACTATCAAACTTGACCAAAATTAACAGCAAATAACGTTACAACTCAAGCTAGATGCACACTCCAATGCCCGGTATTCTAATATATACTGCCGAACACGACTAATACTGATGTGAATCAATGTGTTGAGTACAACACTCCAAAAATCGTGAAAAACTTCGTGTAGAAAACTCTCACGATGTTCCAGAATGTTACACACTGAGAAAAATGTTATGTTTTCGAAAACTGACGACTTCTAAAACAACGTGTTTACTTGCGTTAATCGCTCCAGGTTTGATTTTGTGTTTAAGAATTTAAACACTTGAACGAATTGCATGAATAAAATACGTGTGATACATACCTCTTAAAAAGAAACTCTAAACATGGATGCTTGCCAAATGATCACTCAAGACCGGATGGACGGATTTACATGTTTCTTTTTTTATTTGATTAGTTTCCACTCCCGCCGGGTTCGAACATGGAAAAAATTAGGGAAATTCCCCGGAAAGTGTGAAAATAAGCTATCCACATACATTTGTGTTGTACGCATGTATTTGTGATGGTTCTCTTTTATGCTCAGATCACAGCATGCTGTGCGTTTGGCTGTCAGCTTTCGTTTGTTTACTTGTTTGTGCGGTTGAAATTCTGCGTTTTAAAAATGTCGCGTATTGAAAAGGAAGTGAAAATTGAGGTTCTGGACACATGGCTAAGTGAGAAGGGTATTACTATGCGAAAATTAGCGAAGCGGTTTGGAATTCATCATTGAATGCCAGTGTTAAAACCATCATTTAAAAATTTGAGGAACACTATTCTTTGGATGAGCTACCAGGAAGAGGCAGAAAACCCGAAACTGGAGCAGAAAGTGGTATCTCTAATCATAAAGAACAAATCAATGTCAATACGTGATTTGGCCAAAAAAGCAGGAACAAGTGTCGGAATCATCCAGCGTATCAAGAGGCGAAATAACCTGAAGACCTACAAGAAGCAGAAAATCTCGAAACAAAGTGTAGAACAGAAGAAACGAGCAGCTACAAGGGCCCGGAAATTTTATTCGCGTCTTTTGCAGTGTCCGGATGCATGCGTTTTGATGGACGATGAGATTTATGTAAAGAAGGACTTAAAAACCCTTCAAGGTCCACAATACTTTACTGTCGTCGTTGGGGAGGATGTGAGCGATGCGGACAGGTCGATTCAAGTGGAGAAATTCGGTCGTAAGGGTACTGGTATGGTAAGCAATATGTTCCTGTGGTTTGAAGTCAACCATTTTTTACACTACCGGAACTATAAATGCAGAAATCTATTGATCTGAGTGTCTCCAGAAGAGATTGATGCCTTTATATAAGAAGCGTAGTACACCTCCACTGTTTTGATCGGATTTAGCGTCGGCTCACTATGCTAAAACCACTCTTAATTGGCTTGTGGAAAAGGGTATAAATTTCGTTGAGAAAAATATCAATCCACCAAATTGCCATCAGCTTCGACCAGCTTCAAGAAGACTGATGAGGCAGCTGAATATATGCAGGAGTTCAAAAAAATTTGGGCTCAAGCTTCCAAAAAATGCGATGCAACACTTGTCCGAAATTGGATTAAGAGCGTTCGATCAAAAGTTCGAAAATTCGTGGAGGAATAACTTAAATTTCATCCGGTTTTCATTATGCTCAAGTTTAACCTCGTGCAATAAAGGATCAATTTTTATTTTGAATAAAATATCGTTTTTTATCCTAATTTGAAAGAAAAATTTGTGGATATCTACTCCTTAGTTTTTAAGCAAGGAAAATGGAATTTTCCGTTGAAAAATTCGTCTTTGCTTGCTAGATCATCGATAGATGTTTGGCGCATAACGAGATGCGTAAGTGTTTGGCCGTCGAAGAAAAGAATACTAGATCATCAAAAAAACCTTTGGCGCGCTACGAGTTGTTTTGTGTGGAAATTTCACATGCATACTTGATCCATGTGATTCGTCATTTCAAGCCACATGCTTAAGGGCTGAGGCCGGTATGTTTTAGCGTGATTTAGAGGGCGCTTTTCACGCTTCAAATCTAATTTTCTCAGAAACGGTGAGGAATATCAAAAAACCCAACTGACAATCTCTTAGAAAATTAGTTTAGATTATTCTGTGAAAATTTTAGAATGATTCATTGACTTTAGCGGACGGGAAAGTCTTTTTTCTGAAGGAAGAATTGCATAGCTGAAAACGGACACTTTCAACTTGTTCATTGAATATCTCACCTTCAAAGGCATGCATCGAAAATCTATCCTGACAATATCTAGATAATTTAATTTAGATGCGATTAGTGCATAAAAAATAGGTGCTGTCGCGATAAAAATGAAGTGAATGTAATTTTTGTGAAGTTAAGTCGATTTCTAAGCACGCGCCATTGTTTCTGCTCCAGTTTCCTGGTAACTTAACGGAAAATGAGAGAGAACTAAAATCGGCTATAACGAAAAATACTACGAAATAACTTTATATTCAATTTCGTGCCCCAAATATGTGCTTGAGAAAAGATTCACTAAATAATTTTAACTGCATGGTATGATGAACTATTAGTTATAATTGGAATGTATTCCAATAATGTATTCTAAGAGATTATTAAACTATTGATGATTTCTGGCACCGGAGGCCAGAGGCTGTTTGGTCTTCGGTTCGTTATCGTTGAAACATATATTTCTAGACTCTATATAATTCCGAAAGTCGCTTCCGAAAAAAAATTAATGGTGAATACTTTTACGTAAATTCTATCTCATCGGCGGGAAGGGAATGGTGAACGACTGGCAAAGATATCGAAAATACTTGAATGTCGAAAATACTCTTGTCTTCAATCGTTCTTTTGAAGGAGAATCCATGCTTGCTACTAAACTCAGGCAAATACATGGTTAGAAAGTTAGTCAATACATATACATCATGTTAATAATTCATAATTACTCATGATTTAGCTCTAGTGTAAGAGTAATCACTAACAATAACGATTGGATTAGCATATATTCAAAGTGTGAAGGATTCAAAAATCCATTACGTCCAGTCTTTTTTACAAGCCAATATAACGAGAGGTAAGCCCACTGCGCTCAATCATTAGAATAGTTCTTGTTTCTATGTGTCCGTTTTTCTTGGTATGGTTTGTGCGACGGTTCGTTCAACTGAAGCGGATAAAATTTTGCGCGCATTTTATGCCGCTACATTTCACCTTAAGAGGCGGATAGGGTCTAACACTTTTGAAAAATAATTTATTTTTTCTTTATATTTTCTTACAGTAAAATTTTCTGTGACATGCTTATCGGAACAAAACTCAGCAAGTTATTGGTATTTATCTTTGCTTATCTCATACTGCGAAGAAGTAAGAGCTTGGCGCACAGGCAAAAATTGCAGGAGATTCCAGTGTGGTTAGAGTAAAAATGTTAAATTCACATCAATTAATCGGGTTTATTGGGATTTTCAGATTTCGATAGTCGATGATCAAATAAACTTATTTCTGTTTTACCGGTATTCGGTTTTCTATCTAGGAAGGTACCCAAAAATTCGATTTTGAACGCACTACGATTTTTCAAAGATGGCTAGACTGATTTTCAAAAATTTGGAATCAAATGAAATGGTTTACAATCCCTAACTTCGGATACACCTGTTTCCCAATTCCGGTTCCGAAAGTATCGGGTCAACAACGTATTTTATAAACAAAAATGCAAATTAAAAGACATATGGTCAGAACAAAATTGTTGAATTTTATCCGATTCTGGAATTACAGGGTGATGAGTTTTTAAAATTCGAACTGTCATAGAAGATAACCATTTAAAAATACCTTAAATTTTTTGCACAAAACTCATGTTACACTATGTGTTTGTCATATTAATTCGTATTAATACGAACCGTTTTGAGGTATGGTGGTCCCTAAATACAGAGATGTCCATCTCCTCTGTGTGACGAAGAGCAAGCAAAATTTCTCCCCTCGCACTGACAACTTCAACGAGAGCTCTTCTCTTCCAAATTTATATACTACTGTTGTATAAAGTGTGCACGCATCATGAGTGCGTTTGTTTATTTCCTTTTACCTCCTCCACTAAATCGCACCAAAGTGCTAGAGCAGAGCTAATAAATTCTCTGATGTGGATCAGATACTTTCACAGAGGTGTACACGCCACTGAGCACTCTGCTGTATGGTTTTCGTAGATGAAGCGTGGACACGCAAAATCAGCAAAATAAAACAATTTATCGTAAAATTTTCGGTTTTCCTCGCAAATTTTTCATAGCAAGGCCAGATCTACTCTCTTTTAATTGAAGTTCACAGAAGTGTTCGCTCACCATCACGCGCCAGTGGTCACTTGGGTGTATTTAGACGAGAGCGCGTGTGAGCGATTCATGCGAAGAGAATGTGTTTCACTCGCGCCAGCTTTAACCACTCAAATGCTGTCTATTCGACACTGAGAAGAAGTGCGCTTTCCTTTTTGTGCGATGCTTCGTTTTTTGCATCCTCGGTGTGGCCAAGAATCTGACGCCAGCGTGTATCACTCTGGTGAAATGTCATCTCTGCCTAAATACCGCTTCTGGAAATACCGTAAATAATGACCACAAAATATAATATGGAACTCACTTCGACATCTCATGGAATGTTTAATCGATTGTCACACGTTCAGATTCCAATGAATAGTTCAATGGTTTCAAATTACAGAGTAATGAGTTACAGAATGAGGTAATGAGAAACTACTGGTTAACGAATGGATGAAATTTTAAACCGTCACTCAAAACTACGGTCGTCAAAATAATTTCATGAAAACTGAAAACACCGCAAAAAACATATGCGGATTGATGGAAAAGGGCAGATTTCCTCGACAAATTATATTTTCATCGATCAACAATAGTTCCGATGACTAAAGCTTGCTTCATTTAGAATTGGAACAAACTTTTGCTTATATTGTGACGCTCCTGGTGGACGGATTTGGAAATTCTTTGCGCCCACGTGTCGGGATTTTTTTCAGCTTCACGTATGATTTTTGACATTCCGGAAATCGACTGTACTTTGTAAACAATCAGCATGGAAGCCGGAAGAAGGGGAAAAAATGTACACAGTTATTTGGAAACAAATCTAAGCCATCTAAACAGCTGAAATTGAGCAGAAATACCATATGGCGCGTTTTCAAACTGTATAAGGAAACATTGACGACGATTCGGAAGTCTCAAGCCAATCGTCGGAGTGATAAGATTTTGAAGACGATTAAGAGGAATCCTAATCTGTCGGACCGTGATTTGGCCAGAAAATTCGATGCTGCCCATAGTACCGTGAGAAGAGCTCGACTCCAGGAAGGAATCAAGTCGTATCCAGCTAGCAAACAGCCAAATCGAACCATACAACAGAATAGTGTGACAAGCTGCTGACCAAGTTCGACGGGTGTCTTCTGATGGACGATGAAACCTATGTCATGGCTGACTTCGGGCAAATCCCAGGTCAACAATTTTACTTGGCAACGGCTCGGGGTGATGTTCCAGGTAAATTTAAATATGTTTTTCCCGACAAATTTGCAAGAAAATTTATGATTTGGCAGGGCATTTGCAGCTGTGGCAAAAAAACGAAAGTTTTCGTTACAAATAAGACAATGACATCGGAACTATACCAAAAAACAGTGTCTCCAAAAACGAATTTTGCCGTTCATTCGATCCCACGACCATCCCGTAATGTTTTGGCAAGCTGTCATTACAGCAAAGTCGTTCAAGAATGGTATGCAGAGAAAGGGGGTGTTTGTTCCGAAAAACCTTACCCACCCAACTGCCCCCAGTTCCGCCCTATTGAGAAATACTGGCCAATCATAAAGAGGAGACTCTAGGCAAAGGGAAAGGTTGTCAAAGACATCAATCAGATGACGACCTGGTGGAATAAGATAGCTAAAACGATGGACGAAGAAAATTCGAGAATTCCTTCGAAACCGTGACGAATAATTTTATCCGTATCTTTTCTTAAAAGTATGAAGAAAACGCTACATTTGAATAACAAAAGATCTTGAATTCAATAATAAACAACTGAAATACAGGCAATTGTCTTTGTTCCAATTCTATCTGAAGCAAGCTTTATTCAAGCTGGCGTCTCAACTAAGCCCGCTTTTGTGAGGAAGTGGTCTTACTATTTTTGTGAGACACCGTTAAAATATCTCAGTATATTAACTTTAATGCTTTAAGAGCCGTTACCGTTGCTTAGTTTGTTTGCTTCGAAAAGTTTATATAAGACCGAGTATCCACAATTGATTTTATATCTTTTTACTAAAGACTTTACCCGGTATCTCAGTAAACTAGCTTTAAAGGCTTTAAGAGCTGTTTCCGGGTGGCCAACTGCACGATATTTTCAGGTTACACAAACACCAGCACAACCTGTTCGTTACCAGAAGAAACCCGTTCCATGCGATCCCAGAGAACGTACCTTAAAGCGCATTTTTCATTGCTGATGAATTTCCCTGATAAAACGGACAAAGTTTCCCACACACAGTTGCTTGCCGTACCGCGCCACGAAACTTAGACCAACACTAGCTGTACAAACGCCATAAATTATTCGTGCACAGTTTGCATTCTTGTTCAACTTTGCACCGGAAATTTCAGTACCTACCCACACGGTGGTGTTTCTCGGTTTTTGTCTAATGCCTAATAGTTTTCCACTTGGGTCGGTCAGAAAGAGCCCCGCAAATAGGCAACGGTGACAACGGTATTTTTGTGAATGGAGAAATTTTCTTTGGCTCTTGAATGGGATGACAAAATCGAAATTCTGCAATAAAGCGGAGCCACACACAACCCGGGAAATAGTTTTACTACTTGACTTCGGAAACCAAGCGCCCCCATCGACTGTCGTTTCGTTTACGAATAATCGAACTAAACTATAATTAATAAAATTAACTTTGATTAATTTCATTTCCAACTTCGTCGTCTTACTCCTACACACTTGCACCACCATGAATATCGCAGATAACGGCCACTCCGCAGGGTGTCAGCCATTTCAGCAATTCAATGCTCACTTCAGCCTGCTGGAACAGAAACTCGACCACCAGCGGCGAATTCTTCCATTAAGTTCTACCGACTAGGCTTCGATTGAGATGGAAACGGGCACCTACCGGTACCGGTGCTGGTTGGCCTCCCATTAGCAAGTTACTAACAATCGAGAAATAATTAATGATGTCGCCACATGGTGCTTCCACTTCTTCGGGCCCCGGCAGTAGCATAGGCGAATGGAGTCAAAACGACTATTGGTCATAGTTTGAAAAGTTACGCAGTTTTTGGGGAGAAACAATGGCTCCGGGAGAGACAATAAACAAACCCATTTGTATATTAATCAAATATGTAGGTGGAAGTAGGATTACAATACAACGAATTTGCTGCCGTTTGGTCTTTGGAATGAATGTCCGATGAAGTAATTCGAATTTTTCGGCAAAGCAGTTCCAATTACTAAATGTTTTGGTAATGTTAAGTTTAAATTAGTGTTGAATTTCAGCATAATACAAAAGCAAAACCGTAGATGTATATAAATCAAATTATCATTCCCGATTAGTCACTGACGAATATAAGTAGTTAGATTCTAGTATGTAGTATGTATATCAAATGAAACGCGCCCTTTTGTGTGTTGATCCTTTTCCGTTGAACACGAAAACGTTACGTGTTTTGACTAGGCTGCAACGCGTAATTTCATTGTAGCCAATATCGAACGTGCAAGTGGAAAACCGGTTCGAGCATAAGAAGTCCATCTTAAACCGCGTGTGAAGTTAGTGTCGACCCCAGCGAAAACGGGTGGCATAGTTCTAGCACCGCTTGAAAATAGTGAGTTTCATCTTTTGCGACAAAGCGAAAATGCCACGGAGAAAAGAAAAACAGGAAATCCCTGGACCTGGGGGACCAGGAGAAAGACGATATCATGGAAGAAGAGGAGAAAGAAATAGAAGGAAGCGTTTGTAAAGTTTTGGATCCATTTATTAAAAGCGGTGAGATTGTAGTATTTATCGATGATATTTTAATAAGTACAATGATTATTGAAGAGCATTTGGATTTATTGAAACGGGTTTCGAGAGTGTTGTCGAATAATCACATTGATTTGAATATCAAGAAGTGCAGTTTTTTAAAAGAAAGTGTAGAGTTTCTCGGTTACGAAGTATCTTAAAATCAGATCCGTCCGTGTAATCAGCATATCGAAAATGTTGAAAAATTTCCGAGGCCGACAAAGGAAAAATGTTTACAAAGATTTCTCGGCATGATGAGTTATTTCCGGAAGTTTATTTACCGGTATAACCAAATTGCAAATCCAATAAGGACAGAGAGTTCAAATTTGAGTCACGACATTACGAAAAGAGACTAAAAGAAGCCTTGATCTCGAAGCCTGTATTGAGCATTTATTCACCAGTGTAAGAAACACAGCTACATACAGATGCGCCAGTGTTAGTGGTTTCGGTGGGATACTGATGCAGCGACAGTTAGTAGATAATCAATTCCATCCAGTAATGTTTTGGCATTGAAAATGCCTTACTCTTCACTACACGGAGCCGGGAGTCAATTGAAAGTTTGAAAAATAGCCGCGTAACCTTTCTGTGTCATAATTTTGAACGTTAATAGCTCAGTCATTTGTTGATGGATTGATATAATCTAACAACCAATCGATTCGGAAACTTTTAACTTAAACATATATGACAACCTCGTTTCAGTATTTCAATAGCATACTATTGAAAAAATGGTTAGAATCGACCTGTGTTTTCAACCACCAATCCCAGTTGTACAAATTGACGTCATTTTCTTGATCGGCATAGGAGGCTTTGCGTCATGCAAAAAAACACCGCATCGTTCTGCGTAGTAGGAAGAGGAATCTATAAATATATGCTGCAAAATATTTCTTTGCCTTGTTGAACCAAGTAGCTCGTCCAGTGAGGTGATGACTGGATTGTATATGCGTTCGCTCGCTAGATTATTGCTTTAGCTTACTCTTCAGCATACGAGCCTGGGTGTCAATTTAAAAATGTTAAACTAACCGCGTAACCTTTTTCTGTCATAATTTTGAACGCTTATAACTCAGTCATTTGTTGATGAATTTATATAATTTAACTACCCATCGATTCGAAAACATTTAACTTTAACTTATGCGGTAACGTCATTTAAGTATTTCAATTGCATACCATTGGTTTGAATTCACGAGCCAATGACAGTCGCAGTGAATGATGTCAAACTCTCGTTCGATTTGCGCAGTATGAACTATAGCACAAAAGGGAATCTATAAATATATCTCGAAAGCATTTCTGGTTTAGTTTGCCCATAGCTACCAGCGAGGAAAGGTGAGTGGACGACAAAGCTGAAAGTTACATTCATTCGCTCGCGGGATAGTTGCTTTCGTATGTGTGCGGTGTGTTGGAACCGTATTCACTGGTATTGAATACAAATTAGCTGTTTATATGGATTCTCCGGTAACTAGCAGGCCAACTTAGAACTATCGGCGATAGATTTTTCGAACCTAATTTGACCTTATAAAGCATAATATTTTGATCTAAGAATCTTATAGAAGGGATCCAGACTAAGTGTAGCAAAAATAAAGCAATGCAAATCGTTATGCAATATCAATTTGAACGCGCTGTTGTACCATAGATAAGCTGATCTGCTATTTTACATGTATCATTTGAATCCTCACTAAACTCGGGTCACCACTAGTTTCAGTTAAATTATCAGCTACATCAAAACAACAAATGCCTTAGAATTATTTCATTTTTAATGTATTAGTGATCGGTCGTAACTTGCATACAATCCTCTGATTTTTTTTCGCGTAAAACAACTGCAATCGCATTCAATCCAAAATTGATGATGATGATAATAGTCCCACCTCATACCCCTACAAAGGTGTGGGCAGAACGAGTTATCTAAAATGATAATTATTATTTGCACATATCTTAACCAGTAAACAAAAGAAAATGATCTGATTAATCTAGCAGGTATAGATTCTTCTTCAAAAGAACGACTGACCACAAAATAATATTCAAATATGAATTGCGAAATTATACCATTTCAACTCGGAATGAACATCTCAATAAAAGTATTAAGGCTAGTGAAGCAAGTAAATGTTGATGATTCACCTACCTTACGGAAGGACGACGACTCGTCAGATTCTTCCATTGGTGTTACGGACCGGTGTGTGGTCTAGGATGCGCTCTAAGCTAGCGATGCGACTATGAAATATAATACACCGAAGTCTTTTTATGCGAATTTACGTACCGCATAAAGAAAACCGCATAACTCTAAAATTCGCACAAAAAAACCGCATAACTCTGAAACTTCGCATAAAAAAAAACCGCATAACTCTGAAAATTCGCATAAAAAAAGTCGCGTAAAAAAAACCGCATAAGAAAAGACCTCAGTGTACATTATTTTCATTGAAAAAGCAGTAACATGACACAGTTGGTGAAACAGCTTTCTGTTAAGGGGTGGGTAGGGTCTAACACTTTTGAAAATACATTTATTTTTTTCTTATAGTAAATCATATCAAGAATATTCTGAGAAATTACCAAGCCTATCGGAACAAAACTCTGGAAGTTATGGCACTTTATCGTTGTTTATCTTATACTGCAAAGAGGCATGAGCTCGACTCACAGGCCCAATCGTTCTTTTCAATTGGCTTGAAAATTTGACGAAACATTCCTGAAATGTTTTATTATGACAAAATATATCGACATATATGGTTTTTCGAAAGTGTTGGACTCTACGCACCCTTTGAACGTATCAATAGTTTCCTTCAATTTTAAACTTTAAACGGGTTTTTCTCGAAAGCAGGTTTTGAGAGTCCGTGCCCATTGTCATTCGGAAACTACTTCACTTAATTTTTTCCAAATTTTGCACACACTTTCAACATGTAAAATATCAAACTCCAACTTTTCCTTTTCGTTTTTTGTTACTTAGGGAAGATTTTAGAACTATAAAATGGCGGGCTTTGTTGTTAAAGTAGCAGTTTTGATTTTGAACAATTACCAACAATTTAAAAAAAAAAAAATAAATGAAACAAAAAACGTTGGGGTTCAGAAAAAACATCAACTATTACTATGCTGTTTAGAGTCGTTGACTTCTGATTAGTCTGCGCTGAGATACAGTGGACACCACAAATCATGATTGCTAAGAAGCGTTAAAAAAAATGTCATCCTGTAGTTCCGGAACCAGAAGTCGGAAACGAAATTTAGAAACCATGCAAGGGAGCATGGGATTTTACGAATATAAGCTTGTAGAAATCCATTAAGCCAGCTCCGAGAAAATTGAGTGAAATTATTTGTCTCACACACATCGGCTGATCTCGACGAACTGATTCGAATGGTATGTTGGTGTAAGAAATTATCCTCGTCCAATATAAATATAAACTTGGTTTTAAATTCGAAAATAAAGACTGTCTCAGAAAGTATGGACGCAACCAAAAACCGCTGCCATTTCGCAATGGTTCAGAATCTGTAAATTTTTATGGCTGCGTCCTGTTGTTTACACTCTTCTCTAACCACTTGTGCAGTTGTTTATTCGTTTTCATTAGTTTGTTTCGAAATGCGTGAACTTTCAGCAGAACAACGTCGAAAAATTGTGTTCAAATGGTGCACAGAACGCGGACTGTCACTGAGAAAGATAGCAAAAATTGAAGGAGTAAGTGAAAAAGCCGTGCGACATGCAATCAGGAAATTCGGTGAGGAGAACACCTTTGAGGATAAACCGAAAACGGGTCTAAAAAAAGGTCCTGCGTACCCTCAGTTGGATAAACGTATACTGAAGGCGTTCGAGCACAAGAAGGAGGTTTCAGTTCGGGATGTGGCCAAAAAAGTGGGCACTTCGAAGTCAAATGTTCTTCGTGCTAAAGAACGTTTGAATCTTCGAACCTATAAGAAGCAGAAACAACCAAAACGTAGTCCGAAACAAGAAGCATCGATCAGGCCGAGGGTTCGAAAGCTGTACAATACGATTCTTACTGGAAATTCGAAATGCATAATCATGGATGACGAAACCTACGTGAAACTCGATTACAAATCCTTGCCGGGACCACAACATTATACGGTGCGAGAAGGGCAAGCAATTTGTAGCTGCGGTAAGATTTCGAAACCCTTCATCACCACTGCTTCAATGAACAGCGAAATATACATCAAGGAATGTTTACAAAAACGACTTCTACCCATGATAGCGAAATCAAAGTGCGTCCAAACTTTCTGGGACAGTCTTTACGCACCCTTTGAAAAAAATCAATAGTTTCCTTCAATTTTAAACTTTAAAAGCGTTTTTCCCTAGAACACATATTGAGCATGGAATTTTTCATATATAAGCTTGTGAAAATCTATTAAGCCAGCTCCGAGAGAATTGAGTGAAATTATTTGTCTCACACACATCTGCTGATCTCGACGAACTAATTCGAATGGTATATGGGTATAAAAAATTATGCTCTTCTAATAAAAACATAAACTTGGGTTTGAATTCGAAAATACTTTCTAATGCCTATCATACTATCATACTATCATATATAATACTGTGGTATTCTTCAAAATAATTTTCTTTGATTCTTATAACAATAACCGAAATCGGTTCGTTGAACCGTCTACTGATAAAAACTATCAATTGGAAAAGATTTGAGGTAGATTTAGGAAACTTTTCATGGTTTTTCCCCATTTTCAGTAACAATCCATGGTTTATAGGATAGCTATTGCCGAGCAGAATCTAAGTCTTCAACATATTTAGTTCACACGGTCAAAATGTTCCGTTTTTTGACAATATCTTTCACGGTTGGACTGAAAATTTTGACGAAAAACTTCGTACATCTCGAAAACAAAACATCCGAGCTGAGTCGATTGGTATATGACACTTAGCCCTCCAGCCCTTGGAATTTTTTCCAATTTTTTTATTATATAAAAGAAGGTAAAACGCCCTACACGAGTTATTTCACGGAAAACCACTTCGCCGAAAGTCCTTTCGCTGAAAGACATTTCACCGAAAGACATTTCGCCAAAAGACATTTCGCCGAAAGACATTTCGTCGAAAGACATTTCTCCGAAAGACATTTCGCCGAAATACATTACGCCGAAAGCCATTTCGCTGAAAGCCATTTCATCGAAAGCCATTTCACCGAAAGCAATTTCGCCGAAAGCCATTTCACTGAAAGCCATTTCGCTAAAAGCCATTTCACCGAAAGCCATTTCGCCGAAAGACATTTCGCCGAAAGACATTTCGCCGAAAGACATTTCGCCGAAAGACATTTCGTCGAAAGCCATTTCATCGAAAGCCATTTCACCGAAAGCCATTTTGCCAAAAGACATTTCACCGAAAGCCATTTCATCGAAAGCCATTTTGTCAAAAGCCATTTCGACAAAAGACATTTAACTGAGAACCATTTTCCCGAAAGCCATTTCACGGAAAGCTATTTCACGGAAAGCCATTTCGCCGAAAGCCATTTCGCCGAAAGCCATTTTGCCGAAAGACATTTCGCCGAAAGAGTAATTTCGTCGAATCCTTATATCATAGTTGGAATTGATTTAAAATAGAGAGAAATAAAAAATTATACTGTTTAATCCCCTTTTTGTCACAATCGGACTTCTGAAATATCTCAAACAGAAACAATTTCTTCTATATGCACTTCATAAATTAAACTGGACAGCATTTCCTCTACCATCATATGAAGCACGCTGCATGCTCATCAATATACAACCACTTAAAGAACGCCGTGAATTTGCAATTTGCTTTATTTTATCAGCGACATTATTTCTCAACGCATTCAATCAGCTCCATTATTATCGCAAATAAATTTTTATATACCTAGCCGTCAACTACGCTCCAGGAAATTATTTTTAGAAAAACATACTAGAACAAATTATGCAAAAACAGTCCAGTCGACCGACCTTACTATGTGAAAAAATCAAATAAAATCTCCGATTTGTTGTAGAAATAATGCATACCATGTAAGTGAACATTGTAAACAATTTATATTTAGTCTAGATTTGCTTGATGAAATAAATAAATAAATAAATAATGAAATAAATAAATCAATAAATAAATAAATATCAATAAATAAATAAATAATCTTGGACTTAGTTATGTAGTGAGTTTTGGTGGACAGCCAAAATGTGTAGTTTCCTAATTAATCACAATAATGCTCGAATAATGCACACCAAGAGGTCAATCAACGATGAAATGGCTTTCTACGGAACGATTTTCGGCAAAATAGCTTTCGGAGATATAACACGCTGTAATTTTACACACGGTCACACTCCGTAATCCTTAGCATCGGGATTGAAATTTAGATCTGGATAAAACTCAAATTTATTAGCCTGTAGAACAGAACTTCCTCGAAAAAAGATTCCATTTTCGATAAACACTATTTCTGCAATTACTTAGAACATCAGTAAAGAATGCTCAAGAATACAATTAATTCGTTGTTGTCGTTGTTGTGCAATAATTCTTTTATAGGGATACAAAAATTCAAATCGATTGATCCTAAATGCGTTGCCTTTGTTGTCGTTGTTGTCGTTTTTGTCGTTGTTGTCGTTTTTGTCGTTGTTGTCGTTGTTGTCGTTGTTGTCGTTGTTGTCGTTGTTGTCGTTGTTGTCGTTGTTGTCGTTGTTGTCGTTGTTGTCGTTGTTGTCGTTGTTGTCGTTGTTGTCGTTGTTGTCGTTGTTGTCGTTGTTGTCGTTGTTGTCGTTGTTGTCGTTGTTGTCGTTGTTGTCGTTGTTGTCGTTGTTGTCGTTGTTGTCGTTGTTGTCGTTGTTGTCGTTGTTGTCGTTGCTGTCGTTTTTGTCGTTTTTGTCGTTGTTGTCGTTTTTGTCGTTGTTGTCGTTTTTGTCGTTGTTGTCGTTGTTGTCGTTGTTGTCGTTGTTGTCGTTGTTGTCGTTGTTGTCGTTTTTGTCGTTGTTGTCGTTGTTGTCGTTGTTGTCGTTGTTGTCGTTGTTGTCGTTGTTGTCGTTGTTGTCGTTGTTGTCGTTGTTGTCGTTGTTGTCGTTGTTGTCGTTGTTGTCGTTGTTGTCGTTGTTGTCGTTGTTGTCGTTGTTGTCGTTATTGTCGTTGTTGTCGTTGTTGTCGTTGTTGTCGTTGCTGTCGTTGTTGTCGTTGTTGTCGTTGTTGTCGTTGTTGTCGTTGTTGTCGTTGTTGTCGTTGTTGTCGTTGTTGTCGTTGTTGTCGTTGTTGTCGTTGTTGTCGTTGTTGTCGTTGTTGTCGTTGTTGTCGTTGTTGTCGTTGTTGTCGTTGTTGTCGTTGTTGTCGTTGTTGTCGTTGTTGTCGTTGTTTTCGTTATTGTCGTTGTTGTCGTTGTTATCGTTGTTATCGTTATTGTCGTTGTTGTCGTTGCTGTCGTTTATGTCGTTGTTGTCGTTGTTGTCGTTGTTGTCGTTGTTGTCGTTGTTGTCGTTGTTGTCGTTGTTGTCGTTGTTGTTGTCGTTGTTTTCGCCAACTATAGCTTGTATTCCACAAAACATCATCTATCGCCTCTAAAAGTAAGCACGTTCACGCTCATCTTACCTCACCATTCCCTTATTTTAACGAAGCTCGTGCCACAAAAAGTGTTACACATAATTTAGATTCGTCATTACTCTTGATTGAACGATTTATGGGCCCTCGAAAATGTGATATGTCATTGCCGTTTAACAAGCCATTACAATGCGAAAGTATGACTGAATAATGACCCGAATTTTCGGTTCACTCTTTCGTCCAATCCGTTTGGATCTCCGGCGGCTAAAAAAAGTACAAAGATTTCCGCTGTTTTTACTTACTCACTGCAAGAACTGATGTCTGGTACGGTCGATGTAACGAAGAATGAAAAACGATACAAAAAAAAACAGTACGGGTGTCGACTGAAGCCATTTAATGAGTTTCCTTATTCGTTTAGCCTTTGCTCCGGCCATGCCCATTCACTTTGTTTCGCAGCGCCAAGAGGTCTTGGAAAGAGCTATTCTGCATCGTTTTTTCTTTTCTTTTTTTGTCCACCCACTTTGGAGTTTTGAACCGATACCGACAACGACGACGCCGGAATGGACGGAATTCACCCCTTCCACCACGTTTCCATTCGGCAGTGGCTGTATTCTGTATTCTGGGACGGAACAGTGCTGCAAACCCGCTGGAAGCTGTCATTAATAGTGTGACCGAATGACGCTCCGAGTACCCCGACACTGGCCGTTGCGGGCCATTTCGCACTGTCATCGCATGACCAGGAAGCATTTGTTACTGCCGTACTAACATTGGCTCCCCCCCGTCCGGCTGAGAAATGACACTTGTAATGCTTCTGTGCCACGGATTGTAAAAGGATAATAAACGGAGTTAATGAGACTCTCTTCGCCAGTGAACGGATGACCTTGCTTGGCAGGTCAAGACAAGGGAAAAAAACTGGTATGCTAAGTCTAGTGGTTTTATGATTATATTGTTTGTGTTGGTTGCATAATTCAATTAGGGTCATCCGCAAAACGTATTAGACTGTAATCTCATAAACTACGAATTAAACAAATGGTGCATGAAATTATTCCAATGAATTGAGTTTGTATGTTTCCCTTCCTCAGACTCAGACTCAGGAAAGTCATTCCAAACGTGATTTACATTTGTTTTTAACTTCATGAACTTCGTCTTCGGTCGTCAGTTCAGTAAGACATCATTCCGGTTGGAGCAAACTACCCAAGCCTTGTGTCTTCGAAAACGGCTTCGATCGGTCATCGGGACTGTCCGATACGATTCATTGGCCAACCCAAAAGCGCACTCCACACTCCGGCGGTGGTCTCGAGTGTCAATTCTTCACTACAATACAGAACACTCGCCACAATGCCTCCTCTCTTTCTGCCGGCCCGGGGTCGGTTGATGAGGCAGTTTGACAAATGACTGCAAATATTTTCCCTTCGCCAACATTCGGTCGTTCGTTCGTGATCGGGAGGAATAAAATCTTGTGGCCAGCGCCGTGCGTCGTTGTTGGGGCCTGTGGTGGTAGGACTCTGCTCCCAAAGTGGGCAGAAACAACAAACGAATCACAATCAATAATGGGCAGCCTGAGGAGCCAAACCGCAAAACATTTCATTTAGTCGGAATTGATCGAAGCCGGACCGGAGCGGGGGAGAACGATAAATTGGTGTTAAAGCTAAGCCAAACAACCCTGTGAAAGAATGAGCCTGCCGGCGAGAAAAGGTACAAGAATTATAATTGTAAAAGTCGAATCTCACACTCCGCGGCTCGGTTTTACTACTGCCGTGAGGGCACAGACGACAATGAACGATGGAACGTGGCAGGAATTTTTTATTGTTTGCATGCTATCGATTGGGATCTATAATGTCACAGTGAGACCTGCCACACCACGGTACAGGCAAAAACTGTCAAGGTTCGGATGGGATGAATTCGGGACAAGTTTGCCCCCGCGCAGCCTGTCGGGGCAAAAAGGTTCCCGGTGGGATAATGTGCCAATAAATTAAGTTATTACGGAGGTTATTGCCATTTAGTGAGGGTCCTTTTCCTGTTCGGTCCCATTCTGAATGGATCTTGTTCTGGTTGAAGCTGTCGTTGTGTACTTTAGGTCTTGTTCACAGGTTTGTGTTAGCATTTGCAACAGTGGCCAAAACTGTGCCAACTGAGAGCTGCTAATTTTAAATCAATGTAGTGAAACTTAAAGGATTGCGACCTTTGAACTCATTACAAAGTTTTAATTGATGAATTGAATGAACATTGAAGTTTTAAAATTGTTGAGAAGGAAACGATTACATGAATTTATCATTACCAATAATTGATACATCCATCGACCAACATAAGGCCACCAAACCCTTGGTGAGACGCGAAACAAAAAGCTTTCACGACGTTTTTAAGACGAGAAGAAAAATTCTTGGTTTTAGAAACCAAGTAAAAGAGCATACTTCGGGCCAAGAAATGTAGCGATTGGAGACATTTTGTCGAAGGTATGTCAAGAGGAACCTCAATGAGCACTCTTTGGAATACAGCCAGGCGAATGAGGAATCGTACCGCAAGAATTGAGAGTAAGGAATACTCGAACCGATGGATATTTGATTTTGCCAGGAAAGTTTGTCCAGATTCTATTCCTACGCAGAACATTATTCGAGAGTCTACCCCAAATAATGGTTCCTTTGATAGCCTCTTTTCAATGATGGAATTTGCTATAGCACTCTTGTCTTGTAACAATAACGCTCCTGCGTTGGACAGAATTAAATTCAACTTGGTAAAGAATCTGCTCGACCTTGCAAAAAGACGTTTGTTGGAATTGTTCAATAAGTTAAGGAGGCAAGTGAAAGTTATCGCCATTCAAAAGCTGGGGGAAACCAGCTTCCAATCACAACCAGGGTTGCCACATTTAAATCTGCATTTTTTTTTTTTAAATCTGTAAATCTATATCGAGAGCTCAAAAACCTGTATTGAAAATCTGTATAGAGAAGTGACAAGAAATCGAAGCACAACGGAATGAAAAAGTCTTTAGAACCCAAATTTGAAGAAACCCAAACTTTTCTTAGTCTGAATTATATAGTTGTTTTTGCGTTGGAGCCTTTCGAAATAATGATTTGACGAAAAACTTTCAAAATCCAATCTGAAAGTGAAACTTTATCTGATTGATCAATTGGCAATCTTTCTTCTTTACTATCTTACGTTATGGCCGAGGCCATCATCTTTTAATCTTATCAGAATCAATTTTTGAAAGCATAAGCAACTACGCTACACTAGTTGTAAATGAATGTAAGCATAAACAAATCTTTATTAGCAGATAGAACATCTGTGTTTACTGTCTTTAACATACTCTTTTATATTTAGTTTTATCCTCTTTTTAGATTTGACACACAATCAGGATAATGTTTTCACTTAGAAAAATAAAATCAATACCATTATTATACATTTTAATTCGATGATTATACAATTTTTAATGCACGCTGTCAAAAATCTGTACAAATCTGCATTTTTTGCCAAAAATCTGTAATCTGCATATACAGAATCTGGGTCACAAATTTAACTGAAAAATCTGTAAAATGCAGATTAATCTGTATATGTGGCAACCCTGATCACAACTCATATTTTTTTTTACAAGGTGAAATGCATTTACGCACGGAGTGTGGGACTCTCCACAGGACTACCAAACTGTTGATTGGAACTACCCACTAAAACACCTTGGATCTCCAACCTTACCTCCCCGGCACCACCGCTAGGTATTACTTCGTAACTCAATGTTGTCCTGTATCAGAACTCAATGTTGTCCTGTATCAGAAAATTGTTCGAAAGTTGTTAGACATTCAGCTTGGCTTCCGTAGAAATAAAGGGACGAATGATTGCCTTGCATTACTTTCGTCTGACATCCAAATTGCCTTCGCTCAAAAACAACAAATGGCATCTGTATTTTTAGACATTAAAGGAGCATTTGATTCAGTTTCCATTGATGTTCTTTCAGACAAGCTCCACCAACATGGACTCCCAGCGGTTATAAATAATTATTTGCACAATCTTTTGTCAGAGAAACGCATGCATTTTTCACATGGCGATATGGCAACATTCAGAATTAGCTACATGGGTCTACCGCAAGGCTCATGCCTCAGTCCGCTCCTTTATAATTTTTACGTGAATGACATTGACAGCTGTCTAGTAACCCCATGTACACTAAGACAATTGGCAGATGATGGCGTGGTTTCAGTTACTGGACTCAAAGCTATTGATCTGCAAAAACCATTGCAAGATACCTTAGATAACTTGTCCGTTTGGGCTGTTCATCTGGGTATCGAATTCTCTGCGGAGAAAACAGAGCTGGTCGTCTTTTCAAGAAAGCATGATCCCGCGCAGCTTCAGCTTCATATGATGGAAAGAATGATCCAACAGGTTTGGACTTTCAAACACCTCGGGGTGTGGTTTGATTCAAAATGCACGTGGTGGGAGCACATGAGGTATCTGATAACAAAATGCCAACCAAGAGTAAATTTTTTTCGAACAATAACAGGATCTTGGTGGGGTGCTCATCCGGAAGATCTAATAAAATTGTATCAGACAACGATACTTTCAGTGATGGAATATGGATGCGTTTGCTTTCGTTCCGCTGCAAACTCTCATAAAGACTGTCCCAGAAAGTATGGACGCAACTGAAAACCGCTGCCATTTCGCAATGGTTCAGAATCTGTCAATTTTTATGGCTGCATCCTGTTGTTTACACTCTTCTCTAACCACTTGTGCAGTTGTTTATTCGTTTTCATTAGTTTGTTTCGAAATGCGTGAACTTTCAGCAGAACAACGTCGAAAAATTGTGTTCAAATGGTGCACAGAACGCGGACTGTCACTGAGAAAGATAGCAAAAATGGAAGGAGTAAGTGAAAAAGCCGTGCGAAATGCAATCAGGAAATTCGGTGAGGATAACACCTTTGAGGATAAACCGAAAACGGGTCGAAAAAAAAGGTCCTGTTAACCCTCAGTTGGATAAACGTATACTGAAGGCGTTCGAGCACAAGAAGAAGGTTTCAGTTCGGGATGTGGCCAAAAAAGTGGGCACTTCGAAGTCAAATGTTCTTCGTGCTAAAGAACGTTTGAATCTTCGAACCTATAAGAAGCAGAAACAATCAAAACGTAGTCCGAAACAAGAAGCATCGATCAGGCTGAGGTTTCGAAAGTTGTACAATACGATTCTTGCTGGAAATTTGAACTGCATAATCATGAACGATGAAACCTACGTGAAACTCGATAACAAATCCTTGCCGGGACCACACGGTGCGAGAAGGGCAAGTGTTAAACCAGTCCGAGACATCGATTGAAGTCGAAAAATTTGGTAAGAAAGCTATGGTCTGGCAAGCAATTTGTAGCTGCGGTAAGATTTCAAAACCCTTCATCACCACTGCTTCAATGAACAGCGAAATATACATTAAAGAATGTTTACAAAAACGACTTCTACCCATGATTCGAGGCCACAAGGATCCTGTTGTCTTCTGGCCAGATCTTGCTACTTGCCATTACTCGAAATCAACGGTAGAATGGTATACTACTAAAAATGTCACTTTCGTCCCAAAAGACATGAATCCACACCGAATTGCCCACAACTTCGACCAATTGAGGAATTTTGAGCATTAACAAAGGCACATCTTAGGAAACATGTCTCGGCAGCCGAAACCATTCAACAGTTCGAAAAAGATTGGAAAAAAGTGTCAAAACTTGTCGCCAAGAAGTCTGTACGGAATTTAATTAGGAACGTTCGCAAGAAGGTGCTCCAGCTAGTCTACAATGGCTAAGTAGCAAATGTTGAGAATAATATTCTGTTGTTGTAGTCTAATATTATTAGAATATCGAATAAAATTTGAATATCTAACACTCGTGAATTATTTACAGCGAAATCAAAGTGCGTCCATACTTTCTGGGACAGTCTTTATTATCAAACTAAAGCGAATTCAGTATCGTTGTTTGAGAATTACTTTAGTCTTGAAGTTCTGGCGGGAGTTCTTCCATTGAAACATCGTTTTAGGGAGCTTTCATCACGACTGCTTATAAGATGTGAGGTACTAAATCCCCTGGTTATTAGTACACGGATAGACCGAATTCAGCATTTTGGCGAAAAAATTAAATGATTTTCTGATTTTAGTTAGTTATTTTTTGAGACAACTAAAAAAGTCTTACTTTTGCTAACTTAGATTTTCTATTTCTGATTCCCTTAATAATAATAAAATATTTGTTGAAATGGCTATTTTTTTAGTTGAATTCACCAATTCAACGTGCTGTCATTTCTTAGCTAAGGCACACTTCACTTCCATTCAGCTAATTTTTTAGTTGAATTAGAGAATTAAAACGTTGTTTTCAACCAAATGGTTGAATTGGCTTCTGCAATTTGCAGCTATGTGGCGCACTGTCACCGAAAAAAAACGTTAGCACCGTAATGACTACTAGCCACTAGATGGCACACTACTACCGAAAAATATTTCAGTCGCGGGAGTCTTTTCTATATTGGCAGGTATAAATACGATGTTGTATTGGAGAAAAAGACATAAGCGAAACATAAACTACTTTTTGAAAATTTTTCTTCTAAATCGCTGCTTTCTTCATTCGACTTCGCGAAATCGACTCTCTCACTGAAAACTTTGAGCACTCGGAAAACAAAAACCGAATACAAGTAATACACCGGACGGCGTAGCCCGGAAGGTTGGAAGATTCAAAAAACATCATTCGACATATACAATTAGAGTGAAACATTCGAAACTTACTTCACTGTGCCGCGTAAAAACATTATTATGCACAATCGCTTCAAATGCGCACAAATTCTGAATAAATACACTTTCCACTAAGAGTTTACGTCATTTTTACAAATCGAATCAGAAATTTATATATGGATATATCGTAACACATGCGAAAAACATCAAAACAATTTGCAAGCAGTTTCAACAAAACTGTCCTTTTTAGCTTTTTAATGGATTGTTTTGCTTTGACACTTCTCATGGGTTTTTGGCTAATAAACTTGTTAATTAAACCAATTTCATTTTTGTGTTCTTTGTGCTGTCCTTCAGTAATGATGGTGATAGATAAATAGAAACAAATTTTCTAATTTTAATAACAAATTAGTTGTCAATGAGAATTTCGTGTTGGATTGAAATATTGCTGGTTTTTGTCCAGGATATTCGACAACTAAACAAATTCTCTAGAAGTAAGAATTTTTTCCAGCAAAGTAAATTCTCAATTTTACCTAATTTCATAGTTATTTTGGAAATTTTGTTGTTAAAATCAACTAATTCAAAAACAGTAATACGAATTAGGCACAGAGCTAATTTCGGTCGTTCCGTGTAACTTCGAAAGACTAGTCGAGTTTCAATATCAAACAAAATTCATGGTAGTATATTTTAACCATAACATATGTCACAGGAAATCATCCCTTCAAGATATATTTCTATCCGTGGCACCCTCCTAAATGTCCCTGATTCAACTCTATTTTTCGACACATCCATGCAGCGCGAAGTGCGTGGAATCCCGGAACACCTCGATGGAAATCCCAAACATATTTACAAGTAAGTTCAGGCATATTGACTCTGAGAAAATATTTTACACTGACGGATCACGAATTGAAGAGCCTGCTGGGTTTGGAATGTTCAATAATAATGTGTCGATCTCATTTAGGCTTCAAGAACCTGCATCTGTTTATATAGCAGAGTTAGCAGCAGTTCATTATAGTTTGAGTGTCACATTATCTGCAAACCATTATTTCCTCTTCACAGATAGTCTGAGCGCAATTGAAACCATTCGCACAAACGCTGCTGGCAAAAATGAACAGTTTTTCTTGGGCAAAATAAAACAGTGTCTAAACGACATATAGAATAATAATGATCAAATCACAATAGTTTGGGTCCCGACTCATTGCTCCATTCCGGGCAATGAAAGAGCCGATATTTTAGCCAAATGTGGTGCTATTGAGAGTGAAATTCATGAGAGACCAATTGTTTTCAACGAATTCTATAGAGCGTCTCGCCAAAAAACATTTGCCAGCTGGCAAGCTTCTTGGGATAAAGATGATCTGGGTCGGTGGATGCACTCAATTATTCCTAAAATATCGACAAAGGCATGGCTCAGGGGACTGGATGTGAGTAGGAACTTCATTCGTGTGATGTCCAGACTCATGTCCAATCACTACACGTTAGATGCACATCTCATTCGAATTGGACTTTCCGAAACTAATCATTGTGCTTGTGGCGAAGGTTATCGCGATATCGATCATGCCGTTTGGACATGCGTGGTGTATCGTGATGTCAGATCTCAACTAATAAAGTCCTTGCGTATCCAAGGTAGACTATCCAATGTCCCAGTTCGCGACATTCTTCCTTGTCGTGACCTTCCATACATGAAATTTTTTTATCATTTCATTAAGCCCATTTCAATTTAAATCTTATTTTATGTTAGACTCCTTTCTCTTCCATTAGTTCAACCTATAGCCAGCTATCTTATATTAAATAAAAGTGATGAACTGATACAAACAAACCTGAAATAGTTATAAGATCATGTACAAAATAAATGTATTTTATTTGATGTAATTTATAATAGCAATCGCTTGATAAAAACAGTGTTCAGATTAAATAATGAATACCAACATACTAATGTGATATTCGAAATGTATTAGGTTTAAAGTACTACGTATTGTGGATGCCATGGCGAAGAAAAACTTATGTATATTATTATTTTTACGTTTCGTCTTTGACTCATCAGTGCAGAGCAGTTCAAATTGAACTGCTTAGTGCTAAACTCGACAGTTCAATTTGAACCGCTAAGCAGACGTAAAGTTTCTGCTATTCACAGAACACTGTTTGTTTTGCAACGGAGTGCAATGTCTTTTCTGACGTGCCGAATGAAAATTCCTATTACCTATGAAATAAACGTATTTATGAAAAAAAATTGATAAATGTCGATTCCCTCTCAACAATTTAAAATTCTCTGTTTTTCATTTTCAATTCTTTTGTGCATAACAGTTCTATCTAGACTGCTAGTGCAACTTAGAACTATCCAAAGAAACTATCGGTTAAACGGTTGAGTACAGCTTAAACATGTTGTACGAGCCCTTTAAAGTTATTCGTGAAAATTTTAATGAGACAAAATCGACAATTAGTAGCAAATTTCTTCCAGTGCAAGATCCGGTGGGCAATCAAGAACAAACTATACTCAAATCAAAGTAAAAATCATAAGCATCGATATTTGTACACATGCTTATGTACAACGTCTCCCTGTAGCACTGCGTTGCGAGAACCGCATCATCTGCAAACTTTTGGAATAGGAGTAAGACTTCGTAAAATCGTCCAGATAAAATGACTATTTTTATTTTTTGTTTAAGTGTAGATAATCCGGTTCTATAACGAACTCAACGAAAAAAAATATTTCCAAAAGTTAAAGGAAAATTGAATTTTTGGTCACATTTTCAACGAAATCATTCCAGTCTTTAACAAATAAACAGATTCGAATTAAACTCTCACAGATCACAGATAATACGATAAACTTAAATTTAATAGTATCAGTATCAGAATTAGCATTAGAGACCGCCTGTGTGTTGCTAATCCGTTATTGATCAGCGCCAATTAAGCTTGTAAATTTTTTTTCTGAAACAACTTGCTTGAGAATAGCACGTACTTTCACATTATGTAAAGTGCATTCATCCCTGCATACTGATCAATCCTCTGCATTTCCACATGCATCACAGAAAGGAGTTGTTTGTTAGTAAATTTTAGAATAATATTATTATGTGTTCATTGGTCTGAGTAGCCAGCTACCGAGAGTACGTAGAAATTTTATTGCGTTTTGTATCAATATGTGCTTCCTACTAAAATACGAAATTTCTTATGAAACTCGTAAAACTCCGGACAGCCGGCTGTCGGGAGGTTCGCTGGTAATCCATACGTTGAATCCATTGTGCTCTGTTTTTTTTATAATAGACAGCCGTAATACTGGCAAGTTATCACTCGATCATCATCAATTGAACAACAACGCCTTACGTGATACGAAATAATGTTCCGTATAAACCTGATAACATAAATCTAATAACACCGACAATGATATGCAGATGGCACTTCGATCGGTCGACATCGTTTAATTCATTTAGGGGTTAGCCAAAATTTGTGCTAGGGCACATAACCGTGTTTATTATGTTTACGTTTCGTCTTTGACTCATCAGTGAACTACTTTGTGCTAAACTCGGCAGTTCAATTTGAACCGCTAAGCAGACGTAAAGTTTCTGCTATTTACAGAATTTCTTGGGCGGTAAACTCGCAGTATCTGTCTCTAACTCAATAAAATTAATTTTCACTAATCAACACACACTTGTCACAGCAGCACTATCACTCAAAATAACTGTTTCGTCAAATTGCTTTACAATAAATTGCTTGATATATCGTAACCCCAGTGATGCCAATTCTCCTCCCATCTTTATTGCCAACAACTTAAATTTATTCAGTTCGGTTTCACATCTCATCCAAGTCAGACGATAAAACAAAACCGCTTACGTTCGGGACAGAAGAAACCAAGTACAGTATTGTGCAGTGAACAATAGAACGGCCTCGAAATGAGTGAACCAAACGAATAAAAGCTACCGCCGGTACGAAAGAATACAATTATTGTTGACTCCAGACAGTGCAAAATTCGACCTTCGATACGAGAACTTGAAGGTTTGCTTAAGGAGCAAATGCATCTTGACATTGAACGTGTGCATTTACTTCAATGCAATAAGACCAATAATGTTGTTTATATCCAGTTCTATACAGAGTTGGGTGCAATTCAATTCGCTAAAGACAATAACAATGTGCACTATGTGAAGCATGGAAATATCAAGTACAACATTCCAGTATATATGGAAGATAGTGCTATAGAAGTGCGTGTGCATGATCTTCCCTCGAGCGTAACCGATTCATATATTCGCAAATTATGTCCCAATACGGAGAGATTCTCTCTATCGAAAAAGAAAAGTGGAAGAATTTTTTCCCCGGTATTCTAAATGGCGTACGCTTGTTACGCATGCGCTTGAGGAGGCCTATACCTTCTTATGTGATATTCGGTCAGGATACAAGAATCCCGTGCAAATCACTTGTTACCTATGACAATCAGATGGCCACATGTCAATATTGCCAAAAAGCTGTTCACTACGGTAAGCCATGTGATAAACTGGACAAGGAGACAACCACACCAAAGGACAACGATGCTTCCTTCACACCAACCCCAAGCAACCCCAGTACACCTGTGACAGTCACCAACAACAGTGAAGCATCCCCTTCAACGAAACCATCCAACGTATCCCCCATAGAACAAAGTACACCAGCTGCAATTAACAGCTTACCATTTAACCAACCAGCAACTGCAAACAATGTACAACAAGGCGCATCTACAGCAACTAGCAACGAAATCAACAACAATACCACGGCAATGGATGACGAGACGAACCACGAAAGAACTGCCCCTCAATCCTCGCAGGAGGAAAATGGAAGCTCCTCTCCCTCTAGAAAAAGGGTGACAACGAGATCCAATACAAAAAAAAATATCTAAAAACTCAGCTATTCGGCCACGTAAAGTTTGTACGCAAATAGGCCTGAATAAAATATCTTTTAAATAAAAAAAAACTTAAATTTATTGTATAAAAATCCCGAAAAAAATACTTTATTTTACATTACGATTATTTTACACAATTTTTGAAAATAATTAAATTATTCCAACCTGGACCTTTGAAATCCCGGTTAAAATTATCATCATACAATAAAACATTGTAAATTCTGAATCCGTTGACAAATTCATGAACCAGTAAATATTTTAAAAATCACACTCGACACTGTTTCGAAGCACGCATATGTCAACGTTTAAGGAATTTCCCAATGCACGTTGACAAATGCGAACATCACAACATCCGGCGCATATGAAAAAAAACATGTGCGTGTCATAATTTTTAAAATAATTCCTTGCCTACGAATTTCTCAACGGGTTTAAATTCTACAATGTTTTATTGTATTATGATATTTTTATCGGTTTTCCAAAGGTTCGAAACATTTAAAAAAAGGTCTAAAAAATGTACAAAATAATTAGGAACAAAAATTTTAAGTTTTTTGTGTTTATTATTGCAAAGATACCCGACATCGATAGGAATACACAAATAAAATCATGCGATGTTGATAACTGGTAGTAACTGGTAACCAAGTACCAAAGTACCAAAGTAACAAAATACTAAAGTATCCAAAGTACCCAAAGTACCCAAAGTACCCAAAGTACCCAAAGTACCCAAAGTACCCAAAGTACCCAAAGTACCCAAAGTACCCAAAGTACCCAAAGTACCCAAAGTACCCAAAGTACCCAAAGTACCCAAAGTACCCAAAGTACCCAAAGTACCAAAGCACCAAAGTACCAAAAAAAGGTTCGGATAGTAAATGGTAAAAGACCTTTATCACTACTTTCCGACATACCAGAGACTTGGCCGATTCGCATTGTTCAGATGCCTAAGCCCGACTCCTCTGGTAGAAGGTAAAAGTTAATTTACTAAAAGATTTCTGCTTGCTTAAATGACCCTCTGTCACGTCTCTCCTTTTCCTAAATATTCACATCCTTGCTCTCTCTTGAGTACTATCATTCTATAATTTTCATTTTCTGTTTCTACAAAAATGGTCTCTGGTTAGGTGAATATCGCATAAAAAGAAAAAAGAAATATTGACTCAGTCGTCAAAAAGAAAGAGTAAAAAAAGAAAGGTAAAAAAATTGAACTTCACAGTCCTTTGACGTTGAAGTTACTTTCACGTTGCGTAAATCTATAGGTATAAAATATGAGGAGGAGGAGGAGGAAAAAATGATTAGAATATTTCAGATCCAGTAGGTATCGCTCCTAATTAATACATATTTAAGTGATTCGCTGGGTAGCAGATGATGGCGACAATGTGAAGCAAAATTCGCAAGTTCTTTCGAGCGCGTTACGCTTGTTTTATTTTTATGTCAGCATTATTATTGAATACAAATAACAGATCGGCTGAAAAGTTCGTATCGTTTCTATGAGAGGGCGCCACTAGAATTAAATCCATACCATTTTCAGTTAGTACCAACCTCCAAAAGATACGTGTATAAATTTGACAGCTGTCTGATTATTAGTTTGTGAGATATTGCCTTTTGAGTGAAGCTACTTTTGTTATTGTGAAAAAATGGAAAAAAAGGAATTTCGTGTGTTGATGAAACACTACTTTTTGATGAAAAAAAGTGCCGCCGATACCAAAAAATGGCTTGATGAGTGTTATCCAGACTCTGCACCGGGCGAAGCAACAATTCGTAAGTGGTTTGCAAAATTTCGTACTGGTCATATGAGCACCGAAGACGATGAACGCAGTGGACGTCCAAAAGAGGCTGTTACCGATGAAAACGTGAAAAAAATCCACAAAATGATTTTCAATGACCGTAAAGTGAAGTTGATCGAGATAGCTGACACCCTAAAGATATCAAAGGAACGTGTTAGACATATTATTCACGAATATTTGGATATGAGAAAGCTTTGTGCAAAATGGGTGCCGCGTGAGCTCACAATCGATCAAAAACAACAACAAATTGATGATTCTGAGCAGTGTTTGGAGCTGTTATATCGAAATAAAACCGATTTTTTCCGTCGATATATAACAATGGACGAAACATGGCTCCATCACTTCACTCCGGAGTCCAATCGACAGTCAGCTGAGTGGACTGCACGCGATGAACCGAACCCAAAGCGTGGAAAGACTCAACAATCGGCCGGTAAGGTTATGGCGTCTGTATTTTGGGATTCGCATGGTATAATTTTCATCGACTACCTTGAAAAGGGAAAAACCAGCAACAGTGACTATTATATAGCGTTATTAGAGCGTTTGAAGGACGAAATTTCAAAAAAACGGCCTCATTTGAAGAAGAAAAAAGTTTTGTTTCATCAAGACAATGCACCGTGTCACAAGTCGATGAAAACCATGCTGAAATTGAACAAATTGGGCTTCGAATTGCTCCCTCAACCACCGTATTCTCCAGATTTGGCCCCCAGTGACTTTTTCCTGTTCTCAGACCTCAAGAGAATGCTCGCTGGTAAAAAATTTAGAAGCAATGAAGAGGTAATCACTGAAACTGAGGCCTATTTTGAGGCAAAGGACAAATCGTACTACAAAAATGGTATCGAAAAGTTGGAAGATCGCTATAATCGCTGTATCGCCTCTGATGGCAGTTATGTTGAATAATAAAAACTAATTTTGGCAAAAAAATGTGTGTTTCTATTAAACGATACGAACTTTTCAGCCGAACTGTTATAATCAAATAAAAATCTTGAAACATCTACCATTATGTTTCTGGATATCACAACATTCTAGGATGGGCGACTAAACCCGAACATAAATCAAATCCGGAAGGCAAAGGTTCTGCTCAACCACCTAAATTCTCTGCTTTAATCTACTGCCAGACAACATTCGAAGGAATTCTACTAAAAACCTCGAACGGCATTTCCGACTATTCGGCGACATCAATTCACTACCTGAAAGAGATCACGCAAATCCCATTTTTTTTTTTATTATAAAAGCTCTCTTTTGTCCGCAAAGACCTAACCCATTCTAATAAACTTGCTCCAATTTTTAATGAATTCCTAATGAAAGACCGATAAGATTTCGTTTCTCAAGCTGCTGCCTGGTTGGCTTTCGGATTCCTTGCGGGCGGCCAAACCCTGCTCATGTCGGCAAAAAGTTTTGCCCGGACCGCTGCAGCCGCGGAGACGTGTGATAATTATATGGTAGCGTTTAATCCGGACAACCGCACGAAAATCGCCACCAGCAGTCGAGGTTCTGTTGTTTTGTTTTTTTTTTTTTTGGTTTTTTATTCTGTTGAAAGATCCTAAAAGATTCATCCGAGTTCGTTACTACGCAGTGCGCGAGTGTGTGAGATAATAACAGACTGTTGGTTGTTGGCGGCGAACGTCGGTAAACTTTTTACGCGAGCGTGCTGTTTTATTTTTTTGTGCCGTTCTTTGTTTTGTTGCATTTAAAGCAGTTTAAAATTTTGGCCGCAAAAAGTTCCTTGTCAGTTCAAAGATAATTACAGGAAATTCCCTTGCGATCCGTATCTACGGTAGTGATCAACATTCAATATTATGAGTTAACTAATGAATTTTTTAAACACTAAGCCAAGCCAATATAGGGCAACGGCTCCCTATTTCATCTGAGCTCCTATTTCCATCTCATCCCTTCACCTCATAACTTTGAACATGAATAATATTTTACAACCTACCGGAAGCAAACTGTGAAATGTTTTAAAATGATTTGAAAAGCTATTGCCACACTTTCCTATTGAAAGAAATGGTTTTAAATTCTTCGGTGATCGTTTTTTTTCATATAAAATAAACTCACTTTTCAATTTAGGACACACTTTCGTCTCAAGATTTACAGTTCGTCATGTTTCTGAATATCTACTAATCGATTCGTCTCAAAACATGATCACTATTTCGCACAATTACACTATCATTGAATGCTGGATGACTTCATAATTAGTTATGTTCACTTGCCACTTGTTTAGTTAACGATTAAAAACTTTAAAATTTACCCGACAAGCAATAAAAGTCTTCAAAACTATGAGATGAAAGTTTTTCACTTCGTTCACTTGATTGGGCTTTGTTTTCATCTCATTTGGTTTCGCAAAGTTGCCAAGTTATCTTATAATGTTACAAAACAAAAATTGTTTATCTTGTTCAAATTATCATCAAAAAGTATGTTTTTGGTATCCGTGACATTAGTTTAATTATATTATTGATATTAATATTTCAATAAAACTGTTTCTGCTTCGAATATTACCAGAAAGAACGTGTTAAATACTAATGAAATAACCATTGTGGCAAATCTAGTAGCACTGGTTTCATTCCGCTATACGCCAACATAACGCTGTGAAGTGTGTGTGTTTCATCGGCTGTGCACAGAGATGCCAGGTATTTTCATAGAAAATATGTGTTACTTTGCATAGAAAGTCTATATCTGTTCTATCTGTTTTCACTAATAAAATGATGTTAAAAGATAGTTCTTTAGATCTCCGTAAGTCATTGCCCCATTAATTAGATAATTCAACGAGTAAATTTTTTACCAATAATAATAATGTGGAAAAATCCTGGTGGGTACGGTTGTATCGTTTGAGTTGTATATGTGGCAGCGGTAAGGCAGTCGGTCACCAGAATGTCTGCAAGCCATATTTTTCCAGCTGACAGCGTTTAGTCAGCCATCTGGCAGCCATGCGAATGCGGGTGAGAGTGTAATAGTGGAATATTTTGTTTTGATTGCTGTCGCCATTGCTAATTTATAGGATGAATAAAAGATCAACGATAGGATGGATAAAAATCCATTGAGATGAAATTAGGAGCAGAGTAGTGAAAACATCATTAGTGTTTTTAGCTGTTTTATAAATATTAGTTGAATTTTCAAGGAATGTGAATCAATTTTCAACGTGGAGCAAGGCGAATGAAGCAGTAATATGAAATAGTTACAGTGATTTTAGTGGCTAAATCGGGGTTTGAAGGCGACGTCCTTACAAATGAGATGAAATAGGGAGCCCTTACCCTACTACTTGAACAGATACCTATGTTGGTCACTACTAATACCGTTCACCGATGATATACTCTCAACATTTAGAACTAATGTACAGTTGTAGACCCTTACAATAAACAGCTTCTTTAAAATATGTGCTTCGATGTTAAACTCTATTATTCCGACACTGAAACCACCCTTGAGAGTTTTCTCCAACGCAAGCAGCTGCATATCTTCGCCAGAGCGAAACAAAAACAAAAACACCGGCAGCAACAGTCGGGCACGACGATCATAAATTAAATGTAACAGAGTATCACAAAAAACCCGCCCCCTCCCCAAACCCACCCCACCACGGCATGTGACTGCGTCCGACCGGTGCCCACCGTAGATTTTGTACGCTGGAAGATCCAATTTGCTCCACGCCGCTGGTTTGTCTTATCTGTCCGGACCGGTAAGAACGGACCCGCCTTCCCAGGCCGAACAGAACAGAACAGACTTGCGGAACATCCTTCCGTTTGATGGCAGCTGAGATTTCGTTGAAACACGAATCTGATTTTACGTGCGGAGTCGTTTCTGGTTTGCTGCCAGCTGACAGCCGTCACCGTGGACACACCCTCGCTCTGTCTCAGAAGAATTGTCCGACATGATTCCTGCGTTCGGTTCTCTAATGGATCCACAATGAGAAAGAAGAAAAAATAAAAGAATCATTCCGTGGATGATACATTTGTCTTCGATGCCGGCGACACCGATGGAGAACCTCCGGAATAGAAGAAACCAAGACTAGTAGCCACAGGGGGGCTGAGACGGATATGATGGATCTAGATAAAGGTCCAATCCGATTAGCGGAGATTGGTTTCAAAAGCAGGTGCGATAAGACGACTTGGCTTACTTCCAATGCGAACCAAATACCGTAACACCGACGGAATGTGCGTCAGGTCGTTGGTTGACGGCAGTTGGTGGAAATTCAATTCCGAAGCATCTTTGAATCGAAAGGAAAACTTCATCGTCAAATCCAATTCGAGCGAGAAAAAAAGGCGTTCGTTTTGAAATATCGAAGATAACAACTCAATCAATTCAACAGTTAATCCGTCCTTTGTGCCAGACAGTAAATATTACTTAGGAAAAGGAAAATATTCAAAAGCGTCGGCGGCTTGCTTTCATTTGAACAAAAACTGTCCAATTGATGGAATTCAAAAGGCACGGTGCGACTACCGACGACGACGGTAACCGCGGCGCTGGTTTTGTCGGCAGGAAGGTGAAAGGCAAACTTTTGCTCGTTATCAAAACGCATATTGAATTTTCATTTTCCAATTTATTAAAACGGATTGTTCGTTTTCCTTTCATTTCCATATTTATCTCTGGCTGCCGTTGCCACGTTCAGCTTGTTTGCCGAACCAGTTCCCATGCTGATCGCGTAAGGGCGTTTCCCCGTCCATGGAGAAAATTCACTCAGCCGTCGGATTCGGGTGCAACCGTTTTCTTGCTCTTTTGCAACGTGGCACGGCACGGAACGGCTTCGCTTTCCCGTACCGTGTTTAACCAATTTGCGAATGTAAATTTATGGCACTGCGAATCATCCTTCCCAGATCAGATGGAGGAAAGACCCAGCAAAGCCACCGTAGTAACACAGCGGAGTTCCCACCAGCATCCGTTTCCTTAACGAACCATACGATCCTGGGTATGAAACTGACTTGGCTGTTTATCTTCGGTGCACCATTCCTTCCGGGATGCCTTTCATACTGGTAGCGTAATTTGAATTGATCTAATTAAAGAAAATATCAGAACTTTCAAATTGCGACAATGCTTTTTTTCTTTGTGTTCCTCATTCACAGCTGGTTCATTGTTCTCCACTTTTAATGCTTTTCGATCATAGCCCGTATTTTCAATGAACGGATTCAATCCAGCAGTCTCGTCGTCATCTTTTTTACTATCTTATTCGTAAACGATCCTGTTGGAAGCAAGAATAAGCAAAAGAGATAAATTGAAATGTAATTTCCCTATAATTCGTTTCTGCCTTTCTACAATAGAAAGGCTACGCAATCACTGTGAAAACCGATTTTTGAACCCAATGTCTGTGTTTGTGTATTTCCACTCAAAATATTGTCAATTCTATGTCGAAGATATGGCTGAGCCGATTCGCACTAATTATGATTCACATGAAAGGTCTCATGGACCCATACAAAGCGCCCGGGTTTCATTTGGACTCGACTTCCGGTTTCGAAGGTACAGGGCGATGTGCACTACAAAAGTAAAAATAATGTCTCTCAATTTTCACGGAGATGGCTGAACTGATTTTCACAAAATTTTAAATGATAGGTCCTAATATAAAGCTCCTGTATTTGATCTGGATCCGACTTCTAATTCTGGAATTACAGACTGATATCTCAGATAACATTTTTTATATTTATAAACAGTTGGATCAGTCATAAATCTAGCGTTCTAACTTTAAACTCCACGAAAACCTACCGAAACCACTACAAGATCATGTTTCAAGCCTGATCCATTGCTCTATAAGGTTTTTAAAGCAAAATGAATAATCAGCATAAAACTGCGTAAAATCTGTTTCGAAATGATTTAAAATTCAAAAAAGTTTCAAAATCAGCTTTACGATTAACATTAATTTTATTCGGAAGAATTAAATTCTATAATTTATTTCGTCAACATTTTTCTTGAATTTGAATAATGTTTCCGTAGTCAAAATATCTTAAATTTTATTACGATTTTGAGCCTTTCTCTGAACATATATAAATTTTTCCGCCTAATTTTCATTGTGATTTTATGAAAAAAAAACTCTTTTTAATCCACCTAGTGTTGTGATAATGCTTTTCTTCTGACAGGAATTTGGGCTGATAACTTCTGACAAAACACATTCGAGTTGATTTGGTTAGTTCCCAAAAGCAGGCTTCAGCGCATATTCCACAACTTGTTTAAAATCGAAAGCATTAGCAATATTGCATTTTAACTTGTTCAAACTTGTTCATTGGTTACTTTCTGATAGAATGTGTGGATAGAAAATAAACCTGGTTTACTCCACCTAGTGGTGTAATGATACCTTTCTCATGTATAATATTGTGGTATTTCATTCAAAAATTTTCTCTTCGATTTTTGAAAGAAACCAAGCGACTGTTTGTGCACTAACTAGTATAACATACAGAATGAAACAGTTCTCTGGTTATGCCATCTATTAGAAAACGAAGTGGGTTCACAAATTATGTGTACTTCCAGAATCGGAACCCGAGAATCGGCATAATCGAGGTCGGTTCGTACGGCCACTAACTTACACGACGTACAAACTCTACTAGTTTTTATTCAAATTTTGAAGATTTTATATAATTTTGCCATCGTACTCTAAAAAAATATGCAGTAGTTTTTGGTAGGACCATAAGACCTTTCATTTAACCCTAAGATTGGGAATAACGGTTTTGAGTCCAGTTGACAACATTTTTTACGGTTTTTGTTTCGTCAGTTTAAGTGGCGGTGTACAATATTGAACACACTTTACCCTATAACTTCTGAGCCGGAAGTGGTATCTGGATGAAATTCAGGAATTCCGTATGGGCCCGTGGGACCTTTCATTTGAATCTAAGTTTGTTGAAAACGGCCAAACCATCGCTGAGAAAAGTGAGTGAGATACATTTTGGTATATATGACCACTATTTCCGGTGCTTTCGGAACCGGAGACCGGGAACCAGGATAGCCGGAATCGGTTTGTGTAGTTTTGAGATCAGTTTAGGAAATTTTTTACATGTTTTGTTTCGCCAGTTTAAGTGACGGTGTACAATATTTATCACACTATATCATATAACTCCGGAACCGGAAGTCGGACCCGGATGAAATTCAGAAATGGGACTATGAGACCTTTCATTTGAATCTAAGTTTGTCAAAATCAGTACAGCCATATCCGAGATCAGCTCGATCAATGGAGTCGAATGGTATGTGACACTTGGCTCTCCAGGTCTAGTCTAGTCTAGTCGTCACCCAGAACGCTATTGAATGGTTTTGATATCGTATGTTTACTTTTTGAGTTATGCGAAGTTTTATGTCAAAACTTTCAATTTTTTGACAGTATCTGTCACAATTGGCCTTGAAAACAGAATATGTTTCCAGACTTAGATTGCGCACGGTAATAGCTATCCAACAAGCCATAGATTGTTAAAATCCGTCCATTTTTAACGGAGATATCGACATTTTTATGTAAGCGACTTTTCCCCCTATTCCAGCAATAGGAGTTTTGAGCGCTGTATGACAAAGTAATGCTTGGGAGCAACGTGAAACACTGTTAAATACAATTGTTGTTAAGTACCAAAAAGACTGTGTACAGCATCCTTTTTCGTGACATTTTGCTTCGGACCGTTTTTAGCACGGTTCGTTTTTGGCAACATAATCGTTCGAATATGACATATGTTAACCAGATGATGGCAATATTTTCGAGTTGAAAGCAATTCCATAATTATATTGGTTAAAACTACTTACAGCAATAAATGCCATTCGAATCAGTTCGTCGAGATCAGCAAATGCGTGTGTGACAAATTTTGCGATCTGAGCATAAAAAACACCACAAATACATGCGTGCAACCATAAATTAAGTAAACCTAGATTCCCCATTGTAATAGTACTGTAGTTGAACAACCCGTGACACCAAAAGCGCCGTCTGGTGTAAAATGGGTGCGTAAATGCTCCTAAAATGCATGTACAAAGTTGCCTGCGCATTTAACACAACCACAGTAGTTAATAGAAAAAAGTACAACCGTTTCTCACTAGAAGCGCTGTTAGTGTCTCCGTATAATAGGAAATCTATGTTTATTTGATTTATGGTGCAACACAAATGTATGTGGATAGCTTATTTTCGATACACTCCTTATGAAAAGTCGTACGCTCCCAAATAAGGTTCCTGAATTATGTTTGGATCCGACTTCTGCTTCCAGAACTACAGGATATGTAAAACGAAATTAAAATAGTGTAACTTATTTTTTTCGTAGATGGCTGAACGGATCAAAGATTCAAATGAAATCTAAGATTCAAATAAAAAATCTTGCCTTTTAGTCAGATCCAACTTCCGGTTGATTAGTATAACAATGTCCATTTCACATTAATTATTTAGGTTTTTCGGGTTTACAGATTTGTTTCTCAAAGCTCAATCATTCCCTCAAAAAAAGCCAAATCGAATTTCGTAAACAATAATTCAAATTGAAAGACTTATGGTCCCATACAAAATTGGTGAATTTTACCGATTCCGGCTTCCGATTCTGGAATTACAGGGTGATGAGTTTTTCAAATTCAAACCGATATAGAAGTTAGACTCAAAACTAATGCAATTTGTTCGTCATATTAATTTACGGTCGTATGAACCGTTTTTGGTTATGCTGGTTCCTGAATACCGGCTCTGGAAGTACCGCAAATAATGACGAAAAACTATAAATAGCAACTTACTTCTACATCTCATGGAATGTTCAATCGATTGTCACTCGTTTAGATTCAAACTCGATCCGATTTGAAGTTTCCACGTTACAGGTTAGTAAGTGATCAAAATCTCAAATTGCCGCTTAAAACGACGGTCATTAAAATAATGCCATGAGAATTGAATATCGCAGAATATTCATGCAAAAAAAACATATACGAATTGTTTATAAAAAGGTATCATCTCACTGTTAGGTGGATTAAACACGTTTTTTTAAGTCTGCATGTTGCATAAAAAAATTTTTTTGTATATCATCGTCATTTTGGTAGTCATTGCTGGATTAAGTACAAAACCTCATTAAATTATAATTAAAACCTAGAAGCATTCGGTTCGTTACTTAGACATGCACCAAACTATGAAAATAATGTCCCCTACTTCTCTTAATGGACACGGCACCGATTGTCACAAACATAAATTAAATTAAACGAAAGCTGTTACAGCCCATACAAAGTTTCCGGATTTCATCTGGATCCGAGTTCTGGTTCTGGAACTAGAGGGTGATGTGTCTATAATAACTGTAAATAATGTTACACACTTTTCTCGAAGATGGCTCACTTGAATTCCACCACCTCAGATTGAACCGAAAGGTTTTAAAATGTCATAAAAAATTCCCGATTTATATTCAGAGTCAACTTCTGGTTTTGGAGATACAGGGTACTTACTATAAAAATGTAAAGAGAGTTCTTTACTCATAAGAAACTAAGTGATCAATAGCGAATTCCTTTTATTCGTACTCGAGGTTACAACACAACGAGGTTCTCGCTGATAGTGATGTAAAGAAAGTACACTCGGCTATAAACGAAAATTTATCCTAAAATGTGCTATCAAATGGCGTCATCTCAATTGAGGTGCGGCCAACCAGAAGGATGAAGAAGACGTATTCCGAGAAATTAACAGCTGGAAAGATGCTAAAATCAGGATCGTCTAGTTCAGATTTGGATAAAATTCTGCGCGGATTGGCAGACCAATTTGATTAACATTCATTTTCGACGTTGGACTACGTCTTTGTTGGCGATACAGGGGTGCAAATTCAAAATTCGAATAATAAATCGGTACATACGATTTCGAACATCCTACCACTGGACCATTTTTCAATAAATAGTTGATACCATTACTCCAGATAAAATTTATTTAAAAATAAAAAAGTACACTAGACTTTCTCAGTGATCGTTGGTTTAATTTTCACAAGCTGAATTTTAGAATTGAATATTTTAAAATCCCATCGACCCAGTCGAATTTCATCCCGATACGACTTCCACTTACGGAATTACAGGCTGATAAGCAGAAAAATTTCAATTCCAAGAACATATTTCTAAACACTTTCAAATATTATAAATACATTCAACTAGCCGAATACATCTTCATTTAGGCTGAACTGATAAGTTGATGACTAAATACAAGAATTTTTGGTTCCGAAAGTACCGAAAAAAGTGATCATTTACTCCTAATAAGAAATTTCTCCAATTTCTAAGAAACGGCTAAACCGATTATCACGAGTTTAGATTCAAATGAAAAGTGTTGCTTTCCTACAAATTGATGTAGAGTTTTGTCCGGAACCAGCTTCCGGCTCCGGAAATACAAGGCATTTAGAACAATTATGCAAAGAAGGGATTTTTTTCTAAATTTGGATCAAACCTATTTCAATTTATAGGTCATGTTACTACATGGAATGAAAAGTCTCCGGCCAGAAAAAATAGTGAATAGTTTCGAAGCGTGTATATTTTTGTTAAGAACAAGCCTCTAGATGGCTAAATACCAAATTTCAAGACAATCTATCCACTAGTGTTTGAATAACACCTAATCGTGTCAGACGAGTTCAAGTTTTCATCAAGCAATGGACAAGACACACCAGCTCATTCATGCATAAAAGCAACGGTGAAGTTGAATAATTTGCGGTACGGATTGGTCCACCATCCTCCGTATTCTCCAGACCTGGCCCCCGACGACTATTATTCATTTCCAAACCTGAAAAGGTTTCTCCAGAGAAAGAAATTTTCGTCGCATGCTGAGGTCATTGCAGAAACGGAAGCCTTTTCGAAGGCCTTGAAAAATCGTTTTTAGGTGCATCAAAATGTTGGAGGACCGATGGACCAAGTATACCGGAGTAGATGGAGATAGAACTGAAGAATAGAAAAATTTTAACGGCAAAAAATCGACTTTTTCTTAGTTAGGCCCGGGACTTCTCATTTCATGGAATAGTTGCTGGCCAAACAAACCGCTTTCCGATGTACCGATTCCCAGTTGCAGGAAATATTAATTAAAAACTCAAATACTCTCTTCATTTTCTACGATACGGCACAAACTTAGACTCAAATGAAAACTTTTACGGTCTCATGATCTGCTGTTGATTTTTGCTCGGTTTGGACTTTAGGTTCCAGAACAACAAGGTGAAGGGTGTTTACGGTTTCAAACCATTAGATTCAAAAGCTTATATTTTTGTAAAATTACGCAGTATGATTTGGCATTTGTGCAAACATAGTAAACCTGAAATCAATCAACATCAGTAGGCCTTGCCAAAACTGGACGCGATAAAAATTCTGTCAAGTTTTTTCAGTGGAAATTTTCAACGATAGAAAATCCTACAACCGTGTCTTTGTTCGGATACCGACACAGCATCGATTAGAACGTGTTACAGCAGCAGAAAACCCGTGCCGTGACGTCTGACGTTAATTTCGCGCGGATTGTATAAGTGTTGTGACTTGTGCTTTTTCCTCGCGGAGGTTTTTCACACTATCACACAACCGATGGCCGGTGCAACAGATAAACAGTTGAGATTGTGCTTTTTCCTCAAGGAGGTTTTTGGCACATATTAAAGAGGCAATCGACCAAGACCAGGTCTTGGCGGCCATTCCTTATTGCCAGACAAGCTAAGTATTGTTTCCTTTTTCTCCTCTGATACCATTGCTTATCGTTACATTCCACCTCATATAATTACATAACCTGCGCGGAGATAACTCCGTGCTTTAATAAGCATCGTTATAATGAATCCCCCTAATCCTGATAATGTAATGGATACAGATCCAAAACCACCTCTTGATAACAACAAGAAGATCTCAAGGGTAAAGAAGTATCCCGATGATCCTTTGCTTTCGACAGGTTCCTATGTGGTCTATTTCCGGACCAAGAACAACAACAAATTAAACCTTATAAAAATATCTCACGAATTGACTTCACGATACTCTACTATTACACGTATTGATAAAGTACGCCCAGGGAAGCTTAGGGTCTTGTTAACCAGCTCAAAGCAGGCTAACGAGATCGTTCAAAGTGATCTTTTTGCGCGGGAGTATTGTGTCTACGTGCCAGCACGCGAAGTGGAGATTGACGGCGTGGTCACAGATGCTAGTCTGACATGTGAAGATATTCTTGAGCACGGGGTTGGCGAATTCAAAGACCCCCTACTCAAGAAGGTAAAAATACTGGATTGTAAACGTTTACATTCAGTGTTTGTCGCTGGGGACGGAACAAAGTCTTATCCCCAATCAGACTCTTATCGAGTGACCTTCTCCGGTTCTGCTTTACCCAATTTCATTCTCTTGGACCGGGTACGTCTGCCTGTTCGTCTGTTTGTACCGCGGGTCATGAACTGTACCAATTGTAAACAATTGGGACATACAGCCTCTCGTTGTGGCAATAAACCTCGTTGTGCTAACTGTGGCCATGCACATGCGGATGGCTCTTGCGGAAAGAACAATGAAAAATGTTTTTACTGTAAAGAGGACCCGCATGACCTCTCGATATGCCCCGCGTACAAATTGCAAGGGGATAAATTGAAACAATCTCTCCAAGCACGCTCCAAGCGTTCTTTCGCCGAGATGCTCAAGAATGCTAAACCACCTAAACTAACAGAAAACATCTACACTTGCTTGTCAACTGACGAGTATGAATCTGACGATCCCCTCGAAGGTCCATCTTCGGCTGTCCCTCAGAGCTTTAGAAAGAGGAGAAATATTTCCTCTCACAAGCTCCCTAGTAAGGGTACGAAAATATCTTCTGAGGGCCCTCCAAAAGTAACATCAATGGGAAGTGCTGGTAAACTGAAAAAACCAAAGCAAACAGCTCCTGATCTGGATAAACTTAGATCTAAAAAGGAATTTCCAGCACTTCCTGGGACATCAAAACCCACAAACGTCCCCAAATACCAACCAGAGAATCTACCAAATGCTGGTTTTATAAAATTCTCTGATATTGTGGACTGGATTTGCAAAACATTCAATTTTTCCGACGCCTTGAAAAATCTTTTGATGACTTTTATACCAATAGTTAAAACATTTTTGAAGCAGTTGACTGCAAAATGGCCCCTCCTCTCAGCGATTGTATCCTTCGATAGCTAATTTACAGAACGAGGTCATGGATTTGATCACTGTTTTACAGTGGAATTGCAGAAGTATCATTCCCAAAATAGATTCTTTCAAAATTCTAATAAACAATTTGCAATGTGACGCATTTGCTTTGTGCGAAACATGGTTAACTTCTGAAATACCCCTCAACTTCCACGATTTTAACATTATCCGCTGGAATCGAGAAACCCCTTACGGAGGGGTACTTTTAGGGATCAAAAAGTGCTATTCCTTCTATCAAATAAACCTCCCCTCGATACCAGGTATTGAAGTTGTCGCATGTCAAGTCACAATGAAAGGCAAGGACCTTTGCATTGCTTCCGTCTACATTACTCCAAGGGCCTCGATTGGGCACCGACGGCTTTGCGATCTAATGGCACTCCTTCCAGCACCAACGTTGGTTTTAGGAGACTTCAACTCGCATGGTACGGGATGGGGCTGTCTTCATGATGATAACAGATCAACTATAATCTACGACCTATGCGATAACTTCAATATGGCAATTTTAAATACGGGAGAAATGACACGGGTTCCGGCACCACCAGCGAGACCAAGTGCATTGGATCTTTCTATTTGTTCGACATCGTTACGATTGGATTGCACGTGGAAGGTAATCCCTGATCCTCACGGTAGCGATCATTTGCCGATCGTAATTTCAATCAGCAGCAGTTCGAGACCATTGGAGACAGTCAATGTTTCGTATGACCTCACACGAAATATTGATTGGAAAAGTTACGCAAACTCGATATCTGAGAAACTAGAAACAACGCGAGAGCTTCCTCTGGAGGAAGAGTATACATTTCTGGCTGGCTTGATTCTCGATACTGCGATTCAAGCTCAGACGAAGAGAGTACCCGGCGTGAAAAATACCATCCGTCCTCCCAATCCGTGGTGGGACAAAGAGTGCTCAGAACTAAAAGCTGAAAAAACTTCAGCCTTCATAATATTTAGAAAAAATGGAACACCAGATAACTATCGAAAATACGCGTCATTAGACTTTAAAATGAAAAGCCTTATTAAAGCCAAGAAACACGGTTATTGGCGTCGATTTGTAAATGATTTATCGAGAGAAACATCAATGACTACTCTTTGGAATACGGCCCGACGAATGCGTAACCAAAACAACACAAACGAAAGCGAGGAATATTCTAACCGCTGGATATTCGATTTTGCTAAAAAGGTATGTCCCGACTCTGTTCCGGAACAGAAGATCACCCGCGTCGCGTCAGCAAACAGGAACGAAACACCGTTTTTGATGGTGGAGTTTTCACTTGCACTCTTGTCATGTAACAATAAAGCTCCAGGGTTAGACAGAATCAAATTCAACTTGTTAAAAAATCTGCCTGACACTGCCAAAAGGCGCTTGTTGAAATTATTCAATAAGCTTCTTGAGGATAATATTGTCCCACATGACTGGAGACAAGTGAGAGTTATCGCCATTCAAAAACCAGGGAAACCAGCCTCCGATCATAATTCGTATCGGCCGATTGCTATGCTTTCCTGTATCCGGAAATTGTTCGAAAAAATGATTCTGTTTCGTCTAGACAATTGGGTCGAGACTAATGGCTTACTTCCAGATACACAATTTGGTTTCCGCAAAGGTAAAGGGACAAACGATTGTCTTTCGTTGCTCTCAACCGAAATTCAAATGGCATTTGCTCGTAAAGAACAAATGGCGTCAGTTTTTCTAGACATCAAGGGGGCTTTTGACTCAGTTTCCATAAACATCCTATCTGAGGAGTTGCATCAGCATGGTCTTTCACCAATTTTGAATAACTTTTTGTATAATCTATTGTCTGAGAAACACATGTATTTCACGCATGGTGATTTGTCAACAATACGATTCAGTTACATGGGTCTTCCCCAAGGCTCATGTTTAAGCCCCCTTTTATACAATTTTTACGTAAACAACATTGATGAATGTATCAATACAACTTGCACGCTAAGACAACTTGCCGACGATAGCGTTGTGTCTATTATAGGACCCAAAGCTGCCGATCTCCAAGGACCATTATAAGATACTCTAGACAACTTGTCATCATGGGCTCTTCAAATGGGTATCGAGTTCTCTACGGAGAAAACTGAGCTGGTTGTATTTTCGAGGAAGCGAGAACCAGCACAATTACAGCTTCAACTAAGGGGTGAAACCATAGCTCAGGTCTTCACATTTAAATATCTCGGGGTCTGGTTCGACTCCAAAGGCACCTGGGGATGTCACATTAGGTATCTGAAACGAAAATGTCAGCAGAGAATCAATTTTCTTCGTACAATAACCGGAACTTGGTGGGGTGCCCACCCAGGAGACCTGATCAGACTGTACCAAACAACGATATTGTCCGTAATGGAATATGGATGCTTCTGCTTTCGATCCGCCGCGAACACCCATTTCATTAAACTGGAAAGAATTCAGTATCGTTGTTTGCGTATTGCCTTAGGTTGCATGCAAATCTTGAATCCGATGGTGATTGAAATCTTCGAAAGGCTTGTCGAGCTCAATTCTCAAACCCGTTTTATGTCCTTGTATTTTGATTACATGGCCCAGGATTTTAACCCTTCTTCGTTTATTCCCAACCGTGCTCATTTCCTGGATACTTCTGATTCTACTGTGTTTTTCGACACATCCATGAGAAAAGAGATTCGTGGAATTCCGGATCATGTACGCCCTCAAATGGCCCCTAATATTTTTTATAATAAATTCAGAGCAGTCAACTGTGAAAAGATGTTTTACACTGACGGTTCAAACATCAACAGTTCCACAGGCTTTGGTATCTTCAATCAAAACATCACCGCTTCGTACAAACTCAATGATCCAGCTTCAGTTTACGTCGCAGAATTAGCTGCTATTCAGTACACCCTCGAGATCATTGAAACGTTGCCCAAAGACCATTACTTCATTGTCACGGACAGTCTAAGTTCAATAGAAGCTCTCCGGGCAATGAAGCCAGGAAAGTATCCCCCATATTTCCTGGGGAAAATACGGGAACATTTGAGAACTTTATCTGGACGGTCTTATTCAATATCGTTAGTCTGGGTCCCTTCGCATTGTTCCATTCCGGGCAATGAAAAGGCAGACTCATTGGCTAAAGTGGGCGCATTAGAAGGTGATATTTATGAAAGACCAATTTGCTTCAATGAATTTTTCAGTATCTCTCGTCAGAAAACTCTTGAAAGTTGGCAAGCTTCATGGAGCAATGGCGAACTGGGACGATGGCTACATTCCATTATCCCTAGGGTATCGACGAAACCTTGGTTCAAGGGGATGAACGTTAGTCGCGATTTCATTCGTGTGATGTCTCGGCTCATGTCAAACCACTACACGTTCAACGCACATCTCCGGCGTATTGGGCTCACGGAGAACGGTCTCTGCACCTGTGGCGAGGATTATCAAGACATCGAGCATGTCGTGTGGTCGTGCGTAGAGTATCGTGACGCCAGGTCTGAGCTTAAGAAATCCCTTAGGGCCCGAGGTAGACCACCTGAGGTTCCGATCCGAGATGTATTGGCGAGTCGGGATAGTCTTTATATGCTCCTCATTTATAAGTACCTTAAACACATTAACGTACAAGTGTAATCTGTTATATTACTCATTAATTTGCACCTTTTCCTTGACGCTACTTCAACTTCAAACTTCACCTACAGGTTCGTTACTAACATCCGCCCGGTTTTCCCCATCCCCCGACTGTCCACCATCTTCATCGAAACTAACAAGATCTTTCTGCTGTCACTAATTTTTCGTCTCCCCTTCCCATGTCTCTTCACCATCTCGATGTCAACTAATTAGATCTCTGTCGTTCTTAGTCTTTTCGTTTCCATACCCCCTTTTTTCACTCCGTTTTCCACAACATTTACCCGCCGGGCCTTCGTAGCCTGGGGGTGTTTCCCGCGGACCCACAGAAGGATGCGGCAACTTTTGAAACGATTCCACGTCATATTTCAACACCACCGCCACGAAGAACCACTACCATCGATGAGGACAACCCGCCGGATCGAGAGTGTTTCCTGAGGACCCACATAGACAAGCCCATGGCATCGTAAACCTCAATGGATTATGCCTTAATAAATATAACTTTGAAAAAAAATTATAGGGTTGTGTACAAGACACGACCGTTTGCGATGACATTAAAAATGCTTTAAACATGAATTAAAACACAAGGGCTAAAGGCTCCACAAAATATTTCCCTTGATTCTTCGTGATTTTGTAATCGGCAGATTCGATTTAAATCTTTCTATGGATGTTGTGGGGCCGGTTTTGAATCCTGAATAGGACTTTTAGAATCCTTAGAAGGACTGTTTTGAGAGCCCTGAAAAGGGCTTTTTTGCATTTCAAAGCTTGTTGTAGAGGCCTAAACGGATACGTCAGAGCATCATCGATAAATATGCACAATAAGCTACGCGCAAAACCTGAATATATATATATATATATATATATATATATATATATATATATATATATATATATATATATATATATATATATATATATATATATATATATATATATATATATATATATATATATATATATATATATATATATATATATATATATATATATATATATATGAATTGACAGCTTGTTTTTAAATGAAACACCTGATGAAATTTCCACGAGAAACAAGCCAGTGTTCGTGACTCAAAGCTGAAATATAAGATAACGGGCCTAGTGGATTACCTGAAGCCAAGAACGAATTAATAAAATAAATAAGAGCATATTCGTGATCAACTGCAGTTTTGGAAAATAGAATTAAAATTTTCTTAAATTATATACCTGTCGAATTAATCAAGAAAGCCAAACGTGTACGAGTATTCGCCGGAATGTTTAGAAAATTGGCTAAAGGATAGAATTGAATATGTTATTGTATAACTACAACGTTATTTATTACGAAATACCTGAAGAAATTTCCGCGACATTGCGAGACAGTGTTCGTGACTGAGTTCTAAAATAATAAACTGAACAAAAATTCATACTAAATATTGTGGTAATAAAGCGTTAATCGTTAACCATCCGTAAATTACTTGTAATATGTGTTCGTGATAAACTTATCGATATAATTACGAAAATCAAAAACAAACGAGTTTTTATTGTATGGTTCTTGTAGTGTTAACTGAAAAAGAAAGAACTATGTCATTTCCAAACAATTGCGCAGTATTTGGTCATAATATAACTTAAGGGATATGAAACGTGAACTAACAATATGCGAGTGCTCACTTCAAAAGCCATTCCGTGACTTAAACTTCGATCAACGAGATAATTGGCCGGTGGTAGGAGAAATAAGAGCAATATCGTTTGCATGATGCACGAATGCTCTTAGTGAATGTCAAATCAAGACATGAACCACCAAGTGTTGTTGCTTGTGTAGCATCAGTAGCTAAATCCATACGAAGTCCTTTTTTCATGAAATCAAGAAAATCGGTGTTTTCTGACTTACTCACGTCGATATTGAAATCTCCTGTCACGACAATGGGCATGTCCATTCTGGAGCATATCATTAAATGGCGCATCAGAAAATACTTCCTTTGTTTGACAGTAGCATCTTTGTAAATTTGAAAGAACACATTAGCAAAAATAAAATATCAAAACTTCGATGAATACCTGGAGAAATGTATACAGAGAACAGTAGTACACGGGTGTCCATGACTAAAATTTCTGCAGCACAAATATCCCCAACATTTTCTGACAACTCAAGTTGCTCATCATAGACAGCATCAAGTTTTGCAATGTTATGGGCCACTGCTCTGATAGGTACTGTTTGCTTCTGGTAAATCGCAACGCCCGCAGCTCTTGAACCAGCACGTTTAGATTGGCAAACGCAACTGAATCCGGCGATTTCGATAATTGTTCCATTATCTGACCAGGTTTCACTTAAAGTCAATAGTTCAACCTTTGTTAGAATTTGATCATTGGTGATATCCATTACATGTGCTTGAAGACTTTGTACGTTTATAGCAAAGATTGTACAAGCTCGTCCGCAATTCTGAATAGCATCCATGATCTCGTTACCAAGGGTCCGGAGATGGTGATTGTTTAAACGTTTCAACTCGTTTCGTAATTCTAACATTTTCGGCGACTTGCTACCCTTCGCGTGATGGAATTACTATTACTATTATTACTTGAATTCGTCAGATAGAGACCATCTAAAGAGGTAACCCGAGATAAACCTACGTACACCAGTTGCTGATCCTGACTCTTGTCGTAATCGTATACAATTTCACTAAAAGTTCCTCCCTGTGATTTGTGAACAGTTAGTGCAGTTGCGCTCACTATTGGAAATTGTATACGCTTGCATTTAATGTTAGTACTGAGCTTAATGTTTGCTGATCGCCTGGATATGGGAGTCCAATCTGGTTGCAATATTCCTGGCTTAGAATATACTATTGGTCTTGATTTCAGCCTCAACAATGCTCCGATTGCTTCACATTCGAATTTGAACCACAATTTGACGATTCTACCCTGTTGATCATCTTCGTCATGCTACATATATTTCAGTTCTCCAATAGCACCATTCACAAGACCATCCTCTACGTCGACATTTGTGGTAATCATATATGGCATTTCCAGAGCTAAGCGAACCATATATGGCAAACAACTCGTTTCAACCACACTCATCTTGTACAATTTGGTACGAGAGCTAGCAAGCTGTTCAGCATTGCTATATCCTGAAAATGAATCTTCAGCTGTACAGTCCCGTCCTGGACGATCATTCAACGCTTCGCAATTATATCTTTCAACGTCAGCGTTTCGATGGAAGAGGCGTACTGCACTCGGAACGTTCATTTTGCACCACTCGGCAGTGCGAAATCGACTAACAATTAGTTCCGTTTCCTCTGCAGACAGCTCATCTCCATTTCCGATCTTAGTAAGAACATCAGAGAAACTTACATCGTTTTGTCGCATCACATTAACCAACGGGAAGAAATCCAGAGATTGCCATAACACGGCGCCGTGCATTGAGTTTGCACATGGTTTGTATACTGGCCGTGCATTTACTGGTGGTAATTGTCGCAAATCTCCGCAGAAAATTATATTCATTCCTCCGAAAGGATCGTCGTAGTTTCCTGTGATATTTTGAAGACGTGTGTGAATATTGTTGAGCACATCAGCTCCAACCATGCTCACTTCATCGACGATAATCGCTTTAACATTGGCGAATGCGTTTCGGTATAGTTGAAGTGCTTCGAAGCTCAAGCTAACGTTACTTCTTCGAGACATAGTGATCCTAAAAGCCGAATGAACTGTTGTACCATTGATTGCTACCGCTGCCTTTCCTGTTGAAGCACATGCAACGTATGCATTTTTCTGTGAGTTGTGCGCCTGACTAAAACGATTGAACGTCTCCATTATAATGCGCAACGTAAATGTTTTACCGCATCCTGCTGGACCGGTAAAGAAAATTTGCAGTGATTCATTGCTATCATCGTAGCTATGTAGTCTGTTAATCACTTCCAATACTAGATTACGCTGCTCGGCATTTGTGAGGCGCACCATTTCGCAGTAGTCTTGTTTACTCATGACATTCATACGTTGTTTAACTGCAGACAAAGCTCCAACGGGCAGATGGTCAATGTCGTCGTTGTTAGCGTCAATAGCAATCGTACGAACAAACTCATTATGTTTTTCGTTTGTAACATTTTCTTGCGCATTGGTCTCATCTTCAGCGTACAAACGAAGATATTCTTGGACAGTTCGCTCTAAATCTAGATCCGTGGAATACTCTTTACATTTACGTAGAATATCAGCCTCATTGATATCATACAAGCTGATGAATTTATTCCCGTCAAGAATATCACATAGCTCGTTCCTAAACGGCAAGAAGAGAAGTACCATTTCTCTTTTATATTCTCCCAACTCGTTCATGCCGAATGAACACCATCGAAGAACACGAGGTATAGAGCGTAGTTTGTAAACATTGGCTTTTCTCTCCTTCGTGTACCAAGCCGCGAAATCAACTAGGCATACACCATCTAAACCGTCACGTGTTTCGTATTTTTGAATTATATTCAATGTCCACACATCAGTGGAATCATTTTCAATTCCTTCCTCATCCATTTGTTGAACTCGTTTTCGCGATTTGATTCGTTCGTGAGGCCACATTGTGGGAAGAAACACCACCTGCAATTTATACACTGACAATATTAAATAAGGAATATTTATATTTGAATCTTACCTTTCGGCTAGCTTCTGACATCGGCTGACGAAGTAAGTACCATGCGGCTTCCTGAGCAGACATCTCTACTGAGTTCAACATTTTAAGACTGAGCTTCTTCAACAGTGCGGTATAATTTTGATCCGGATACTCTTCCTGTAGTTTTACCAAATCACGGTGCAAGCTGCTTATGCCTCGATTCGTTTTATTGACGTACTCAACTACATAAGCAGCACAAGAGAACGCTTCCGGAATGAACTGAAGATCCATATTCGATCGAAGGATATTTGCTATCCATGGATTGAATGGGTTCGTCCACAATTCCGACATTGAACGCTTCAATAAAACAGTTGGTCGATTTATCGATGCCCGTATTATGTCCAAGTAATATTCGTATGTACACCTGCAATCATCGATAAAATCTTCGAGTGTGTTGAATGTTCTTGTCTCTAGAGCATTTCGCATTGTTACGGATCGTCGTTTTAATTGCTCTCGACGACCATCATTGGCAGTAATTGGCAACAGAATTCTCGTTTCATTCATTGGCCAGTACGGTATATTAAAACGGCATCGTTTATCATTCCGTTTGAAGCACGTGAATGTGTGCTTATGCACTTGATTACCGTAGCTCTCCGGTAAATCATTAGCACATACGGAGCATAACCGATCGATAAGCTGAACCGTTGCTGGCATGTTTTCGGAAATTTCTTCAGCTGGATCGTTAGCTAGCCAGAGCAAGATGTGAGCATGGGGGCTACCGCGATGCTGAAACTCGATTCGTTTGAAATAGTCCACCACGTGGTACTGGCCAAACGGACTACGTCTTGTGGACTTTAATACTTGCATAATAACATCAACAAATTTATTGAAGTATACGCAGCATGTGACAGGATCTTCATTCACAAGAGTGGCTCGCTGCAGTGCCGATAGTTGCTGGATAACGTCGTGTCCGTCGTTGTTACTGTTTTTATCCGATAACTTATGCAGTGTTCGAAGTAACAATGGCCATTTAGTTTCACTGGCACTCAATGATAGGTTGCGATCCACACATTTCTCCAGAAACTCTTTGTCACTCAACATAGCACGCGTAATGTTTGCTGTCGCCATGCATTTGAATGTTAACTGTAGTCCCTCTGAAACGCGTAGTCGTAGTATCTTCATTGCTACATATAGCAGGTGTTGAGGTTTAGCTCCTCTTCTGTCACGGCGCCTCAGCTCACTAGTAGCCATCATATACGGAGTAACTCGTATATCAGGATTAAATGTCCTTGGATGTCCCAAATAAATTTCCGGAAAGGAAAGTTCTTCGGCGTGCTCATCATATATGATGGATAGAGGCACTGTATTCTGTGCAGGTGCTAATTCAAGGCATTTGTCCTCGTCCCACAGAAGAGTGTGCTGTTGTCCTATTAACAACTCAACATCATTATCATTCTCAATTGTTTCTAAATCCATAACATCATTCGAATCACTTGACGTACTTGCTTCACCCATCACGTTTAATTGGTTCTCATTAAACGTAATATTGTATCGCCGATAAAGCGGAGTGGTAACAAGATATTGTAACCATGATTTTACTGTCGATTTCTTCACAAACCCTGACAAATAAGTCGATTTGTGAATAAGGTGTTTTTTTATCGCGACGTTGAACGCCCTGTCGTCTTCTAACTGTCGAGGCAGTTCGTTGACCATCTTATCCACATCTACTGGAACGTTGATTACTTGACCGACAATTCCGTAATTACCTACGATTTGATTATGAAAATGACAAATTTTTTTGTAAAAATCTTCTCACAAACCTGTCGCAAATCGCAGGCGCCGAATTTGCATAAATGGCAACCGGGGTGAAATCAAACGCTCCGTTATTGGATCAAGCGGTGGAAGAGATGGATTTGACGGGTATTCTTGATATTTGAATCCATTCGATACTGCTAGCTTTGGCACTTTACCTTGTTTGAGACTATTACGACATGTCAAACCAACGGACAAGGCACTAGCGTCGATATTATTTATATGCAATATTTCACTTTCGGCTAATGTCATTGGTTTCAGATCGTTCATAAACCACAATCTGTCACATATATCGCAAGAAAATCCAAAGCAATTGTTAGAGAATTTGTTATCGAATTCTCGAGTTGCTGCTTCCAAATTCACACCAAATATTTCTGTTGATTATGCCAATAAATACATTTGAAAATTATGAATTTCTATCAACAACTCACCCAAATTTGAATGTGCCATAGAATATTCTGTATTATCCTCCTCTGCCAAATGCTGCGCGCTTAGCAGTTGAGAAAAAGGACCGATGTTGACATCTTGATCAGATGCTGCAGAATATTTTTATAAATACGTAATCTAAGCTTGACGCTTCACATAACAGATAAACAAACATTTGTTGCTCGCAAGCTAGAATATTTAGTTTGTAGATTCTATTTTCTATACTCAAAACTCGAATCACACAGTTTTAGTACGTTGACACTTAGCATTAGCCCTGAAGGCAAGCATTCAGATAATACCCAGCTAAATTGCCAGAAACTTGATTCGGAATTCAGTATTCTCAAATTTTAATCCATTTCATCAGATTCAACAACCGTTACATTTATACACACACACACATATATATATATATATATATATATATATATATATATATATATATATATATATATATATATATATATATATATATATATATATATATATATATATATATATATATATATATATATATATATATATATATATATATATATATATATATATATATATATGCATATAGCGAACGTATTGTTTATATCTTGTCATATCTTACATAGAATAATATTAATATGCTGCTTACCTCCATAATTCCCGCTGGTTCCGATTCCGTCTCGAATCGAACAGTTCTCACTATTCGGAACATGAGGAATATTACCATCGTCTTCGTGAAAACGTCTTGGTTTCGATGGCACGTTCGCGTCAGTTTCCAAAGCTGCTCGTTTACGCTTACGATACTCAACCATATATTGAGCTTTAGTACTACGCACCATTATTTTTCCTTTTCGCGCCTCTTTAAGGCGGTCTCGATATTTCTTTACAGAAATCTTATTCCAATGTTTATCCATTTCACTACCGAGCGAACAATCAATACAATCCAGTCATCAGTTCACTGGACGAGCTACTTGTTTCATTCGCAGTCAAGCATCGACTAGGCAAAGAAATATTTCGCAGCATATATTTATAGATTTTTCTTCATACTACGCATAACGATGCGGTGTTTTTCATGCATGACGCAAAGCCTCCTATGCCGAACAAGAAGTTGACGTCATTTTGGACAACAGGGATTGGTGGATGAAAACATAGGTCCACTCTAACCATTTTTTCAATAGTATGCTATTGAAATACTGAAACGACGTCGTCATACATGTTTAAGTTAAAAGTTTACGAATCGATTGGTTGTTAAATTAAAACAATCCATCAACAAATGACCGAGTTATTAACGTTCAAAACTATGACACAAAAAGGTTACGCGACTATTTTTGAAACTTTTTATTGACACCCTGCCCCATATAATGAAGAGTAAGGCATTTTTAATGCCAAAAAAAAAACCTGAAATAGCACAACCAAAACTCGAAATTTTTGTACGATTTGGCTTCGTGCCATTACCCCAAACTTGCAGGATTTGCGGCAAATTCTGTGAATGTTGTGCCAAAACACATGATTTTTTCATACTTTCCTTAACACCGCCCCTTCACGGCTTATCGAGCCGTGATAAATGACGAGCATTGGATGATCGAATGAGATACGAACGACAATTATGACGTGGAAGAACCTAAAAAAATCTTAGCAGAGGCAGGCTCTGATACAGAATGTCAATTGAACATGACTAATTCTAAATTCTAATTGCATTAAGTAAGCTAATATTATTAATATTTAATAATAATATGAATATTGGATTACTGCAAAAATTTGGTTTCAAGTAGCCAGATTTCGATTCGTTTCAAATACGCAGGTTATTTTCGATTACACCGAAACCTCCATTTACGAACTAAACGAAAAAAAAAAGTTTACGTTATTTGGGATTTGTTTCGTAAAAAAAGTTTTGTGTAATGAATGTGGAAACCACGCATCATATAGCTATTTTCGAAACGGATGTGAAGAGTAAGTGCAAGAAAATGATGTTTGGGCTCGTTTCAAAATCCAAGATGGCGGCTTCTGGTTTATTGAGATTGCTTAAAACCCCTAACAATATGGGTATCTTCGGAACAGAATTGATGAATAGATGTCGGAAAACGATGTCTGAGGTAGTTCTGAAATTCAAGACGGTGACTTCCGGTTGTTGATATTTCTTGAAAACCCTTACAATATGGGTATCTTCGGAACGAGATTGAAAAGTAGACGTCGGAAAACGATATTTGACTTCTGGTTTAATAGTATTTTGTTGAAAGTTTTTGCCATATTGCCTGAACTTGGTATTCCTTGAAAACACTATACCGGAAGTCACCTCATTGATATTTGAAACGAGCTCAAACATCGTTTATTGGTATCCAATATGTTTCGGAAATTTCTTTGTTTTAAGGGTTTTCAAGGAATATCGATAAACTGGAAGTCGCCATCTTGAATTTCAGAACCACCTCAAACATCGTTTTCGGACATCTACTCATCAATTCTGTTCCGAAAATACCCATATTGTAAGGGTTTTCGAGGATTATCAATCAACCGGAAGTCGCCATCTTTGATTTCCAAAATACCTCAAACGTCATTTTCCGGAATCTACTCATTAAACCCGTTCCAAAAATACCCAAATATTGTAGTATTTTCCATGGAATATAAATGAGTCGGAAATCGCTTTCGAACCGGAATTTTCATTTTTAAATTTTAAAATATTCTCTCAACGTTGACAACACTTTTATACACATTCTGTCAAATTTTGACGCATATCGTACGATTAGTTTTTGTTTGGCGTCTATACAAAGAAGTTGAAAAATTTTCGTGTGGCGATTTTTATAATGGATGAAAATTTAGAACAACGTGCGTGCATCAAATTTTGTGTTGCAAATGGATTTGAGTGTTCCGAAACGTTGAAAATGTTAGAAAAGGCCTTTGGTGAATCGTGTCTAGGAAAAACACAGGCATACGAGTGGAATAAACGCTTCAAAGGTGGTCGTACAAGCTTGGATCATGATGAGATCCCTGGCCGCCCAACAACATCTCTTACTGCAGAAAACATTGAATCGGCGAACCAAATCGTGTTGCAAAATCGTTCTGTACCGATTAGAGAGATTGCTGTGTTGTTGGGCATCTCTTATGGATCAGCCGAACACATTTTAACTGATGTTTTGGGTTTGAAACGCGTCGCTTGAATTTTATTGGTAGGTTGTGTCGCAGTTTTTGACAAAAAACTCAACCAATATCATATGGCCCCGTGTGACTTTTTCCTCTTCCCCAGACTCAAATTGCCATTGCGGGGAACGCGTTTTGAGACCATAGAGACCATAAAAGAGAATTCGCTGCGTGAACTAAAGGCCATACCTTCGGCGGCCTATAAAACTTGTATGGAAAATTGGATCAAGCGTTGGCATGCATGTATTGCCGCAGGAGGATAGTACTCTGAAGGCGATAATAAAGAAATTTATTTGGTTTTTGGTTCGTAAAAAGAGTTCCGTAAAAAGAGGTAACGTAGTGTTCGTAAACGGAGGTTTGAGTGTATTTCGAAATACGTTTACGAGTTATGTTTGAATTCAGCACACGTTCTGTTCTGTCGATCGCAGCTCGTCTTAGGCCATTTGTAATTTAACAGATCGGTTGAAAAATTCGTATCGTTTCTAAGAGAGGGCGCCACTAGAATTAAATCCATACCATTTTCAGTTAGTACCAACCTTCAAAAGATACGTGTATAAATTTGACAGCTGTCTGATTATTAGTTTGTGAGATATTGCATTTTGAATGAAGCTACTTTTGTTATTGTGAAAAAAATGGAAAAAAAGGAATTTCGTGTGTTGATGAAACACTACTTTTTGATGAAAAAAAGTGCCGCCGATACCAAAAAATGGCTTGATGAGTGTTATCCAGACTCTGCACCGGGCGAAGCAACAATTCGTAAGTGGTTTGCAAAATTTCGTACTGGTCATATGAGCACCGAAGACGATGAACGCAGTGGACGTCCAAAAGAGGATGTTACCGATGAAAACGTGAAAAAAATCCACAAAATGATTTTCAATGACCGTAAAGTGAAGTTGATCGAGATAGCTGACACCCTAAAGATATCAAAGAAACGTGTTGGACATATTATTCACGAATATTTGGATATGAGAAAGCTTTATGCAAAATGGGTGCCGCGTGAGCTCACAATCGATCAAAAACAACAACGAATTGATGATTCTGAGCAGTGTTTGGAGCTGTTATATCGAAATAAAACCGATTTTTTTCGTCGATATATAACAATGGACGAAACATGGCTCCATCACTTCACTCCGGAGTCCAATCGACAGTCAGCTGAGTGGACTGCACGCGATGAACCGAACCCAAAGCGTGGAAAGACTCAACAATCGGCCGGTAAGGTTATGGCGTCTGTATTTTGGGATTCGCATGGTATAATTTTCATCGACTACCTTGAAAAGGGAAAAACCATCAACAGTGACTATTATATAGCGTTATTAGAGCGTTTGAAGGACGAAATTTAAAAAAAAAACGGCCTCATTTGAGGAAGAAAAAAGTTTTGTTTCATCAAGACAATGCACCGTGTCACAAGTCGATGAAAACCATGCTGAAATTGAACGAATTGGGCTTCGAATTGCTCCATCATCCACCGTATTTTCCAGATTTGGCCCCCAGTGACTTTTTCCTGTTCTCAGACCTCAAGAGAATGCTCGCTGGTAAAGAATTTAGAAGCAATGAAGAGGTAATCGCTGAAACTGAGGCCTATTTTGAGGCAAAGGACAAATCGTACTACAAAAATGGTATCGAAAAGTTGGAAGATCGCTATAATCTCTGTATCGCCTCTGATGGCAATTATGTTGAATAATAAAAACGAATTTTGGCAAAAAAATGTGTGTTTCTATTAAACGATACGAACTTTTCAGCCGAACTGTTAGGTCAATCAAATTTTTATTATGGTTTATCTTAAATCGTTTATCTTAAATGTCAGCTGATTTGACCTCGTTTCAATCCGGAAAAATTATCAGTTGGCGCTCGATGATTTCGATACGAAAACCTAAAGCCAACTAGTGAAAAATGTCCGTTGTTTAAATACAATAAGATTTTTGAATGACTCAGAAGACCCCTTTATGGAATTCCGGAAAAAGCCGTCGATTGGAAAGGTACGTTTTAATCCAGCGAATAAAACTTATTTTCGGTCTGTTTAACCTAGCGGAAAATTTATACATGGAAGGCCGATTCACTAAACATTGTAAATTATGAGACTCGATGGTATGCAGTGAATGAAATTGGGCTCCCGAACAACAAATTCTTAGACATGGGAATGCGAAATTACGTTATTGCTAAAACTCAGACTACTCTCCATCAGAACGCTTCCTAGTTCGGCAACAAATGCTGCATAAGTATAGACAAAAAAAAAAAGAAATATTTTAGATTAGTTTCCTACTGCACTAGAACAAGTTGCAAAAAAAAATTGACTCCCACTTGCTCGAATCACGAACGATATTTGCTTAAACACGTGGTTGCTCCAACCGGCGTTGCCAGCAAAATTATGTTTGCACCCAGACCTACCACAAGCAAGCACCGGCAACAAACACCGAGTAGCAACTTCCATTTCCGGCTGGCTATTTGACTATACCCATTGCCTGCCAACGTTGTTTGTCACCTCTTAACAAGAGAAAGGGATGGGCGGGGGGTGGGAGAAGTGCAAAGCGTTCTCAGTTTTCAATTTGCATGATGCATACAAAGCGAAAGAAGTAAACGGAACTTGCAATCATCTTTATGAGTCTCCTTAGACCTCAGTTCCATGTGGAGGAACAGCCAGCTCATAACTCTTTTCGGTACTGGAGCAGGGCCGGATTTGCCGTCGCAGCAGGCTTCGACTTGCGTCGTGAAGTCGCAGGTTCAGTAGGCAGTAATTTCATAATAAATTTGTTTGTGGAAGACACTGAACTTTCGGGCTTGCTGGGATAACGAACCAGCTTAAGTTAAAGACAGACACAGAAACTTGCGGACTTCTTTGGACATCAGTCGAAAAGAAACTGAACTTTTTCTGTGAAAACCCCCTAAACCGTGTCCCCTGAAATCCGGTCTTGCACTCGAGTTGCAAGAGCGGTGTGAAACTCCAGACTCATCAAAAACCACGCAAAAAGAGCTGAGTGTAAAAGTGTCTCTCGAAGCCAAGAAGAAAACCGCCCGTGGAGGAACTGGGGCGTGTTTTGCTTCCAAACTTAGTTTTAAGTCGTAGCTCACCGGGGAGAGTTCTTCTGATTTTTTTTTGTTCATTCTATTTTTGCCCTGTGCTGCAGCCGTACGCAGTCAATGCTAGCAGCAGTCAGTACGAGCACATCAGAAGTGAAGTGAAAGAAATATGAGATTGTTATCTCGAAGAATGATTACGTGCTGCTGTTAGCATTTATTAGCGTTTGAAGTGGTTTTTCGCTGCTGCTGTTGGCTGGTTGGCAGGCAGGCAGACTGGATGACTGACTTGGTTTCCAGACTTCAACCGACCATCTTCCGAAGCTTCAGCAGCGCCGCAGTTGGTGTCAGAGGAGGATTATGAGCATTATCAAGATATATTGGATTAGGAACAGCCCATTACTGTTAGTTGGTGAAAGCTTAGTTCACTTCTAGTCGCGACGAAATACTTCAAAAATAAAGGCAAAGATTCGCCGAGCAAAGACGATTGCACCAATTTTCCCACGAAAAACTGTAAACCGTATCACACGGCATACGATCTTGGAAACGTGGCACAGTGAACTTAAAACACAAAAACACACCGGAAACATCAAACATGTGTAGGACACTGTCGAAGCCAAACTTAAAAAAATATAGCATTTATGTGCGCTCCGTAATTACGTTTATGTTTGTTTTCATATAGGGTTAGCGGTGAAATTTTAATTAACTGATAGCCAATAAAAGCATGAACGCGATGGATGCTAAAACATATGAATTATAGCGGGCAAACAACCAACCGTTGATGTTTGGTTTTCCGGGAAATGCAGATATCATCTATATTACCCAGGTGCCAAGCTGTATTTCAGCGCAGTATGATTCCCGCATTTACATTTCAGTTCATCTCCGTGAACCACTTTTTTCAGAGCAAACTTTCCGGTGAGGCGGCAGTAGTTGAATGGTAGGGAAAGTAAAGGCATTGCAAAAATGGAAGTGACATACATATGCATTTTTAGAAAACGGTGAAAATGAGAAACAAGATCATTTTTTAGAAAACTAAAGATGACCTTTTTTGATACCAAATACGGGTGGGACAAGGTTCAAGGTTCAGTTTTTGGCTCCGCAAAACTCTACGTGCTCTATCCCAAGTAGCAAATGTAAGTTATTGAAATTTCAAGATGTTCTACAAGTGTTATTTATGATGGAAAATGTTGTGTTCAAAAAGAAATTGTTAAACATATTAAAATCGGTTGTGTAACTTGTCACTGTTAAGTTTTCACATCGTCATGTAAAAGGGAAGTAACTACGTATAACAATTGTGCTATTTTCAAATAAAGCTTTTTGGTCAATTGGTTTTCGTCAAAACATTTATTTTTCATTAACGGCCAACGTTTCGAAGGTTATATCTTCATCTTCAGGGTAACTATAATTTTATGTATTATTTAGTCACAAATTTTTGATGTGGAACACATCTTTATTTTATATATAGGGGTGCAAATTAGGAACTTAAGGAAAAATACACGTAGAAATGTGGTCAGGTTTCAAACACTTACAGCCAGAGCCGGTGAAAGAGGTGAGTACGGTGAGTAGTACTATCCACCCGACATTTCCAAAGGTGGGTAATTACCCACCTGAAATTTCGAGCGAAAAACAATGGTAATATTAGAATTATTTATAACAACAAAAATAGTTTTATTGTAACTCGGACGGAATAATAAATATAATCAAAATTATAGAATTTTACTACCCAAGGTAGAACAAGAATATGCAGATATACAACAGAAAGGTGAGACGTGACGAGAGAACTCTTTGTGTACGAGAATGCAGTCGCAGGTACAAAGTATCAACATCTGACAACTTTTCTTTTGCTGGTTAGGATAGTAAATGGTAAAAGATCGGTACTTACATACCATAGACTCAAATTATTTGAATTGATGAGATGCTAGGGATAAACAGTTTTGGAAAAACGTTTGGTTTTTTTTTACATTTTCTTATAATTTAACATTTCAAAAATATTGTGTCAAAATTTCAAATCAATTAAATGATTCAGTGTAAATTACCAAAAATATTTGTTTGCTTACTTTTTGAGAAAAAAAATTAAACGCGTTTTTCTGAAAACCAATTTTTCGAAGTCCGTGAACACGATCCTGTAAAATCTACTGAACCGATACTTTTCAAACTTGGAACATAATTTCTTGATATAAGATGCCTCCCCCCAAAGTTTTTGAAATTTGTCCATATTCATTTTATGCTAGTTTTTCACCTCAAAATTTTCGGAAAATTTTACGACTGTCCCAGAAAGTATGGACGCAACCAAAAACCGCTGCCATTTCGCAATGGTTCAGAATCTGTCAATTTTTATGGCTGCGTCCTGTTGTTTACACTCTTCTCTAACCACTTGTGCAGTTGTTTATTCGTTTTCATTAGTTTGTTTCGAAATGCGTGGACTTTCAGCAGAACAACGTCGAAAAATTGTGTACAAATAGTGCCACTGCTTCAATGAACAGCGAAATATACATCAATTAATGTTAACAAAAACGACTTCTACCCATGATTCGAAGCCACAAGGATCCTGTTGTCTTCTGGCCAGATCTTGCTTCTTGCCACTACTCGAAATCAACGGTAGAATGGTATACTACCAAAAATGTCACTTTCGTCCCAAAAGACATGAGTCCACCAAATTGCCCACAACTTCGACCAATTGAGGAATTTTGGGCATTAACGAAGGCACATCTTAGGAAACATGTCTCGGCTGCCGAAACCATTCAACAGTTCGAAAAAGATTGAAAAAAAGTGTCAAAACTTGTCGCCAAGAAGTCTGTACGGAATTTAATGAGGAACGTTCGCAAGAAGGTGCGCCAGCTAGTCTACAATGGCTAAGTAGCAAATGTTGAGAATAATATTCTGTTGTTGTAGTCTAATATTATCAGTATATCGAATAAAATTTGAATATCTAACACTTGTGAATTATTTACAGAGAAATCAAAGTTCGTCCATACTTTCTGGGACAGTTTTTAGCGAAAAATCGCATTTTTTTTTTGCTTAAGTATGCCACGAACTATTAAAAATTCAAAATAATTACTTGAGAACGACGGAGGGAGCAGAACTAACTCGTACTTTAAGTAAATTTAAGAACATTTTTGATTTCAGATAATTTTACACCGAGTTATCGTGTTCACCGCGCATCGTGATTCTCAAAAGAGGTTCTGGTGAATGACTCTGTGACCGCCTTATTTTTCAATATTAATGTGCGGAAATTTAACTAAATATTCATCAAATGATGTTTTAAAACAAAAAAAAAGTTTGAATTAATTTGCTTAAGCTGTTTCTCCGTAAAACATTACAAAATAAAATACAATCGTTCTAGAACTTTTCTAAGTCGCTATGGGCTAGGTTATTGAGAATATGGTTAAAGAAAAAGCAGATCGGAGCCCAGTTCGTTCGATTGTTCGTTGGCCATTGTTTTCATTGAATTGTGAAATGGTGCATTGTCTTGGTTAAAGGTGATTTCTCTTCTTCATATGACGCTCTTTTTTGGATTTCGCGTTTCAAACGTATCCATAACTCAATGCATTAATCACTTTTGATGGTACTTTTCTTTTCATGATAGTCGATGTTAATTATTCCCCGAGCATCTTAAGTCTGACGCCATGATTGTTCCAGCTACCAATTTGCGTATTGTAACGGCTTTCTCCGTCTAAATGCTGATGTCACTCCAGAGAAAAATGATGGATCCATCTTTTGTCCACTGTTTTATGCCATTCATTTTTATTGCGACTAAACAGTGACAGTTTAAAATCAGAATACCACAAATCGTAGTTTTAATGAATTCGAGTACGGTTAACACTTCTCAAACCATTGCTGGGCTTACGCAGGTTTTCCTTCAAAAAGCAATGTTTTATTAATACACGGAATTCGTTATATCCATTTTTTCATAAATGAATATGTGACGTCACTTATCTGTCGGTAGGTTTAGTGATTGCGGTGCGATTGACTTAAAAAATTGATACATGTCGTCTGAAAGTGGGTACTTTCAAAAACCCGAGGTTAGTTTGACATTACTAACGTCATCTCTGGATCTGTCCCGGGACTTTTTGAACAATGTGTTATGCACTTCAGTGACTGGACTGTTTATGGATTTTTTTGTGCACCGTTCGATTCGCACGAGACACATTTTGATCGAAAATCGGCTGTTTCTTCATATTCGAAAATATGCAGGATGACCTCGATCATAGAGTACTGGATGAACTAGTTCAGCACCTTCCATTATCAACCCCAACAAATTAAACGGTCAGCCAGCTGGCAAGCTTCTTGGGATAAATATGAACTGGGTCGGTGGATGCACTCAAATATTCCTAAAATATCGACAAAGGCATGGTTCAGGGGACTGGATGTGAGTAGGGATTACATTCCTGTGATGTCAGACTCATGTACAATCATTGCACGTTAGATGCACATCTTCTTCGAATTGGACTTTCCGAGACTAATCATTGTGCTTGTGGCGAAGGTTATCGCGATATTGATCGTGGAGTATCGTGATGTCAGATCTCAACTAATAAATACCTTGCATACTCAAGGTAAACTACCCAATGTCCCAGTTCACGACATTCTTACTTGTCGTGACCTTTCTTACATGTAACTTTGAAACTCATTTCATTAGGTCCATTGGAGTTCCAATCAAAATTTTATTTTATGTTAGGCTGTTTTCTCTTCCATGAGTTCAACCAATAACCAACTATATTGAATAAAATTGATGAACTGATACAAACAAACCTGAAACATCAACTTTTTCTATGTAGTAGTGGGTCGTTCCCTCTGGTACGAAAAATTACCCACCAGGGCTTAACATGTTTCACCGGCCCTGCTTACAGCTCAGTATTTTTTGTATCAATCATTAATATTATTTCAATATGTGATAGGAAAAATTTCTAAGATTCGATTTGAATGTATCAAGCCACGTACTTTCAATTATAAATGATTAAAATTTTGATTAGTAGCGAGCAGTGTCCTATTTTGTCTGCTAAAAATCTCCGTATTACCGGACTTCCCTGCCATAGACGACGGTTTTGAAGGAGTAAGCAATATATCAAAGGAAAGGCATCGCTCTGATTTTTCAATCGATGCAAAAGCGAAGCTGTTGGAAGCACGCGAATCTATAAATAGAAGCGAAATTTTAACTAACGTTTCAGTCCTACGCGTAGCATGCTAGAGGTAGGTTGTTGCTAGACAGCAAAACAAAGAGTGCCATAAAACGAATTGAAGCTTTAATTTGTATACTCTGATCTTGTGTCATGCAAGCTCGGATGAAATTCCATGTTATGTCGTTTCGCCTGAGAAATTGACAACTACCCCAGGGTAAATATTGAGTGCGTAAGATTTATTTCTAATTTATATTAGATGAACTCGATTGATAATGAAAAGAAGTTTATCGCTTCAACCGAAACTTAACGCTATAAAAATCACTGCTTGCATACAAAACTTGAACACAAGCTTAGCGAAAAGAAGCTTAAATATCAAAATCGTATCGCAAGTATGGTCAAAGATACAATTGCATACATTTGGGATATTGGTGTAATTTTGTCGGCTATAAAACAAACAATGTTCGGTTTTGGTTCCTAATAAAGTTCAATCTAAGCAGATTCTCGTGTATTTGCGAATTCAAAAGTGTGACGATTGATTAATCTATTTGATTGTAGATCATTAGAAATTTTGGTAGCCTTGTTCCACATCAATGGCTCGAACAACCCTATGGGGCTGATCCTTGTAGTTTTTAATAAGTTAAACGATCGATTTTGTATACGGTTATATAACTATAAACTTACCTTTGTTCTAGTTATTATCTCTGATAGTTTCACAATTGATTTTCCAAGTTCTTAGGAACGTCCGTAAACATATATATTTAAACGTAACTCATAGAGTTGCATATTTAATTTCTCTTCAGCAAATACCAATGGTTTTCGAACATAAAAGATTTGTCACAATACAAGACTAGTTGTTCAATTGTTATTCGTAACAACAGAAGAACTTAGAGATATGTTGCACGACACATCAAAAGTGCGTTACCAGAACAGTAACAAAAACTAACGTGATAATGTACATAATCAGTATAAAAAAACTTGATAGGAACTTAACGTGCTACTTTGCTTTTTGGGTTTCATTGGAACTATGAAAAATTTAAACTCGTTCGATGAAGTTATATTGTCGCACCCGCAGTCTAAAGTTTTTGCGGGATTGATGGGAAAACTAGAAAGACTTATAGACTCTTCTTATAGACTCTAAAGACGCATGTATTATTTGCATAGAAAATTCAACGAGAAAAAAATTAGAAGAATGGAAAATTTGGTTGTTGATAAAAAAGTTATTGAAGGAAAACCGACACAATGACTCATCTATTTAATATATCTAGCACCACTGGTCGCACTACAAGTTGTTTGATGTCTTGAGAATAGCATAATATTCTTTTGACGTAGGACTACGTCTTTCCTTACTATACTCAACTGGGTGCATTATCAAAATTTCACAACACGATAATTTAACGAAATTACTCCAGATTTGATTTCCTAATAACTTTTTGCGTGTTTAAGTATTTGCTTTGATTCTATGACTAAACAGATGGAAGAGTTGTAAGATTGTTGTGAACATTACGTTTATTGCGTAAAAGTTGTTCAAATAGTGAAAGAAGAGGTCCAAACACAAAACATAAAACGCCTGCTAGCTTCAGTCTACGTTAATCCACGAACGGAGGCACATCGTGTGCGCAGACCGCCATGTACAATAAATACGCCATCTATCATCAATTCTCCTAAAGAATTGGCCTTCATACGAAAAGCGAAGCAGAGTCGGCTTCTTTCGCACCCGAATCTACGAACAAGTCCAATGTATCAGAGCGACCATCGAGCAAAGGCGGAAGAAAGCGAACGATAATCATTGACGTTTGTTGCATTAATGATTTTCTAGGAACATTTGTTAGGACCACCCATTTGGCAAAAACTGCTATCGAAAGCACATGAAATGAAAGTCCTTCACAAAAATTGCTTCAGTTTTGTATCAATCTGCACTGTGATCAGTTCTATTACGGGATGGACTGAAAAGTGAACTGAAAGCGAGCATCACTTGCTTAGCCTACACTAGTAAGGATGATTGGAGCATGCTTTGTTCATCGTTGTATGATGCATTATGACAGATAAATCAGTCAAGTTTACTATAATTACAAAGTCAGAAAAGGCTATTTAGATTTGGCTTTTATTCACTTGTTGAACTTTTTCACAAAAAACTAGATTAGATTTTTGATAGTCATCGACTGTAATACGAGACTAAGCTATTTTACAGTGTCCAAAAGAAAATTTCGTTCGTCGCAATTATTCAAATTGTCATGTTGAAAATATGAAACAACGGGTTTTTCTTATGCAAAAATTTTAATTCAATGCCCTTACAAGGTTACAAGAAGTTCATGGGTTTCAAAATATCAATCAAGTTCTCTAGGCATCCTTGAGTTCTTGGTAGAAATTTTGTTTGATTTGACTACTATTTATAGTAGTTCGACCATTAAATTTCTGTACAAAACTTTTGGTGATGTTTTCAATTTAAATTGGCAGATCGGAGATTAAATAAATTTGAAACAATTTGAACAAAAATTGTCAACGAACAATGCCGAAGAACTTTTTACATACATGTTACACAGTAGGTCTTCTTTATAGATCTGATAATGACATCCTCGACTGCGCAAGCTACGTTTTGTGAAAATATGGCCCTGAAAAGAGCCGGTGTTTTAGAGATGTACTAATCGAAAATGGCCATACGTCAATTTCGCGGTTACATCTCGGTCATTACCTACTTCTAGTTTTTAAATGAAAAATCATGCTCTAAAACACACTGTAAATACATCAGTGCAGAGCAGTTCATATTATCTTATTATTATATCTTGGCAGTTCAATTTGAACCGCTAAGCAGACGTAAAGTTTCTGCTATTGGCAGAACACTTATATTTTGCAACGAAATGCAATGTCTTTACTGACGTGCCGAACGAAAACGACTTTGACAATGTTTAAGATAAATTCAAGTCCAATAATTTTGTTAGAAACAGAAACTCTAGGATAGTTTAGAAGACGTTCCTATTTAATGCTATTTCATCTGATTTACATGTTTAATTTATTTCTTCTGTCATATTTCTTCGAATATTAATTTGTACAATGTCTGTTTGAAAATGTGCTTAAAATATTGAAAAAATATAAAATGCTTGTTGTTTTACAGAGTTCGAATAATTTCTACAAAGCCAACCAAGCATTCGAAAAGTGGAATGTGCAACAAAACTAGATGATAAACAAGTGGTGAAAGCATACATGAGGAAGCCTAACATGTCGGTCAGAGATATTACTGAAAACAGAGGATGTTTCTGGATCAACTGTGCAGGACATTGAAGTTCGATGGTGACTGAAATCATTCAAAACCCAAAAGAAACGATGCCGAGATAATAAAGGGCGCAAAATCGAACCCGAAAGCCATATGATTAGCTGTTAATCGAACATACAGGACACTGAAACATACACGAAGACTAACAAGTCTCTGGTAATAAATTCTGCACTACGAAGGACAGAAAAATCCAAGAGACTTTTCAAAGATAGAAGATATTCGAAATCTTGTTTGACGAAAAAGTATCTCATTTGGCAAGCCATTTGCACGTGCGGTAAAATCTGTTTGGATTACGACAAGTTAACCTCAAAGAGTGTCTTCAAGAACACCTAATGACACTTCTAAATACATACTCAAATGAGTATCGTCAATAGTGACGGAGAAAATGATGAATATTGACATTGTGATTCCTCGTGAAATTAGTTCTCCAAACTGTTAGTCAAAAATAAAGAAAGGAACGTAAAAATCGGTTCAAAATTTCAAGTAGAATAGGACAAAGGTTTACAATACTAAAGAGGAGAAGCTAGTATTAACCTTGATGGCAGTCAAAGCCCCGATAGTTTGGGATTTGTGGGAATCCTCCATTTAATAATTTTCACGAATCGAAGAACGCGACTTTATGGATTAATCAATCAACTTAAAACGATGTTCAGAAAATTTTCAATCTTTCATGCCTACCTAGATTGAATCATGCTCCGGTTCTTCTTTTATATATATGATCAATGCATTATGTATATTTACATACTTGAAAAATATTAATTGTTGATTTCTTTATTTCTGTTAAACCTTTAACTATTAATTTATAACTATTATAATAATAAATTTATTACCGAAAACATTTCACAACAATGAAAACATACTTCTAAATTCAATATAATAAATATATTCCAGTACATTTATCGGTGAGTTTCATCCAGTCAGAAGACCAGTTAATTTGTGTTGGTAATCATTATCAGAAGTTTACGAGTAAAGCATGTAAATCGAAATCATGTTCATTCGTTCAAATATGACGAATGGTGTACGTTCATAATCGTGAATTGGTCCATGTTGTAACATCATTCAATGTGTGTATAAAACCGTGTTTATCGAAATCGACCTTTTTGTTGGAGCTGTTTTTGATGTGTTTCCACGACCAACAGCTCCCTTTCGGCCTTGATGTTTTTGGCTTCAGTACTATATATATTAAACTGCTTAACCACATCGCATTGCTCAAGTAAACATTGGTTTGCCGTAATGAGCGTGATTCCGACATTTGAATAATTAGCTCATTCTAGTTGAAGTAAATTAACACGAACCCCTACTGCTAGGCAAGCAATGATGGATATTAATTGAATAACAGTAAACAGTACGATTGACTGAATTTCCCCGTCGGTGGACGAATATCCTGCAGTTGCCATCAGTTTGTTTATCATCTGTTGGACTAATAGGATGTTGACTGTTTGTTTTCTTGCAACTGTGAACTTCTGTGATGACTCCCACTAGCTGCCGGTTCGTTTGACGCACCACGAATACACTGCCGGAGAAGGCAATGTCAACTCCAGTTATCAGTATATTTCTTAGATTTGATCGAAGTGATTGGATGTTTTTACTTTTAATATTTTTCAGCGTAATCAGGTTTTCAATAACTTATCGTTGAGAATATCAAGTCTACTATCTGACTGAACGAGTTGCAGGTGTCATTCTATATTCCCGGAAAGATACAATTCGTTCAAGAACTGTTTATTGAATAAAGTGTACTCTTATTTATCAACAGCCTAAGGTTAAAATTTTACGAGAAATTGGGAATTTTCGCTCAGTGTGTAGAAACATAGTTTACTTTGGCAACACACCTGCAAAATAGACAAAAGTGTGAATTTTCAAACAAACAGCTTATCAACTTGCAGATTATTTCTGCACAAAACTAGTCGATTCGAAAATACACAAAAGTGTGACGTGCATCTGAAGTTCTCAAGATTGAACGGAAAAAATACGGCTTTCTCAGTCAAATGAATATAGGCAAACGATTTGTTTATAAAATTGCCCGACGTTTCGTCCGTTTTTGATGGCCTTTTTCAAGGGAAATTTGGCCTAATCGGACCAAATTTCGCTTGAATTTGGTATAATCCCCTTGAAAAAGGCCATCAAAAATGGCCGAAACGTCGGGCAATTTTATAAACCAATAGTTTGCCTATTTCCATTTGACTGAGAAAGCCGCCTTTTTCCGTTAAAATTCCAAATCAATCGATATATACAAACTTAAGGTTCTCAAGATTATTACGAAAGTTTGGAGAAACGTGTTTCCTTGAAACATTATCCAAATCTGTATGATTCAGTCCATGGCAGCCTTTTGAAATCGCATGAATCGTGTTCCGTCAGTGAAATTGCCAAAAAAAACACGTTTTTATCCATCCTAGTGATGTTATGAAGCTTTTTTCATATCAAACAGACTCTCATACATAATCAATGTTGCTCGAATATCAAAAATTCAACGAAAGCTTTCGCTTTCCTTCGCCTTTGTTCGATAATCGCTCTGATATTGAGACTTGTTCTTAAATTCGAGTGTGAACAAAGCCGACGCAGCTTTGCTGCTTGCATGAAGGTCTATTTTTTACAGATGTTATTTGCATAGAACAAACCCCTGAGTGATTTAAGGTGAATGAGGAACGAATATTCATGCAGCGATAATCGTCGAAACTCAGTTCGCGATGATCATTCGTGCTGATTTTGAAACAAACAAATCAAAACGTTTTTCTCTGTATTAAGGAGTGTATCGAAAAGTAGTTAGCAACATTGATTATTGAATAAAAAAGCGAAAAAAAACATATTTTGTCATCAGTTTTCGATATATTGTAGAAAAATTACATTTTTATGCATTTCACTGATTATATTGTAGAAAATCCTAGTTTCTGTGAAACGCTCGCACTTTGGACTTGGCATTCTTTATTAAATTCTGCACAGTTACTTTTGTGACTTTCCTGGTGGCAGCTGTCCAGTTTTTTTTTGAACTCCCACATGTTTTAGGACACTGTACCTTCTTTCCGAAAGTGCCCCTTGACAATTGCCCAATACCTTTCAATTGGCCGAAGATCCGGGCAGTTCGGTGGGTTGATGTCCTTTTCCACGAGTTGTACATTATATTTTGACAACCACTGTAGAACGGAGTTGGCGTAGTGGGCTGTAGCCAAATCCGGCCAGAAGAGAGGAGGAGCCTTATGCTTTCTGTACAGTGGCAGCATTCTCTTATTCAAACATTCTTCCTCATACACCTTGGCGTTAATAGTGCCCTTCATGAATAAAATCGACGACCGCAAACCCATGTACAAATTACTTTCAAGACCAACACATTCTGCCCAAACTTTTCCATCGCCACCGTGGTGTCAGCGTCGTCCGGGTCCTGGTACACCGATTTCGTATAATATTGCAGTGTCTCCGGCAGTGTTTCGTCGTCGATCAGGATGCATCCGTCTTTATTCTATAGAATCCGGTTATACAGTTTTCGCGCTCTTGCTTTGGCCTGAACTTGCTGTACCAGGGACTTTTTCGGCACCTTCTGTTTCTTGTACGTTTTCAGGGAGTTCCGAACTTTGATTAGTTTAATCATCCCGATGCTGGTGTTGAACTACTTGGCCAAATCCCGCATCGACGCCGATGGGTTTTTCCTGATGTACTCAACCACATTTAAGTCCCAGCCGGGCTGGCCGGGAACCCGTTTTACTACCGGATCGGGACAAATTCTTCATGGAAAGGGTCTTACCGAACTTCTCGATAATATTTTTGACACTGGTGCACCATCATTGAAACGATAAACCGTACCGAAACCAATCGATTGCGCAGCTGTTATTGACATGTAAACAAACATGTCACCGCAAAACACGCTGCAAAAAATTAAGCCATTTCAGAGTAATAACTGTTTGAATGTTGCTAACTACTTATCGATACACTCCTTAGTACCATAGTCTTATGTGTGTGATGAGCTATATCGCAGCATTCTCTCATTGCTGCTACCCAAGACGGGTGCTTATTCGAGACGGGTGTGAGTAGTATAAAAAAGTTTGCACCGAAGATGGATGAGTGAATTAGTAACACGAAGAATATGTATTCAATGTTGCATATTTTTATACGTTTATTTCTTAAGGCAATCACTTTCAAATAGAATTCTTATCCTAATATAATTCTAATATAGTAACAACGACTTGAATTTATTAAAACATATTTCTCTTATTTTTTTTATATCATATTATTTGAACCAAACGATGAACTGCTATAAATTATAAAATAAGCTGGCATTTTTATACATTTTGTTGATAACTTCGTAAGCTATTTCGAGTTTGTTTGTATCAGCACATCATTTCTATTCAAATTAAGCTATTGGATGAATTAATGGACGCAGTTGGAGTCAGAACTAAGTCTTAAAAGGGTCAATCATTAAATTGAAACTCCAATTGTCTTTATGAAATGATAAAGAAATTTGATGTATGGAAGGTCACGACAAGCAAAAATGTCTCGACCTGGGACATTGGATAGTCTACCTTGGGTACGCAAGGAATTTATTAGTTGTGATCTGACATCACGATACTCCACGCATGTCCAAACGACATGGTCAATATCGCGGTAACCTTCGCCACAAGCACAATGATTAGTCTCGGAACGTTCAATTCGAAGGAGATGTGCATCTAACGTGTTGTGATTGGAGTCCGAACATCACACGAATGAAATCCCTACACACATCCAGTCTCCTGAACCATGCCTTTGTCGATATTTTAGGAATAATTGAGTGCATCCACCGACCCAGATCATCTTTATCGAAAAACGCTTGTCAGCTGGCAAGTGTTCTTATGCGAGACGCGCTATAGAATTCGTTGAAAGCAATCGGTCTCTCGTAAATTTCCCCCTCATTAGCACCACGTTTGGCTAAAATATCGACTTTTCATTGTCTGGAATGGAGCAATGAGCCGGGACCTAAACTATTGTGATTTGATAATTATTATTCAATATGTCGTTGTATAATACTGTGGTATATAATACTGTGGTATTCTTCATAATAATTTTCTTCGAAACTCAAATGAACACCCGGAATCGGTTTGTTTGTTCGTCCACTGATAATGGCTACCGATTGGAATAGTTTTGAACCAGTATACAAACTTTTTTACGTATTTTGTTTCGCTTCTTTAAGTGGTATAAAATTTTTAACACACTTTATCCTATTATTCCGGAACCGAAAATCAGATCCAAATGAAATTCAGAAGTTTTGTATTGGACCATAATTGTATTATCTAAGTCTAATAATCTAAGTTTGTACAAATCGGTCACGCCATCTCTTTAAAAAACGTGTAGGTAATTTGAAATTGGAATTTTAACACTAATCACCCAATAATTTCGGAACCGGGAGTCGGATCGAGAAAAAATTCAGAAATTTTCTGGACGACCATAAGGCCTTTCATTTGAATCTGACGTTGTGGAAATCGGTTCAGTCATCTCCGAGAAAAGTTAGTACTCATATTTTAATTTTTGGTTCATTTTACCCCATAATTCCGGAGCCGAGAGTCAGATTCGAACAAAATTCAGGAATTTTTTATGGGACAATAAGACCTTAGTTTGTGAAAATCGGTTCTTCCATCTCCGAGAAAAGTTAGTGCAAAAAAAACGTTACATGTACACAGACATTTTGCGTACTCGACGAACTGAGTCGAACGGTATAAAAAACTCAGCCCTTCGGGTCTTGGCTCAAAAGTCGGTTTTCACAGTGATAACCTTTCTATATGAGAAATGCAAAACATACCCCGGAAAATGAAATTTTTATGCCAATCAGTCCGTAATTCCGCAACCGGAAGTCGTATCCAGATGAAATTTTGTAGAGCTATGTGGGGTTTTAAGACCTTTCATTTGAACCTAAGTTAGGCTCAGTGGTCACTGAAAAAAACCGATTGCATGTTTTCAGTTCAGATGAAATTTAATAGCAACCTATAGTTGAGCGATCTCTGAGAAAATCGAGTGCATTTTTTCTTCATTTTTTTGTACATTTTACTCCATTACTCCTGAACCGGAAGTCCGATCCGGGTAAAATTCAATAACAACCTATGGGACCAAGAGATCAATCTAAGTTTGTGAACATCGGTCCAACCATCAAATCGAGTGCACATTTTTTTACATACACACACGCGCACAGACATTTGCTCTGTTCGTCGAACTGAGTCGAATGGTATATGACTTTCAATTTGAAAAAAAAAGTCAATATCGGTTAAAAAGTCAGTGGTGGCATTAATTCGCCTTAATTTTGATCGAATCGACAATGTTTCGTATTATGGTTCTCGATTCGAACTCGATCATCGAGCTTCGTTCGACTTCACTCGAAGAAATATAAGATTATCGAGAAGTTTGACATTATGAAACCAAAACAATCGAAGTCATAATTGTCTAAACTCGATGAGAAATGGTCGAATGCTACGCAGCTGTCGACTTCAAATTTTCGAATACGTTTCTTTTTATTTAAGGGTAGTTATCGATAGCATCATTTTCATAAACATATATTTCGTGCAGTTATTTTAAAGTATTGTTTTTATATCATTGTTTGGCATATTATGTTCGAGTCGAATTGTGTAAAATCAAATTTATTGAAAGCAGCGTGGTATTTATTAATTGAGTCGAAACTATAAAAGGGAATAAATGTCCAGCAGCTGTGAGTCGAAGTCAAATTTCTGGAACCGGTAGACGGAAACCGTTACTTGAACAAACCGAAAAAGATCCATTTATACGGAACATTGTAAAAAAGTTTATTGGTTCAATGTTGATTCATTTGTTTTTAATTTAATGTTTGGCTTGATAACAACTGAAAACTTAATTTAGACTTAATTAAATTAAATTTATATTTACAAGAACAATGCGGAGAAGGTACTTCAGTTCGATTCCTCTGGTAGAAGATAGGTAAAAGATTATTTAAAAATTAAATAATAAATATTATTATTCGTTTATTTGACGTCGGTTTTAATATTTGTTCAACTGCTTACTTGTATTTAAGTACTGCAGCACTAAAGTTATTCATAATTTTAACCACAGATAACAGATATACTGGCTCACATATGAACTGTGTGTAAAATTTTCTCAATCAGCGTGGCGAACACTTGCAGATGTCATCACGATCGACACGAGGTGCCACCACTATTTGGGTGCCGCTTTCACATGAGCCACAATTTTGGGTGTAACATTCACTTTACGCTAGATTTTTGTTTTGCTGTTGGTTAAAATGACAAGTTTATTTTTGTTTTATTCCGGTCGAATTCTCGTGTGATTTATGCAACATGGAAATAAAATTGTCTTTAACACTTAGGGAAACCGTGTGATAAGTGTTAAAATTGTTTTCTACAACAGGCAGGAGGATTTTGTTATCGTTCCGGAGCGTAGTGGAACGTTTTAAAAGATCGCGGCGAACAGTCGAGCAGGTGGCAGTAGTGTTTCCAACGTACAGCAAATTTGAAATTTACACAGGATTTTGAAAAATTTTGTTCGAGCCTGTATATCTGTTATTTGTGTTTTAACCAAGCATCCAGCCAACTCTTCTGTGGTTTCTGCGCAGCCCAAGTAGCGAGCTTAAAACTAATCAATTGTGATAATTTTCCGATTTTATCATATATTTTTTTCTCATGAATCAAATACCAACAGGCACATAATAATTGGACTTTCCGCTGTATGTTTAATTTATATTAATGGAGAAATCTTACAATTCGAAGGAATGAGTTTGGGTTCTGTTTGCTAATTTGGAAAGTTCTTAACCATAAAGGTTACATTCAGAGATTATGATCCAAATAAAACTTGTATGTGGACAAATGTATGTGAACAATAAAACGACCTCGAAATGAGTGAACCAAACGAACAAAAGCTACCGCCGACACGAAAGAATACAATTGTTGTTGACTTCAGGCAGTGCAAAATTCGACTTTCGATACGAGAACTTGGAGATTTGCGTAAGGAGCAAATGCATCTTGACATTAAACGTGTGGATTTACTTCAATGCAATAAGACCAATAATGTTGTTTACATCCAGTTTTATAAAGAGTTGGATGCAATTCAATTCGCAAAAGACAATAACAATGTGCACTATGTGGAGCACGAGAACATTAAGTACAGCATTCCAGTATATATGGATGATAGTGCTATAGAAGTGCGTGTGCATGATCTTCACTCAAGCGTCACCGATTCTTATATTCGCAAAACTATGTCCCAATACGGAGAGATTCTCTCTATCGAAAAAGAAAAGTGGAAAAAAATTTCCCCCGTTATTCTAAATGGCGTACGTTTATTACGCATACACTTGAAGAGGCCTATCCCTTCTTATGTGATTTTCAATAAAGATACAAGAATTCCGTGCAAATCACTTGTTACCTATGACAATCAGATGGCCACATGTCAATATTGCCAAAAAGCTGTTCATTACGGTAAGCCATGTGATAAACTGGACAAGGAGACAACTACACCAAAGGACAACGGTGCTTCCTTCACACCAACCCCAAGCAACCCCAGTACACCTGTGACAGCCATCAACAACAATAAAGCATTCCCTTCAACGAATCCATTATCATCCCCAATAGAACAAAGTACACCAGCTGCAGTTAACAACTTACCCTCCAACCAACCAGCAATTGCAACCAATATACAACAAGGTGCATCTACAGCAACTAACAACGAAAAGAAGACGGAAATCGACAACAATACCATCGATGCGGCAATGGATGATGAGACGATCCACGAACGAAGTGCCCCTCAATCCTCGCAGGAGGGAAATGGAAGCTCCTCTCCCCCTAGAAAAAGGGTGAAAACGAGATCCAACTCAAAAAAAAAATATTTAAAAAATCGGCTCAATAGGCCTGAATAAAAAAATATCTTTTAAATAAAAAAAAAACGTGAATAATATTTTTTTAACTTATATTTGTAAGATTGAACTATAAGCAATCGTTAAAATTCAAATAAACTGAAAAAAAAATTCAAAACATTTTCAAAACATATGACAGTTCACTAATTAATTAATCACTTGAGCGTTAATATTATTCATGTGATATGGAATATGTCAAAAGCATCACCATCCTATGGTAATCATGCTGATTGGATTCTTCAATAGTATTTAGATGGTTCCATCATGAAAATACTACAATTAAAGCTGAAGACTTTGAAAGTATTTGATTCGAACTACACGTAACGATAAAAATTGTATTATACTTGGTACACAAAGAATTTTTCATCATAATTTTAAGAGTCCATCTATAGATTAAGAACAAGCAGACACGTGAGAAAATTCTTTACTTTTTCAGATGGATTGGACAACCGCAGTATTACAAAACATTTTCCTCCGAATTAGAACATTTGAACCGAGTGAATGTAATCGAGAATATCCGAACAATAATTCCAAATGTTTCATTTTCCCGCGATTGTAATGCACTTTCATTCGTTCATTTTCATTTGACATTTCGAAGCGCGCCAGTCGAAATCTAGTACCACATTGTTGGGATCTCGATCACCTTCTCGAAAGCGATACGTAATGTCACAGTTTCGTCAAAAATGATCTTTTCGAGAAACTCGATTCGAGATGGATAATGTCAGAATATCAGAAAGCAAAACGATATCTAAAACTACAAGAAGCAGAAAACACCCAGAAGGATGGATTCACAGAAAGTTTCTTCGAAAATCACGGTCACGAAGCTCCTCCAAAAGCCAAACCGGTACAATTTGATGAGCCACGAAATGTATTGGATACAATCACATATCAGGGATCGTCGTTTTACAATCAAAACAAGTGACAATGTTTTCGTCTATCCGGAACCACGCAAGGAAGTGTCCTCGGGTGTTTGATATTCTTAATATCCTTCAACGGTATCAATCGGCGTGACTGCGCTTTCAATCGACTGTCTCGCTTTAATGCGATTACATTTTGAAAGAATGATGATCCATGATTGGCAGGTTGACTTGAACTTAAGATCTCGGTATTCAGTCAAATATTCGTTATGAATACAGATAACTCGGTATGTATGACATTGTCGATATCATGTGACACCAAATCGGTTTTTGATCCGTACATCCTTTGTTACTAGGATGTCAAAATTCAGAAGTTACTATGCTCCTAAATGAATACAGTACTGTGATAGAAGTTCCTTCATGAATTTGCTAGACACATATGATGATAAATCTTGAACACAAGTAAAATTCATAAATGAAATAAATTAACAAATATCCACCATCCCATTCACATTACGACAAGAAGTGAGCTTGTGATCTATCACCATACGAAGTCTGTGTTCTTCGCGATAATTTATTTCCACTTGTTGAATTTGATTCAAGCCTTTCTTCTGAAAAAAACAAAAAGAAAAACGTTCGTTGGTGGCAGCTGTAAATGCTATCAAAGTTGGAAAACTGAAACGAAACTTCTCCGTCGTTGATTGTTTGGAAGAAATCGTTGACTGCGAGACAGAGACGGAACTAGATTTTCTTTTACTGCCGGTGCAGTGCTGCGTTTGTTTTTTTTTTTTGTCGAAAATCTCCAGTTGTTATTTTAACTCATTTGAAAGTTTTCAATTTTGTGTCTGTTTTTCTCTCTCAATCTATTGAATTTGCCAGACCAGAGTTGTTTCGGCACGTCAGCTCAATTTACTTTTATTACACAGCTTCTTTAAAATACAGTAGCGAATGATGAATTTAATAATAAACAAAAAAAAACAATCCTGCTCTAACAAATTTACATTTTCGGAATGAGACTTGCTCAACAGTTGCCGCAACCGAAACTGACTCGTAACATATGAAGTTGTGCTGAAAACTGAATTTTCTGCGACCCCTTTTCTTCCTTCGTTCTGCACCGATGGGGGGGGGGGGGGGGGGGTAGTGGAAAAGTATGAATGAATTGCACCAGTTTTTGTATAATGAGGAAACTTTACGAATAAAAGAGTGTTGCTTCATCATCACCAGTGCGACGACAAAAGCATTCAAGCAGAAAATAAAATATAATAATGCAATACTGTGGGAAATGGAGTGGAAAATAGCTGAACGGGGAACGAGATGGAATCTGGTGCGTTCGAGAAATTTTTGCGGTTAATCTCGTAGTTTGGCGAGAGTGCAACAACTCGCAGCAGAATGGAACGCCAATTTGAGTCACTTGTGAAGCGTTATTCTGTCAGTAGTTATGGAGTCCACGTTCTGTGCCTCTCCACATGGAATATTTTCACAGTTTTCTCATATAGAACTTTTTTCCGCTTATTCAATTTGCCACCGTGGGCGTAGGGCGAAAGTTGGGGCGAACGCAGCAGCCCGGTTTTGCTATGGGAACCCATGGGTTTGCCACAATGTATTGCATACTTTAGGCGCTAGTTTTGCAGCATAGCATTTCTTTTTTCGCCCGGAACATATTTTTTTGGTTGCATTTCTAATCCGGAAAAGTGAAAATACTGGTTCCTGATACGGATGAATGTTTTGAAATCAATTTAAATCCCTCGTACTGACGGATGCTGATGCCATCAAATGTACTTTCGTACTTGATTGAATGCAGGAATATATTTACGCCGAAAACACTACACTCCTTGTCTCATTTTATCATGTGTGGATTGTTTCGGGATTGCAGTGCTGGAAGTATGAAATGAACATATATTGCGCACGCCGGGCATTCGTCGAAAAGACGGAAACGTGCCGAGAATTGATTGCCGCTACGTGTTTGAATTTTGTCAATATCCCCGCAAGGTCACTGTTGCTGGTGAAGAAAAAGCGAACCAAAAATGTATGCTTCTTCGTTTACATACTTGTGTCCGTAGTCGAAGAGATACTATTTGGAATACTTGGAATTCTAGACTGTCGGGATATGCCATGCTGGGCGGAAAGAACGACGGTTCCGTCCGTTGATTCAATTCTGGTGGATAACGGATCGATCGATAACAAAAACCGATCGCTCAGCTTTGTCATGGAAAATACTCTCGGTAGAAGAAGAAAGCGAAGAAAAATGAATGGCGATAGCACACAGCTTTTCGCTGATGTTCAAATGAATTCTTTGTTATAATAATCTCATGATCGATTGGATGCTTTGGTGTGACGATGGATGGAGCGCCAGGGGAAAAAAAACTAGCTGCAAATTTGAAACCATTTTCATAATACATGGCAACAGTCGCAGCAGTCATCGCAGTGCTTTTCTGGAGTGCCCGGTTTCTTTTCACATTGTCAGGAAAAGGATTACGGAGTTCCGTTCTGGCCGACAAGTCCATTAATAATGTGTGTTTTTGCTTTACTTTCCCTTTTCCGGGATTCGTTCGTTCCACGGTCTAATCCAGTTATACACACTTGGCTTAGCTGCTGTTAAAAATGATGAGATTTTCCTTCGTATGAAGACTGTTGGTTGTTTTGTCGTGAATACGACTTACTTTACTATGGGGCGCCTTTTCGAAATTAGCCATATGGAAGAATGGGCAGAACTTAATCGTGAATATCTCGACTTGTATTAATGGTAGCAACATAATTCTTTCACCATTTCATCAAAAATATGATCAGGAATTCAGGATAATATTTTGATCAGTGTGCGATAACCACAAACAACTCAAAAATTAAGTTTTCTTAAAATTTGAAAACAACGCGGAAAACACCTTACTTTCGCTTGGGTTTTTCGCGCAAGGACGACGATTTTGAGGTAGTCAGGCACATATCTTCAACTGAATGCGTATAAAAGGGGAACCGTGGTCAAAAATCGATCATTTCTTTTCGTGCGTTCGATGGAAGCAGACGTCGTGGGAGTGGAATCATCAACCAGCAGCGACGGACCAAATTGAGTTCCTCAATTTGGTCCTTGTGAATGCTAGAACAGAATCCCTACAGCATATTGATAATTTCTTTCAATAAATTATGCAAATCCGAAATGAAATAATCGACAATAAAATTCTGTATGCGGCTAATTTTATAGCCGTTAGGACCGCCCATTAGTGAAAAAGCTACAAACGAAATCACATAAAAGGAAATCTCTTAACAAAAATTCAATCAGTTTGGATTCAATCGCCACTGCGAGCAGAGGTGTTTTGTGTCGTCTGCACGCTTTCGACAAGAGCGATTACGTCACAGCTACCAGTCATTAGCATTGGAAAAAAAAAACAACGGTGGAGAGCATTGCACAATATCAGCCGTTCTAATGGCTCTAAAAGTTTTCTAAAGAACTATTAGGATTTGTTGTTCGCAAATCGTAGGGAAATATCCTCAGTTTACTGCAAATCAAGAACAGTTTGCTTAGATTTGTGCACTTTTCGCTGTGTGAAATTCACAGTAATCGAGATCAAGTGAAGCCTTTTTTTGCAAAAAATGTTTTAGAGTTTAATGTCGTAGAGAATTACGCAATTTGACTCTTCTGAATGCTGGAAACGAATCCCTACAGCATATTGATAGTTTCTTTCAATAAATTATGCAAATCCGAAATGAAATAATCGACAATAAAATTCTGTATGCGGCTAATTTTATAGCCGTTAGGACCGCCCATTAGTGAAAAAGCTACAAACGAAATCACATAAAAGGAAATCTCTTAACAAAAATTCAATCAGTTTGGATTCAATCGCCACTGCGAGCAGAGGTGTTTTGTGTCGTCTGCACGCTTTCGACAAGAGCGATTACGTCACAGCTGCCAGTCATTAGCATTGGGAAAAAAAACAACGGTGGAGAGCATTGCACAATATCAGCCGTTCTAATGGCTCTAAAAGTTTTCTAAAGAACTATTAGGATTTGTTGTTCGCAAATCGTAGGGAAATATCCTCAGTTTACTGCAAATCAAGAACATTTTGCTTAGATTTGTGCACTTTCCGCTGTGTGAAATTCATAGTAATCGAGATCAAGTGAAGCCTTTTTTTGCGAAAAATGTTCCAGAGTTTAATGTCGTAGAGAATTACGCAATTTGACTCTTCTGAATGCTGGAAACGAATCCCTACAGCATATTGATAGTTTCTTTCAATAAAATATGCAAATCCGAAATGAAATAATCGACATTAAAATTCTGTATGCGGCTATTTTTATAGCCGTTAGGACCGCCCATTAGTGAAAAAGCTACAAACGAAATCACATAAAAGGAAATCTCTTAACAAAAATTCAATCAGTTTGGATTCAATCGCCACTGCGAGCAGAGGTGTTTTGTGTCGTCTGCACGCTTTCGACAAGAGCGATTACGTCACAGCTGCCAGTCATTAGCATTGGGAAAAAAAACAACGGTGGAGAGCATTGCACAATATCAGCCGTTCTAATGGCTCTAAAAGTTTTCTAAAGAACTATTAGGATTTGTTGTTCGCAAATCGTAGGGAAATATCCTCAGTTTACTGCAAATCAAGAACATTTTGCTTAGATTTGTGCACTTTTCGCTGTGTGAAATTCATAGTAATCGAGATCAAGTGAAGCCTTTTTTTGCGAAAAATGTTCCAGAGTTTAATGTCGTAGAGAATTACGCAATTTGACTCTTCTGTATGCTGGAAACGAATCCCTACAGCATATTGATAGTTTCTTTCAATAAATTATGCAAATCCGAAATGAAATAATCGACAATAAAATTCTGTATGCGGCTAATTTTATAGCCGTTAGGACCACCCATTAGTGAAAAAGCTACAAACGAAATCACATAAAAGGAAATCTCTTAACAAAAATTCAATCAGTTTGGATTCAATCGCCACTGCGAGCAGAGGTGTTTTGTGTCGTCTGCACGCTTTCGACAAGAGCGATTACGTCACAGCTGCCAGTCATTAGCATTGGGGAAAAAACAACGGTGGAGAGCATTGCACAATATCAGCCGTTCTAATGGCTCTAAAAGTTTTCTAAAGAACTATTAGGATTTGTTGTTCGCAAATCGTAGGGAAATATCCTCAGTTTACTGCAAATCAAGAACAGTTTGCTTAGATTTGTGCACTTTTCGCTGTGTGAAATTCACAGTAATCGAGATCAAGTGAAGCCTTTTTTTGCGAAAAATGTTCCAGAGTTTAATGTCGTAGAGAATTACGCAATTTGACTCTTCTGAATGCTGGAAACGAATCCCTACAGCATATTGATAGTTTCTTTCAATAAAATATGCAAATCCGAAATGAAATAATCGACATTAAAATTCTGTATGCGGCTATTTTTATAGCCGTTAGGACCGCCCATTAATGAAAAAGCTACAAACGAAATCAGGTAGAAACAAGCCTCTCAACAAAACTTAAATCAGTTTGGATTGTATCGCCACTGCGAGCAGATGTGTTTTGTGTCGTCTGCACGCTTTCGACAAGAGCGATTACGTCACAGCTGCCAGTCATTAGCATTGGGAAAAAAACATCGGTGGAGAGCATTGCACAATATCAGCCGTTCTAATGGCTCTAAAAGTTTTCTAAAGAACTATTAGGATTTGTTGTTTGCAAATCGTAGGGAAATATCCTCAGTTTACTGCAAATCAAGAATAGTTTGCTTAGATTTGTGCACTTTTCGCTGTGTGAAATTCACAGTAATCGAGATCAAGTGAAGCTTTCTTTGTTTTTGCGAAAAATGTGAAAAAGGGGAATGCGTGCATAATTCATACAATTGATATTCGGAAGTGTTAAGGAGCATGTCAGTTGTTTTCGTATTCACGACATCCAGTTATGTCTCTGACATTACCCACCCGCCTTTTTTTTTCTTATTTTATTTCGCTTGGAGCTACATATCACATAGATCCTGATGTGAGTTCGTTTTCCCGTCTACCAAGAATAATTCATAATCTGAAAATAATCCGACTTTCCGGATGAATTTTAATAAGTATGTCATTTGAATTAATTTAATCCATGATATGTGTTTAAAATGAAATTCAATTAAAGTGGATAAAATGACTTTGCATTATTTTATAAAGGCAAATAATAACGAGTAATTAAATTGTAGTAATTTTCTTTGTATTTGTTTTATATTTATTAAAATAATTCGTCTAATAATATAATAGTCCAAATGAATAACACGAAGCAAAACCGGTCAATTCATAAAAATGTAGCCTGTCTAAAACTGAGTGTGTTAAACTGCCATGCCGCGCTTATCAATTCAATACTCCAGACATAGAGTTTCGCGAGTTAAATCCACGGTTACTGTCAGACGGTATCAAATGTAACAATCTGTGCTACGGTAATATGTTAATTTGGTAATGTTCAGAACAATGATGTAAACGGTACCAGTAAAATATGGTTATACCTGTGCACTCCACACATTTACGACCACTGACCCTCAGCATATCGATACAAATTCATTTGACATTTGCTGCCATTTTCAAGTGAAGCTTCCAGAATCCAGTTGAATAATCGTACCTAGTCATTTGAAGTTTTACTTGCTCAGTTTCAAGTGCCAAGTAGTCTAGCTGCTTCATTGTCTTCTTTGTTGGTAGTGAGCAGGTTCGAATGAATAGAATTAAAAATGGAGTAAAATATGAAAATTGAAAACTGAAGGAGGAAACTATTACTTTATGTATATTCTGTAATTGATATTTCAGCTATCTGATTTATCCTTCATCTATTATCTCGAACCAATTCGAATGTTTACATAAACTTCATTTGAAGACCGCTCTCACACTATTGAAAAAGATATTTTGTTATTTCAAGAGATCAACTGACGATGGTTAAACTGAGTTTTGATTTGAAAAGAATCGATTGAAGAACCGAACGCTGCCCATTCGGTACGTCAGCGAATGTTGTGTGTGTCAGAGTGTGAAGCTTACTGCAGTAGAGAGATCGTCAGTGTGTTTCACATTCGGTTTCAATTGAATTGAATGAAGTTTCACTGCACTGCTCTTGGTTAGTTTATCGAGGTGGCTTGCACAAATGTTTTCAAAACATTCTGTTTACCCATAATTAACTCTCAAACAAACCTGAAGCTTGATTTTTTGTTGTTGTTAAAATCAATCAATCAAAATTGTCAATCAAAGCTTTCTCGTTCATGTTTAAGGTAAAACTTCCTACATTTCAATGTCATTAGTGTTAATTGCCTAGAAAAAAAGTTAGCAGTTAGTTTTCCGGAAAAATAAATAGTTTTACGACAACTTTCCATATCCATCGTATTTCGCTTATTAAAACTAAGGTTCCCATCTCACAGGAATACTAATGGAAGTTACGTAAGTCGTTATTCTGCAATAAAGTCCTTATAGAAATTTGTTTGTAGCTAATCAAAAGTGAAATATTTTTCACAAGCAGTTATCAGCATAATCGAAGAGTTTCAGACTAAGATTTTCGTTTTCCTTGAATTGAAATTACATACATAATCATCTGGTTTCCAAGGTTTCCATTACTCAAACACTTGTAAAGTATCTTTCTCGCTAAACAAGTTCTATTTTTCGCATTTTATTGACTATGTTTAATAGTCAAAATTTTGTTTTTTCTTTTTTTTGCGGAATCCAGCTAACTAGGGACCATTTGGTAGAAACAAGAAATGAGAATAATAAATAGAATGACCGTAATTCAACAATAGTGTTTCGAATTACTAGATGGAGTGAAAAGTCCCTGGCCTCTCACACAAATACCAATACCAAACTTCTTGACAATCTATCCTTTAGTGTAGCTGATCGTGTCAGACGACTTGTAGTTTTCATAAAGCTATGAAAAAAGACGAGTTTCGTGTCCATGCATAAAAACAACGGTGAAATTGAATGATTTGCGGTACGGATTAGTCCACCATTCCCCGTATTCTCTACACCTGGCCCCCAACGACTACTATCTATTTTTCCAAACCTAAAAATGTTTCTCCAAGGAAAGAAATTTTCCACGAATGCTGAGGTCAATGCAGAAACGGAAGCCTATTTTGAAGAATAGGTTACGATTTTTTCGATTTTGATGTCACGTCTGTTGGTGCTGCAGATCTGTTTAAATCGATCATTCACATGATTTCGATTCCCTCATTGAAATATTTTAAATTGGAATACTTCCTAAATCGAGTAAAAATGAGTTTCTTAACTTTCGCAAAATTCACAAAGGTCGTTTGCTACTGTGACCGTACAATTTCTAAAACCAAATGTCAAACTGAAATGCAACCTAAATTGTGTGGTTCATCGAACTGACAGATTTACTGGGATGAGTGGTGGAATTTTACCAGTTATCGAAATCTCGGCAATCAAAAGTACGGGTGTGTAATGTCAGAGACATAACTGGATGTCGAGAATACGAATAAAACTGACACGATTTCTTTACACTTTCGAATTCGAATTGATAGTTGATCGAAATGATTAAGAAGTTTCATGTAAGAAAGCTCACGAAAAAATTTCTGAAAATTATTGACTGTATTTTTCATTTAAATAGGAAATGGGATAAAAATGTTATAAAAATACATTGCTGTTTCAATGCACACATTTTCTCTCTGATTCTTTTCGTTTATTCTATAGAATTATCATCGTCACTTGGTAGCTGTTCTGATTTAAGCATTTCTGACAATATTTTCGCCGGTCTCACAATTCTGGATAAAAACCGAGCATAAGGGAAGGTAGTGAATAATGGCGGCCTCGTGTGAACAGCAACCAACAGTTCTATTGCCAATAACGCATTCACAGCAACGGCGCTGGATTCCCAAATATCCAGTCGAATTTGTAGTGTACTCGATATAGTACTTGTAAGCTTTCAAAAATGAGACTTATTACCGGCCCGAATAGCTTTTTTGTGATCTGTGTGTTTCAATTGGGTCATCTCGTGATAAAGCTTTAAACCCAAAATTACTTGGCAGAACATCCTTTTCAAAAGCTTCTGTTCCAGAGCTACTATATTCCGATACTTGTTGCACTCGTTCCAATCCAAGGATTGATAATATTATCTTATTAGAACTTCCCGTTCGCAATTTGAACAAAAATACGAATAAATCTTTCTCATTTACACCAGCATATCACGAAGCTCAATGATATTTGACCATATTAAACCTGTAAAAACCTGGAAGCGTTCCTCTGAGAGTGAAAATCACTTACTGAGTTAATTATGTATTCTCAGATATTTTCTGGAAAATATGGAGCTTTCTACACAATATACCCAAAAATTAAAGAGATCGATTCAACGAATCAAGTTTTTTAATAGACATGGTCGATAAATGCTTGATTTGAAATTATGCTAAGGTTATAACTCAAAAATGAAAAATAACGCATCACTATTTTTTTATATCTGTTGTTGTTTCAAATTTTAGAATAAATAAAAAAATATACAGCGCTCTCAGTCTACAAACCATAAAAACCATCATAAAGATATTCGATTGAAGTTTTCAAACACAAAACTCCAACTTTATCTTTATTATACATTTTTCCAGAAAACTGTACACATCCCTCGATAACATATCTTTATGATAACTTTTGACACTGTAATGAAATTTTCATTCTTTCTTTCATTATTCTTTCTTTACATCCATCAACAACACGTAAAAAACTGACACTCGCTCTAGTTCTTGACTGCCATAACCGAATTTCATATGTGTGATACTCGCGACGTTAATGTATTACTACCATTCATATATGAACCCAAGGATGGCTTTTATCGTATCATAGAACGCTCGCTCGCAACTCTTCCACGATTGAATCAGTGCCATCAAAAAGAGTTGGAAATCATCGCAACAACAAAAACCCGGCATGGCTCATTTAACATAGAATCGACACCAGTGCGAGAGCGAATTTCTCTCGATGACATTTCTGAGAATCAAAGGTTAGCACGCCGCTGTGAGGATCTTCTCTGAAGCTACAAACGGTCGCTTATTCTCGTTTCGCGATCCGATTCTATACAGGCAGTTGATAATTGCGATAGAATCATTTCACTATTGCCGCTTATTCTAACTATATGCATATAATCTTTGTATAAGTTGTGTCTATGAAAATGTATGTGAATGCTCCACACAAGGGTTTTGAAATATTGCAACCTAATATGAGAATCATCAAGTTGAATCATCGACTCGATTTTCTGCGATAATTGTCAACTTGCGATTCTCTCTTGGGAAATTCCACACAGCAACGATCATTATCAGACTGTATTTTTTTTAAGGGCCGTGAAATACTCAGAGTATGAAGTGGAGCGAAGGAATGTAGAAAAATTCTCTCGCGGTTCATGCATTGAGAGACTCGAGTTCTTGTAGCATCTTCTATCGCATTGAAAATGTTGTATACAATATAGATAGCAATATAGCAGCTTCTGTGAAATTTTCGGCAATCACCAACACTGTATGAACCACATACCAGTAAGTTCTCGTTTTGTAGCTTTCTAGGTTGTACCCGAAGTATGATCGTGTATGTATTATGCAAAGGTTGATACTCATTTCCTTCTTTTCGTTACTTTGATTTCTAAGCCTTGCGCTTGAATTGCATCATAAACTACTAGAACAAAGCACCATGCGTTTCCCTTTTAAGAGAACTTTATGGGAACGCATGGTCGACTACTACTAGAAACTGCTAAGATAAAGCACAATGCGTTTCCTTCTCTCAGAATTCGATGGGGACGCATGGTCGACTGTTATTAATTTTTTTGAAAAAATCAAATATTTTGGTCTTCCACATTTTTAAATAATATGGAAACATACCACTTTAACATGTCCAAAAATTCTTTATTTATCACTAAAAAATCCAGGGTGGTGCAAAAATTGGAAGAGGGAAAAAATATGTTTCAAAATTTTCTAGTATTTTTTAATAAAAGAAATACATCTTCAAAAATTTTGAAAAAAATTGTAAAGCATCCCCATAATGCCTTAAACATGCCTGATTTTTTTCAAATTTTTCGGAGAAGCAGTTTCTTCAAAAATCAAATAAAATAAAAATCAATAGAACCACCCTAGTTCCGTCAATATGGCAGTTAAAGGGTTGAAACCTTGAGAAAATAGTTTACAGTCTATGACCTGTCGAATGTGGTATAACAATATGAATTCCCTTTGGGAGCAGATTTTACATGCTTATCATGCTATTGCCTTAAAACGTAATGCACTTGACGTTGTTGGGTATAACTTCAGGCGTGTTTCTGATACGATGGTAATTTTTGCAACATAAATTCAGGCGTTATGTGTAATTTTTGCAACGATGGTAATTTTTGCAAGATAAATTCAGTGAAAAGCACGACGAACTTCTTTTAAAATGAAAATATTCTGTTGTTGAAAAACGACGTAGCAAGAGATAACGTGTTTACTTGCGTTCATTACTTCAGTCTTGATTTTGTGTTTAAAAATTTAAACACTTAAACGAACTGCATGAGAAAACACGAGTGAATCAAGCCTCTTAAAAAGAAACTCTATGTCGAATTCTTGCGAAAAAATCGCCTTATTCATAATATTTAAATCCATCAATACAGCTTGTGTTGTTATATCTATGAAAGAAATTATTCAAAGTGGTTGAACAAAATATTTTTCTGATTTTCGTTAGATGGTGTTCCAAATTCACAATCGAAGTAAAAACGCTAGCTCTCGGAATATTATTGTAGCAACAACGATCACATCAAATATGTAAGAATACATTCGAACAAAATGTAACATTGATGTTTGTCAAATGAAAAGTGTAGCCGTGCTTAGTCTCTTATGATGTCAGTTTTCGGTTCATTATGTTTATTTTTTTGTCATGTTGGTAAAACAACACGATTATTAAATAACATGCTTCAGGATCAAGTAAACATTTTAAGTAGGTCTTGCTTTTCAATGTATGCTTTTTGCTTTACCATTAATTTATTAATCTATCACAGCACTAAAGGCAGAGGGTTCAAAGTGATATACGGGTAGAAAATTAAAGTTACGAGCTATGAAAAAGAAATGCATTCTTCAAGTAACGCATTTTCGAACCATAATTAATTTTCGTGGGAGGAGAGTTTCGGATTTGCATATTTCATTGAAAGAAACTGTCAAGATGCTGTACAGGAATCATTTCTGCCTTTTAGAAAGACCAAATTGTGGAATTCTTTACGATATTTAGCACAGTTCGGAACATTTTTCTCGAACGATTTTCGCACAGGGAAAGGTGCACGAAGCAAATCAAATTATTTTGGATTTTCACTAAACTGATGATTTTTACCTTCGATTTGCAAGGAAGTAATCTTAAGGCCATCGTTCAGGTACCATGCGCGCGGGTGGTTTTAGGAAATTTTCGATGGAAATTTTGAAAAATTTGCCAAAACCATAAACATACAGACCTTTGAAATACTTTTGTCTATCTACAGGGTGAAAATGGCTGGAAAATTCGGAGGATTTTCCGAGTCTTATCAAAAATAGCTCTGAAAAATGAGTGTTTTTGTGATCTTTCACAATTATCTGGAAAAATAAAGCGATGACATAATTTTTTTTTTCAAAAAAACCTTATGCTGCCAACAAGGATCACATTCGGACACATTTTTGAAAAACCTTTTCACGCTTTTCATTTTCACTAAATCGGTTATATGAAATTCGTTGATTTTCCATGAAAAGCGTGGAAAGGTTTTCCAAACATGTGTCCGAATGTGATCCTTGTTGGCAGCATAAGGTTTTTTTGAAAAAAAAAAAATTTCATGCCATCGAATTATTTTTTCAAATAATTGTGAAAGATCATAAAAAAGCTCATTTTTTCAGTGCTATTTTTGATAAGACTCGGAAAATCTTCCGAACTTTTCAGCCATTTTTGCCGTGCAGATAGATAAAAGCTTTTCAAAGGTATGTATGTTTTTGACTTTGGCAAATTTTTCAAAATTTCCATCGAAAATTTCCTAAAACCACCCGCGCGCATGGTACCTGGACGATGGCCTTAATAGTTTTCTAGATAACATTTAGAGCCATTTGAACGGCTGATTTTATATAACGTTGTCCACTTTTCGTTTCTTGTTTTCTTTCTCTCCAATGCAAACAAACAGCAGCAGCTGATGCAATCGTTCTTGCTTGAATTAAAACCAGCTTTGCGTGCAAACCGACACATCCGCTCGCAGTGCCAAATGATGCGAAACTGATTTAATGCGTCTTCTCGCCTTGACGACCGGAAGACAAATGAGGACCTGAGCGTTTGAGGTTTTTCAATTACGCAGAAGGTGCGCTCTCCGATGCCGCTCTTTGAATACGTCTTCTCGCCCCGACGTCTGCTTCCATCCAACGCACAAGAAGAAATGATCGATTTTCGACCACGGTTCCCCTTTTATAACGTTCAGTTGAAGATATGTGCCTGACTACCTCAAAATCGTCGTCCTTGAACGAAAAACACAAGCAAAAGTAAAGAGTTTTCAGCGTTGTTTTAAAATTTTCAGGAAACCTTATTTTTGAGTTGTTTGCGGTTATCTCACACTGTTCAAAATATTATCCTAAATTCCTGATCATATTTTTGATGAAATAGTGAAAGAATTATGTTGCTGCCATTAATACAAGTCGAGATATTCACGATATTCTACCCATTCTTCCATATGGCTAAAGGCGAAAAGGCGCCCCATAGTAAAGTAAGTCGTATTCACGACAAAATGGTAACCATTCATGGAATCTTTCTTCTCCGCTGGAGCTTATTCACCATTCTAATGCACTGGTGAACAAATAAAACAAAGATACCGATATAGATTTACGCTTACTTCACAACCAATTCTATTCTGATTACTATTCAGTTTGGTTTCCAAATAGCCCAACATGTTTCTCTTCTGTCAGAAACCCTTCTACAATTAATCTGGTCGTAATTAACCAAAGTCACATATGTAACAAAGTGATTACTCATGCAGACTCTTGATCATCTTCCAGTTACATGTCAGAATGTCAAATGAAGTAACAATTGATCCAATTAGTTCCACATTCAACTATCAAACTATTACAGAACTAATTTGTTTGAACACAGTTTGTTTTAGAAAAACTTGCTGACATCGATACAGTAATAGATCATTTAATTGATTACATAATTGAAGTTATTGTTGTTTTGTGGTCATCGCCGAAAGCAATCTGATATGGACGGCCATCGTGTTTTTTTTTAGTGAAAATAATAACTGATCGGTGCATTTAACCGGACGTTTCGACCTACTAAGGTGTTCGGTCATCCTCAGCGGCTATCTAAAAACATATATTTATCAAGTAAGTTGAAGCTTAACACCGAATTTGAACACTTAACTCATATGCTAATGACATCTACAACCACAAAAATTCACATTTTCAACTGTCATGCCTTTTGTGTTCTCTCTCTCTCTCTCTCTTTCTCCCGCTTATTTGTTTCGAATGTATAGAGGTTTTGATTTTGTCAACTAGTCCGTTTTATGGTGATCTAAACTTTATCGAATCTCGTTGGAGGTTAAACGTGTTTGATTCTCCTCCTATTTTTATATGAAACATTTCAGCTGTTAAACGTGTGTCAGTTCTTTGTACTTCGTCCAAAATTTTTACGTTCTCAAAATCAAAATCATGATCCTATGTCAAGTCCAAAAGCAGAGGCAATACTGGTTTAGTTCAACGCTGTATCAATGGGCCAGAATTTTTTTCTGGCGTCGTCCCGATAGAGTAATAAAGAGTATCGAACATTTTTTTCGATTCGATCATAGAAGCTTCAACCTTAAGGGGGAGGTGTAAGGGATAAACAGTTTCGGAAAATTGTTTTTTTTTCTTGTAGTTTAACATTTCAAAATATTGTGAAATAATATATTTGGGATCGATGATTCAGTGTATGTTGCCAACAATATTTTTTGCTCTCATTTTGAGAAAAAAGTTTAACGCGTTTTTCTGAAAACCAATTTTTCGAAGTCCGTGAACACGTTCCTGCAAAATCAACTGAACTGTTTCTTTTCAATCTTGGAACATACTTTCGAACCTAGTTTCAACGTCATCGAGCTGAAATTCGAGTCAGTTCTGAAACTGGTTCTTATATCGCAAATCAGTTTCATGAAAAGTGTATTTTTATGAGACTATCCTGAGTCTGTTTTGGTTTTCTCGAGCGAAAACGAAGCGAAAAGTCAAACTGCATCTAATACATCATTTGACATATTCAAACTCTAACAAACTACTGAATAAAGTAAATTAGAAGCCGCCAGAAAAAAACAATTGAACTCAATTGCCATTTTGCGCCATTTGCTTTCCCGCGGAGCCGCCACAAAATTTCAAGCGTCGAAACTAATCTTTCCTGCGTAGTTGTTAGTACCGGTAAATCAGTTTCTGTTCAGAAGAACCTCACCTCTAACCGCAAAACACTTCACGCCCGCACATAAGTGCAGTGGAGAAAAAGCGACCTCATTATGAAAAGCAGCATAAATAGCCTCCTCCAGCCGGAGATGTCTGTCGTTTGGGGTAAGTAACTCCGGGGGAAGGTGGCCCTGAAAAAGTGAGGGGTTTCTTTATATTCCATTCCATTCCTTCGTTCGGTTCACACAGAAGCGACTGGTTTTGCGGTTAACAATGCGGTCAAGTGTTCATGTCGAAAGGATTCTCAACTTTTTCATTTATATCCACCTCCCCCTGCAGTAACTTTCGTTCTTTCGCCAATATCCACTCGCAACGATTTGCTTGCACTCGAGACGCCAAGGGGCTTAGAATGGTGCAGATTTAACTGAAGTGTTTTGACGGCTGCGAGGACGACGTCGACGGCGGTGGTGGCGGTGGCGGCGGCGGCAGTGTTGCGTCAATGACTCGAAGTCTGGTGCGATAAGAGCTCTCGAGTGGTGTTGCGGGAAATGATTGTGGATCAAATTTTGGTGAATGGTTTGATTTAGGAAAGTGGGAACTTATTGTTATTTGTTGCTGCGTCGGTTTTCAGCGGAACAGCTGCGAATAATTCCCCGCTTTTGCAGTGTTTCGACGCCTTGAGTTAACCTAACGTTTAACATCTGTGCCAAGGAAACCGCTCAGTTCAGCTTCAAAAAGTTCATACTGCTTTTCTCAATATTCTCCACGACCTTGGAGGGAAGCCAAGATATTCAAGCGGAAAAAAGTCTATCAAAAGGTCATTTTTTCTTCCCTCACACCAACGTCAACTTGTGGGGGAAGAGAAGAAGAAAAAAAACTGAAAGAATTTCCACCAACATTACCTGCCACATCCTCAATCAAGTTACAAAGTCGCACCACGCCAAGTTGCCTCCTTATATTACCGGCAGGGAATTGGTTTCAAAGAAACTTTTCTGATATCTTTTATCCGTTGTTATTTCCTGCATTTTCCTTCCAGGTCTGGTGGGATTATTTCCAACTTTTGATGTGTGTGTGTGTCTTTTTTTCTCGGTTGTTGTTCGCCGGATAAACAATCACCGAGTAGAAAATATGCAGTCAACCCGTGCGTTCGTGTTTCGATAAACACGCGGGAGATTTAATTTAGATAACGAAGAAGCAAAACTGGTCGGAAGTTTGAAGCCACAAACTCGAGCGAATTTTAAACCAAGGGTATTTTCATTATTTAACGTGATATCAATGAACTGTTACTACAATCAAAACTCTGCGAATATGCTCTCTGTATCTAAACGCTAAGACAATGTGCGCTATCGTTTATTAAAAAAAAACTCTGGCAATAGAATGTTTTTTGAAGCTCCAATTTTTGTTTCCTTTGGGAAATCCTCGCTAGTCTACTTCAAGAATTTGCTTCCCAGTAAACAAAGTCCTTCTTCGCGAATTTGTTGGTCTTCGTGACACACCCCCATGTGCAGTCACGATGTAAAACTTTTGACCGGGATGCTATTTAAACTCGAGTTTGATGTATGTTTTATCATCGATCCAAACAGGGAAAATACAAGCCCTTATGTTCCGTCAAAACAAGACCCTTGCACGCATTTTGGTACCAATTAATTTTGCAGTATTTATTGAATGAAAATACATTTTTTGCATAAATACGTTTATTTCATAGGCAATATACATAGGTAGGCACAAGCACAATGATTAGTCTCGGAAAGTCAAATTCGAAGGAAATGTGCATCTAACGTGTAGTGATTGGACATGAGTCTGGACATCACACGAATTAATGAAAATACATGTTGACTGTAAGTAATAGGTTCATGATACGATATTCGAAGTAGTTGCCTTCGAAAGCTATGCATTTTTTACATCTTGCCACCAACTCACAAATATCACGTCTAAAGAACTGTTCATCTATTGAAACGATCCATTCGTGAAACAATTTTTCCGCATCTGCATAACTATTGAAAGCAAATTATAGACGATTTTCTCAAACTTATATTTAAATGAAATGGGTCTTATTTTCCTATACAAAGTATTATTTTTATTTTTATTTCGAGCAGGGAAAAAACCGCTGGAGCTAAAATTTACAATGTATCTCTCCAGCAGGTATAAAACCTCTTCATCTTTTTATATCAACAGAATACAAAAATCTAACAGATATATCACTTAATACTAAGGGCTTAATACGAAGCAAAATTGTGTATCCCGGCGGGGGTCAAGAGTGGCTAGTTTGTTGGACGGTGACGATGATATGTGTCGTTGATGGCCGCATCCTGTTGTCCGTGTGGGTCCGCGGGAAAACCCCCAAGTCACGAGCACTCGGCGGGTGGCCCGCATGCTGGATATCAAAGAGAGTGGCCCTCGGAGAGCGGTGAAAAATAGCAATGTAGTAAAAAGAGAGAAGTGAATATTGTAGTAAATGGAATTACGAAGGGGTTCGAAGGAGTAAAGGGGGTTCGAAAGAAGTTGAAAACGGCAAAAGATCAAGTTAATTGTCTCAATAGATGGTGAAAAGATGGAGAAGGGGGAAGAAAACCATAATTAGTAACATCATAAAGATCTAGTTAGTTTCAAAGAAGATGGTGGACAGCCGAGGAATTGAGAGAATCGAGCGGATGTTAGAAACAGACCTAATGGTAAATATTATTCTTGGTTGCATAATCGATGGAGAATGGAAGCAGACTCACTAAGGGAGCAATAAACTAAACTTGTGGATTAGATACTAAATTAACCCTAAAGCTAAATCTAGAATTTAAGTATTGGAGTTGGAAGGACTGTTTGAGATTGTGTTTGAAAAAACAATTTCTTTACGGTATTGCGAGATAGAGTAAAATCATCGATTGAATATACGACACATACTGCAGAAAGGTTTATTAAAGCCACAAATAGTGCGAGCGGTTTGAATTCCCACACGGAACGACCGAAATCAGCATTTTCGCGAAAAATTTAGTTGATTTGCTGATTTTAGTTAGTTATTTTTTGAGACAACTAAAAAAATCTTACTTTTGCTGATTTAGATTTTTTATTCTCATTCCCTTAATAATAATAAAATATTTGTTGAAATGACTATTTTTTTTAGTTGAATTCACAAATTAAACGTACTGTCATTTCTTAGCTAAGGCACACTTCATATCCAGTCAACTAATTTTTTAGTTGAATTAAAGAAATATAATGTTGTTTTCAACCAATATGAATGGTTGAATTGGCTTCTGCAATCTGCAGCTATATGGCGCCCTGTCACCGAAACGGTAACACCTTAATGACTACTAGCCACTAGATGGCACACTACTGCCGAAAAAAATTCAGACGCGGTTGTCTTTTCTATATTGGCAGGTATAAATACGATGTTGTGTTGGAGAAAAAGACATAAACGAAACGTAAACATCTTTTTGAATTTTTTTTCTTCTAAATCACTGTTTCTTCATTCTCACTGAAAACTTTGAGCACTCGGAAAACAAAAACCGAATACAAATAGTACACCGGACGGCGCAGCTCGGAAGGTTTGAAGATACAAAAAAACTTCATCTCAATTAGAGTGAAACATTCGAAATTCACTTCACTGTTCCGCGTAAAAACATTATTACGCACAATCGCTTCAAGTGCGCACAAATTCTGAATAAATACGATTTCCACTAACAGTTTACGACATTTTTACATATCGGTTTAGAAATTTAAATAAAGATATATCGAACACATGCGAAAAACATCAAAACAATGTTCAAGCAGTTTCAATAAGACTATCCTTTTTAGCTTTTTAATGGATTGTTTTGCTTTGACACTTCTCATGAGTTTTTGGCTAATAAACTTGTTAATAATACCCATTTCAGTTTTGGTTTTTTGTGCTGTCCTTCAGTAATGATGGTGATAGATAAATAGAAACAAATTTTCTGATTTTAATAACAAAATTAGTTGTCAATGAGAATTTCGTGTTGGATTGAAATATTGCTGGTTTGAGTCCAGGATATTCACCAACTAAACACATTCTCTAAAACTAAGAGTTTTTTCAGCAAAGTAAATTCTCAATTTTAACTAATTTTATAGTTATTTTGGAAATTTTGTTGTTAAAATCAACTAATTCAAAAGCAGTAATACGAATTAGGCGCAGAGATAATTTCGGTCGTTCCGTGCAGGAAGTGATGAAATCGAAGATTTCGAAAATGGATATTTAAATTTAGTTTGCCTAACAATTCGGGGCAATCAATTTGATTCAAATTGCAACAGATCTGCCACGAATATTGCCCTGGAGAGATCTCGGTGAACAGATAACAGGACCATATCGATCAGTTTACAGCGTTCCTGATAGCTTAGGAGGTTGTTGGGATCTCTCCAAGGGCAAAGCGAAGAAATTTACGCTGAATAGCTTCGATGCGTTGGAGGTCCAGTTTATAAAACTGGGCCCAGACGACTGAAGCGTATACTAGAATAGAACAAATCAGGGCACAACATAGTGCTTCTAAGCAATATATGCCTTTAAAGTTCTTTGTGACTCGACAAATAAAACCAAGTGTCTTGGAAGCCTTAGAAATAATATATTCGACGTGATCTTTGAAACTAAGTGTAGAATCCAGCAGGACTCCCAGATCCTTTACAGTCGATTCTCGCTTGAGGATAGTTCCGGAAATAGCATAGTTAAATACTACGGTTGTGCGTTTGCGAGTAAAACAGACCACGGAACATTTAGATGGGTTTAATACCATTCTATTCAGGTCGCACCAGTTGGAGAAAATATCCAACTGTTTTCGCAGGAATCTGGCATCTTCGGGATCTTTAATAAAATGGAACAATTTGAAATCGTAGCAAAAGATATTTTTAAGCATTGCATCGAATGGTTCAATTCGTTCAGATAAAGTAAAAATAAAAAGGGTCCAAGATGACTGCCTTGAGGTACCCCCGAGTTAGCTCGAAAAGCTAACGATTTTAGCTATCCTACTACGACCAATCAGGAACGAATGCAACCAATTCAAAAAAGATCCATTGAGTCCAAGTCTATCAAGTTTGGCCATAACTATTTGGTGATTTATTTTATCAAAAGCGGCGGAGAAGTCTGTATATATGGCGTCAACCTGCTGTCGCGCCTGTAGCGACTGAATTACGTAGGATGTGTGACATAGCAGATTTGTAGATGTAGATCGTTTTGGCATAAAACCTTGTTGAGTTGAAAATATGTAACTAGAGCAGTTGTGGAAGTCCAAAACGATTATTTAAAAAAACATAGGTATGGCCCATAATGCAGCAATTCCGCGGTAATTTGATGTATTGTATTTATCTCCTTTTTGCCTTTCTCATATAGAAATGCTATGCAATCACTGTGAAAATCGACTTTTTAACCGTGGCCCGGAGGGCCGAATGTCATATACCATTCGATTCAGCTCGACGAACTGAGCAAATATCTGTGTGTGTGTGTGTGTGTGTGTGTGTGTGTGTGTGTGTGTGTGTGTGTGTGTCCGTGTGTGTGTGTGTATGTAACAAAAATATGCACTCACTTTTCTCAGAGATGGCCGAAACGATTTTCACAAACAAAGATTCAAATGAAAGGTCTTATAGTCCCATAGCCTGCTATTGAATTTCATTCCGATCCGACTTCCGGTTCCGGAGATATAGGATGATATGTACCAAAAAAGTGAAAAAATATGCACTCACTTTTTTCAGAGATGGCTGAACCGATTTTCACAAACTAAGATTCAAATAAAAGGTATTATGGTCCCATAGCTTGCTATTGAATTTCATTTGAATGTGACTTTCGGTTCCGGAGTTATATGGTAATATGTGAAAATTTGAGAAAAAGTTTACACTCAATTATCTCTGGAACAACTCAACCGATTTTCGCAAACAACTCAACCGATTTTCGCAAACTTAGATTCAGGTCTTATAAAATTCTAAAAATTTGTGGAACATTTTTTCTGGATCCGACTTCCGGTTCCGGAGCTAAAGCGTGATAAGTGGAAAATTACCAATTTTATTAGTATTTTTCCACGAACGATGGTTAAAAACAGGTACAAATCCCATAAAACTGTCTGATAAATTCTTCTAGTTTGCAGAGCTTGTTAGTTTGTGGGCATAAAATCTTAATTCGGCACTACTGGTCCCCTCTTTTCCTGTTCCGAGAGCACCGAAAGCGGAGAAGAAAAACTCCTAAAACTAAATTCACTTCGATTTCTCTGCGATGCTTGAACCGATTTTCACAAATCTTGATTTGAATTGAAGTTCATACTGTCTTTAAACCTACTGTGAAATTTCATCCGGATCCGACTTCCGGTTCCGCAGTTACAGGGCGATGAGTGTCAAAGTTTTCAAATCGCCATATAGAATGACAATATGTACAACACCGAAATAAGAAGAAAACACAAAACGAACAATGCGTGCTTACGTACACGTTGTGTAGTGATGTCAATAATAATAATAACAATCCTACTACATGTTTCATGCTGCTGATTCATGCTGTTTAGCACGCAGTAGTAACAGAAACGCAGGTTCGTTTCGTTAGATTTAGTTTAATTGGTTTAAACGAAATAGAGCATGAGATAGTAAGTATAAGTTTAACTACGTTCAAAACTGTTCCAATTTGTAGGTCATATTTGTTGGTAGCAAACGAACCAACTTCGGCTATTCCGTTCATCTGAATCCGGTTTCGGGAGAATTGGAAATTGTGATTAGAAACTGCAAAAAGGATCTCACTCACTTTTCTTGGCCGAATAGATTTTCACAAACTTATAGGTTCAAAAGAAAAGTCTTACAGTTTCATACGGAATTCCTTAATTTGTTGTGGATACTACTTTCGGTTCCGGAACTACAGGTTAAACAGGATTTATAGAGTTTGTGAGGTTAGATCCGAACAAATTATCCTATTCTTATTCAATAAACAGTTGTTTTTGCGAATTTCACGGTTATATTAATGATGTAATGAGTAATATGAGAAAGGCATCATTACATCACTAGGTGGATTAAAATAGGTTTTTAAATACAAGAAAGATGAACGATTTCTTCCATGAATTAGGAAAAATACCTGAGCGCAAGGAAATATTGAATAATATCATCAAAGAAACCTGTAGAGGAGGGTATTCCATCAGATGATGATCTTTTCAGGTTAACTAATGAAGTTTTCACCATGTCCATGGTAATAATGGGATGCCGACCAACGGGAGGGAGTAAAGGAATATTGTTGGCAGCTTCGAAGATGTTATTACTAGCCAGACTTTCTTCACAGAAAACGCTGCTGAAGTATTTGCCAAAAAGATCGCCGCATCGTTTGGCTCGTTTAAAACGCTTCAAAATTTGGTGTGACCCTGGTGAACAGAGCGGTTTTTTGTAGCTTTTTGGGTATAAATTGATTAATAGCGTCGGTTATTATATGTGTCCAAAGATTAACGGCAGTTACAGTTACGATTGGATAGTAAATGGTTCCAATTCAGTTCCATCATAAATCTATTCATTTCATTGAAATTACCATTTTTGTAGTCGAAGAAAGTTGATTCGGAGACGTCGTTGAAAACAACAGATGGATAATCACGAATGGCAATGTGAAGTGGTGGATGATGTTGGCAGGATTTAGCGAGCGAGGAGGGGGCAAGGGTTATTGAGCAATCAATCAAATTGTGAGAGCGAGTTCAAATGCTAATCAAACAGGGACATATCATTGATACGATCAGGCGGGATATAAAGAACACAAATATAGAGCGTGTAATCTGAGAACATGAGAGCAACCCAAAGCAGCTCAATACCTGTGCAGTTCAAGAGAGACAACTGTTGAGATTTGAATTTTGAGCGACAGGCGAGCAAGACACCACTGCTGCTTTTTTATGGCTGTTCTGCTCGGTGCGATCCTGTCTGTAAACAGAGAACGAATCACCGAATATTTGCTTAGAGAGAGTGAGAGTGAGACAGTTTCTGAATATTATTTAGATCCGAATTCTGGTTCCAGAGACAGGGTGCTCAGTATGAAAACGTTAATTTCCGGAATACTTTGTTCATAAGCTACCTCTATATATTAGCTAGTGATTTTCTCTAGTTTGCAGACTCTGTAACCAAATAAACCATTGATAGTGCCATAAATGATTTGCTAAATTTTATCCAAGTCCGACTACCGGTCGTCATAGAGAATTGTAAAAAAATGTGTAGGTCATATTAGTGCATGGTTGAATAAAACGAACGTGACTATGCCGATATCCAGCTATCGTTTCCGGAAGTACCGGCAATAATAATTAAATATGATGAAATGGAGCTCATTACACTTTCTCACAAATGATTGAATAGATTTTCACTAACTTAAATTCAAATGTAGTGTATCAATGTAGTAGTATTAGGCCACAGAAATCTTCAAAACTAGTTTCTGAACTTTCTTAAATTGTAGTATTTCGGGGAATTTCTGCTGTAATATACAGGAGAAATGAAAACGAGAAAGGCATCATTACACCACTAGGTGGATTAAAACGGGTTTTTCAATGTGTCGTAGCATTGTCGTGCTGCAATTTGACTGTCGAGTCTTGGTTGATGGATTGGAAGATTACGAACGTCTTATCCGGTATTTGTCCGAGAAACTTCATAAATTTTATTCATATGATATAAAATCAGACAGACCTTTCAAGGCTGTCTTGAAAGGCTTATCAAATAATCAAAGTACTGATGAAATTAAAAATGAACTAAAAGAATTGCTTGGTTTTGCCCCTACTTATGAAAAAAAAAGAGCGAATGGTACTTCTAAACCACGCTCTGGAATTTCCCATGAACTTTACCTAATACACTTCAATCGAAGTGACGTAAACAATTTGAAAACTTTAGAAAAAGTACGTTTCATTTCCCACATTAAAATTCATTGGGAACATTATAAACGGCATAATCGTATTGAAAACTTAACGCAATGTCGTCTTTGCCAAGGTTTCGGCCATGGAACCAAAAATTGTCATATGAACATACGGTGTTTGAATTGTGATAAATCGCATTCGAAAGACGTTTGTCCAATGAATGAAACCACGGATAAATTTTCATGTTCAAATTGCGATGGAAATCATAAATCCAATTATTTGAAATGTCCTATCAGGGAAAAAATTTTAAACGCTCGTTTGCTTAGACAACAAGTCAAATCAACGATCTTAAATTTACAGAACAAACCTGAAAATCAAAAAAAAAAAAAACGTTACAAATTCTTCTAAGGCACTTATTTCTTTGAATTTAAAACAAAAAACAGGTACGCCTTCCAATTCGTCTTCTAACGAAAACAATTTATTGGCAGGTAGATCGACCTCGTCATCATCTTCTTCTAATGACAGTTACGCTTTGGTAACAGGTAGACAAATACCTCTTAATTCATCTAATGTAAATAATCAAAACACAGGAACGCCTTCCAGTTCATCTTCTAACAAACACAATTTATTAATAGGTAGATCGGCCAAATCATCTTCTTCTAATGGCAGTTACACTAGTGTAATAGGTAGAAATCTACCTACCAATATTCGTTCAATGCAATTCGCTTCTTTAAATGAAGTCGATTTAGACGATATAACTGAAAATAAAATGATCTACCTGTTGATCTTGTAAACTTTTCATATGATCATCCGAATGTATTCGACTTCATCACTTTTTGAAGCATTTCAAATCGGATGGCAATTTGCAAATAATATAATAATGAATTTAAAATTTAACAGTGATGTTAAATAATTATTTGAATATTTTAAATTGGAATGCTCGATCTTTGAAATCGAGTGAAGATGAATTTTATAATTTTCTCAAAGTTCACAAAATTCATATTGCCATTGTGATAGAAACTTTTCTTAAACCAAATGTCAAATTGAAAAGTAATCCACATTATGTGGTTCATCGATTTGACAGGTCTACTGGAATGGGTGGTGGAGTTGCCATTTTTGTACAACGGCAAATTAAACATCGAATTTTACATTCTTTCAATACTAAAGTTATTGAAAGCTTAGGAATCGAAGTTGAAACCATTCATGGAATTTATTTCATCGCTGGAGCATATTTGCCATTCCAATGCACCGGCGAACAATTAAATTTCTTTAAAGGCGATTTGCAAAAACTTACAAGATATCGATCGAAATTTTTCGTAATAGGGGACTTAAATGCTAAGCATGTCCAGTGGAATTGTAGGTAAAATAACAGTAATGGTAAAATACTTCATAAAAAACTCTCAGCTGGTTACTTCACAGTTCTTCATCCCAGTAATCCTACTTGTTTCTCTTCCGTGAAAAACCCGTCTACAATTGATCTGGTTCTAACGGATCAAAGTCACATTTGTAGTGAACCGATTACACATGCTGACTTTGACTCAGATCATCTTCCTGTAACATTCAGACTTTCCAACGAAGCTATGATTAATCCAATCAGTTCTATATTCAACTATCATAGAGCTAATTGGTTGGATTACAGATTTCACATTGAAAATCATGTGGATCATGAAACTATTTTAGAAAATTCTGCGGACATCGACACAGCAATAGATAATTTGAATCATTACATTACAGAAGCTGAAAATCTTTCAGTTCCCAAAGCTCAAACTAATCCAAATTCTCCTATCATCGATGACAATCTTCAACTGCTCATTCGGTTGAAGAATGTTCGTCGACGACAATATCAACGTTCTCGTGATCCTGCTATGAAAAACATAGTTAAGGATTTACAAAAAGAAATTAAACATAGATTTACTCTTTTGCGAAATGAAAATTTCGCTAAAGAAGTTGAACAAATTAAACCATATTCTAAACCTTTCTGGAAACATTCTAAGGTTCTTAAGAAACCTCAGAAACCAATTCCTGCTCTCAACGAAGGAAATCAAATACTTCTTACGAATGGCGAAAAAGCTCAAAAACTTGCTCACCAGTTCGAGAGTGTCCACAATTTTAATTTGAACGTTGTAGGTCCTATTGAAAATGAAGTCTCACTAAAATATGATCATATTTCCACTCAAGTGTTATTACAAGATGACATTATTGAGATGAATTTTGATGAAATTAAGTCAATTATTAGGAAACTTAAAAACATGAAGGCTGGTGATGATGGAATTTTTAATATTCTCATTAAAAATCTTCCCGATGTTGCCTTGAGACTCTTGGTTAAAATTTTTAACAAGTGTTTTTCATTAGCTTACTTCCCAAAAAGATGAAAAAACGCTAAAATAATTCCTATCCTCAAACCTGATAAAAATCCAGCAGAAACATCAAGTTATCGACCAATTAGCTTACTTTCTTCTATCAGTAAACTTTTTGAAAAAATTATCTTGTTGAGAATGATGTCTCATATAAATGAGAATTCAATTTTTTTTACCAGAACAGTTTGGATTTCGTCATGAACATTCAACTACTCATCAGCTTGTCAGAGTAACGAACATGCTAAAATCAAATAAATCTTCTGGGTTATCCACTGGAGTTGCTCTTCTAGACATAGAAAAAGCATTCGACAGTGTTTGGCACAAAGGTTTAATAGCAAAAATGTCCGATTTCCAGTTTCCTATTTATTTGATCAAAATGATTCAAAATTTTTTAACTGATCGTACCCTTCAGGTTAGCTATCAGAATTGTAAATCTGAATCTGAAAATCCGTACGAGCCGGTGTTCCGCAGGGTTCGAGCGTAGCTCCAATCTTGTATAATATTTTCACTTCTGATCTTCCAAATCTACCCGTTGGTTGTCAGAAATCGCTGTTCTGTGACGACACAAGTCTGTTAGCCACAGGTAAAAATCTAAGAGCGATCTGCAGTCGCCTACAAAGAAGTTTAAAAATTTTCAGTGATTATCTGTCAAAATGGAAAATTAAACCAAATGCAGCAAAAACGCAATTAATTATCTTTCCTCATAAGCCAAGAGCTTCTTTTCTTAAACCAAACAATAATCACATTCTCAAATTGAATGGCTTGGAATTGACATGGTCTGATCAAGCTAAATACTTAGGTTTAACGCATGACAAAAAACTCACTTTCAAGAATCACATTGAAGGAATCCAGGCAAAGTATAATAAATATATTAAATGTTTATATGTTATCCTCTTATAAACAGAAATTCTAAGCTCTGTCTAAAAAACAAATTGTTAATTTATAAACAAATTTTCAGACCAGTCATGCTTTATGAAGTACCAATTTGGTCAAGTTGTTGTTCCACCAGGAAGAAAACGCTTCAAAGGATTCAGAATGTGGGGGACGGGTATAGCGTGATGGGATAGTCGATGCCTATCACGCAGCCCACCTGGGTTCGATTCCCAACCCCGCACATAGGGCCAGAAAGATTTTCTGATCCGAAGCGGCGAATGACCTTAAGATGTTAAAACCTCTATAATTGAAACAAAAAAAAAAAAAAGATTCAGAATAAAATTCTGAAAATGATTTTGAAGCGTAATTAAACTGCAACTGACGATTTCATTGAGGGGTCCAATTTGAATGGTATATGAAAAATCATAGACTATTCCATCTTGAGTTTAACTTTGGTATAGTGTCGCGCTATGCTTAATATTATATTTTAATACCTCCAGCCAGAAATGATTCGCAGTGAAAGCCACCGAATATTTTCGTCCCGACTTATCGAAGTCATCAGTTGTTCTTTTTTAGAAAAAAATCGTTCGACATAAGTCACGAAAATGAAGAGATACGTAGTTATCGGAATAGTTTGGTTTGACGAACTTTTTTTCTGTACACCGGAAAGGCTTTTGCTTTTGTTCTCGATATACTTTTTTGATCCCGGAAAGATAAACTTGATAAAGTTGATAAACTTCTACCGAACCGATGCCTTTGATGCAACTGAAACAAATGACATTTGGGATACGTCTTGGAATGTTAAGTGTACAACATTCGGAAAGTTCTTCGTAGAAGCAGTTCGGCAAACCAAACCGTTCCGCTATTGGCCATAGTTACTTGACATGCCCGAAGATTGGCTACCCCGTAGTTCTGTTCTGCTTCAACGAGCGCACCTAGTCATCCTAATTAAGGAGTACGAGCACGACTGGGTTTTCCATGGCTGGTTCCTTCAATGAACGGGGCCGCACCATCGCGCGTTGTCTGAACGGTTTCGCTGGCGCAAAGATAAACTGACACAAAGAGAAGTTCACAACACGTTTATCTCCAAATTTGGTTCGCTTTAGTAGCAGCAGCCGCCACGAAAGGCACGCAAACTATTCTGATGATAAAATGGGATAAACTTTTCTAAAGAGGTACATAATTAGCCGTTCTTGGCTGTTGTTGTTTTTGTTATTGTGTTTCTCTCGTTGATCACAATTTATCAGAGATTGCGAAAAGCTCGAACGGAACACGTGCACGGCTTTCCTAATTGAACCAAGTTACAGTGCTCCTAATTCGAACGGGGAACTGAAAAGCCATGTCGTCAAACTCCAGATAGTTGGTTTTTTGTTTAATTTGTGCAGTTGTAATTTGGAGCAGTTGCACAGCTGGCTGGCTGGCTGGTTGGTTAGCGGGAGTTACTTTGTTCGGAAAACATTTAACTTACCTGATAACGAGGATTTAATTTGAAAGAATTGCAAACAGCTTTCAGACGAGGTCAACGCTCCCAACTGACAACTGACGGCGCGCATCACAACAATCAAAGAAAAATTGCATTTGTGGTTATTAAATTCACATGGCGAGTGTCATTTCTGTGCTCATTTCTTTTCACCAGACTGACATTATACGCTAATGACAGTGTACAAATACAAGGTGATAATCACAACCTTTTCGCTGGAGCAAGAACATTCTCCACACAATATTACACGGTCGACCCTTTTCTTGTTGAACATGCCATGATGCGCATTCAAGCCGTTTCCATTTGCCACTATAATGAAATTGCTCAAACTTTTGCCCTGTTTTTCATCTCGTCCTATGAGTACCTGTAATTTTTTTTTCCACTGAAGCTGAACAATAGCTTTCAGCTATAATGAAGATGAGAATGATGCTCATCAGTTTGCGTTTCAGTGTGATGGGAATCACCTCCTGTTCAACCGGCAGCAGTGCAAGGAGCTTCTAATTTACATATTTTATCACCATGCCATGTGTACTTAATGCAGTTTTTCCGTTCGGAACATCTCGGCACAGACCGGAGGTGTAATTTAAAACAGCCAAGTGCATTTTGAAAGGCACGTTGAAAACCTGAAAAAAAGTCAACTGACACATTGAACCAAATTAATACAAGAAAGTAACAAAAACATTACAATTTCCTCGCCGAGTCTGGTTCTGCTGGTGGCGGCAGCAGGCACAAGGCAGGAAACCGAAAAAAAAGAACTCCTGACAACTAGGCAAACCACTGCTCAACAGAATACATATTTGCCTTCGGCAGTTCGACGTGGACACGAACAAAAAGAATGCGGCTTGATCCTGTCATTTATTTCAAGTATCATAAACGAACAGGCAACCGCAGCGTCCTTCTTCCGCCTTCCAGCTTCCACCGTCATCATCGTCGCTCCCCGATAAGAGTAAAATACACTGTGAATTATTTTTCTTTCCGTTTCTGACATGCTTTCATCAGAATGCTATTTTCCGGGGCGTTAGGTCGGTGTTCGTTAGAAAAGACATTGCGGGCTGATTCTCAGGTGCTCTCCCCACCCCCTCTGGGAGTAAAATGAATTACGCAAATACTGGTCATTAGTTTTGCAGCACTAGTTTTATTCATTTCTTTCATTTAGTTTGTTTGAGCTGATTCAACTACAATTTATCTGTAACCAGCAAACGAATTAAACAATTACGGGTTCGTTCAACCATTTCTAACGAATCGGAGGTAGGCTTTTCAATGTCAGTCGGTGTTGAACAGCGAATAGCTCTTGACTCCTGGAAATTTTTTCTGGCTACCTAGAGTTTCATTGATTCAAGGCTTCAGTCTTTTTCAAAGCTACCTGAATCACTAACAGTCTTTTTAAAGACTAACTATTAGTCAGCCTTTCTCAAGGCTATACAAAGAGTGATATTCTAATATAATCAGTCTGGTGGGATTTACTAATAGAAAAATCAAATAATTATCAAACTCTGTACATTCCGAAATAATTCAAAGTTTGTGAAATATAACATTTAATATTCTATCAATTATAATTGAAGTCGTCTAGGATAGCCGAAAATTTAAGATGTATGATTTTGTTCTTAATTGCTTGTAAAACAAAAATCAAGCAATATATTATTTTTAAATTGTATTTGTTTTGTTTTGCCATGGGTTAGTATATAAAATTCTTATATTTTTGCGTTCTATTCCTTATTATATAAAGCCATTGAAATTATTAAAAAATTTTGTATTATCACAAAACTTATTTTATTAGAAAAATTCAAATTCTACGTCCCTATGAAATAGATGAAATCAACACGGATGGGAATTTTGAAATTTCCGCTCTTCTACCGATTCTATTTTCAATTCTACGGACAACCTAAAACAAAATCAGAATTTTATCAATTGCGTTTGGGTTGTGCATAAAAATTGTTTAAATCTTTACTCCAATACAATAATTTAATTATTTTTAGAGTTTAGGTATATTTACCAAAATTTTTAGGATTGTCCGTGAAATCCAAGTTTCAGATTTTTTTTGTAAATTTTGTTCATAATAAATTTCCAACTATAATAATAAAAAATATATGTCATATAATTTAAAAGTTTTGTTTTGATTTGGTTTGGCAAAATTTTCCCAATAATATAAATTCTCTGTATTTGTGCCAAATTTCTTGAGATTCTTTAAACGGATATATTCTTTTGTTCATCAATACATTGTTTCTGGTAATGATTCCAATATTTTGTAGTAGAAAACTGAACATGTCATCGCTTTAACTTTTGAGTTCTATACAACCATGTGAAAAATAATGAAAAATTCATATATATCATCCATTTTTTAGGGTTTTCTTTTGATAGTGCAAGAATGGTAGTTGGGCGAAAATTGTAGCTGGTATCACTAGCAATCGAATGATGTGTAAAAACATATAGGTGGTCGCTTTGAAATTCGAGATATTTACGATCATTGTAAAAAGTCTCACCTTTTCTGAGGTCATCTACAATACATATCTACAATTTTCATTATAACTTTGGGTAGAAAACCCTATTTTTCGTTTTTTTTTCAGTGCATTTTATTTCTGGTAGTAGTACCTTGCCAATGGTGAACAAATTTCGAAAATCGGTTGACTAACAACAAAGTTACGACTCGGTGAAGTTGCAGTGTTCTATATTTTCCATGTGACGCACAGTGCACAGTGGTTCAAAAGCGCAATTTCACGCTCTTAACCCTCAGGGTATGGACTATAAAAAAGTTACGTTCAGTACGGACAGGGTTAGCCTAACCCGGCGACTTTGATTGGGTGTATATCGAGCTGTACTTTGTCAATTTGAATAATTTTTTTTTATTTTGTGTGAAATTGTCTCAAAAATATAATAGAGTTGTCAGATTAATCATTTAACTGACTGAAAAAAAATTATAATGAAAAATGTTAACGGGTCTTGAATTTTTTTTGTAAAAAACGTTTTTTTTTTCAAAATGCTGATACTTTTTGAAAAAAAAAATATTAACAATGTATAACTCGCATTTGAATGGTAAAAAGTAGTTCTTACAAATGTCCATAACGGTTTTTTGATTTATTCCAAAAACTATATTTTTTTTGAAAAATGAAAATACGCGTTTTTTCGAGTTAGCGAAAAAACGTTGTTTCGTTGATTTATGATGATAAAGGTTAAAATTAATTACTTTGAGCGTAAAAAAATTGTTTATCAGCAGCTGTTTCTTCTTCGCCTGACAATGGCTCTCCTTCAGATTCTGCGTCTGTTTCAGAATCGTGAGAACTTTCCTCTTCCGCACCTACGGCGACATCGGTGTCACTGTCATTCTCTGTAACGCTGTCCTCCTCGTTTTCCTTGTACAACTCCTCCAAAGCAGCAACGCTTCGAGTGATTCGACGCGTTGCCATGTTTTTAATGTGTGTTCTTTAACAAAAAATTACAAGAAACAAAATTTAATGAGTTATAATTCACTACGAGCAGCAAAGATTTCGATATAAGACGTACGTTCAAGTGATTGAGATCTACTACAATACTTTGCTTACACCATGTACAACGCGTTATTTTGAGGTTAGAATCTACAAAATTAAGTAAAGAGTACGTATTCTTACTTACCTTTTTATTCCTCAGCGGCAAACAGACGAAAATTAAAACTTAATTTTTTTGAAAATTTTGGATTTTGTAACGTTTGATACGGACTGGGTGTACCACACCCGAGCACAATGTTTATATGTGTCTAGCTCGGACACAAAGCGGAGACTGACTCTGCCGCTTGGGCCTCTAATAGTGTGTACCTATAAGTTTTCCCCCCCCCTGGTCCGGACCCCCCTCGCCGACTTCTCTTCGTATGGCGCTTCTTTCAAATTTCGCTCGGGTTACGGTAACCCAGTCCGTACCCTGAGGGTTAATTGATAACTCATAGGATCGCGATTTTTGAGGTACAGTATCTTCAGAAAAGTTGCTCAGAATGATAGACGCCATCTTTTGGCAAATTTTATTTATGTGAATAATCCCCCTAAAAATGAGATAAAAATTTTATTTTAGCTCAGGGCCAACATAGGGGCTAAGTTACTACGACAAAGTTGTGCGGAAGTTATTTCAAACAAGTTTGGAGAAGGCACTCTTCCCGTAACTTGATTGCAATTCATGATATAATATATTTTCTGAAAAGGGTGTCCCAAAACCAGTTTTTGTAAGAAAACATATATATTTTCAATTTATATGAGTTTTACATGTTATACAAAGTTTTTCATCTTTAAAAACTACACAACTTTCTCAAATATACTATGCTGCTAGCATTTCAGTTTAATGAAATAGAGCAATTTTTAATGTTTTTTATAAAATTCTAACTTGTCTATTATCAAAAGGCGCAGGAAGGTGCAGATGAGACTACTTACATATTAAAGTACTTCAAAAGAGCTTTCATACCGTGGTTGAGTTACTCGTCTGCAGGCGAGATATGTTCTTTTTAAATATACTTGTCCTTGACATTTGCAATGATTAGGTTCATTGTATTTCAGATCAGATTTCAGTATATATTCATTACTATGGTACTTGCCTCAAAATATGAAATATTTTATTATAGTGAAATTGCGCTTTTGAACCACTGCAGTGGTTCGAATCAATAAAAATATGGACATAAATCAGTAGCTGCCAAACCGTTCTTTCAATGCATATAGTTGCTTTTAAGAAATTATTTACAAATATATACCGCGTAATTTGATTCTATCCCTAATTGTTCATGGCCTACTTTGACAAAAATAATAACCATAACTTTTTTTCCTGAAGAGATAGAAAATTTTTTTCTTCTGCAAAGTTTTAGAACTATTGAAAATAATTTTCTTTGTCAAATATATCAAAAGTGTAGGTCGCACCATTTCGGATATACAAAGCGTTTTTGTGGTAACCCCCTTAAAATCAGTTTTTTATTCATAACTTGTTTCGAGTTATTTTTTATGCATATGTAATATGAGCCTTTAACACTAAATCTCCTCACACATTCCAGACCATGTAATATGAATATTTAAGACTAAATCTTTCACACACCCCAGACCACACGCACTTAACAAAAACCCGTAAAAGCGCCCTTCCACGAAAACCTAGAAACCTACATAAAATAAAAACATTACCTACATGAAGGCAACTAAAATATCAACACTTACACGTTCCGGTGACCCAGCAAAATAACGCAGTGGTCATAAAATTCGACTACAGAAACAAGAAAGCATCAAGTTTCAAATCGTTATGTCATCGAAGTAACAGAAAACAAAAACACAACAGCCTGTGTCACTTCCCTCTTCTTCACGTCTCTCATGTCCCACAATCGATACAAGTCAACACGACCTAGAGTAACAGTAACTCAAGAACACACACTAACTCAAACCAACACTCACGAGAATAACCCAACATGCTATCGCCCTCTCCTCTCCGTATCACACCCGCTCACGCTCATCAAGAAGCTTTACTCACTCTCTTACCCACAAAATATACAATGGCCGACACGATACAACTAGTCCCATTAGTTAAGCCAGATTTACATGGCGCGTTCTAACTCCTCCTCCCAGATTCTCAGTGATCCCAATTGTAAAAACTAATTAGCTAGGCTAGGAGAGAATAGACTATATAAGTTGAAGAACTGATAAAAATAGCAATCTTAATCTCAACTTTAATCAATTCTCACATACTTTGTTTGGAATAATTGAATAAAATAAAAAATCCTATATTTTTGTTCAAGGTAGTGCATAGGTTTGTTGTTTCCTGGCAAAATTATACAACATTTTACCTTTATTTTTACCTATGATAGAACCTTACACCGAAGCGAAATATGCAACTTTATGCAGCTGATTTTTACTAAATTTATAGGAAAAGATATGCTCAATACTATATAAAAAAATCTAAGTGGAACTCGATGGAACTTTTTTTAGGCCTTTCCAAAGTTAGTTTTAGTTATTGAATTATGACAACTAGTTTTCTAATCATTACCTGCTTCAAGCTATTTTTTGCATATTTTGTTTGGAATAATTGTAGAAAATATAAAATCCCATAATTTTGTAGAAGGTAATGCATAGGATTATTCTTTTCTGGAAAAGTTATACATCATTTGATCTATTTTTACCTAGGAAACCTTGTACCGAAGCGAAATATGCAACTTAATACAGCAAACTTTTTCAATACTTATAGGAAAATGTATTCCTAATTCCAATTTATTTTCCATTCAGAATATCTTGAGTACTATTCGTGTGACTCATTTTCACTATGGCCATGCTGAAACCATGAATGGTTAAGAAACGGAGGGCGTCACGCGTCTGCTATTTCTGTAACTCACTTTTGCAGTGAGCGTAGAGATGGGCAATTCGCTCCTGAGCTATTCCAGTGAATCGAATCCTCAAAGTGAACTGATAGCTCACAGCTCTTTTAAAAAGAACCGCAGCTCACCAGCTCACCACACTGGTAAGCAGGGATGCCAGGTTCACAGATTAATCAGTGTTTCACAGATTTTCAACCCTTTGCACAGATTTGAAAAATGGCACAGATTTTCACAGATTATGAAATCGATCACAGAATTTTGAAATTGATCACAGTTTAACACCAAAAATTACAAAGCGGTAAGAAATAGTAAGACTTTTTTTTGCTTTACAAAATGATTCCGATCAGTTATTATGGTAACGGAGAAACGTGCACCCTGCTGGTAAAGTTGAAACAAGCTACGAGCTGAACGAATTTTCGGCGCTTGAAGAGCGAGCTATAAATGGGAAGAAATGTGTACATGAGCTTTTGTTCGTTCTTCCAAATGTGTATCTATCCTTCTTTAACAGATTGGAAGAGCATTGCCAATAAGAAATCTTACCTCTCACTCAGTAGGCTAAAGTACATTCAGGGATGCCACTTTTGCAGATATTCTCAAATATGTTAGTTCGCATCCCGATCAACAAGAGATAACAAAATTGTATCTGGGGTTGTTTCGTTTTTTCTATCTAAATTAGTTATAATCTTGGTCTCGTTAATAGTTAAAATAACAAAATTATAACTCAATTTAACCTAGGTGATAACAAAATTGTTACAAACCTTGATGTGTAAATATCAATATTATATCTAAATTTGTTAGAAATTTAGTACGACTTTTCAGCTGTTATTACCCATTTTTTGTAGGGAAAGGCTTTATCGTGCAAATCTAAAAATAGATTTCGCGAAGTAAGATGTGAGATTGCATACCTTTAAGCGATTCGATTTGCGATAAAAAAAAAACATGAAGCGACTGGTTTCGAACCGGGAAGTTTTGAGTTGCAACATACGCTACGATTGCATCGGGTCATGAGAACCAACTGAGGTTGGGAGGATACATTGGCATCATATAATAACTAGTGTAAGTCCATATTGCTACAAAAATAATCTATCGCTCTCCACCTCTTTCGTCGTTTCCTTCCAACCGGCATAGGAATGACAAAGGGGCTATTTTAGAACTATGAGCAAGCTTGTTTTTGATACTGAAGAATAGTTATAAATGAACGGAAATGATTAAATTCAGTGAAACAAAACTACCTCATAGAATCTGAGGAAATTAACTAATGAATGATAGTTTTTCAGTTTTTTCTTCTTTGTACCAAGAACTTTCAATTCGAATCAGTTCGCTCGTTCAATTGAAGTAGTGAATTGTCTGTACGTGTATGTATGTCGATTGGCGGGTATATTTGATTAACATGTGCACTTAATTTTCTCGGAGATGGCTGAATCGATTTTCGTACGTTTAAATTAGAATAAAAATTCGTTTGAAAGACAGTGAAAAATCAGAAGAAGTATATATAACATCGATTCGAATAGCAAATTTTTATGATTGATGATCAACCAATTGCCTATTAGTCACATTAGTTTGCGATATCCGCAGCCAGAAGCCCCGCAAGTATTGTTCAAAAACCATCAAAATTGAACTTTCATTCCGGTTTGATTGTTTGATATATAACTAGATTGACTCACAGAAAAATGATTCAAATGGAAAGTGTCATAATGCGGGTCGGTTGCTTTAAACTCTACATTGCAGATTTCGATGGTTCCAGCTCATGGTTTAGGATTGGAAGTAATCAAAATACTACGAAATGAGACTATCATAAATTTATCAGATATGGATAGATTGAACTTTTCAAATCGAAGATTTTACTGATTTTTTATCCAAAAATTGTGAAAGTGATTCGATATTACTTTAGTTTGCGTTAGGCCATGATGATATCATCAGCGCCACTAGTGAACATTTTTCAATGTGATATTAAAAAGTTTTTTATTTAGAACTACGTAAAAAATCATCAGATTAACATAGTATACGAGGTCTGTTCAAAAAGTACCCGGAATTCTCATTTTTCTAAAAAAATATTTATTTATTCGTCTACATCTATATGGTCCACTTCAAAGTAATCCCCCCTAGATATAATACACTTATGCCAGCGTTTTTTCCAGTCTTCGAAACACCCCTGATAGTCACTTTTTGTAATGCTCTGTAGCACTCTCAGCGATTCTGCCTTTATCTCTTCAATCGATGAAAAACGCTGTCCTTTCATGGGTCTCTTCAACTTTGGGAACAGGAAAAAATCACACGGAGAGTATCTGGTGAATAAAGAGGTTGGGGCATGATTAAAGTCTTGTTTTTAGCCAAAAAATCACGAATAAGCAGAAGCAGTTTTGAAACGAATTTTGCTGCCACTCGTTTCATGCCCAAAACATTTGAAAAAATATGATGGCATGAGCCAACTGATATGCCAACTTCATCAGCAACTTTTCTAATAGTGATTCGGCGATCATCCATAATCATTTTTTCCACTTTTCCCACATTTTCATCGATTATTGACGTGCTGGGTCGACCGGAGCGTTCGTCGTCTTCAACATCTTCGCGGCCATCTTGGAAACGCTTATACCACTCGTAAACACTTGTTTTTTTCATAGCAGACTCACCGCAGGCTCTCTGTAACATTTCGCACACTTGGTTACACTTTATTTCATTTTTCACGCAAAATTTAATACAAATTCTTTGACTCTTCAATTCTTCCCTTGCTTAAACTAACAAAAATCGCCGAGCTCAAAAAAACACGTCTACACCAGCCGCTACAAGACAGAATGTAAACAATGAATACAGCTGAAAATTTCACCATATATTAGGGACATATGTACCAACACAATAAAAAAAAAATTTGACCACCGGACTCTCCAGACGCGCGCAATTAAAAAATTCCGGGAACTTTTTGAACAGACCTCGTAAAGTACAGCAAGAACTAAACATAAATCGATACGAATTTTTTAAGATTTTTTTTCTCTGTTTTCAGTACATCCGTGGTCCGTTAAACTAAAGTCGCTATTTTCAATCTGCAACTAAAAGACCTATAAATCGAGAAAGTATTAAGCTGAGTTTAGATTTTGTTTTTGAGCCCAGTTTAGATTCTGTTTTCCGTTTATTGCAGCGTCACTTTTGAAGACGTTTTGAAATTTATAACACTTATCACTCTGTGTTTTCGGAAACAGAAATCGGCCACCGATAAAATTGAAGAATTTAAGCATTCATTTTACTCCAAGCTTGTGAAAATCATCTCTTAGAAAACATTGCGGATTCAATGAATTGAGTCGAATGCTATATCACCATTTTCAATAATTATTTGTCGAGTTTTAAAGCTTTTGCCTTACCTTTCTTTGTTCGTAAGAGAAAAAGCGCAAAATCATCTTGAAAAATATTTATTTTCGATTTAAAATTAATATTTGAATAAAAACTTTACACAATTTAAGTAGGAATTACTTAGGAACGTTCTCAAATTTAAAATTTAGGCTGTCATTTCAAAATCAAATATCAAATTATTGGTTTTCAAAAGCATCTTCAGGTATGTGAAATTGAAGAATAATGTTTGTTACTGCTCTTTATTGAAGCATAGCATTTTTCGGGTTGAAAGTCAAAAACATGATCGTCAAAAGTGTTTGAACTCTTTTTTTTTCAATTCTCTAGTATAGTTTTACCTGAAATGTAACGGCCCTTAAAATAATATCTGGACTTGCTACAATCTTAATAAATCTGAATGTTTGCTTCTGATTTGGAATCGTATTTATAACATAATGAAATAAAAAAATTAAGATCACGTATAGTTTTGATAGAATCTCCTGTTATGCTATGTTGATCGGTATAGCATTGTACTTTGTGCATCAATGATTCCGATCATGCATATGAAGGAAAAAACGGAGTAAGAAAAACGGCACAAAAACGGCGCTCAAAACAAACTTTCAGTTCAATCTAAATGAGCTGATGAGCTGATACATTGAATCGATTTTCTTTAGTGAGCTGATCGGTTCGCAGATGCTCACCGGTTGAGCTGCTTCACACATCTCTAAGTGAGCGTCGCGAGATCAACATATCGTCTTAAAAACGTATTGTTTCGCGATAACTCAATTTATTTACACGATTAAAAATGATATCTCTTCGTAAAGGTTTGTACTTTTACAATTCTTTTTCATATTTTGTTTGGAAAACATTTTTCCATTTTTTTAATATGTGTTGAGCTTTTGAAAATTTTTCGGATTTTTAATATTTAAAACTCACTTTGAAAAGGCCTAAAAAAATTGCATCGAGTTCCACTTAGATTTTTTCTAATATTGTTAATTGTCAAAAAGTAAACAAAATAAAAACCACAAAAATTTGCTTAAGTTGCGCGTGCAAGCATGAGCTTGTTTAGGCGTGTTTACGAGTACTTTGTATTAGGTACGTAGGTAGAAGAGGCATTTGTTGACAGCAGAACCTTAAGGTAATAAATCAAATCCCGATGTTTGAACAGCCGAGATCGGTAATCCATTTTTGTCAATTTAACTCCACAAATATTTTTTTTAATTACACCAACAAAATGCTTTCAAAACATGGACCTAATAGTACCGCTGCTGTACCGTACAACAACAGTACTATTAGTGACAATATTCTACTAACAGCTGAAACGGAAATCTAGTGATGGACCAGTTATGCTAAAAAAATATTTTGTGGAGCAACAAATGATCAAATAGACACCTTTTTAATGCATGACAACAAGAAAGGTTGAGACCGTTCTTGTTGAAATCTATTTTATCGATAAAAATTAAACAGCTCAGTTATTCGTTCGAATGCATTCTCTCACTTAACCCTTAATTGCGTCCACTTGATAGCAAGTACCTCTCAACGATTCACTACTTAAATAACTTTAAATAACAAATCAATAATGAGCATTGACCGCACTATAAATCGAAGTTTAATTAATATTCGAAAATTAATTCCAAGGCAAAGCGATAGCGAGCTGGGTCATGATTTTCAAACATGTGCTTATCCCCGTGATCATGATTTTCATCAAAACCCGTGTGCATAAACAACTAAATACGGGATTTTTTTTAGCCAAATGAATAACACATGATTCATACCATCAAAGAAAATCCAGCAGAACGTGAAATTTGAACATGAAATAATATTTCACTGAAACCCAATACCATCGTCATACTAAATGTTTCATGGCTACAATAATGATTAGAAACCAGCAGCCATAACCGTTAACGACCGCTTGTGAGTATCATTAATGGGCCCCAAATTCGATTAACCTTTTTATGAGTTCTCCTACGGTGCGGGAATTCTTGTCTTTTCCTTACATGCCGAATACTCTAAGCTGAGCTCGGTGAGCAGCTGAGGCGTCGTGGCGCCATTAAAGAGCGCTCATTCCATAAATTGACTGCGGTGTACAATTTCGTATGTATAGGCTTTATCATTAATGCGAACTTAGCAGCTTGGTGATCCAACAGCAAAACGAAAAAAAACAATCAACTGAAAATCACCTCTTCTAGTTCCATCAACGTTTACACTATCGTGTACGAGATGAGTTTGAGATAATGGTACTCGTTGAAGTACGCACCAGCGATTTTAATTGACACTTATCTTGCAACAGGAAACGAAATGCGTTCTGTACATAAAACGACACTTAAATCATCCCGTCGCGACTTTACTCACACTCGCTGCGGGTTGTCTCCGTCGGGTTTTTTTTTATCTTGTCCCGGCTACTTAATCCACGTACCACGAGTGAGTAATATTTTCCCTCCCCCAGTGATTCAACCCGACACAACCGTAGGCAAGCAAAATGTAGTCGGTTGAAATAAACGCCCTCACAATACCGTCAACGCAAAACGCTACTGGTTTGCCAACTGTCAGACTGGCGAAACCAAACCATTTCACCACCAGCTGGGAAGTGATGGCTGCTGGATTGTCACGCATCGCGGAGTTTTTTCCCCGGGTAAGAACGGAGTGGTACTCAAAGATCTCGAACCAGCTGTGGAACAGAGAAAATAATTGCGACCATTCTAGTGGTTTGCTTTTCAATGTTAACAGGATATTTATTTGCCATTTCATGAAATGATTATGGTTTATGGCATTCTCCTGTTTTCAAGTATCGTAATTTTGATCATTAAAACGGCATGTTAATGGAAAAGTTTTGAATCAGATACTGTCTTGTATGATACTATGACAGGAATAAGATATGCGTGCAGTCAAAAGTCCTTTTTCAAGCCGTGATATAGCAATACAAAATATGACTACATAGCACCTCCCTGCCCAATGAGCTCAGGCACATCAAGGCAGCCATCTCGAACCAATAATATTCTTACTATATTTGAATGGTCAGAGTTTTTCACAAAAATCATTCGATTCTGTCAACTTTATAAAAAAGACATAAAAATATGACACTGGTTCGAATAATCAAACGATATGTAACTGATGAGAATCATTAACTGGGCATTAATTAGGCTAATAATATAATTAATAGAGCTGTCACATTGAAGTAGAGTAAAATTTTATATCTCCTTAGCGGATCAAGTTGAATTGTTAAGTTGAACCAGAAGTTTATATTGAAGCGCTGTCCCATAAAAAGTCAAACAAAGCCGATGAAGAAAGAAATCTTCTTTCTGTCGAGATATTTTGAAAACAATTTCAGCAAATTTTCAAATCATTGAAACCTTGAATTGTTACACAATTTTACTTGTCTTCATATTAATCGCTGTTCGCGATCTAATCCGGCCTCACAATTACTTGTTAATACAACTATAGAAGCGTTTCCAACACTCTTGTGGGTCTTTTTTGACAGCTTTGCGAATATAGCAAAACTGTCAAAAAAGGGTTAGAAAAAGAACGCGAAATGCAAAACAAAACTTATATATCACGTACTATAGTTTCCGAGAAAGATTGAATGCCCAAAGAGTGCAGTTTGTGATGTTCTAAACTTGATCTAGGATGCTTAAATCTGCAGGTAAATTTAAATCTGGTTTAAAAATTTGAAAAGATACAAAGCAACCATTTTAATAATGTTTACACCTAACCTAAATATCGGAATGAATTACGAACCCGAAAGTTGTGTTACGACGAGTATTCAACAGAATATGAGGATACCAAGTTCAAGTTATTACAATGCTATGGGAAAACTGAGCTTGCTGAAGTACGAACAAACTGACGTTCGAAAAAGTATATAATCATAGTCCATTTGTAGTCACAGTAGAAAATAGGTTTAAGTTTTGTTGCAAAAATAAAAATTATGCAGAACTGTGAACAATAAAGTTTACTTCCAAAATATTGAAAAAAACATCAATTGGCTTGTCAAGAGTCCGTAAGACTCCCATAACCCATTTTCGAGAAAAAATTTTTGTATTGGCATGAAAAATATGACCAAAATTATGTACCGAAAGAGACCAATCCTCTTAGCTATCTAGAACTAAACCCCATCGAAAAACACAATAACAACAACAAGCCAAAAGCAGACCCGTACCCAGGATTTCGTTTCGGGAGGGGCCCAAAGATAAAAAATAATGTTACTGAAGATTGCTTATGTACCTAATTTTCTGTGTGCCTTTTACGGGTGTTTTTAACAGACACTTAAACTTTTCCACTGGAACTGTTTTTGTATCACATTTCTTTACGTTTACTGTCTTGTTATTTCACACATGACTGAGATCTTCTAGATAATTGTATATCTATTTTTGATTTCGGGAGGGGTCAGGGCCCCTCGCCCCCCAACCCCCACCCCCTCTAGTGACTGGCCGAAAGTGTAGAAGATATCTGAAAAGTGTGAAATAAATCAGTTTATAACGTGCATCGATTATTCAATACTGTAAAATCGATACATTTTTTTTATTTAAAGTGTGTGTTTTTTTGTAGCGTTTCAACGTTATGGTTTCCCAATTTGACCCCAAGCGGGCATCAATTGTCGATCTCATTGATACATTTATCTATATCATGATGGCCTCTTGTCTTCCACTGGACTTGCTTATGTCGTTCTCTTTGTCTTTCCCTTTGTCTTTCACTTTGTCTTTCAATTTGTCTTTACTTCTTTCACTTCTTCTTTCAATTCTTCTTTCACTTCTTCTTTCACGTCTTCTTTCACTTCTTCTTTCACTTCTTCTTTCACTTCTTCTTTCACATCTTCTTTCACTTCGTCTTTCACTTCGTCTTTCACTTCATCGTTCACTTCTTCTTTCACTTCTTCTTTCACTTCTTCTTTCACTTCTTTCACTTCTTCTTTCACTTCTTCTTTCACTTCTTCTTTCACTTCTTCTTTCACTTCTTCTTTCACTTCTTCTTTCACTTCTTCTTTCACTTCTTTCACTTCTTCTTTCACTTCTTCTTTCACTTCTTATTTCACTTCTTATTTCACTTCTTATTTCACTTCTTCTTTCACTTCTTCTTTCACTTCTTCTTTCACTTCTTCTTTCACTTCGTCTTTGACTTCGTATTTCACTTTGTCTTTCACTTCGTCTTTCACTTCGTCTTTCACTTCGACTTTCACTTCGGTCTTTCATTACGTCTTTCACTTCATCTTTCACTTCGTCTTTAACTTTACCTTTCACTTCGTTTCATGTTGTCTTTCACTTTGGATTTCACTCTGTTCATCACTTTCTCTTTCACCTTTTTCTTTCATTAGTCTGTCACTTAGTCTGTCAATTTATCTTTCACTTTATCTTTCAATTTGTCTTTCACTTCTTATTTCACTTCGTCGTTCACTTCGTCTTTCATTTCAATTTTAATTTCGTCTTTCACTTCGTCTTTTACTTTACCTTTTACTTCGTTTCATGCTGTCTTTCACTTTATGTTTCACTTTGGCTTCCACTCTGTTCTTAATCTGTCAATTTATCTTTCACTTTGTCTTTCAATTTGTCTTTTTAAATTTGTCTTTCATTCAGTCTTTCACTAGTCGTTACTTTTGTCTTTCACTTTGTCTTTCCTTTTTGTATTTCACTTTGTTTTTCACTTTGTCTTTACTAGTCTCTCACTAATTTTTCACTAGTCTTTTACTAGTCTTTCGTTAGTCTTACACAAGTTGTTCACAAGTATTTCACTAATCTTTTACTAGTCTATCACTTAGTCTGTCAATTTATCTTTCACTAGTCGTTCCTTTTTTCTTCCACTTTGTGTTTAACTTTATGTTTCACTTTGACTTTTGCTTTGTCTTTTCTTTTTGTATTTTACTTTGCTTTTCACTTTGTCTTTACTAATCTCTAACTAATTTTTCAATAGTCTAATACCAGTCTTTCGCTAGTCTTTCACTAGACTTGCGCTTGTCTTTCACTTGTCTATTACTAATTTTTCACTAGTTTTTTACTAGTCTTTCGTTAGTCTTACACAAGTTGTTCACTAGTATTCCACTAATCTTTTACTAGTCTATCTCTTGGTCTTTCACTTTTTCTTTAACTTCGACTTCTATACTAGTCTTTCGTTAGTCTTTCACTAGACTTTCGCTAGTCTTTAACTTGTCTATTATTAATCTTTCACTGGTCTTTAACTAGTCTTTAACTAGTCTTTCACTAGTCTTTTACTAGTTTTGTACTAGTCCTTTACAAGCCTTTCATTAGTCTTTTACTAGACTTCCAGTTCACTCGTCTTGTTTAGTCTTGTCTAGTCTTGTCTAGTCTTGTCTAGTCTTGTCTAGTCTTGTCTAGTCTTGTCTAGTCTTGTCTAGTCTTGTCTAGTCTTGTCTAGTCTTGTCTAGTCTTGTCTAGTCTTGTCTAGTCTTGTCTAGTCTTGTCTAGTCTTGTCTAGTCTTGTCTAGTCTTGTCTAGTCTTGTCTAGTCTTGTCTAGTCTTGTCTAGTCTTGTCTAGTCTTGTCTAGTCTTGTCTAGTCTTGTCTAGTCTTGTCTAGTCTTGTCTAGTCTTGTCTAGTCTTGTCTAGTCTTGTCTAGTCTTGTCTAGTCTTGTCTAGTCTTGTCTAGTCTTGTCTAGTCTTGTCTAGTCTTGTCTAGTCTTGTCTAGTCTTGTCTAGTCTTGTCTAGTCTTGTCTAGTCTTGTCTAGTCTTGTCTAGTCTTGTCTAGTCTTGTCTAGTCTTGTCTAGTCTTGTCTAGTCTTGTCTAGTCTTGTCTAGTCTTGTCTAGTCTTGTCTACTCTTGTCTAGTCTTGTCTAGTCTTGTCTAGTCTTGTCTAGACATGTCTAGTTTTGTCTAGTCTTGTCTAGTCTTGTCTAGTCTTGTCTAGTCGTGTCTAGTCTTGTCTTGTCTTGTCTAGTCTTGTCTAGTCTTGTCTAGTCTTGTCTAGTCTTGTCTAGTCTTGTCTAGTCTTGTCTAGTCCTGTCTTCGCGAACTGCTAAATTCTGAAGATGCAAATTTAGCTATTTTCTTGTAAAATTATTATTTTCTATGTTTTGATGTTTTTGTGATTAAGGTATGGTATAGATTAACTAGACTTGACGTGTTAATTATAATTGTCACATAAAAAAACATAAAACACAAATTAGCTCGCATACAAAAAAAATCGAAATCCTCGGTAGACAGGTGATCAGATTAACCAATATTATAGTTCAGTCATTTGCAAATGAACTACTCTTACGAAAAATAACACATTTCTAAATCAATGATTACTTGAGTAGTTGAAAAAAAGTTTAACTTTACTACTATTCTGATTACTTTATACTCTTATAACATTCGATCGTCAAATAAAAGGAAGACAAGAAGCTGCCTCGTTGAAAATCATCTTGCTCACAAACCGAAAGAAGTACATATCAAAAGACGTGCAAATTAGTAGAATCTATGCTTGCAACTACTTCATGAATTTTTCAATTTTAACTCCGCACCTTCTCGCAACGACTTCAAACTTGTTTGGAAGGTGATGCGGAAGATACTTTGATTCGCCGTGCTTGCAGCTGACACAAACTGAATTATTTATACAACGCATCACGTCTTTCCGGGCTGTCGTTTCTCCCGGAAAGACTTAACGTCAAACTTGCGCATCCGCAAAGTATCATGACTACAGCATCAGTCTCACTAAACGACACCACTAAGAAGCATAGCTTATAACATAATACGAGAGCAAGACACACACAAAAAAGGCGAACCTAGCGCACGGAACCGACTTTTATTCTACGAACAGCAACGACAAAAAAAAACTTTATCGTGTATTTCACCAGCATAGAAGACTCTGTCACATTGTATAACAACCACAAGGCTCGTTCCGCTTGACACCTCCTAGCCTGGCAAAGCTTTCCACCAGATTAGTCCAAACTGTTAAAGCGCTACCAGAAAGTGTCATCTCACTCTCGAGCCACCGAATCTTTCCTATTGCACTCCGTTTAACTATCCTCTCCTTCAGCAACCGTACCATCCATCACTGCAGGCTCTATTGGTGGTGGCTCCCCGGTACTGCATTCTTTATGCCAAGTCCGGAAAACGAGTCTTGGCGAAGGAATGCAAAAAACCTCCCGCTCCACCGGGCGGTCGGTTCGCTTGGGTGGTTTGGAAAAGTGCCGGTGGAATGGGAAATTGTCTTTGATAAATTACCGTTTTGGGGATTATTTGCCACTTCTCTTCGTGGCATTTAGACTAAATCTGCAACTATCTGCTATAATATTAATAATGTCCCGGTAATGTGGCTTGTCGGGAAAAGTTTCCGGTAAAAAGTACGGGTATCATGCTGACACTTTGTGCTTGCTTGAGAAACGATTTTATTACCCAAAGTTTAGAAACTGTTTGTTTTCCTGTTAAATGCCAGAACATCACCGACTGACACTAATTAGCAGAATAATGAAGTTGGAGTGCAGTAGAAGTAGAATTGATTGAAATTGATTAAATGTTCCCCGTTTTATTTGCCACGACGAATTCAATTACGAAAAATGTATTCTTCGGACCAAAAAATAAATAAACACAATAGAGGCTGAGCGATTGTTCATAACACTCAGCAGCTGCTTTGCTATCAACATATTCCAGTGACAACAGTTATGAGGTTTGGAAATCACAACTCAATTTAGTCCGACGTTGTCATGTAGGAATTCGAAGCCGCACACAACATTTATTACAACATGTGGAAATATACGAGACATGAAGAATAGCATAGCCGTGCGTGTTCTGCTGGCAGACGACCATCTGTTCTGCTCGACATGTCCAATATAACCCACCTCTTGCTAACCCACACTCGGGCGACACATATTTTCTGGGAATGTCATATCGTTATTAAATTCGACCTATTGGATTCGATACCAGAAACAAGCTACTGACATTTAGTCTTCGGTCTTGAAAGCTCTAGTGTACGGAAGATAGCCCACAATAATATTCTACGCTTCAACTAAGACCCAAACGACACTGATCTGTATTTCAAATGAATCTCATAGGTGTAGGTGGAGAAACGATCTGATTCAGAATGAAAATATTTTCATTCAGAAATATCATACAATACTTTAATGGTCTAGACGGAAAACCTTTGTCAATCAGCGACCGTATGAGAAAGCATGAAAACAGTGTCTTGAAAAAAAAATCGTTCAGAAGCAGGCCTCGAACCAGCAAACGCCTTAGCATACAGGTTCGAATCTGACCATTGGGTAATTTTTTTTCAAAACGTCTTCTCTGTGGAAAGGAAAAAATCATTTTTCTTATCCAGTACTGATACCTTTTGCAAATATCGGGAAACTAGCTAAAGAATTTCCTTACAAATTTAATCCCACTGAATTTTTGGTTGATTATGACTTTTAGTTTAGTTTTTGATAAAAAGACACTGGAAGAAAAATTCAGTTCAGACAAGAAAAAGTTTTAGACTGAAACACTTTTTTTTCCTTAGAAGTGCCCATCAAAATAAAAATAGCGAATATTGTTCAAATTTTTAAAATCGTTTTATTTTTCAGTGTAGAACTCGATTTGTAATTGTATAAGTACTTCTATTCGTGTATTTGACTTATTTTGGGAAAATCACGAACACAGTAAAGACTGTCCCAGAAAGTATGGACGCACTTTGATTTCGCTGTAAATAATTTACAAGTGTTAGATATTCAAATTTTATTCGATATACTGATAATATTCGACTACAACGACAGAATATTATTCTCAACATTTGCTACTTAGCCATAGTAGAGTAGCTGGCGCACCTTCTTGCAAACGCTCCTCATTGAATTCCGTACAGACTTCTTGGCGGCAAAGGTTTGACACTATTTTCCAATCTTTTTCGAACTGTTGAATGGTTTCGGCTGCCGAGACATGTTTCCTAAGATGTGCCTTCGTTAATGCCCAGAATTCCTCAATTGGTCGAAGTTGTGGGCAATTTGGAGGATTCATGTCTTTTGGAACGAAAGTGACATTTTTGGTAGTAATCCATTCTACCATTGATTTCGAGTAGTGGCAAGAAGCAAGATCTGGCCAGAAGACAACTGGATCCTTGTGGCTTCGAATCATGGGTAGAAGTCATATTTGTAAACATTCCTTGATGTATATTTCGCTGTTCATTGAAGAAGTGGTGATAAGGGGTTTCGAATTATTACCGCAGCTACAAATTGCTTGCCAGATTATAGCTTTCTTATCAAACTATTCGACTTCAATCGATGTCTCGAATTGGTTTAACACTTGCCCTTCTCGCACCGTATAATATTGTGGTCCCGTCAAGGATTTGTAATCGAGTTTCACGTAGGATTCGTCGTCCATGATTATGCAGTTCAAATTTCCAGCAAGAATCGTAGTGTACAGCTTTCGAACCCTTGGCCTCATCGATGCTTCTTGTTTCGGACTACGTTTTGGTTGTTTCTGCTTCTTATAGGTTCGAAGATTCAAACGTTCTTCAGCACGAAGAACATTTGACTTCGAAGTACCCACTTTTTTGGCCACATCCCGAACTGAAACCTACTTCTTTTGCTCTAACGCCTTCAGTATACAATTATCCAACTGAGGGTCAGCAGGACCTTTTTTTCGACCCGTTTTCGGTTTATCCTCAAAGGTGTTATCCTCACCGAACTTCCTGATTGCATTTCGCACGGGTTTTTCACTTACTCCTTCCATTTTTGCTATCTTTCTCAGTGACAGTCCGCGTTCTGTGCACCATTTGTACACAATTTTCGACGTTGTTCTGCTGAAAGTCCACGCATTTCGAAACAAACTAATGAAAACGAATAAACTACTGCACAAGTGGTTAGAGAAGAGTGTAAACAACAGAACGCAACCATAAAAATTGACAGATTCTGAACCATTGCGAAATTGCAGCGGTTTTTGGTTGCGTCCATACTTTCTGGGACAGTCTTTACATTTTTGTAGAATTTGTCAAATTTTGAAAAAAAAGCTCCTTTTAATCCACCTGCTTTCTTCAAAACATATTATTTCATTCAGTAATTCCAGGAAAAATTGATATACGAACTCTCAAAATTTCGAAACATTTGAGAGACCGTTCTCCATCGAAAACTATTAGACTCGTTTTTATCTTGCATTTTGTCATTAGGGTGACCATGTTAGGGAGGATAATAAAAATCGTTTTTTTCGATTTTCTTAAAAAAAACTTATTATATTAGAAATCATAACTTTTGAACCACACTATTCGGCTGATTTTTGGATATGTTGTCAATAAATGCCTATAGCTTTTAGGGAAAATATACGAATGTTGTAAAATTGAAGATTTGTTTAAAAAAAAAGTCAGTTGTATAACTCTTTAACGGTTTTCATGATTTGCAATCAATGCACAGTGGTCCGGATCGACAATTTAGGGGGACAAAAACATTTGTGGTTTAGCCTTATACTTTAGAGCTATAATGTCTTCGGAACAAATGATCAGTGAAAGATAAGCCATACTTTGAAGCATATGGTATTAGGGTGGTTCTAATTATTAGGGTGATCCAAAAATTATTTTCCCTATGTGTTGAGATAGAGGACTGCATCCTTCGACAAAATTGTAGGAAAACTTATATCAAGCAACTTTGCCGAAAACACTATTGTAGTATCTCTAACGGTTTTAGTTTTACAGCTATTTTAATAGATCAACTTAGGGTGTTCCTAAAAAAACAGATTTTTTGCTCTAGCTTTCTTAATACTTCTCGATTTTGGTGTCTTTGAATATCTTTTAGAGTTTGTTGAAACCAATTTTTTCATGACTAGCGCATTCAGGTAGCGTTTTCTGAACCGATGTTATGAGCAAAACTTGTTCAAAAACGGATCATTTTTAAACTCCTATATCTAACATTGGAGCAAACGAAAAAAAAATCGGTTTCTTTCATTTGATAGAAAATAATTTCGAGTATGTTTATAGAAAAAATGGCGGAGGAGATATTTTTTTAAATTTTTTTAATTGTGTTCAAACATTGGGTTTTTTCATTGAAAAATGCTCTTTCATGTAAGACAGTTATTAGCTATATATATTAAAATAAGGTATTGCTGTCTTCTAGCGTGTTAAAATTAAAAATGTTAATTTAGCTGCATAATCGGGAAGATGGAGTACACTCACGTTGGTTGTTACTCTATTCGATAATGCTATTACCGGATCAGACGTTAATAGAAATCGTTTGAATACATTCTCTAGATTCACTAAACGATTGAAGTTCTGCGGATGGAACTGCCTATACTTGCGAATTGATTTATTTCGACTCTCTTGCGCTTCCTTACTGTACATTATTTGCTATCTGTTTGGTTCCCTTGCGATTGATTGTTGAACAAGAAGGCTGCATAGTCTGGAACAACAATTATCCTTCATCTGTTTCCCTTTGCTGCCCAGAATAATAATCTTTCAAAAGGAAAACACGGAACTAACTAAGCCGGAAGTGGACAAAGTAAATGCAGAAATTGCAGAGCTTTCTCCCACAGTATTGAAGAAAGTATTTGTATCAACGAAGCTAGTGTTCTGCCTGAACGATACGAAAGTGTTAAACGACATAACAGGCACACACTCCCAAGCTTGGTACATATGCAAGCGCTCAGGAAAAGCACTGAATTTTTCAAGAACTGAAACAAATGAGAATAATCCAAACAAATATCAATTTGGAATTTCGCCTCTACACGCAATGATTCGATCTATGGAACTTTGGCTAAAAGTGAGTTTTTGTTTGCATATTGAGAAACTGATATGGTGCGTGTCCCGACAAAATCGCACATTTCCAGAATAAATCATTGGAAACATCCTTTTTTGCGAGCAAGGTGCCCTCAGGTGAGTCCGCATCGAATCTCGTACATTGAAGTAGGGAAGATAAACGTCAAAATCTTGCGCGCCAAAATAGCAGCACTGCGCACTCACACAATTGACATGATATGTTGAATGTGATGCCGTGTGATGGCGTTCCTATACTGAAGATTGATTTCGCTCCAAGCTGACAGGGTCTAGCATTGGTGAACCATTACCTGGAGGCGGTAACTCGAATGATGGTATCTGGGCCCGTAGATTTTTCAAAGAATATAACACAGTAGCGCAAATCATCGAGTTAAATGGAAATATACTTGAACGGTTTTTTATAATCTTAACGTTGATAAACAGCAATGTGAGGATTTCGGTACCTGCTTTCCAGGAGTTTACTGAACAAACAAGAATTCGTTTTGTGGAGCTGTATGGATGGTATGCTCTGTCGCCAACCGTGCATAAACTTCTGGTGCATGGGACTGCAATTATAAAACATGCTTTGCTTCCTATTGGTATGTACAGTAAGGAAGCGCAAGAGAGTTAGTGAATCTAGAGAATGTATTCAAACGATTTCTATTAACGTCTGATCCTGTAATAGCATTATCGAATAGAGTAACAACCAACGTGAGTGTACTCAATCTTCCCGATTATGCAGCTAAATTAACATTTTTAATTTTAACACGCTAGAAGACAGCAATACCTTATTTTAATATATATAGCTAATAACTGTCTTACATGAAAGAGCATTTTTCAATGAAAAAACCCAATGTTTGAACACAATTAAAAAAATTTAAAAAAATATCTCCTCCGCCATTTTTTCTATAAACATGCTCGAAATTATTTTCTATCAAATGAAAGAAACCGATTTTTTTTTCGTTTGCTCCAATGTTAGATATAGGAGTTTAAAAATGATCTGTTTTTGAACAAGTTTTGCTCATAACTTCGGTTCAGAAAACGCTACCTGAATGCGCTAGTCATGAAAAAATTGGTTTCAACAAACTCTAAAAGATATTCAAAGACACCAAAATCGAGAAGTGAATATTAAGAAAGCTAGAGCAAAAAATCTGATTTTTTTAGGAACACCCTAAGTTGATCTATTAAAATAGCTGTAACACTAAAACCGTTAGAGATACTACAATAGTGTTTTCGGCAAAGTTGCTTGATATAAGTTTTCCTACAATTTTGCCGAAGGATGCAATCCTCTATCTCAACACATACGGAAAATAATTTTTGGATCACCCTAATAATTAGAACCACCCTAATACCATATGCTTCAAAATATGGCTTATCTTTCACTGATCATTTGTTCCGAAGACATCATAGCTCTAAAGTATAAGGCTAAGCCACAAATGTTTTTGTCCCCCTAAATTGTGGATCCGGACCACTGTGCAATGGGCATCATGTCGTTCTATATTTTTTCTGAAAGCTAAAATATTTTTACATTAGGTATCCAAAAATTGGTGTAGTATGTTCTTTTGTTTTTGAGTTATAATTTTTTGAAAATTTCACGTCTTCGTAGTTTCCGTGTTTTTTTCGATTTTCTTCGAAAAAATACGGTTTTAGGAAATTTATAACTTTTAAATCACTCGACTGATTCCGCTAATTTGTAGATAATTGGTCAAGAAATGTCTGCCATTTTTGGGAAAAATATGTTAATATGACAAAGTTGGAGTTTTGTGTTGTCAAGAATGTCATTTGTATATCCTTTTAACGGTTTTCATGGTAGGTAGATCAATGGGCAATACGTCATTTTATTTTTTTTTCTGAAAGCATAAACATTTTCACATAACATATCCAAGAATTAGAGATTGTAAAACCGCCTATTTAAAATAAACCTCGATTTATTGTTATTTTTAAAACATTTTTTTGTTATATTTGATACATTTTGTTATTAGAGATATACATATACATGGTTAAAATATATACAAATGACGTTCTAAAACACAAAGCTTCAACTTTGTCATTTTCGCACATTTTTTCCAAAAACTACAGATATTTATTGACAAAATATGCACAAAATGGCGGAATCGATCAAGTGGCTCAAACGTTATATATTTACTAAAAACGTCTAAATAAATTATAAATTATAAATTTACTAAAAACGTCTAAATCGAAAAAAACTCGGAAACTACGAAAACTTGAAGTTTAAAACAAAAATTTAACTCAAAAGCAAAAAAAGCACATGTCGCCAACTTTTGGATATGATATATAAGATTGTTTCAGCTTTTAGAAAAAGATATAAAATGACATAGTGTCCATTGGCCGCAACCACGAAAACCGGTAAAAAGGTAAACAATTGACTTTTTCTAAGACAAAAACTTCAACTTTACAAATTTCGCAAATTTTTCTTGAAAACTATAGGCATACACATATCTAAAAATTAGCGGAATCGATCGAGTGGTTCAAAAGTTATGATTTGGAAAAAAATGTCTTTTTTTAAGCAAATCGATAAAATTTTCTTGGTCTACTCCAACATGGAAATGGTCACCTTAATGCCAAAATAAAAAAAAAACATGAGTAATAGTCAGAGAGCCTATATCAGTTTCCCCAGGAATTGCAGCGTTAAGATATTTTGTACACGAATCTGGCCACAATTCATGCAGATTAATTCGGTTAGTACACAAAAGCGTACTTCAGCGCTTAAGTCACATATTCTGCAATATTCCCGAAACCAAATGTTTCAGAAATAATACACCTGACTGGTCATTAGCCAAATCGGAAAAATTTGTGTGGATAGAAAAAAAAGTTATTTGTCGGTTATGTCACTTATACGATTATCTCTCCAATATTAGCAGTTTAACCTTCAAACCTTATCAACTATCCAATAGTAGCTTCCAAAGAGAGTAGGATTTTTGAAATCGGTTCAGCCAGCTTCGAGAAAAGTGGAGGGAAAAATTTTTTTGGGTACGTCATTTATATCTCTGAAACTGAAATCAACTGCCATTTTAGCTTCCAAATGAGCCCAAGCTATTGAGAATCGTTTTTGCTATCTCCGAGAAAATGAAGCGAAGAGATAAAATTGAGTTTTACCGGTTACTTATACCATTATATCTTCAGAACAAAAGGTGACAGCCAATTGATCTTCGAACTTAATTCACAAGCCAACATTTGCTTTCAAACGAGTTTGTTGAAATCGTTTCATCTATCTTCGAGAAAATTGAGCGAAGAGATAAATCTTTGAAAGACGCTAAACAAAGACATTTTCCGATCTTATCGAGCTGAATCGAATAATATATATACAACACTAGTCGGTTTTTCCAGTACATTTCTGTTGAGGAAAGCAAAAATCGGTCAATAAAATAAGTTTTTCTCTTCTATATAAATGGTTAAGATCAATTTTAGAATCTATACACGTAGAGAAATAGAGCATGTTTAAAATAACAAAACAGATAGTAGATTGTTAAATTTTATTCATGTTGATTTCAAGCTAGAATATGATTGTTTGGAACAATTTCTCTCTTTAACATCAACAATGATTTCTGTTTAAATTTGAATCAAAATTTTGGTCCAGCCCAACGAAAAAGTTTTTTGTTCTGCCTGATCTTACTGTTGAAAAAAATAAACTATTATTATACATCTCAGCAATAGTTAAGTTGATGTTACTGACAATGTCTTGTAGATTCAATTCTGCTTTACTTCTATATCAAGAAAACAATTGATTCATTTTATCTATGATCTTATTTGTGTAATGATACAACTAAGTTTATTGTCATCGATTTGCTATTGATTTTCATTGCCGAATCAGTTTTATTTCATTTTTGTCATTATAAATGAAATTCTATTCCCTTATTTTGTGTTGTTGGAGCGTTTCAACAATTCAAAACTCACATGAAAGGTCATGCAATCCCATAGTCTGCTATTGAAATTGTTATCCGGATCAGAATTCCGGTTCTAGAAGTGTAGGGTAAAGAAGACAAAAAATTAAATACTGTACATTGTGCAATCAATCGATTATCATGAGCCTTGATTTGAACGAAAATTCTTACGATCCCACAATTTGCTACTGAAGTTTATTTGAATCCAAGTTCCAGTTCCGGAGTAACAGGTTGATGAATGTGAAAGCAGTAATTACTAGGTGATTTTGTCTGATTTACCGAATTTGTCATATCAAGACAATATAAATTTAAATGTGGCAACTCTGCACTCTATACAAAATTGAACAAAGCACGCTGTGTGCTAGGCGGGTGCGTTTTCTTCTTCTTTCGTACCAGCACGTACCGATATTGCATCATTTTGTATGACAGTTTGAAGGTTTTGATACTCATTGCCCTATAATTTCGGAACCGGAAGACGGATCTTGGCGAAATTGCACAGTATATATTAAGACACTGAGAGCTTTAATTGAATATAAATAAACCGTTGCTGAGAAATCAAAGTGAGTTCCGTTTCTTCACTATTATCGGTGCGTTCGGAAACGGAAACCGGGCACTAGTAGCCCCAAAGCAGATTTATATATCCACCAACTAACAAGGTCTGCCAACTAGATGAATTTACCAGTAAACTTTATAAAAATATACACCTCGTTTCGCCATCTCTTGTGAAAAAATACTCATGAAATTGAAAATTTTCACTTATGGCACTATAACACCGGAACGGGAAATCGGATCTGGATCAACTGTTCGGGGGACTTTTTAAAGATTTTCAAGACCTTCCCTTTGCATCTTAGTTTGTAAGAATCGGTTACGAAATTTCCGAGAAAATTGAATGCGCATTTTCTCATAGAATTTCACATATTGTCTTGTAATTCCAGAATCGGAACTCGGATCGGAATAAAATTCAACAGCAATCTATGGCACCATAAGACCTTTCATTTGAATCTTAGTTTGTGAAAATCGGTGAGGCCATCTCTGAGGATATTGAGTGACAATATTTGTCACATACACACATACACACAGACATTTGCTCAGTTCGTCGAGTTGAGCCGAATGGTATATGACATTCGGCCCTCCGGGCCTCGGTTCAAGAGTCGGTTTTCACAGTGATTTTTATAGCCTTTCTATATGAGAAAGGCAAAAACATATTTTCCCAAAAATCAATTTTGTCTATCAATGTATTCTCTCTAAGAGTAATACATCCATCTCAGAGCATCTCTAATTTCTCGATACCGATACTTGTAAAATGATTTTTCTTCTATCTCAAAATAGACAATTTCTTCTTCATATGGGTTACCTTGAATTGGATTTCTTAACGACGAGCATTTATTTTTTGGGATCAACAAATAGTCAGTAGTCGAAGGGGGCCTGTTCTGGACTGTAGTGTGTATGAGGATGCAATTCGAAATGTAATGCGTTCAATTTAACCATAGTTTCCATCGACTTATGAGCCGAAGCGTTGTCTTGGTATAATAGTGTTTTTTTCTTTGATATATGAGGTCGATTTATCCTTGATTATTGTTTTCAAACGATCTAACAACGCTATGTAGTGTTCGCTATTGATTTTTTTCCGTTCTCAAGGTAGTCGATTAAGATGTAAATCCAGAAATACTGGAGCCCAGCTCGCACAAACAAGTAAACAAACGAAAGCTGACAACCAAACGCACAGCATGCTGTGATCTGCGCATAAAAAAATCACAGTTCGCTCGTACATCTCAACCAAGTCAGTCGATAAGCCAAAACCGCTTACGTTCGGGACAGAAGAAATCAAGTACAGTATTGTGTAGTGAACAATAGAAAGATCTCGAAATGAGTGAACCAAACGAACTAAAGCTACCGCCGACACGAAAGAATACAATTGTTGTTGACTTCAGGCAGTGCAAAATTCGACCTTCGATACGAGAACTTGAAGAACGAGGTTTGCTTAAGGAGCAAATGCATCCTGACATTAAACGTGTGCATTTACTTCAAAGCAATAAGACCAATAATGTTGTTTACATCCAGTTCTATAAAGAGTTGGATGCAATTCAATTCGCTAAAGACAATAATAATGTGCACTATGTGAAGCATGGAAATATCAAGTACAACATTTCAGTATATATGGAAGATAGTGCTATAGAAGTGCGTGTGCATGATCTTCCCTCAAGCGTAACGGATTCTTATATTCGCAAAACTATGTCCCAATATTCTCTCTGTCGAAAACGAAAAGTGGAAGAATTTTCTCCCCGGTATTCTAAATGGCGTACGTTTGTTACGCATGCACCTGAAGAGGCCTATACCTTCTTATGTGATTTTCGGTCAAAATACAAGAATTCCGTGCAAATCACTTGTTACCTATGAAAATCAGATGGCCACATGTCAATATTGCCAAAAAGTTGTTCACTACGGTAAGCCATGTGATAAACCGGACAAGGAGACAACTATACCAAAGAACAACGGTGCTTCCTTTACACCAACCCCAAGCAACCCCAGTACACCTGTGACAGTCACCAACAACAGGGAAGTATCCCCTTCAACGAAACCATTCAACGTAGCCCCTATAGAACAAAGTACACCAGCTGCAGTTAACAGCTTACCATCCAACCAACCAGCAACTGCAAACAATGTACAACAAGGCGCATCTACAGCAACTAGCAACGAAATCAACAACAATACCACGGCAATGGATGACGAGACGAACCACAAACAAACTGCCCCTCAATCCTCGCAGGAGGAAAATGGAAGCTCCTCTCCCCCTAGAAAAAGGGTGACAACGAGATCCAATACAAAAAAAATTTTGTCTAAAAACTCAGCTAAATCGGCCACGTAAAGCTTGTACGCAAATAGGCCGGATTAAATTATCTTTTAAATAAAAAAAAATCACAAATACATGCGTACAACACAAATATATATATAGATAGCTTATTTTCGAATGTTCGAGCCCGACCTAAAAGGATGCCTAGTATTAATGCGATCATAAAACGAGCGGCTACGAAATCTGTTGAAACAGAATATTAAATTTCACAACAGGAATGTAATGCTAAGGCTTAGCTTTTGTCATTCCAATTTCACCTTAATCCGACGTTTGGTACCGGATTAATAAGGTGAATGACAACGCATAAAAATGAGAAAAACATCTTCCAAACAAGTCAAAAAGACTTGTTCTTTTTTTTTGGGATAGAAAAACAGTTTTTCAAGAATCCCGGAGTAATACGAACGCCTAAGACAAAGACATTATTAAACCACTCGATGGATTCTAAAAGGTTTTTTCAATATATTTTTCTACTAAGACATGACAAATAACTTAAACTACTAATCCATGATTCTGCCTACCTTACATTGAATCACAGATGCAAATTGGTCCCCCGAAGACGAACAAAAAAATACTCGTCTGATCAAATTAATTCCGCAGCCGTGAGGAGCGTTCCACTCGCCAAGCCAGCACCGCATTGGCGCTTCGGTGCTAAATTGCCACAAGCATCAATTCCGGTAATGAGCTACCAATGCTCGGGGAAATGACAAGCATTTGTTTGGTGCTCCTGGCGTTTCGCTTGCAAAAACAAACAAAATGGATAGAAAAATTAACTTCTTGTCTAATGGGATCCTTGCCGCTGTTTGAATTGAGCGCTAATTTCATCAAATTACAGAAAAAATTAAAAAAGTCCTAATTAATTTTGTAATTTAGGTAATCATTCTCAATTTATTTAGCTTGCCGGGAAACGTTGTGTTTTGACAGGTCGGAACAAAGAACCTTTACCGGTTTGGAATCAAACTGTCAAATTTTGCTTTGCCGATAAGGAACCATTGATAACTGCGGAATTGTGAATGGCGTGATTGAGGTTAGAAACAACAAAACCAACCCAGATAACAAAGTTTCAAAAGTTTCAACACTCCTTACAAAGCGTATCCGGTGTGGTTACTTCCCTGCCGATGCCGCCAACCGATGGAGCCTGATTTAGCAGTTTGGCGGCCTGCGACGTGAAAAGTCTATTTTTGAATCGCACCGGCAAAAGTTGGGTACGATCGTGTTTAATGTCGAAAAAATGAATATGGCGAGAAACAATGCCATTTCGTCGATGTTGATCTAAATTGAGTAAGGGACTGACGGACTTTTTATGCATATAGATATTTATATTTCCCTAGGTATGCTTTTCTAGATACCGAAACTAGACTAAATCAATTTTTTATTTCGGTACAAGATTAATTATATGGTTATTAACACATAAACTTGGGTAACTAAAATAAGGTCCTCTTCAGCCGTATAATCAAAAGCATTCATTTGTTAATCCGTTCCTTAATATTTCCTTTTTCATTCAAATTTTTAGGGAAATTTGAAACTTAATTCCCAGGGAAAGTCAAATTCAGCTCACGAAAACGGGATTCATTGGGATTAGACTTAGGTTTTTTGCGTTCCATAAAAGAGGGCATCGACGGAAAATCTCGGACAGAATAGTCATCCTGGTGTCACCTTCATACATTTTACTTGAAGTCACTTAAAAATTATGACAGTTCGCAAAATGTGCACTATCCTAACGAAATCGTACGCTTCGGATACGACCGATGAAACAGCCGATTAAATCAAACCACGTTTCCGTTCATGTTTCCGTCTACTCGAATCGAGAAATCGATTTAATACACCGAAACATCAAATAAACAAAAAAAAATGAAATATTTCGATGCTCTATTTTGTTGGTTGTCGCATCGATAGAAATTCGATAAAATCCTTTGGTTTAAAGTAAGTTGATTTATCCGACCAAACCCGATTTGGTCTGAGGGACAATTTGATGGTTTTTTAATGGGGTAGGCTAGATTAACACTCCAAATACCAAGCCCGAAAAAAAGTTGGAACGGTAACTTTGAGATGTTCAACTGTTTTTCAACGGATCTCAATAAATTTACACCCTCGAATTTTGTACAGTTCTTAGATTATTTTAAGTATATCATTATTGACAATCGGTTAGGAAAAATCAATGAAAATGTGATTTTTCCCCGTTCCAAGTTATTTTCAGGCGCAAAAAATGCCCTATCTTCTATCTAATTATGTTTCCTTTGGCATCAACGTCGCGACTGAATATTGAGAGCTCCAACTTTATCGAGTCATAACTTTGTTGATAGTCAACCGATTTTCAAAATTTGTTCACCATTGGAATGGTACTTGTTTCAGAAATAAAATGCACTAAAACATACGTAAAATAGAGTTCTCTACCTAAAATTATAGAGAAAACTGTAAACAGAAGACCACAAAAAAGATGGGATTTTTTACAATGATCGTAAATATCTCTGAATGCAAAGCGATGACATATATGTTTTTATACATCATTGGATTGCTAATAAAACCAGTTACAAATAGGGCTAAACTAGCAGTTTTTTTTTTATATTCAAAAGCATCTAAAAATAAATGACAAACACTAAAACAATTCAGATTTTAGTTATTTTTACAAAATGCTTAGAAATTAAAGTGATGACATACACTTTTTATACACTTAATTATTGTTATTAACGCTCACGATTTTTTATAACAAATTAAACTCAATTTTTTTAAGAAGAATCCAGAAACAAACGGCATAAATACAGAAATTATCAAAACTTTTTGCCTTCTCATATGGAAAGGTTATGCAATCACTGTGAAAACCTACTTTTGAACGGAAACCCGGAGGGCCGAGTGTAATATTCCATTCGACTCAGTTCCTCGAGTACGCAAAATATTTGTATGTGTGTGTATGTATGCATGTATGTAACATTTTTTTGTACTCACTTTTCTCAAAGATGGCTGAACCGATATTCAAAAACTTAGATTCAAATGGCAGGTCTTGTAACCCTGTATAAAGTTCCTGAATTTTTTTCGAATCCGACTTCCGGTTCCGGAATTACAGGATGATATGTGCAAAAAAAATGAAAATAAGTGCACTAACTTTTCTCAGAGATAGCTGAACCGATTCTCACAAACTTAGAATCAAATGAAAGGTATAAATGTTTTATACAAAGTTCCTGAATTTCATTTCGATTCAACTTCCGGTTCCGGAATTACAAAGTGATTAGTATAAAAATTACAATTTCAAATTATTTCATCAGAGATGGCGTGGGAGATTTAACCAAAATTAAGTTCAAATGAAAGGTCCCATAGTCCTATATAAAACTCCAAAGTTCCATCAGAATGCGACTTCCGGTTTCGGAATTATAGGGTGAAGTCTGTTGAAAATTAATACAGTCACTTAAAGTGGCGAAACAAAAAAACATAAATAAAATTCTAGATTAACCGCGTGACTATTCCAATCGGTAGTAATTATCAGGGGACAAATACAATAAACCGGTTCTGGCTATCCTGATTCCCGGTTTTCGATTCCGAAAGCACCGGAAAAAGTGTTCATTTATTCCAAAATGGATCACACTCACTTTCCTAAGCTATGGATTGACAAATATTCACAAATGAATATAAGTTCAAATGAAAAGTCTCGTGGTCCCGTGAAATTGAATTCCTGAATTTCAGCCGACACCAATTCCGGACAACAGGTTGCGGAATTACAGGGTGAAGATTATTAAAATATTTACACCGTTACTAAAAGCGCTAAGTAAAACCCGTTAACTAATTTATAAACTTACCTCAAAACTAGTCCAATCGATAGTCATTGTCAGTAGACGGCCAAACAAATTGATGTCGGCTTTTCTGATTCCCGGTTTTCGATTAACGACCGGATATCGTGACTATAGACTCGGAAATGAATCCCAGGTACTTTTCTCGAACCGACTTCGATTGTACCGGTTCCCGGACTCCTGTTTCGGATGTACCTGCAATAGTGGAACTCACTTCGTTTTCTCAGAAATGATCCTATCGATCTGAGAACTGCTTTACTCTGTAGGTTATACTAGTTGATGATGAGAAAGGCATCATTACACCCCGAGTTAAAGTTCTACTTTCTTATTGTACAAAGCACTCGCAAAAATTAAGAATTTCCGTTCTATCTAGAAACTAAAAATCTATCGGTGAAATTCAAATTATGAATCTCTAAGAATTATAGTTTCTATTGATTGCAAACAATAGAAGTATGAAAACATATTGTGATACAATAAAATCTCAATTTACGCGAAATTCAATTTACGCACCCACGACTTTGCGTGTAGATTGAGGTTAGAGTGTATACTGAAACGTTGAAGGCATAACAGAAATTTTAAAATTTCCGATCCTGCACCGTGTTTTTAGATTCTACGGAAATGTTGGACAAGTTCAAAATTATTATTAGATATCAATTGAGTTTGTTTTATATGTACATAAAAATTATTTGGATCTATGTGTTCATTCTTTAGTACAGCACAAAAATCGAAAAAAAAATCGAAGCCTCCTTTTTTGAGTAAATTGTAAATAAATTGATTTCAAAATATAAAAAATTATAAATTATATTAGTCAATAACGTAACTGTTCTGGCTTGAAATTTTTAGGCAATATATTTCTGCTGATAGAAATTGAATGTATTTATACCAATTTTTTTAATTGTTTTGAGAGAATATATAATTTTATTCAACAAAACAATCTTCATGATAATGATTCTAACAATTTAGAGCAAAAAATGTACAAGTCATAGCTTTCATTTTTGATTTATATGTTAAAAATAATGTTGTGTAATATTTGTCAATATTTACATTTACACTGTATATTTTCAGGTTGTTTTTTATGGTGCAAAAACGTCAGCTTAGCATAAATTGTAGCTGGGTTGACTAGCAATCGAATAATGTATAAAAACATATAGGTCATTGTAAGAAGTGTCGGAATAACAAAAATGAAACACGAGGTTTAACGACGAGAAAATATATTTGTTCTTACTCCGTCTACTACTAGTGTGCTAATGAATAAATCTATAGAAGGAAATGGTAAGCTGGTTCAACACTAGTGTTGCCAGTTATTCAATATTGTTACACGCTTTCTTCTTTTTTTTATGAATGAAACAATCAAACAATATTCTTTTAACCTAATGTTAGTAAGGGGGGGGCCGATTACCCGCGGTGACTCGGGGTTAGTAGGGTACAATGGTTCAGTGAAAACAGGATGAGGATAAGGATACTACCTAGTCTTTAAATCTATGAGGTGGTCGAACAGTTCGACCGCTTCGAGTTTTATACAAATTTTCAGTGGTATTACGCGCCGGTAGACCTGAATTTGTTGAGTCTGAGGTATTAGAGACATCTAGTTCAGAATGACTTCCCCATCCACCGTGTTCAGTGTCATAATTTGACGATGAACCGGAGTATTCGTGCTCGAACAAAACGGGTTCTTGTATAGGGATTTTACCCGCAGGGGGGCTCGTTACACTAGGTTGGAAAACATCAGCTTTTGGAGCTACTTGCAGTGGGGGGATTGATTTTGGGTTTGCACAGCTCATTTGCTCTTCGTACATCATATCACTCGGATTAAAACTTTCATTCATCGAACGAGTGATAAAACGTCGGTTTCGGTGGAAATGATTACCGAAACTATCCTTTACCATATACCTTCCATTCACACATCTAACGATTTCCCCATAATGCCATTCCTTATCATTCTTCTTGAACAAAACCTTATCACCTTTAAGCAACACTGGTAAGCCTTTTGCCGACCGATCATAATAATATTTCTGATTACATCGCTTTCGTATTATCTTAGCTCTAACTTCATTACTGTTTAAGTTAGCAGGAACAAGCAGTTCACTTGAAATCGGAAGACGAGTTTTGAGTTGACGACCGAAGAACAACTGTGCTGGCGTGAGACCCATACTCAAAACGGGAGTAGAGTTATACTCTAGCAGACGATACGGAAACAGTTCAACCTCTCGGAGCTCATGACATCGTTTGAGGATATTTTTGACAATCGATACACCTTTCTCGGACAAACCGTTGCTCTGAGGATAACGAGGACTTGAAAATATGAACTGAATGTTGCACTTATTCGCATAGGAATCAAATGCGGCGGAGTTGAAAGGGACGTTATCACAGCGAACCTGGGTGGGGTATCCATATAAGCAGAAGAGGCGATCTAGAATTTCTATAACATGTGAGGCATTTTTCGCTCGTAGTCTCTCTGAAAATACGAAGCCGGAGTACGCGTCTATAACGGCAACATAATCAATTCCAGCATACTCATATAAATCAATGCCTATACGGTGGAAGGGATATTCCGGTACGGGAGATTGTACCAATGGTTCCTTCTGCAAATTCCGAGTAAATTTCTCACACACTGAACAATTTTTAACCAGCTCAGTTAGGTCATTGGTCATCCCTGGCCAGAAAAATTGCGATCTAGCTCGGGCCAGAGTTTTTTCGATACCTAAATGTGGTGCATGAACCCAGTTAGATATACATTTTTGCATGCCCGTAGGGACTACCAATCGATGCTCCTTGAATAACAGTCCATCTTCATAATGCAACAAATCACGATGCTTATAAAAGAGTTGACTTAAATCATCAAGCTTGTGATAAGCGGGCCATCCATTTACAACGTAATTGACAACACGGTTATAACGATCATCACTGTTAAGTTTTTCAAGGTAATATTTGTAATTATCGGATGACAAACAAACCTGTTGAGAAACCGTGTGAATCATGCCACTCAACTCTTCACTAAAATCAGTATCGTCCGGAAGTGGTGCTCTGGACAGACAATCAGCAACAAGTAAATGTTTTCCTGGGGTGTAAACAATCTCCATATCCGGATATTTCAACAGATGCATGAACATACGCTGAAGTCGAGGTGTAACTTCATCTATGTCCTTTTTTATCAAGGCCTCCAAAGGTTTATGATCTGATTGGACAATGAAACTTCGACCGTAGAGATAATGATGGAACCTTTCACATGCAAATACAATGGCTAATAATTCTTTCTCAATTTGTGCCCACTTCTGTTCACTTTTTGACAGTGTTCGTGAGGCAAACGCGATTGGTTTACCATCTTGCATGATAACGCTACCCATACCATCTTTTGAACTATCCGTTTGCACAACGACTTGTTTTTCCGGGTCAAAAATCGTCAAAATCGGGGTTTTAGTAATTGAAGTGAGTAACTCATCTAGTTCACGATCATGAGCAACAGTCCAATTCCACTCAACGTCATTTCTCGTTAAATTACGAAGGTTGGCAGTACGTTTAGACAAATTAGGAATAAATTTCCCGAGATACTTCAAAAGGCCAAGAATTCTTAAAACGTCTGATTTATTGCAAGGCCTAGGCATGTCAACAATTGCTTGTATATACGACGAATCTGGGGAGACTGTATCCTTGGATGTAAGATGCCCCATGAACTTCACTTTATCAGTGCGATACTGAATTTTTGAGGGATTAAATCTGATGTTATTATCACGAGCACGTTGAAGAACTTTTGTTAAAATCTCATCATGTTCTTTGAAATTTTTTCCGCAAATTAGCATATCATCGAAATAAACCTCAACCCCGTCGATATCGCCAAATAACTGAACCATGCGCTTCTGAAACATCTCGGGTGCACTGCTGATGCCAAAAGGAACCCGTTTCCACTTGAAGCGACCAAACGGAGTCATAAACGTGGTCAAATCCGAGCTTTGATTATCAAGCTCCATTTGCCAAAACCCATTACGCAAGTCCAAGACCGTGAATACTTGTTTACCATACAGACGACTCAGTATGTCTTCGGCCTTTGGAATTAAAAAGTGTTCTCTCTTTATGCAGGCATTCAATGGTTTAGGGTCAAGACAAATTCTAAGAGAACCGTTTGGTTTTTCAACAATTTGCATGTTATTTACCCAGTCTGTCGGATAATCTACAGGACAAATTACTTCCTGTTCAACCATACACGTTAATTCATATTTTAAGCGATCGTGAAGACTTATAGGAATACGCTTTTTGTAGTGAAGTCTGGGTACCGAATTTTCTTTGAGAATGATAGAACATGTTCCAGGGAATTTACCTAAACCCTCAAAGACCACTCGATTCTGCTCTAAAAACTCATATTTTTCAACAGGGAGTTCAGTACCACACTTAACAGCATTTAAACGTTTGATCAAACCAAAAGCTACACAGGTTTCGAGTCCCAAAATTGGCTCAAATGAATCATCAACGACGACGAACATTGCGTAATGAGTAACCTTTTTCTCTGGATCGAAACAGGGAAGAGAGATACGACCATGAATGTTAACTTTATTTGAACTGTAATCAACAATGTTTGGCATGGAGGAATCATTCAGCAAGGGGACCTTCAATAATCTTACGCTCTTCATTGGAATACAGTTTACTTCTGCCCCTGTGTCCAGTTTGAAATCCACTGGGGTATCTTCAATCAAATAGCGTTTGATCCACCTGACGCGTGATACCCTGTCAATGCCGCAATTCGAATTTATTCTATAATGTAAATCGGATGTTCTAGTTAATTTTATCTTCGATTCATTTTGATTCCAATCCCGTTGGAAACTATGTGCTTTGCAATTACCTGTTTCACGCCAGTTGATATTGTACACAGCCTCTCTGGTTTGCTTAGGCTTGTCCTCCATTGTACGACCGTTCCGATTTGTTTTATCATCCCTTTTTAATAACTTGCAAAACTTTCTGAAGTGGCCACGACGTCCACAAGCGTCGCAGTTGACGTTTCTCGCCGGGCAGTATTGACGATGTTTTGCATTGTAGTTCTGTCCACAGTTGTAACACTGCGCCCTCTTCACAATCGCTATCTCTTCTTTTGGTCCGTTGACAGGTTCCTCCACAACGACGTGCATCTCATGGTGTACTTTGTTGTCCAGTAGTTGCTTGTTCTCAGTCGCCGCTTCAAATATTTTGCAAGTTTCCACTACACTCTGCAATGGTTCATCCTTCCCGTCGAGCAGCTTTAGTTGAAGCTTCTTGTCTTGGACACCAATTATGATACGATCCCGAAGCATCCGATCCGAATATGAAGCATGACAAGCAGAACATTCAAATTCACAATACGCCAGCTGGGTACGAAGGGCAGTTTCAAAATCTGCGAACGATTGTTTGTCTTTCTGAACGATCATGTTGAATTTAAATGCTTCCATGGCGACATTCTTTCGAGGTAGGCAATAACCATCGAATGCAGTGACTACATCCGCTAACGTACGTTGCACATTTTGCTCACCAGCATCATCATCAGCGTTCACCGGCTCCACACCGAACATACTGTTGACATCCCCAGTGTTGGGAAAAAGTGTGTTGTATATTTCCACTCCGCGCTCTCCTACGAGCCACAAAAACGTTGCAATTTTGTTGCATTCCACATCTGCATTCTTGTTGCTGGCGATCATGTAAATATAGAACTGTTGTTTCCATTTCGGCCACTCTCTAGCCAAATTTGCACAGTCCAAGGGCTGCGGCAACCTTTGATCCATTTTCTTGATAGCAGCACACACAATGTTTTCGTTTATACCGTTTCGTTTGTTCACTCCTGTCGTTGAGCTAACACACAGAAATTAGCGCAGGCAGCTATTGTGTACTGCATAACACGATGATGCTTCACCAATACAACGAAATTGCTCTCGATTCATTGTTCAGGAAAATATGGACTATTCAGCAAGCTTTAAATTTCACTTTTCTGCTTCTAGAAGTACTTTACGTCTAGATCAGGATTTTCCACGAAATCTAGCATTTGTATCCCACTTCTGACACCATGTAAGAAGTGTCGGAATAACAAAAATGAAACACGAGGTTTAACGACGAGAAAATATATTTGTTCTTACTCCGTCTACTACTAGTGTGCTAATGAATAAATCTATAGAAGGAAATGGTAAGCTGGTTCAACACTAGTGTTGCCAGTTATTCAATATTGTTACAGTCATCGCTTTGAATTCAGAGATATTTACGACCATTGTAAAATATCCCATCTTTTTGTGGTCTTCTGTTTACAGTTTTCTCTATAACTTTAGGTAGACAACTCTATTTTACGGATGTTTTAGTGCTTTTTATTTCTGAAACTAGTACCATTCCAATGGTGAACAAATTTCGAATATAGGTTGACTAACAACAAAGTTATGACGCGAGAAAGTTGAAGTTCTCAAAATTCTGTTCACAATGCTGGTGCCGCATAAATGCAGATAGGGCATATTTTGTGCGAGAAAAAAAACTTGGAACGGGAAAAATCACATTTTCATTGATTTTTGCTAACCGATTGTCAATAATGACATACTTAAAATAATCTGCGAACTGTACAAAATTCGAGGATGTAAAATTTATTGAGATTCGTTGAAAAACAGCTGAGCTATGACAGCTCAAAGTTACCGTTCCAACTTTTTTTGAGGCTTGGTGCTTCGCGTAACTTTTTGAGGCTTGGTATTTGGAGTGTTAATCTGTCTATTTTGTCATACATTTTTTCAAATATCAGTACCGCCGTGAACAATTTTTTCATTCACTTCGTTCTGTTGAAAAGTAACGCGGTTGATATTTTTATTCGAAACAAGAAAAATTAACGACTGAAAAGAATGTTTGAAATATTATTTGGAGGTATGTTCTTATTTGAACGTAGGATTACATCCACATTTACTACATTGATTCCGGCGAACGATCTCAACTATGTTAAAGCCGGGTATAAATAAACAATACAAATTAATTACAACACTGATTTGAAATTATTTTGTAACATTTTGTAAACCTAACACATGGGTTGGAAAGTCCCAGGTCTAACAAAGAGAACACGATTGTTTTAATTCAAAATTAACTTTATTCATCAACGTTATCTCCATCAAGAACAATTCTCGTGAATACGGTGAATGTGGGTGCAATTCGAAGCTAAATTCATATAGTTTGCCATTGTTTTGATTGACTTGGGACACGGTGCGTTGTCTTGATTAAACCAACTTTTTTTTCTTTACCATATGCTCCAATAACGCCTTATAATATTTACTGTTAACGGTATTTACTTTTTCAAGATAGTCGAAAATATGACGTACATCCCAAAATACCGAGGCCGTTTCAGATTGTTGTACTTTCGGGCGCTTTGGACGATTTTCACCAGTTGCTGTCCACTCAGGTGATGTCAGGTCGTTTTGATTCCGGAGTGAAATGATGAATCCATGTTTAATCCATTGTCACATATCGACGGAAAACTTCGGTTTGGTACGTAAAAATGGCCAAGCAAACGTGGCACCCACTTTGAACAGAGCTTTCTCACAGTCAAATTCTCATGCAATATGAAGCCAACACGTTCTTTTGATATTTTTACGATGTCAAGTAACTAATCCAAATTCACTCTTCGCATTATGTTTTCTGGTGTTACCTCTCATTTGTAGTTTCACTCTTAGCACAATAACAGCTGTCTTTTAAAGGTTAGTAATAACTGGAGAAAGGTGACTGCAATAAAACTAGCGCCATCCAAGTGTTAGGCCCGGGACTTTTCAGCCCATGTGTTAAAGTGTAGCGAAATTATTCCAGATTTCATTTCCGAATAACTTGTTCCCGGTTCGATTTTTTTCTGTAATTGTTTTACTAACCAAAAGGGAAATATTGTACGATTGTTTCCAGTATGTGAATGGAGATTGTGTGAACATTGTTTGAATACTCAAAAAGGGTCTGAGCATAAAACACTATACCAACTTTAGGTTGAAGCCGGGGTTGAATTAACGCTATAAATAAATAACAAAACACCAAAATCTACTAAATCTAGCATCATTTGATGTTTAACTGCGAAAAGTGTAGCTTCGGAACAAAACGACCCAAGTAGTATCGTTAACTGAATGGACAAATTTCCGGTTTTACAACAAAAGCAATCTAGTGGATGGTAATAGAAGGACGCTTTGAAATTTCTTTTTAAATTCTACGTATGGATTTGACTTTTTTCTTCACCCCTCACAATTCCCTTCCATGTTCGTTTTATCGTTCCTTTCCCATTAGGAAAATGATTGGAAGCCACGACAAGGCACAATTAATCTCCAAATAACTAGGGGAACGCATCACTTGAGCCAAATAGTTCTGATTCCTGATTCCTGAGAGTCGAAGTAACCGCTTTCTTGTTTCCACCGACATCGAACTTCAATATTTTCAATTCTGATTTTTCAGTAACCCAAAATTGTACTCTAACCGAAAGACCCGTTAATAGTGCTGGGTTTTTTTGAATGAAAATATATACTGTTTGTTAAAAATTGGTTCACGATATTTGGAATCTACGCATCAATCTTTCCACTCACGAATACCCTGCCGAAAAAACAGTTCATCTTTTGAATCGATCTAGTCGTGGAGCCATTTTCCACATCTTCATTACTAGTAAACTATCCTATCCAGCAAATGCATGAGACATCGATTAAACTACATGGTAGTCGGACGGGCCAAGTCTGGAGAGTATGACGAGTGGGGTTAAAGGTTCCCATGTAAGTTCAGAACTGATAATTTGACCGGTTTCGCAGTGTGCGTGGGAGCGTTGTCGTGCTATTATATAACTTTCTCATGCTTTGTGAAGTATTCATGATCTTACCAAATGTACAAGATCGTTTTCTTTCCAAAGCGATTAGATTTGGTAGATAAGTCTATGGATGACCAGGGTCGAGCCGTGATTTTCTGCGCTTGAGATATTTAATATAAATTCCTCATCTTTTGCTACGATCCGTAGCAGAAAAACTCTTTGATTCTTGTCGAGAAAGAAAATTTCGCTCAACGGTTCTCGCTGTCTGTCGTTCAACTCATGAAAAGCCCATTTTCACTCCTTATGGAACTTGCCCATGACGAATAGACGATCTCAATTGACTTGGCAATAACGTTTATCATTTAATAAGTTTATATGATGAACTGTCCTGTACGCAGAGACATCTTTCGAAAAAAAACTGTTAACTGGCACTCCGGGTAATTTAATTTATCTTCAATTACTTATTCGTTATTATCTTTGAGAATTCTCCTGTTATGATGGCATTCAGGGTACATGGATGCAAAGTTACCTCATTTTACTAAAACGCAATTTCAGGAGCCGATCAAGACTGTCCCAGAAAGTATGGACGCAATTTGATTTCGCTGTAAATAATTCACAAGTGTTAGATATTCAAATTTTATTCGATATACTGATAATATTAGACTACAACAACAGAATATTATTCTCAACATTTGCTACTTAGCCATTGTAGACTAGCTGGTGCACCTTCTTGCGAACATTCCTCATTAAATTCCGTACAGACTTCTTGACGGCAAGTTTTGACACTTTTTCCCAATCTTTTTTGAACTGTTGAATGGTTTCGCCTGTCGAGACATGTTTCCTAAGATGTGCCTTCGTTAATGCCCAAAATCCCTCAATTGGTCGAAGTTTGGTAGATTCATGTCTTTTGGGACGAAAGTGACATTTTTGGTAGTATACCATTCTACCGTTGATTTCGAGTAGTGGCAAGAAGCAAGATCTTGCCAGAAGACAACAGGATCCTTGTGGCTTCGAATCATGGGTAGAAGTCGTTTTTGTAAACATTCCTCGATGTATATTTCGCTGTTCATTGAAGCAGTAGCGATGAAGGGTTTCGAAATCTTACCGCAGCTACAAATTGCTTGCCAGACCATAGCTTTCTTACCAAATTTTTCGACTTCAATCGATGTCTCGGATTGGTTTAACACTTGCCCTTCTCGCACCGTACAATATTGTGGTCCCGGCAAGGATTTGTAATCGAGTTTCACGTAGGTTTCGTCGTCCATGATTATGCAGTTCAAATTTCCTGCAAGAATGGTATTGTACAGCTTTCGAACCCTCGGCCTGATCGATGCTTCATGTTTCGGACTACGTTTTGGTTGTTTCTGCTTCTTATAGGTTCGAAGATTCAAACGTTCTTTAGCACGAAGAACATTTGACTTCGAAGTGCCCACTTTTTTGGACACATCCCGAACTGAAACCTCCTTCTTTTGCTCGAACGCCTTCAGTATACGTTTATCCAACTGAGGGTTAGCAGGACCTTTTTTTCGGTTTATCCTCAAAAGTGTTATCCTCACCGAACTTCCTGATTGCATTTCGCACGGCTTTTTCAAATACTCCTACCATTTTTGCTATCTTTCTCAGTGACAGTCCGCGTTCTGTGCACCATTTGTACACAATTTTTCGACGTTGTTCTGCTGAAAGTTCACGCATTTCGGAACAAACTAATGAAAACGAATAAACAACTGCACAAGTGGTTAGAGAATAGTGTAAACAACAGGACGCAGCCATAAAAATTGACAGATTCTGAACCATTGCGAAATGGCAGCGGTTTTTGGTTGCGTCCATACTTTCTGGGACAGTCTTTAGGATGCTATTGAATTCCGTCCGGATCCGATTTCCGTAAGTGTGTTCATCATTCAGAGCGACGATGCAAAATACGGAAAAATTCTTCTAAATTTGGCTCAAACTGTTTCAATTTGTAGTTCGTGTTAGTTGCTGGTCAAAAGAACCGGAAATAGTGGTCAAAAGTTTCGGAAACTCAACTCACTTCATTTTGTCAGAGACTACTTAACCGATTTTCACGCACTGGGACTCAAATGAAAAGTCTTACGGCGCCGTTAGCTGCTTTTAAATTTTGTTCGACTTTCAGTTCCAGACAGTGAAGTACGTTAAAAATTTCAAACTGTCACTTGTATCAAAGATGCAATGAACGGATTTTTATTTCTAAATTTGACTCATAACTGTTCACAAAGTGACACAACAGTTTCTCGTTTTTATTAAGGCTTCTAATGATTTTTTTTGGAAGAATCTTCTTGTGATATTTAAGAAAATATGAGTAATACGAGAAAGGTACCATTACACCACTAGGTGGACTAAAACATGTTTTATAGTCGTTAGAAAATTTGGTTATTATAACTACTAACGAGACCAGGTACATATCAGCATTTGTTAAGAAAATGGCACGACTTCATTGTTTTTTATGGAAAGATTCTCACATGCTCTCCTGTCATGCAACAATACACTGCCGCAGCGAAGCAAAATTTAAATAAACATTGTTTCTTTTTCTGTCTATCTGCTCTATGTCATGTTTGTTTCTCGACTTCCGGTTCCGAAGTTACAGGTTAGAGTGTGCAAAAACCTCAAACGACAATGCAAAATCAAAAAAAAATTAAAAAAAATTATGCATGGCAAAAATTTGTTTTATTTAATCTAGTTCAGATTTGATGAGCACAATTTCTTTCTGTTAAAAACTTCTTCGAGTTTACTGATTGAAATGCCATACTGAAGACGTTTACAAATCGGTGTTTCGTACAAATCGGTGAAAATCGTTCCATAATTTCTGCTTTTAATTTCTGCTATAGCTCTATGGTTAATATACTTATTTTATCGGAACTAATACCACCGAAAGCATATCCCAAAATCATCCCCTCCAAATCTATCCTTTTTCAATAAAAAAAAAAGACGGATGGGTAATGTCAGAGACATAACTAAATGTCGCGAATACGAATAAAACAGACTTTCTTTTACACAATTCGGCAAAGTTTTCGTTTGTTTGAGCGAATTATATACCTATTTATCAAAAACAAAACGAACAAACATAATAGAAATACATTTATGTCGATTCTTACCAAAATTACTAATAACTGCATTTTACATGAAACTGTAAATAAAATGATGGCGACAAGCGACGTATAATATGCAAAAAAATAAATGAAACCAAATATTTTCAATTTATTGAAAGAACTTTTAGTATCCTTGTGTTTTCAATGACCTGAAACATATAGCAATGCAGGAGTCATTGATTTAGAAATAAGACAATTTACAATAATACAAAATTCCTTAGAATCTGCTTGCTTTTGGCTGTTTGGATTTGGAAACTAAATTTGGAAATTCATCAAAATATTTTATGAGATTCATAATAATTGATCGGGTTCGTCAACTTATAAAGTTGTAGTGTATTGTTATGAAAAGCTGAATTTTTACTTCTCGTATTGTCTGTGGGAACTAGCATGTATCTGAGTAGTGAAGAGTTTTTAAGGAATATCTCGTTTATGAACAGTACACAGATTTAAATCTGTAACAAAGAATAAAAAATTTCGCTATAGGCGAGAAATTGAGTTATAAGCACTATTGGTTATAAATTGAATGACTAAATTAGCCGTCTCGAACAACATGCACAAATATGTCTCTCTCATATTAATCACTAAAAATACTTAGTTTATAACCATCCATGGTTAGTGTCTGTTTTATTAGCGAACAGAAGTATTCCGTATTTCTATGTTTCGGTTTTTCACAATACGTTTTGTGCGATATTTCATGTATTTGGAATTTTGCGCGCCTTATTTTGGCACTGAATTTTACCTTAAGGGCTGAGGCCAGGGTGTTTTAGGGCGTTTTAGAGGGCTATTTTTACGCTTCAAATATGATTTTCTCAGAAACGGTGACGAACATCAAAAAACCCAACTGGCAATCTCTTTGAAAATTAGTTTAGATTATTCTGTGAAAATTTCAGAATGATTAACTGACATTAGCGGTCACATTAGCATTAGCCTTTTTTCTGAAGGAAGAATCGTATAGCTGAAAACGTCTTTCAACTTGTTCATTAAATATCTCGCCTTCAAAAGCATGGATCAAAAATCTATCCTGACAATGTCTAGATAATTTAATTTACATGCGATTAGTGCATAAAAACATATGTTGCCGCGATAAAAATGAAGTGAATGTTATTTTTGTGAAGGTAAGTCGATTTCTATAGACGCACCATGCTTTCTGCTTCATTTTTCTGGTAACGTTACGAAACATGAGAGAGACATAAAATCGGCTCAGAAAGGCTGCGGTAGCTTTATTGGATTTTATGTGATGTAGTCAAACTTGTAAACTTGTAAATATCAAAACTTTCTTGGCCAACCGGCCACATCGAGAGTCATTTTGCACATTTGCGAGAGAGTATGGAGTAAAATGTAATACGCAGAGCGAGCCACGTGGCTACGACCTACTGGCCTCAGCCCTTAATACTCGCACATTCCTAGCATTTTAGAAAAATTCTGCTTTGAGTTAGTTCTGGATATACAATACTACTGAAAATTGTATCATAAATTGCTGAGCATATTTCCGATTGTATGGAAAAGAAATGATGTAGCTGCGTTAAATACAACAAGAGATATACACGATTAAGTTCTACCCATTCTTACACAGGGTAAATTTTGAAAAGGCACCCCATAGTAAAGTAAGTCGGATTCACGACAAAAAAATTTATTTGCTGTCCTGTCATGTAACAATACAATGCTGCGGCATTACAGAACTAAAATTACCATTATTGTATCAATCTGTCTAGCTGTTTCACGTCATGTTTGATGGATTCAATCTAAAGTTTTCTTGATGACAATGATGAAGACATGAAGGATTTTTTGACGACCTCAATGTTATTCTGTGCATTGCAAGTGTTGTTTCACTATTATTATTGATCTGGTTTTGAATAGAAATCACCACAACATACTTGTAATAGAGCAAAACCCAATTTCAAAACTAACATCCCTTCCCAAATGCTATGCTCCGAAAGCATGAAAAGTTGTTTTTATGTCGTATAACGTTTCACTCTAATAGCAAACGAGTGGTGAAAATGATCCTATCGATATATATACGGTAAAACATGAAGTGCCAAAATATATATGCATTTCCAATTCGGTTCTTTGATCCCTTTGCACTGCACACGAAAACCATTTCAACTCAACCATTATCCGTAGATACTGTCTAGCTCTAGTAAACGTTTCGGGAGAAGCTGCCAAAACTTGAACTACCGTGTCAGCTAATGATGATGGCGAATAGGGGCAATTACCATTAGGTGAGAAGTTGAGTTTCTTTAATTGAATTTTGCTCCCAATCTAATAAAACTTTCCTAGGTGTGGGCGATAAAACTGAACCATTCTTTCGCGGTATAATAGTGTCTCGGGCTAACCGAGGCGAAGAATGGGGCCAGCGATGCGCAAAATTTCCCCGAGAAAGCGAATCTCATTATCGCAATTCGGATGCTGGAATCGAAGTATGATTTCGAGCGTACCTACCTTTTTCAATCGCTGTACTACTTCGCAAGCATGTGAAACTTTGCCGTTCCGAATGATAGCAGATCGAACATAATGAAAACTAATCCCGAGGCGGTAGCGTGCTTCACAAGTACAGAGAAACTGTTTTTGATTTATTTTCAGGTATTAATAGAAAATAGAAATTATCTCAATTGAAGTATAATAATTTTTTCAGACCAATCGTAAATTACCGTGCAACCGTTTATATTTGTTCCAGATTGTCACGAAAAAGCTTTTCAATTAGATTTTGCACGATGACGACACAAATGAACTGCCGATGAATCAAGTTCATCTTTGACAGTTGCCGTGTACTTGTTTTGTTTTGCGACTGCAAGTTGAAAATTGAAAAAAATGACGAAAAAGTGCCTGTTAAAAACGTATTCCACAGTGAAAATAACTAAAAAGGTTGCCCTGTATGTGTTTCCAGCATCAAGGTGCGATTCATGTATGAATCTGTTGAGTGTGAGGCGACTTGCAATTTTTACATTCCAACGATGAACTTCTGATGAACTTTTAAACTGTAAACAAGTACACGTCGACTGTCAAAAAAAGTTCATTCTGTTCATTTTTGTGAGGTTATGCCATGTTCGTGCAAAACCTAATTTATATAACAAGTTGTCGAAGTAGTTTATGCGAATGTTTTGTTTATCCCCAGAGCAAGGAAAAAAAAAAGAAAAGAAACAACATAAACCATTAACACTGCCACGCATATTTCGTAACTTCGGTTAACCCGGTTCTTCGACTAAATCCTATTATTTTCAGCTTAACAAACAAACCCAGCACGTTCGGTCGTTATGTGCTTGTCACTCGGTTCGTCCGGACCGATCGGAGCGCAAATGATGAACTTTTCAACGGAACCCAGTCTTACATCTAGGAAAGGAAGCTCGTCCCCGTAGGCCTTGTTTGTATAACTTCTACTCACTCATGCTCGATAGAGTTTCGAAATGCTGAAACCCAGAACGATGTGTTTTATTTTTGTATTTCTCCATCCTTTTGACCTATTTTTGCGAAAGTCCTCCGAGAATCACGTCGACGATGAATTTGTGGAAAACTCGGAATCGGTGGAAGATGCGAGCACAATGTTTATGTGACTGTTTCAATTTTTGTCTCGAGCAAATAATTCCTCAAATTCCATATTTATTCCGTTCGGTTAGAGTAAGGGAGCCGATTTTTGCTTCGTTTAAAATCCACCCATCCGGAAAGAATTCGTCCTACTGCAGACATTGAATACATAAACTCCTGAAACATCTGAGTTCGTTATTAAACGAAGTTCCAGTGTACAATCCGTCAAGGTCTGACATTTGTCTATCATTTTCCCATCCCTGATGAACACAAAACGGGCCCGGAGCAGCGACCAGCAGCTTCATTAGACAAAGTCTATCCCATAAGAAAAAAAAATAATACAACAAGTGAACACCTGAGGCAAATGATCTTTTCTCGGTCACGTTCTGACAATCGCTGGCTGGGCTTCATCCCACCGACCCGACGAGCTACGAGACTCAGCTGTTTGTCCCCGACACCCGTTCAGTGCCAGGAACTCCGGCTGTACGAGGATAATACCGGAATGAATAATGTGGCAATAAATTTACTTATTAACGTGCAATGTGAGTAATTCCGTTCGGTCGAGTGTAGGTGTAAAGGTATAATGGAGTAGTGTAACAAAAACAAATTGGACGCGACAATTACGCTTGCGACCCGATGTTTCAGGTTTCAGGTAGGCTTTAATGATGCTGGATGTGGCCTAAAGAAACAGCTAATTGTCTAACATAAAGATCTCTTGTCTATTAGAGAAATTTACGACGAATGATAAACTTCTCTTTTGATTTGCACAGTTCTATCGAAATTAAATTGCGTCACGAAAACTACACACTGGCTATCGTGGCGACATCTGAAAGTAAATTATAACACTTTCGACAATCCATCCATACTTGCATATTGGTCTCAAAATTTTCGTCATTTCAGCTTGGTGAATAATATATGACGCGAAATTTACTCAAATTACCACACTCCATCTCAATGAACGCTTTGACAGGTTGTTGATTGGCCATTTTCAAGAAAATAAGACATAATTTCACACCGCTTCGGTACACCAGGAAGATGAAGATAAACACATTTATTTAACTGCAAATGTAATTCGTACCAGTCGTAGTCAAGTGAATCTAGTGTGTCATGACAACGTTCGACAATTTATTTGTAGTTTGGTTCGAAGCTTCGAATCTTCGAAGTATGGTTTGCGTGCGTTTGACATGAAAAATTACTGTAATGAATGTTGTTGCCATGTGTGGCTGCTTCCACGATTCTCCTCAGGTCGATTTTTGATGTGGAACACATCTTTATTTTCTATATAGGGGTGCAAATCAGAAACCCAAGAAAAACTACACGTAGAAATGTGGTCAGGTTTTAAACACTTACAGCTTAGTCTGTTTTGTATCAATTATTAATATTATTTCATCATTTGATAGGAAATATTTCTATGTTTCGATTTGAATGTATCAAGCCACGTATTTTCAATTATATATGATTGAAATTTTGATTAGTATCGAGCAGTGTCCTATTTGGCTGCTAAATATCTTTGGCATACCGGATTTCCCTGCCATAGACGACGGTTTTGAAGGAGTAAGCGATGTATCAAAGTGAGAGCATCGCTCTGATTGGTCAATCGATGCAAAAGCGAAGGTGTTGGAAGCACGCGAATCTATAAATAGAAGCGTAATTAAAACTAACGTTTCAGTCCTACTCGTAGCATGCTAGAGGTAGGTTGTTGCTAGACAGCAAGACAAAAACGTGCCATAAAACGATTTGAAGCTTAAAGGGCTGAGGCCAGTTGTTAGCGTAAAACCGTGTGGCTCGCGGTGCGTATTACATTTCTTTCCATGCTCTCTCGTAAATGTGTAAAATGACTCTCGATGTGGCCGGGTGGCCAAGAAAGTTTTGATATTTTCGGTTACAAGTTTGACTACATCACATAAAATCCAATAAAGCTACCGCTTGTTTGGCAGCCTTGATGAGCCGATTTTATTTATCTCTCATGTTTCGTTACGTTACAAGAGCAGAAAAAAATGATGCCGCCATAGAAATGGAGCTACCATTACAAAAATAACAATTACTTAATTTTTATCGCGACAACATATCTCGGTTGATTTTTCATTAGGGCGTATAAGCAAGTGACAGTTTCTCTTTAATCACTCTCTCTTTCGATTATTGTGATGTGATTACAAAGATTTTCTTTGATATGACTATTCTGTTTGAAAGTCGAAAGTTTCCGGTATCATTTCATGCAAAGAGTTAATTGATAAACGTGGAAACCGCTTGGTAATTAATAGAAGAGAAAGTAAACAAAGAGAAACTGTCACTTGCTTATACGCCCTAATGAAAAATCAACCAAGATATATGTTTTTATGCACTAATCGCATCTAAACTAAATTATCTAGACATTGTCAGGATAGACTTTTAATCCATGCTTTTGAAGGCGAGATATTCAATGAACAAGTTGAAAGTTGCCGTTTTCAGCTATGCAATTCTTCCTTCAGAAAAAAGACTTTCCCGACCGCTAAAGTCAAACAATCATTCTGAAATTTTCACAGAATAATCTAAACTAATTTTCTGAGAGATTGTCAGGTGGGTTTTTTGATATTCGTCACCGTTTCTGAGAAAATCAGATTTGAAACGTGAAAATAGCCATTTAAAACGGCCTAAAACACACTGGCCTCAGCCCTTAATTGGTATGCTCTGATCTTGTGTCATGCAAGCTCGGAATTTCATGCTATGTCTAATTTCTAATTTATTTTAGATAAACTCGATTGATAATGAGAAATAGTTTATCGCTTTAACCGAAATCGCAGAAAGGTAGAGAAACTTAACGCTAAAAAAACTGCATGCATAAAAAACTTGAACACAAGTTTGGCGAAGAGAAGCTTAATTATCGAAATCGCAAATATGTACAAAGATATAATTGCATACATTTGGGAGCATGGTGTAATTTCGTCGGTTATAAAACAAATGCAAATCAACACAAATGAGGTTCGGTGTTGGTTCGGATTGATTGAACTTTTTGATTGTAGATCATTAGAACTTTTGGTTGGCTTGTTCCACATCAATGGCTCGAACAACCCCATGGGGCTGATCCTTGTAGTTTTTACGAAAGTCTATACAACCACGTCAAGTTTCACTTTACAAAAACCTATACTATACTCTTGCAGATATATAGTTGAAGATAAAATACACGATCGAGGAAACATTAATTGAAGTATTGTTTTCTTTTATTTTTGGACACGTGGACCCTCAAAAACAGTAGTCTAAGAGCAAATTCAGCATCTAGAAGTTCTATATGGAAGATCTATAATAGAGCAGAAACTGGAACAAAGTATCCCCAGCAAGCCGTTCTAGTTTTATTTGTTCGACCAGTTCTTCTGTCAAATTTAAAACTGGTCTACTATGCCGTTCTATTTTTTGTATATTTGAAACACGAGTAAAACACTGCCGGGGCTGCCAGTTTTTCTTGTTATAAATCTTAGATTTAAATTTTGTGACTGACATAAATTATGCATCTAGAACTAGAACACTACTGAATATGCCCTAAGTAAGTAATGTCGTTTTCGCTTGATGCCAAACCTAACCCAGTTTCCAGCATAACTGCTGTCAAACCGTTTGTTTGAAGCTAGTTTCGAACCTAGTTTCAACGTTGTTGAGCTGAAAATCGAATCAATTTCTAATATTATTTTTATATCAGGTTTGCTCAAATCCCCGTTGCAAAGTGCGAAACCAACATAGTTTCGTGAAAAGTTTTTGTTCGATAAAACTACCCTGGGTCAGTTTTCAGTTTTCTCAAGCGAAAACGACATATGAAACGTTTCAATGGGGCGTTATTGCTATAACGGAGTCATGACACATTACCAGCATGATTCTTCTACGCAAACCATACACCAGAGTGCTCACCGGCGTGGACAGTATCTGCATCCACCTCAGAGAATTTATTAGCTAATACTCTAGCACTTTGGTGCGATTCAGTGGAAGAGGTAAAAAGAAATAAACAAACGCACTCATGATGCGTGCACACTTTATACAACAGTGGTGTATATATGTGAAAGAGAAGAGCTCTCGTTGAAGTTGTCAGTGCGAGGGGAGAAATTTTGCTTGCTCTTCGTCACACAGAGAAGATGGACATCTCTGCTAATCAGAAGTAAAAAAATCAAAGCAGCATAGTTATTGGTGGTTGTTCAAAGTGCAAACTATGATTTTTCACGAAAAAATCCGCCATTTTGTAGCTGTTAAACCTCCCAAAAGTAACAAACAACGAAAAGGAAAACGTTGGGGTCTGGTTTTTTATATGTAGAAAATGTGCGCAAAATTTGAAAATTTGGAGCAATAGTTTTTGAATGACGATGGACACGGACTTTCAAAATTTGCTTTCGAGAAAAGCGCATTTAATTACTCCAGAGAGCCCGTATGGTCAAACATTTTCAAAAGATCATAGTTTTTCTTTTATAATTTATTTTAACGAAACATTTCAAGAATGTTTTGTCAAGTTTTGAAGTCAATCGAAGTAGAAATCTTGGACCTGTGCGCCGAGCTCTTGCTTCTTCGTAGAATGAGATAGCCGAGGATAAAGGTCCATAACTTCCAGAGTTTCTTTCCAATAGGCTTGAAAATTTCACAGAAAATTCTTCGAATGTTTTACTATAAGAAAATATAAAGAAAATAATAAATGATTTTTCAAAAGTGTTAGATCCGAATCATTAACGATATTGGTTCATTATATTCGAAAAAAGATGGGTTGCAGTAAGGTAACATTCCTTAACTCTCTTTCTGAAACGTAAGTGCGACAGCAAGATTGAAGAATCCACTTCATTGTTAAGTAACTTCATTACGTTACGGTTTTCATGATATAGTGTTAGGTTCTACGGATCACGCCACGGTAGATTTCCCTATGCCATCGAAAACAAATCTTTCCATGTTGTAAAAAGCCCCCATTGCAGCAGTTTTTTTATTTATTCTTTCGAGCTTTCAATAATAGTCAAATATGAAAGAATTATTCATGTTATATCTCTTACTTCAACACTAAAAGTTGTGGTGAGCTCAATCAGGCCCGTGCGCAGGAGAAGGGGGAAGGGGTTTTAAACCCCCCCCCCATGGAAAATTTTTCAACATTAAGTTCCATGAACAATTAAGTTCTTATTATATAAAAGTGCTAATAACTTGACTTTTCTTTCGAATTTATGCACCTTCCTTTGGATCCCCCTTCCCTCCCTTGAATCCCCACTTCCCTTTAAACCCCACCACCCTTTGAATCCTCCCTTGAACGCCCCCCACCCCCCTTGAATGATTCCTTCGCACGGGCCTGAGCACAATTCATACGCGTTTCTCATCGATTATTCTAATGTGGTGATTCGTTAGCGGTGCTTTCATTGAAAGTGTTCTACTTATTTGTTCGGAGTTTTCTTCATTTCACACACTTCATTTACTACCTTATATTTTGAATTTAGTTTTCAAATGCATATTTTAAGCCATCTGGATGGTGATGAGCCCAATTTGTCCAAATATGGCTATCCGTCAGCACTGGTTTTTATAAATCAAGGAAAACTCACTAAGCTGAGCTTTCTCGTAGTGACATGATGCCAGTCCAATCATTTCCTCGAGATCATAGAATATCTCTTTCTCTCTCTCTCTCTCTCTCTCTCTCTCTCTCTTTGTGTGTGTGTGTGTGTGTGTGTGTGTGTGTGTGTGTGTGTGTATTCGTGTGTACAACTCTGTAAAATATTTTTGCACGCACTTTCTTCCGAAATAGCCTGGCCGATTGCAACGAAGTTAGATTTAAATGAAAGGTCTAAATTTTTATACTTTATCCGGATCCGATCTCCGGATCCGGAGTTACTGAGTGATAAAAACCAAACATTTAAGAAGGTTTCTTAAAATCTCTTTAGCAAAATCTTCTCATTTGCTGATTTTTTTAGTTAATGGGCAAACAAACTCATTTCGGACATATCGGTTCCGGCAATACTGAAAAACGGTTCAACTGATTTTCTCTAATATAGATTCGCAGGAAAGATCGTATGATCCTAGAGACTGTTATGAAATTCATGTTATATACTCGGAACCAACATTTTGCTTAACTATGAAAAGCAATGCACTATACAAAAACCGTAAAATTTGATGAACTGTGCTTCAAACTAAATTCAATTATAAATTGTACTGTCGTTCTACGCATACTTGTCCCATATCATTTAATTTATATGGAACAATTACACGTGGAACGGCATTGTGAGTTTTGTTAGCTGAAACTTGTAGCCAGAAGAATTGACTGCCTTTGGTGTCAATCTACACTCTGTACAGTTTTTACTGGCCGAATTATAAAGTGAATGCATCAATTTTCACATGAGAAAGGCAGAAAAAAGACCGTGTCAATTTCTCTGGACGCACACTCTCATTTTACTACTACCGCGTGAGACGATAGCAGCTAGTCGACACCGGTCATCAAAAGCCACCAAAGGAGGCATGACATAGGAACTTGTGAGTACTTGTAAGTCGCGATGACCCAATATTAACTTGTTACTTGGATTACTGATATCATTTAGCAGAAATTCTCCAGACAATTCAAGGGACAACTTCTTTGTAAACTTTGTATCAGTGAAGTGTACGTTGGCAATGATGAAGATTGCAAGGTTTTCAATCGGAATTTAAGAAAAACGAATTTAAACTTTTAAAATCATATATAAATCATGTCTTCAAGCGAGAAGTATTACAATTACTGTGAAAGCCGACTTTGCAACCAAGGACTGGAGAGCCGAGTGTCATATACCATTCGACTCAGTCACCGTGAGTCGGATCTTATTCTGTTTAGTGCTGTCACGAATAAAAAATACCTCTTTCGATCCACCTAGTTGTGTAATGGTGCCTTTCTCATTAACATTTCACGAACAAATCGATGTAAGTTTCATGTTGGACATTTTGAATAACTGTTTGCGGAACCGGGATAACAAGTTCGAATAGTCTTGCAATATGGTTCGAAAATTTCGTACTTTTTTGTGTCGTACACTTTATGAATGTTACACGGAAAGACAGTTTAACTAGCAGTTTGACTAAAAAATTAGTTGATTTTCTGGTTTTAGTTAGTTGCCTCAAGAATCTTACTTTTGTTAATTTAGATTTTTTTAATTCTCATTCGCTTAATATTAATAAAATATTTGTTGAAATGGCTATTTTTAGTTGAATTCACCAATTAAACGTGCTGTTATTTCTTAGCTAAGGCACACTTCATTTAATAAAACGTTGTTTTTAACCAACATAGATGGTTGAATTGGCTTCTGCAATTTGCAGCTATGTGGCGCACTGTCATCGAGAAAACGCGAACACCGTAATGACTACTAGCCACTAGATGGCACACTACTACCGAAAATGGAAGATACAAAAAACTTCGTTTGACATATACAACTAGAGTGCAACATTCGAAACTCACTTCACTGTTTCATGTAAAAACATTATTACGCACAATCGTTTCAAATGCGCACAAATTCTGAATAAATACACTTTCCACTAAGAGTTTACGTCATTTTTACATATCGGTTTAGAAATTTAGATATGGATATATCGTAACACATGCGAAAAACATCAAAACAATTTGTAAGCAGTTTCAACTTTCAACTGTCCTTTTTAGCTTTTTAATAAATTTTTTTGCTTTGACACTTCTCATGAGTTTTTGGCTAATAAACTTGTTAATAAAACCAATTTCATTTTTGTTTTTTTTGTTCTGTCCGTCAGCAATTATGCTGATAGATAAATAGAGACAAATTTTCTGATTTTAGTCACAAAATTAGTTGTCAATGATAATTTCGTGATGGATTGAAATATTGCTGGACACCAGTCCAGGATATTCGCCAACTAAACACATTCTCTAAAAATAAAAATTTATTTTTCAGCAAAGTAAATTCTCAATTTTAACTAATTTCATAGTTATTTTGGAAATTTTGTTGTTAATATCAACTTGAATTAGTAATACGAATTAGGCGAATAGCTAATTTTGGTCGTTACGTGTAGACATGTTCATTTTTCTTTTCGTGGAAGTCGGATCCGGATAAAATTCAACCTCATTAAATAAAAAAAAATAAGACAATTATTTGAATCAAAGTTCGACCGGTTCAGTCAAGGTTAGTTTGTTTTATTATAAGCTAATAAGACCTCTCTTTACCGCGTGTACGAAATCGCACACAGCGTGCTTGGTGCGTAGAAGCGGTGTTGTGTTTTCTTCTTCCGCACCGCATGTACGTACCGGTGCGCTTTATAAGACGATTTGAAATTCATCACTTTGTAATTCCTGAATCGGAAGTCAGATTCGTATGAAATTTAGAAGTTTGGTATAGAACCATAAGACCTTTCAATTGAATCTAAGTTTGTAAATATTGGTCAAGCCATCGCTGAGAAAAGTGAGTACGTCACTTGAAATTGGAACTTTTACACCAGAACTGGAAGCCGGATCAATACTCACAAAGACATTTTACGTCACTTATGGCATTCTCCGGTACAGAAAATAATCACCATTTGACTCAATAGTAGTTTGCAAACGAGCGTAAGCTTATTAAAATCATTTTAGCCATTGCCAAATCAATTTTCATATATTAGTGCAGCATTTTGAGAAAAGCAAAGAAAACCGAACTATGCTAATTTTCTGTGATCGATTTGTCAAAGCTTTTCTCTTCAAATAATACTTTTTGGTCAAAAAATACTTCACACAAAGAATTGATGAAATTAGGTACATATCTCAACAACAAACACCCCTTTAATGATCCATGAAATAACTACCCCAGCACTTTCACATCTTCTCAAAGTTCATCACACTCTCGACGGCACTCTCAGAGAAAGACGACCTTATGTCCGAGTTCGGGTCAAGCACCCTATAATAGAAATATGTGTAAAACATTCACCCCCGGTTCGTCTTCGGTCTCCGCATACAAACCCCCACATATTATAGAAATCCTTGCTCGTGGTTACAGCGGCCAGTGCCGTAAAACAATGAAACGACGAGAGAATCACTCCATAATCCTCCTCCGGCTGGCGGCGTGGCCAATATAATGGTCTGAATCGGAACGCTTTGTACGGCGGACCAAGTCGCTACACTATTTCAATAAACTGTCCGCCCGTCCCCGCCGGGAGCCAATCAACAAGGCTTTTCTGTGTACGATGTGTGCGATAAGGCAGATCGTTGTACAGTCCAGTGCCGGGGCGTAGAGGCGGATACGTATACGGAAGACCGGAAGTGAAATAAAAATAAGGGTGGTTGTAAAGATCACAAGGGAAAATATACGACCTGTTCGCATGCCTCCGTCGTTGGTGTAATTCACGAAGCAATGTTTGTTGTCTGTGTCACACTGCGAAACACTGGAAGATCCCCCCAGCCGAGCGATTTCAAACCCACTGGTCTTTCCATTTCTCAGTTTGGTGGTAGCGAGAACTAAATAACGATTCATAAGAAACATTGCCGAAAGCAAGGCAGATAATCTGTGGGCTCGAGCCACATTCCGACCGCACAGTTTGGAAGGGGGTGGGGTCCTATTGGAAATGACACGGCTCATAAATGCATCAACAAAATTTATTTCTTTCGGTCGTGTGTTTGCTGCTGCTGCTGTGTGTGTGTGTGATATTTGCGCCAGTTACCGAGTGATGGCGTGTTTTGGAAAACGACAAATGAGATAGCATTTGTCATTTTCGGAAACCCGAGTGAATAAGTGCTCGCAGCGGTGCTATCAATCACGAAACTGATTTACTCGTTAAAGTGAGTGGGAAGCGCTGATGACGTGCGTGTGTTTGCAAATATCGAATAGTACACCGTTTTTGGTAATCATCATACGATCAATCTTCTCTGTTTGAAAACAAATCATCATGGGCTTTTGACTTATGGCAACATTTCCAGTAAGACGTTTGGGAATCGAATGGGAACAGTAATGTTGGGATGGAATCATCGATCATTTAGATTCGGTGAACATGTCTGCAGGTGATTCAATCAAAATAAAAAACCTAACATTGCACTGTAAGCTTGTAAAGTATATTTGTGTTCACTCCACTGTGAATTACAGTCTTAAAGACATGTGTAAGTCGTGATGAGAGAATTTCATGCAAATTTCATTATTGTTAAATAAACAAATTCTATTTTCCTGCTAGCTGGCGGGTCTTCTAGCTAGTAGGAAAATAGAATTGCTCGGTTGCTCGGAAATTTTTCGGGAAAATAAGGCCGAAAAAAATTTCCAAAGTTTTCCTACTTAGTGAAATACTCGGAGCAGTTTTATGTTGTTATTCAATCAATCATCTGAAGCGCAAATAATATCTGTACTTAGCAAGAAGCATCGTTATATGGAAAATTCTTTAAACTTCACATTAAACTTCCTTTTGTTAGAGGCACTCATTATATCCACCCCCACAAATATCCTTAAAACCATACTTGAGTTTTTCAAAATGTATGTATGATTTTCCAAAAGTATTAATTCTCTTTAAATTCGATAAATTTCGACATGGACTCCGCAAATTAAGGACGCTTGCTACACACTCTCTCCCCTAAAAATGTCCTAATGATCATCTCTAAAGAGCAATAAGTACCTGTGCCAAGTTTGATAGCAATCCGTTCAGTAGTTTTGGAGTTATGCCGTTAAAAACATTGCACCCCCCTTTTTAAAGGTACTTGCTACATCCACTCCGCATATCGTGTATCTATGGTCTTCAAAAATTAAATGTATCTATGGTCTTCAAAAATTATCGATTCTCGTAAAATTAGACAAATTTTTTCCATGACCCCTCCTGTTCAGGACACTTGCTACGCTCCCTCCCCCATTAAAATACCCTTATGACCATTTAAGAAGAGCACGAAGTATCTGTGCCAAGCTTGGTGGCAATCCGGAGTTTTGGAGTTATGCCGTTAAAAACATTACACCCCCCTTTTTAAAGGCACTTGCTAAATCCACCCCCCATATAGTCATATCGAAGATATGCAAAATGATTCTATGGTCTTGAAAACGTATCGATTCTCGTCAAGTTATATGAATTTTTTCTTAACATCCGCCCTCCCCCTTGTTTATGACACTTGCTACGCTCTATTCGTTAAAATTTATTTCAGTAGTAAATAAACTTTCTGTTTGTCGAATTTTGGAATGGTTCGTCTGTTAAGTGAAATTCAACTGCCTTTTAGAAAATAAATATCGAAATTTCAACTATTCGTAAAACCGTTCACAGCAAGGGCGCAGATCGCGTTAATTTAAATGCAATGTCATGAAGGCAATGAAAAAAATATCGCAACCAAAGTAACTTGTTATACACCGTTCATTTCATTTGAATTTTTTTGATATATTCTATACATCAAAAGTGATCTGCCAAAGATCGTCTTCACAGGTTTCATGAAGATAAGCGTTTCAGCACTATTCATAACAGAACTCTTGAAAGTGAAGCCGATAGGTCTAAAATAGCGTGATTCTACATTATTTATAAGCGAAATTTAATTTCGTGAAAAAAAATACACTAAGTTTACACCTCGATGTGAACATCATGCTCAATTATTTTTGACATTGTACTTCTGGGTGCACACTAAACGCAAACTGTTAAACATGACTGAACTAATAATCTTTTTCGTCACCCCCCTTGTTACTGTGATGTCTTTTTCGATTTGTATTGGATTCGTTAAAGTGATCCATATTGATGTATAATATATTTGGTCCAGTTGAAGGTTGCAACCTCCGATGCACCACTCGTACGGTGACTCCACAATAGTTAAAATACAAACTATTAAAAGGAAGATTACTAGATTACTCATTAATCCATAGTATTCGTACTTTACTTATAGTGCATGTATCTAACAAGGCTTCCTATTAGCGAAAGTTTAACGATGCGTTGGAGATGCGCATTGCTTTGTTCGAGTGGGTTGATTTTGCGACTACATAATTCAAACACTACCCACTTATTTTAATCGATTTAAGAAGGGAGGATTGACCAAAATGCCTACAAAATATGTAGCTCTTCATTACGATTAAACAACTCAAAATCAAATTTCAATGCTTTAGAAGCGATTATCTCCGAAATTTGGTAAAATCTGTTCGCATATTTTGACGTGAATACATCTTACTTCACTTTTCAGAATTCGTCCTGTGGGAGAATGTGTAGAACTCAATTGTGAATATCTCAAATTGCAATAAACGCAACAACACAATTCTTTCTCCATGCTACCAGAAATATGATCAGTAATTTATGATAAAATTTTCAGCAGTGTGAGATAACCATGAATAACTCAAAATTTACATTTTCCAAACCTTTGGAAACAATGAGGAAAACTCATCACGCTTGCTAGCCTTTTCCGTACTTGCGACGACGGTTTTGAGGTAATCAGACACATACCAGTCCCGATGCTCAACTGTAAACCAAGGTCGAAAATCAATCATTTCTTCTCGTGCTTTGGACGGAACTGGATGTCTCGGTCCTTCCCCAGCAGCAACAAATTCTACGTATTGTAAAGCCCCAAACGCTCAGGTTGCACTCTCATCAGTCTTTCGGACGTCGTGGCGACTATCTGTAATGGAATTCAGCTTCTGAATACTGTATCTGGAGTCGGGAACTGAATTCTGGATTGGATTCCAGAGCTAATTTCAGAACCTGGATTCTGATCCACCTGAATTCGGAACTAGGTTTAGAATTTAGTTTCATAGTTAAAAATAATACAGAATCGAATACAGAATTTTAATGTAGGATTCATGAACAAAATTCAGATTTAAGAATTCATGAACAAAATTCAGGACATAATTCTTAGATTCTGGATTCTGGAATTCCGAAAATGAAGTTTAAAACTGACTTTCAATTCCTGAATTCAGTTTCACAATTTATTTAAAATATTCAGAACCTGCAAACTGGAACTAAATTTGGAACATGGATTCTAGAGCTAGATTCTGGAACTGGACTCAGTTCCTTCACTCAAGCTCGGAGTTCAAGTTTAGAATTCAGTTCTAGAACTAAATTCTGAATCTGGATTTTGAAAATGAGTTCAGGTCCATAATTCTAGTACTAAATTTATGACCTGACCTGCTTTCGACCAATTTTGGAGCTTTTGGAAAGTCATGGAGACTCAAACCCAGATATATTCATTGGATCTACACAACTATCGTTAGACCAATTTTAGCATACGGATGTCTTGTATGGTGGCAGAAAGGAGAAGTCGCGACAGTTCAGTCAAAGCTAAATCATCTCCAAAGGATGGTCCTAATGGCGATGACAGGAGCATTCACGACAACTCCTACTGCTGCTCTAGAGGCGCTACTGTGCATTAAACTACTACATGTGTTCCTAAAACAAGAAGCATTATCTTGTGCATACCGTCTTAGGGTTACAGGGCTTTGGAACAGTAACCCATTAGATTATGCTACCAGCCACACTCGCTTGTGGTCTCAAATGGTTACGTGGGATGAGTATTTACTCGCTCCTAGTGACCTAACTCTCACATGCAGTTTTCCTTTCAAGACATTCAATGTGAGCTATCCTCTTCGTGAGGAATGGTTGTCTGGTTGTTTGGAACGACAACTTGATGAACACATAGTTTGTTATACGGACGGTTCTCTGTTGAATGGTCGTGCTGGTACTGGTGTCTACTGTCGTGAAATGAGGCTAGAGCAGTCTCATTCACTTGGTAAATACTGTACTGTGTTCGAAGCAGAAATCTACGCGATTCTGTGTGGAATACAATCGGCAATGATGAGTTGGCTAGAGCTGGTGCAACGAATGATTTCGTTAAGCATTCTTCATTCTGCATTCTTCCGGGAGTGCAGAATGGTCTCGCTTTTGTAAAATCTCTAAATCCTCTCGGGGGTTGGAGGTTTTATTAACTTGCATCGTTCATCAGAAAGAACGCACATAGTAACAAACCTAAATAGGTTTTACAGCAGACTGTTCGGAACCTCGTAGAGGTTCAGAATTTACTTCTGCTTCCACTAAATGTGATCCCCAGCAGATTGTTCAGCATCTCTTAGGGGTGCAGAGTTTACTTCTGATTTTTTGTGTTTTTGTGTCGTCAATTTTCCCCATCCTAATCCAAACCTTACCATTTCCCTTCAATCCTTCCCTCTTATATATCGGGAAAATGATGCTAAAACAAATTGATTGCAAGACACAAATCTCCAAATAAAAAGGGGAACGTGCCATTTGAGTCTGTAATTTCTGACGAATGTCTGCAAGCAATCGAAGTTTCAAAAGTCTGTAAAAAGTCTTCAGACGAAAAAAGGTTTACATGTTAACTAAGAAAATAGATAATTTACAGACAAATTTGCAGACTGAGCATCCCTGCATACCACTGACAATTTTTCGCGATTTGTCGAAAAAATGGGATGCCGGTAACCGAAATTGGTAGACATTTTGAAAAGGACGAAAAAAAACTTTATTTGCGAAAATTTTGATAGCATCTAGTATTAAATCACGAAATAGATTGATTTCACTTCATAAATATTCAATCCACTCACCTTGATTGATTGATGCTTTTCAATTTATGATACTATAAGAAAAGTCATTAAAAACTTTTGTGTTGATTTTCATGCAATTAAAATTTGTTTTGTGTGCAGCAAAAAGTACAAGCGTATGTTTGCTTTGGTATTCAGAACAAAAAGAACGTGCTGCTATTACACACACATGACGTTTGGCGGAATGACGCTATCTGCTTTCTGTCAAAAGTTATGGTGGGGTGCCGGCAACCGAACATCTTCCCCTATGTCCGACAATCCCAGAATTTTGTTCTAATCTTTATTTGAAATTCAAAAACATTCAAATTTTCTACAAAAATTTCAAAACCAAATTCGATTAGAAAAACGTGTTTAATCCACCTAGCAGTGAGATGATACCTATTTTTATCAATCCGCATGTGTTTTTTGCATGAATATTCTTCGGTGTTTAAGTTTTCATGACATTATTTTAATGACCGTCGTTTTAAGCGATAATTTGAGATTTTAATCGCTCATTACTCTGTAATGTCGAAACTGCAAATCAGATCGAATTTGAATCTAGAAGTGTGATAATCGATTAAACATGCCATGATATGTAAGTTCCACTTCAGAGTTTACGGTAATTTAAGGTACTTCCAGAGCCGGTATTCAGGAACCAGCATAACCCAACCCGATTCGTATGGTCATGTGACGAATAAATTACAACAGTTTTGAGTCCAACTTTGAAGCTTTTCGGGATTGTCATCTTCTATATCGGTTTGAATTTTAAAAATTTATCATCATGTAATTCGAGAACCGGAAGTCATAATTGGATAAAATTAATTAATTTTGTATATAAGTTTGTTTTAATTTGAAATTTTGTTTCTGAAATTTGATTAGGCTTTTTTTGAGAAAACGATTGAGCTTTGAGAAACGATTTCATACTGGAACCGGAATTCTAAAAGCGGTATGGCCGAAGTCAGATAAATTCACCTGAGTAGCTGTACAGTTTACATTTGTTTCAAAATATTTGCAAATCAGTTAAGACATCTTTGGGAGATCATAGCACGAATTAAATTTTTAGGTGCATTCTGATCGACAACTGAATACCACTAAAACTGAAAAAAGTTAATTTTTTTATCGACTATCCAAATCTGCTAACCCGATAAACCTGATTAATTTATGTGGAGTAGACATTTTTATACTATCCCCGAAACCGGAAGTTGGATCTGACTGAAAAGCAAGATGTTTTATAGAACCTTGAACCATTTGAATCTTAGATGATTCTTAGATTTCATTTGAATCTTAGATCGGTTTAGCCATCTACGAGAAAAATGAGTTACACAATTTTGATTTCGTTTCACATATCATCCTGTAATTTCGGAACCAGAGGTCGGAACCAAGCATAATGCAGGAACTTTGTTTGGGAGCATACGACTTTTCGTATGAATCTGAATTTGTAGGAAAGAAATTTTCCGAGAAAATTAAGTGAAATTATCTGTCACACACGCATTTGCTAATCTCGACGAACTGATTCGAATGGTATATGGATGTTATGTTCTTCCAGCACTTATTGTTGTAAGTAGTTTAAAACAATATAATTAAAAAAAATAGTGCTAACATCTGGTTTATATATGTCATATTCGAACGATTGTGTTGCCAAAAACGAGCCGTGCTAAAATCGGTCCGAGGCAAAATGTCATGAAAAAGGATGCTGTACACAATCCTTTTGGTACTTAGAAACAATTGTATGTAACAGTATAAAAAATCGTGTTTTCCGTTGCTCCCAAGCATTTCTTTGTCATACAGCTGGAATAGGGGGAAAAGTCGTTTACACAAAAATTTCGATATCTCCGTTAAAAATGGACGGATTTTAACAATCTATGGCTTGTTGGATAGCTATTACCGTGCGGAATCTAAGTCTGAAAACATATTCTGTTTTCAAGGTCAATTGTGACAGATACTGTAAAAAAACTGAAAATTTTGACATAAAACTTTGTATAACTCAAAAAGTAAACATCCGATTTCAAAACCATTCAATAGCGTTTTGGGTGACGGGGAGACCTTTCATTTGCGACTAGTTTGATCAAAATCGGTTCAGCCATCTCTGAGATCTCGACCTCTTAGTTGACAACACACATACAGACACACACACATACACACACACACAGACATTTGCTCAGTTCGTCGAGCTGACTCGATTGGTATATGTCATTCGGCCCTCCGGGCCTCGGAAAAATTTTCTAAAGTTTGAGCGAATTCTATACCTATTTTTTATATATATAAAAATAGGTAAAAACGGAAAAATTTTAGGTTAGTTACTGGGAATACAAATTTAAATCGGTCGGTTTTTCGGGTTCAAAACTGCCTTTATTTCAAAGTAACAAGAATTTAAGGATTAATTAAAGTATCGTCCATCGAAGGAGTAATGTCAGGAGAATACGAAGGGTGCGGCAAATTGTCACACTTGAGCGTTTCCAAATATTTTTCAATTCATTTGCGACATGTGGCCGGGCGTTGCAATGCAGGAGTATAACTTGCATAACTTGCATCAATTGCAGCCTGAACCGATTGCCCCTGACAGTATCGCTTGATTGTAGCAGTTAATAGTAGCGTAGTATTTTTGTCTTTCGCATATAGAAAGGCTATGCAATCGCTGTGAAAACCGACTTTACAACTGAGGCCCGGAGGGCCGAGTGTCATAACCATTCGACTCAGTTCGTCGAGATCACAAAATGTCTGTGTCTGTATGTATGTGTGTGTGTGTGTGTGCGTGACAAATAATGTCACTTAATTTTCTGATAGATGGCTGAACCGATTTTCACAAACTTAGATTCAAATGAAAAATCCCAAGGTCCCATACAAACTTCCTGGATTTCATTTGGATCCGACTTCCGGTTCCGGAATTACAGGGTGATAAACACCAAAAAACATGTCACGTTTCTCAGAGATGGCTTAACCGATTTTTACAAACTGAGAATAAAATGAGAGATATTAAAGCCTCATACAATTTTCTTGAATTGGATCCGACTTCCGGTTCCGGAGTTACATGGTAATATGTGGAACTTAGATAAAAAGTGTGCACTCAATTTTCTCTAGAACGGCTCAACCAATTTTGGCAAACTAAGAATTAAATGAAAGGTTCTATAGTTTCCCAAAAATTTCTAGAACATTGCATCCAGATACGACTTCCGGTTCCGGAACTAAAGCGTAATAAGTTGAAAATTACCAATTTGGTTAGTATTTTTCACGAACGATGGTCACAACAGGTACAAATCCCATAAAACTGTCTGGCAAAATCTTCTAGATTGCAGAGCTTGTTAGTTTGTAAACATAAAAACTTAATTCGGTACTACTGGTCCCCTTTTTTTCTGTTCCAGAAGCGCCAAAAGTGGTGAAGAAAAACTCCAAAAATAGAACTCACTTCGATTTCTCTGCGATGCTTAAACCGATATTCACAAATCTTGATTTGATTTGAAGCTCATATTATCTTCAAAGACACTGTGAAATTTCATCTGGATCCGACTTCCGGTTCCGCAGTTACAGAGCGATGATGTCAAAGTTTTCAAATCGCGGTATGGATTTAAAATATGTACAACACCGAAAGAAGAAGAAAACACAAAACGAACGATGCGTGCTTCGTTCTATTTCGTACACGCTAGGAAGAAAACGAAACGATTATGGATGTCTGCTACTGGTGTGTGATATTGGTAAAAGGCGGTGCTGCGGTTGATAAAAATTTTAGCTATTCTATGATAAGTGCGGCCGAAAAAATAAACGAATGTCATGGAATTAAAATTTATTTGATCAAAATATGCAATTTTCACAGCCGGTAGTGCAGTAATACCGTTCCAGTTCCGGTTTCGGTGGAAATGGTGATTAAAAACTGCAAAAGGATCTCACTCGCTTTCCTTCAAGATGGCCAAATCGATTTTCATATAAGTTCAAAGAAAAATTCTTACAGTTTCATACAGAATTCCTAAATTTCTTGTGGATACTACTCTAGTTCCGGAACTACAGGGTAAACAGGATTTTGTAGAATTAGTTAGATTAGATCCAATCAAAATGTCCTATTTCTATTCAATGAACAATTGTTTTTGAGAATTCCTCAGTAATATTCATGATGTTATAAGTAATTTGAGGAAGGCATCATCACACCACTAGGTAAATAAAAACAAGATTTTCTTCCTCAGTAATAATTCTAAGCATCTTCATTCTCAGTAACATTTCGATGCAAAAAACCCTTTCTTCGTTGCCTTTGAACCAGCTGCTCTCAAAGTGAAAAATCGCCTTTCAATGTCTCTCGGTTTCGGTTCATAAGGCACCCAACTTGCTGCCTTGCTTTTGAATCATTCCCATGGATTTTGATCATACAGAAACAACTTGTTAAGGCACTGTCAATAATTTTGCAAGTTTCTCTAGCGTTTGACTCGGATCTTCATCGAGTAATGCCTCCTACTGGTTGTCTTCGGATTTTTTTTGTTGTCCAGAGCGAGGCCTGAAATATCCATTTTTGAAACTTCAAAACCATTCCCTACATGATTTATCAATTGGAACATTATCACCATAAACATTGTGTAATTTCCGAATTCCTGAAATCTCCAATATGATCAATCCAACATGGAAACGTTCTCGTCTCGACTAAGTCCAATAATAATAATGAGGCGGATGTCAAACCTTGCAAACGATTGCTGTGATGGAGATGCACCGATTACTAATGGTCACGGAAACGAGGCGAAACGTGGTAACTAAGTTGTGGTCTAGAACCACACAAACTCAACTTTTCTAATTAAAACAGAAAACTAAAACTTCCCGCAATTGCTGTTTAGTTAACACAAAACTGCTCATAATTAACACTGTGAAAAACATGTTTATTTAAAAATAAATTCAATATTTATAACAGCCAGAGCCATCTTTTGAGAACAAACTGAACTAATAGTTTATGCTCAAACAACTTAAGTGTTAAGGTGAAGTTTTATAAAGAATTCCACAGTATTATACATGGGAATATTAGTATACTAGGTGACTCGAGGATGAGCACATGATTTCAAGTTGACGTGCATCAAACTCTGGGCAGCCGGCTTCCGACAGTGGATGATGAGCTTTTTCATGTAGTAGCTATCAAACCAACGTTCGTGTATTGCAAACATGTTCCGAATAATGAAATAATATTCGTATGTTATGTTTGAAGTTCTTCATAATACTCTATTGGTAGTTATGAATATGCAATCTGAATACAATGGTATTTACTATAGCTTCTGCGTGCCGTTTTACGATCAAATGATTTACTCTATCACTTTCCTGGAAAGATTTAAGAATTGTATTGCAGTATTCAAATCAATACATTCATAAATAACTTGTGCATCTTACTACTAGAGTAGCTCTCATACTCCCGATAGAATGATTGGAGAGCTATTAAATGAAGAAATTTATTATGCCGAAGTTTACATGGGCAAGAAGAAATCTCGTTCATATGCAAGGGAAATGCAGAGTTTAGTTTTCAACTGTTGTATGAAATGTGAGCATTCCATTATGAAAAGTTACCTTTCTTCACTTTACAACTTTCAAGTTGTTGGTTTCGTACCATTACAAACATATTCATTTCATTCCTGTGGCAAAACTTGTTTGCATAAAGAAAGCGCTCATCCACAGATGCTCCTTGAAGGTTCTTTGTATTATCACTCTGGCGAGACGACGAGGTAGAGTAACGGCCGACCGAACGGTGACTTCGTTCTGTTCGTTGAGAACGTATCCAAAATCATACGCCCATTAGAGTAGGAGGGGGGGACGTGTAACAGATATTAAATTCACATACAGACACATATGCTACTTTCGAATCTTGGGGCGGGAAATTTTCGTCTGAACGAGCAAACCAATGTTTTACAAATAGAAACCGGTGAGCCGTGGATGGATTGGATAAATTCAAACTTTTCACCCCCGCCCCTTCGGAATGATGCGGTTCATCGTCTCGGAACACGGGGGATGTTTTACAATAGCTCCATTCATCGTGGACTACCGATTGGCTAATTAAAAGCTTCACCAGCTGGTTTCGATATACGGAGTTTCTCGTAGTACTATTAGGACATGGCGCCATTTGACTAAGCTTTAGTTTTATAATTCAAATGAACAATAGGTCATTCAAAAACAATAAAATCTCGTTCAATAAGCTTGACCAGGAATCAATAAACAATTTGCAAAATGAATATTATACTATAATTGCAGAATTCTGTCGCTCCATTGATGAATTCACATGAACCCAAACCAGCCTGTCGAACCTGTTTTTCTTTCCCTTCCTTGGCAAACATAGGTGTCACGGCACGTAATCCAATTTCATCGTAAATTTCGAGCGAGGATCCGAAAAACAAATTTGCATAGGCAAATTTGTATCGCAACCTGATAGAACCAATACGGGTTTGATGCTAATGGGCTGTGGGCACCCGTTTCGGTTTGGTCGGTAGCAGCATAAATTCGTGGCTAGTCGACACGTAAAATATCCAAAGCATTGCCGGTCTGTTTTATGTTTTTATTGCATCTTTGTCGACGGCTGCATCAGCCAGGCGGGGTCGGTGTCCATCTGGCGAGCAACGCCGATCAACAACCCGGGAGCAAACAAACCGCAAACACCTGACCCTGGCCAGATTGAGCTGCAGCATCCGGCGGGGTGGTTGTGGTTTCAACATTTGACGATTGCACTATGTTGCCACTAACATTGATGACAAGGCGGCGATGATGCTGTGGCCTGTGGCAATGATAACGTTGATGTTCGTGATCGCTAATGGCGGCAGTATGCCGTTCGAGATCTGTTGGTGAATATTATCGATAGTCAGAAACACACCTCACACGCTGTTGGCTCCAGGAAGTATATATCTCGACGGTCACAATTTGCTCTAGAACAGTAAACCGTAAGTTCAATTGAAACATCGATTTCGAGGAACGAAAATGATAAACTGCTGGCCGTTTTATCCGTTATCGAAAAATATCAGGCTATACAATTTTGCTATCGTCGTTTTCTGAAGAAAAAAAAACTACAAGGATCAGTCCCATGTGATTGTTCGATTTTCAATTCAATCTCAGTTTTATGCGGATTTCTAAAAACAAAAGACTTTAGTGTATTAATAACCAACATAGAACACGCGAACCCAGACTCTGTTTGCCTTGATTCGTGTTTGTCTTGTATCCGACGAAATTGAATCAAAAGCCCAAATATATGCAATTATGCCTTCGTGCATACTAGCGTAACGGATTTCGATATTTCGACGTCAAAATTTCATAAGGTCACATAAACCAATGAATATCTCTTTTGTTAATATCTCCTTAATTTTCATGGGAGGACAGTTGGCATCACTGGGAGTGCGATGCAGTGTCCTGGTGCTACTCTCAAAAAAGTATAATTTCAATGTGTTGCTTTATATGTATAGTTAAAAATTTGGTTAAAACGGTTTTTTTTTGCGATAGTGCAGATGTGGCAAGTGTGTGTTTCGTAGTGGGAGTACTATTTATTGAAAAATGTTGATCCGCGAATCTAAAGATGCTCAAGCGGCGGAAACTGAGAATTTACCGCCCCAAAATTCAACGATGTTAACCTGTTAACCGATCGAAGCGCCGTCTGCATGTCATTGTCGGTGTTGTCGGATTTCTATGGAATATGTGAAACTTTACAAGTCGATCGTGTCATTCAGACTGAAGGTCTAGGGTTTGATCTGCAGCGGAAACTTTCGCGAGTGTTTTTATTTTATTCTTTAAGTGGTCTTGTTTCATTTCGCGTTATTAACAGCAGAGCGAGTGGGAGAAAAGGGATACTGATGAGATCGTTCCTTGGAGATATTTTATATTTTTCTTACTTATTATATTTCTCCTGAGTATCGAAAATCAGGTTTTGTTGAGATCATATTGCTTACCAAAACATATCCGGATCTCTTTCCCTCCCTATTAACAAATCTTCTATCCCGTGATGCTCGTGGACATACAGTGGTACCCGCGGTCTCTAGAAACAACGAGTATCGGACTAACATTCCTTTCTTTCCCTCAGTAGCACAGCCTTTGGTCGTAGCCAGCGTCGTTATTGATCATTTAATAAAAAGTTGGGAGTGAGTGGGTAAAATGAAAATGATTTGCTTCTCCCAAGCTTCATTTTCTTGGTTCATTGTACATTTCCTTTTATTCGGTCAATCACGAAGTGCAACTACGGGCGATCTTCTTCAGCTCAGCTTAATATCTCCTAAATTTTACGTGTACTTACAAAATATTCGTATAGAATGAAAGACAATATTCCCATATTTCTAACAGTACCAAATATGTAACGAAAGTTTGTGTAATAAGTAACGCAGATATAATCGAAAGAGAAAGTAAACAAAGAGAATCTGTCAATTGTTGTTATGCACTTTTGAAATGTTGACGTACTCTTCGCCAAGATTGTATTCAAGTTTTAAATTCTTTTTTTTTTATTCAATAATATAATATAATATTAAGGCACACTGCTTAAGCTCTAAGATGCCAAGGGTATTTACTAATCTTAATTATCGTCTAACTTAAAACTAGAGTAGTATCATTATGTAATATAGTATCTGGCGCCCGGTAGTGGCCGGTGAATTGAATTTAGGATGTGATGATTCCAGATGGCGATGGTAATTTTCTATGTTGGCCGCATTCTTCGGTCCGTGAGGGTCCGCGGGAAACACCCCCAGGCTACGAAGGCCCGGCGGGTGGCCCGCATGCTGGTCATTGACTGGAGCGGTCTTCCGGTGATGGTGATGTTACGGAAGAGAATGAAAAAAAAGAAGTAAATATTGTGGGAAACGGGGTAAAAAAGGGGTGTGGGAACAAAATGTTTGAAAACGACAGAGATCTAATTAGTTGCCATCGAGATGGTGAAAAAACAGGGAAAGGGGAACGAAAAAGTTAGTGACAAAAAAAAAAGATCTTGTTAATTCCAATGAAGATGGTGGACAGGGACGGGGATCGAGAGAATCGGGCGGATGTTAGTGTCGAACCTGTAGGTGGAGATTATATTTTCTGAGCGAGGAATAACACATTACACTTGTATATCAATGTGTTTAAGGTACTGGTATATGAGAAGCATATATGAACTATCCCGACTCGCCAACACATCCCGAACCGGAACCTCAGGCGGTCTACCTCGGGCCCTGAGGGATTCCAGTAGCTTCGACCTGGCGTCACGATACTCTACGCACGACCACACGACATGCTCGATGTCCTGATAACCGTCGCCACAGGTGCAGAGCCCGTTCTCCACGATCCCGATACGCCGGAGATGTGCGTTGAATGTATAGTGATTTGACATGAGCCGTGACATAACGCGAATGAAATCACGACTCATGTTCATCCCCTTGAACCAAGGTTTCGTCGATACCTTAGGGATAATGGAGTGTAGCCATCGTCCCAGTTCGTCATTCGTCCATGAAGTTTGCCAACTTTCGAGAGTTTTCTGACGAGAAATACTGAAAAATTCATTGAAGCAGATTGGTCTTTCATAAATATCACCTTCCAATGCGCCCACTTTAGCCAATAAGTCTGCCTTTTCATTGCCCGGAATGGAACAATGCGAAGGAACCCAGACTAACGATATTAAATAAGACCGTTCAGATAAAGTTCTCAAATGTTCCCGTATTTTCCCCAGGAAATATGGGGGATACTTTCCTGGCTTCATTGCCCGGAGAGCTTCTATTGAACTTAGACTGTCCGTGACAATGAAGTAATGGTCTTTGGGCATGGTTTCAATGATCTCGAGGGTGTACTGAATAGCAGCTAATTCTGCGACGTAAACTGAAGCCGGATCACTGAGTTTGTAAGAAGCGGTGATGTTTTGATTGAAGATGCCGAAGCCTGTGGACTCGTTGATGTTTGATCCGTCAGTGTAAAACACCTTTTCACAGTTGACTGTTCTAAATTTTTTATAAAAAATATTTGGGGCCACTTGAGGGCGCACGTGATCCGGAATTCCACGAATTTCTTCTCTCATGGATGTGTCGAAAAACACAGTAGAATCAGAAGTATCCAAGAAATGAGCACGGTTGGAAACAAACGAAGAAGGATTAATATTCTGAGCCATGTAATCAAAATACAAGGACATAAAACGGGTTTGAGAGTTAAGCTCAACTAACCTTTCGAAGTTTTCAATCACCAGAGGATTCAAAATGTCGCATCGAATGAGCAAACGATATGAGAGATCCCAGAACCGGTTTTTCAGTGGAAGAACGCCCGCCAGCACTTCGAGGCTCATCGTATGAGTCGATTGCATGCAACCCAAGGCAATACGCAAACAACGATACTGAATTCTTTCCAGTTTGATGAAATGAGTGTTCGCCACTGATCGGAAGCAGAAGCATCCGTATTCCATCACGGACAATAACGTTGTTTGATACAACCTGATCAGGTCTTCTGGGTGGGCACCCCACCATAATCCGGTTATTGTACGAAGAAAGTTGATTCTCTGCTGGCATTTTTGTTTCAGATACCTAATGTGACATCCCCAGGTGCCTTTGGAGTCGAACCAGACCCCGAGATATTTAAATGTGAAGGCCTGAGCTATGGTTTCACCCCCTAGTTGAAGCTGTAATTGTGCTGGTTCTCGCTTCCTCGAAAATACAACCAGCTCAGTTTTCTCCGTAGAGAACTCGATACCCATTTGAAGAGCCCATGATGATAAGTTGTCGAGAGTATCTTGTAATGGTCCTTGGAGATCAGCAGCTTTGGGTCCTATAATAGACACAACGCTGTCGTCGGCAAGTTGTCTTAGCGTGCAAGATGTGTTGATACATTCATCGATATTACTTACGTAAAAATTGTATAAAAGGGGGCTTAAGCATGAGCCCTGAGGAAGACCCATGTAGCTGAATCGTATTGTCGACAAATCACCATGCGCAAAGTACATGTGTTTCTCAGACAATAGATTATGTAAAAAGTTGTTCAAAACTGGCGAAAGACCATGCTGATGCAACTTCTCAGATAGGATATTTATAGAAACTGAGTCAAAAGCCCCCTTAATGTCTAGGAAAACTGACGCCATTTGTTCTTTATGAGCAAATGCCATTTGAATTTCTGTTGAGAGCAACGCAAGACAATCGTTCGTTCCTTTGCCCCTGCGGAAACCAAATTGTGTATCTGAAAGTAAACCATTAGTTTCGACCCAATTGTCTAGACGAAACAGAATCATTTTTTCGAACAATTTCCGTATACAGGAAAGCATAGCAATCGGCCGATACGAATTGTGATCGGAGGCTGGTTTCCCTGGTTTTTGAATGGCGATAACTCTGACTTGTCTCAAGTTTTAAATTCTTGCAGTTATGCAGTTATTTTTATAGCGTTAAGCTCTCAACCATCACTACCATTCTGCGATTCCGAAAATTAATCGTGTTCATCTTATTTAAATCAGAAATTAATTTAAAGCACCTAAAATTAACTCTGGAACACTCGCACTTTTCTCAGGTGAAAACGACATATCAAAACATTTCATCCAAACTCGCATGACACAAGATCAAAGCAAACCAATTAAAACTTCAAATCGTTTACAAGCGCTTTGTGTATTGTTGTCTAACAGCTCTGACATCTTACTCATTACTATGTATCAGTAATTTCGCTTATATTTATAGATTCGCGTTCTTCCTTGCAGTTTTGCTTTTGCATCAATTGATCAATCAAAGTGATGCTTTTCAGCTGATAGATCGCTTACTCCTTCAAAACCATCGTCTCCGTTAGGGAAATCCAGTAAGCCACATTGATTTTTAGCTGACAAAATAGGCCACTTCTCACTATTAATCAAAATTTCAATCATACATATATAATTGAAAATACGTGACTTAATACATTCAAATTGAAACTTAGAAATATGCACTCTGATAGGAACTACGAGGCTGCTCTTTAGTTCCAGGGAGAGGGTTTTCGAAAAAACAATACAATCGATTTCAGGGCATCCACAGCTGTCAATATTTTGCATAGATACAAATAAGTATACATGGAACACATGAAAAAACTGCTCCTGCAATATTCGGAACAAAAATTAAAGCAGGTCACTCCACTCGTGCCGTTTTCTAACAAATATCATAGCTTGATTTATATTTCAGTGATTGAGGATGATAATGATGACGGTCCCACCTCATATTCCTACAAATGTGTGAGCTGAACAAAAATAAACTACTGTACCATATTATATTACAATTACTGTCCAGGGTTGATCAAGAAAATTTCCAACCCGGGAAGATTCTTGAACAAATTAGGAATCGAACCCAATATCTCGAACAGTATCAGACAATAATTCACCAGGCCCTTCCCGCCGGACCGAGCTAAGCCCAATTTCATCAACAACTGTAGATCCCAGCTAGAAATCAAGAAAACCATAATTGGTTTCAAGCAATAACATCTCTCAATTCAGCCTTATTCCAATTCTAGATTGTCTTTGAATGCGTTATGCGCGCGCGGGCTCAAACTTTTGTAGACAATTCATTTATTTTATCTATATCAATTCGAAAATACTTAAAACAAAAAAATCCATCATCATCATACAGATCATAATAACTTCTTACATCTACAAAACAAAATAGTAATGAGTCAAAATACATTATTCTTCATTTTACATAATTTTTTTTATCTTCTCACACATGGATCAATAAGTCCCGAGACTAAAGCAGAGATGGCGCTCGTAGTGAACCAGTAACCACGTCTTTCTAGAGTACTAACCTTTGCTTGAAACGGGTCAAAATTTTAAGCCGATCCGACCAGAAACTGCTGAGTTATCGAAGTTGGAGTATGTCGTTTTGTAGTTTGTTTAAAAAATGGAAAAAACCGAGTTTCGTGTTTTGATAAAACATTGTTTTTTAATGGGTAAAAACACCGTGCAAGCGAAACGATGAATTGAAAAATGTTAGCTGGACTCTTGTCCATCAAAAGCAACGATTTGTCGGTGGTTCGCCGAGTTTAAACGTGGTCGTACCGACACAAATGACGCGGAATGCTCGGGTAGACCTGTGGAAGCCGTTACACCGGAAAATGTGAGTGAAGTGAGAAAAATTATAATGAAAGATCGTAAAGTGAAGCTCCGTGAGATTGCTGAGATGACACAGATATCATATGGAAGTGTATTTACTATCCTTCATGAAAAATTGAGCATGAAAATGTTTTTTTCCAAGTGAGTGCCGCGATTGCTTTCGATGGAACAAAATGCACCCTGCCACAAGTCGATGAAAACAATGGCGAAATTGAACGAATTGGGCTTTGATCTGCTTCCCCACCCCCCATACTCGCCAGATTTAGCCCCCAGTGACTACTGGCTCTTTACTGATCTTAAAAAAATGCTCCAGGGAAGAAGATTTGGCTCAAATGAGGAGGTCATCGCTGGAACTGAAGCTTATTTTGAAGCGAAAAATATTTTTTTTTATAAACATGGTATTGAAAAACTAGAAAAACGTTGGAACCATTGTATCACCCTAAAAGGTTGCAAAAAAAATTTTGTTTCCATTGTTAGTCTCGGGACTTATTAATCCATGGGTTATGCTTTGGAAAGCTACCGTCATACAAAAATGTCGAAATTCGTGAGGAATAAATTATTTTTGTGGGGAGTTCTCTATTATTACAATGTGAAGAAAAAAGAAAAAAAATGTTAAAAACATAAAAACGCCCAAAAGGATATTCCTACCCCACCCGCTAGCTAGCTCAGACATTTCTCCTTCCGATTGTCATTTGCTCCGGTCGATGCAGTTTGGCCTGGTTGACAAGCACTTCAATTATGATGAAGTCTAAGAAGGGAGCGATTCGAGAATTGCGGGGACACCGATTGAATTTTTGAAAAGGATAGCCGTGATTTGCTCGAAAGGTGGAAAAAATTGGTGGCTTGCAATGGACAATGAAATAAATAAATATTAAATTTGTGACCATTCTTTGTCAATAAAGTTTCAAATTTAAGTATGCATTTTTTTAACGTGTTGAATGATTAAGTGGCAAATTCTGAATGTTCTGAAGTAAGTTAATATCTAAGATGTCAACTTCCGGATTGTCAAAGTTCTTCACAAATCTTACAATAGATATCCTACAAGTGTTCTGAAAAAGGCATGCCCACAAATCTCCTAAGTATTGGTTGAAAAGTAGTATACAATGCGATTCACCGAATACTGTTGATAAAACAACACAGTACTCAATGAAAAAATCTACGGATATATACGATTATATCTTCAAAACCAGAAATATCTGCAATATGATCTTCGAACTTAATCAACGATTCAATAGCTGCTTTGAAACGAGCTTAGTTCTGTTAAAATCAGTTCAGTTATCTCCAAGAAAATTGAACCTAAGGGAAAAAAATGCATTTTGTCGGTTACTTCGCTTATACCATTATACCTCTGAAACTAAAGGTGACAACCATTTGATCTCCACATCTTAAGATTCGCTTTCAAACGAGCCTTAGTCTGTGAAAATTAGTTCAGCGATCTCCAAGAAAATTGTAGTTTGTTACCATTTGGATGGTTTCCCTTGTGTGCCAGTACTGAGCGAGCAAATGAGAATGGCGAGAGACAAGTCAAAAGCACAGATCTGCTATCATAGTTACCCATAAAAATTATAGCAAACTAAATTTGTATAAATATATATGTATATCTTTGGTCTAAAATCACGTCCATTTTTCATAATATTAATAATATCAGATATAGACAGGAATAGAATATGTATTATAGTAGAAATGATAAAACTAGGCACCGGAAACCATAGAAGTCTTTGACTAGAAAGTTGAAAAGTTTGTGTGACAGGGAGATACAGAGAGAGAAAAGTTTGTGTGTGTGTGAGAGAGAGAGAGAGAGAGAGAGAGAGAGAGAGAGAGAGAGAGAGAGAGAGAGAGAGAGAGAGAGAGAGAGAGAGAGAGAGAGAGAGAGAGAGAGAGAGAGAGAGAGAGAGAGAGAGAGAGAGAGAGAGAGAGAGAGAGAGAGAGAGAGAGAGAGAGAGAGAGAGAGAGAGAGAGAGAGAGAGAGAGAGAGAGAGAGAGAGAGAGAGAGAGCAGTTCTTGACCAATCTAAGCCGGACTGACATTTTGGACTCGCACCAAAAGTTGTGAACCAAAGTCATTGTAAACCACATCTTACTTACGGTTAAAATCACAAATAAAGAATCAGGTATGAAACCGCAGCCTCAGCAAGGCCAATAGCACCTACATCTCTCTCTCTCTCTACTCGTGACCGACCTTGAGCCTCCGGACCTCACGCTCGAGCTCGCCAGTAAAAGAGGCCTACGGAGCCCACCACAGACGGTCCCCGTGGCTCTTACCAGGGACTAGGGGCAATAGCGCATTGATCCTTCTGATCTGCGAGACAACAAGTTTTGATTTGGCAAGCAGTATGCCAGTGCGGAAAAATTTCTCGACCGCTCATCACGACAGACACAATGGATGTCCAAATCTAAGTTAAAGAATGTCTTCAAAACAGATTATCTCAGCATGATACACCGGCAATCTTTTGGTCTGATTTTGCAACCTGTCGCAGTGGAAGTAGAAATGTATCGATATTCGCCTTATCGAGATTTGTTGGGCGTTGGCTAAGGTAGATATTTCAAACTAAAAAATTATTCAAAAATTTTTTGGACTTACAAAATAAATTGGCATATGAATACTTAGTGGGATGAAAAGTAGCATTCCTTTAAGTTCTATGAACTTTATCCAGTTATTTTCTAACTTTTCGGAAGAAAAATACTCTCACCTTCTGATGTTTGAAAACAGTTAATAGTACGAGAGAGCCAACTCAGGTGAATACGATGGATGAGGAATCAATTTGCTGATTATAGTCATGGTATTTTTCGCTGCAGGTGAGGCCCTTTCACTGCAATTTCAGTCTTTTAGTGCTGAAATATAGCGAAATTATATCGCTATTGCTGGTGTCACCTTTTTCGGATCCAAGAGGTAAAAAACCATGCAAGCTCAAGAAGAATTCATTAACTCGTAAAAAAATATAAAACAAAAATTATGAAAAATGTCTGATTAATTCAATGGAATAGTTAAGCAAAGTCGCGATTCGGCTCGGTTTACCTCAACTACACAGTACTTTTAGGGCCACGTATAATATTAGGTTAGTAACTTGAAAGCAAGTTTAGTGCTGTAGTGTAATTACTTGATTTTATGAAAATAAAAGGCGAGTGGGTAATGTTAGAGACATAACTAGAACACGCGAATACGAATAAAATTAGCATGCTTATTTCACACTTTCGAATATCAATAATCGTTCGAATTAGTTGATTGAGACTGTGTGAATTTTGAGAATTTTACTGCTTTGCTTCCAGAATTTCAACGGAGCATCTTTACTAAAGTAATACTTATTGACAACAAATATATTCTAACAGATCGGCTGAAAAGTTCGAATCGTTTCTATGAGAGGGCGCCACTAAAATTAAATCCATACCATTTTCAGTTAGTACCAACCTTCAAAAGATACGTGTATAAATTTGACAGCTGTCCGATTATTAGTTTGTGAGATATTGCATTTTGAGTGAAGCTACTTTTGTTATTGTGAAAAAATGGAAAAAAAGGAATTTCGTGTGTTGATGAAACACTACTTTTTGATGCAAAAAAGTGCCGTCGATACCAAAAAATGGCTTGATGAGTGTTATCCAGATTCTGCACCGGGCGAAGCAACAATTCGTAAGTGGTTTGCAAAATTTCGTACTGGTCATATGAGCACCGAAGACGATGAGAGCAGTGGACGTCCAAAAGAGGCTGTTACCGATGAAAACGTGAAAAAAATTCACAAAATGATTTTCAATGACCGTAAAGTGAAGTTGATCGAGATAGCTGACACCCTAAAGATATCAAAGGAACGTGTTGGACATATTATTCACGAATATTTGGATATGAGAAAGCTTTGTGCAAAAAGGGTGCCGCGTGAGCTCACAATCGATCAAAAATAACAACGAATTGATGATTCTGAGCAGTGTTTGGAGCTGTTATATCGAAATAATATCGATTTTTTTCGTCGATATATAACAATGGACGAAACATGGCTCCATCACTTCACTCCGGAGTCCAATCGACAGTCAGCTGAGTGGACTGCACGCGATGAACCGAACCCAAAGCGTGGAAAGACTCAACAATCGGCCGGTAAGGTTATGGCGTTTGTATTTTGGGATTCGCATGGTATAATTTTAATCGACTACCTTGAAAAGGGAAAAATCATCAACAGTGACTATTATATAGCGTTATTAGAGCGTTTGAAGGACGAAATTTCAAAAAACGGCCTCATTTGAAGAAGAAAAAAGTTTTGTTTCATCAAGACAATGCACCGTGTCACAAGTCGACGAAAACCATGCTGAATTTGAACGAATTGGGCTTCGAATTGCTCCCTCATCCACCGTATTCTCCAGATTTGGCCCCCAGTGACTTTTTCCTGTTCTCAGACCTCAAGAGAATGCTCGCTGGTAATAAATTTAGAAGCAATGAAGAGGTAATCGCTGAAACTGAGGCCTATTTTGAGGCAAAGGACAAATCGTACTACAAAAATGGTATCGAAAAGTTGGAAGATCGCTATAATCGCTGTATCGCCTCTTATGGCAATTATGTTGAATAATAAAAACGAATTTTGGCAAAAAAATGTGTGTTTCTATTGAACGATACGAACTTTTCAGCCGAACTGTTATAATATTAGGTTAGTAACTTGAAAGCAAGTTTAGTGCTGTAGTGTAATTACTTGATTTTATGAAAATAAAAGGCGAGTGGGTAATGTTAGAGACATAACTAGAACACGCGAATACGAATAAAATTGGCATGCTTATTTAACACTTTCGAATATCAATAATCGTTCGAATTAGTTTATTGAGACTGTGTGAATTTTGAGAATTTTACTGCTTTGCTTCCAGAATTTTAACGGAGCATATTTACAAAAGTAATACTTATTGACAACAAATATATTCTACCACACAAATAACGATGAACAAATGAGAATTAAACAATACAATGAACAATATTATAGTTTTTTTTCTTAGATTTACATACTCAGCTGAGGACTACTTCGCATAGTTCATTGGAAATATTTGAAGGATTTTCAAAAGATCTGATTTGTGAAATTTATCCGATGTTCAAAGCTGTTAAGTACTTCTGCCACAATCTATTTATCTACACCAGAGCATGAATTCGGGACAGGAATTGGAACTGAATTAAAGAATGAAACTCGGAATGTGGAGCCGCTCTTAATTCAGTTGCAAAGTTCAGGTCCGTTCAAGTATTTGAATCATGAATTCAGTTCTAGAATTCCCAAGATGAGGCCTTTTTTAAAATCCAGAATCCGAATTTAATTCTAGAACTAAACAATTCTGAAACTGAAATAGGGAACTGAATTCAATTCCAAAATCAAATTTCAGTACCCAAGTTTATAATTCAATTCGAGCTCCATGTTAAGCTCCCTCATTTCCGGTTCTGAATTCTAAATTCTAGAAATCAATTGCGGAAATGAATATAAAATTTGAATTCCGAAACTGAACTCATGAATTAAATTCTTGTTCCGAAGTCAGTTCCAAAATTCTGATTCGCTATGTTCCAGAACCCAAATGTCGAATTCATATCTTGAATGTTGTTCCAGAATTTCGAAATCGATTTCCTGAATCGAAATCAAATTCCGAATTTAAATTAAGGCACTGAACTCAGTTCCAAAACCTGAACCGGTTTCAAAAATATAGTTCCAGAGTTCTAGAAATATTATTCAGTTCCAGAGTCTTAGTTTAAACTTGTTTGAATTTATGCCTATATGATATACGCTTAACTACCTCAATTGTTTCCAATAGTTTTAGAAAACTAGTTTATTCATTTATTGATATCTTATACTGATGAAAATTTAATCATGAATTCAGGTGTTAAATATTAAATCCAAGTTACCAATCGACGTCAAAGGCCCCTCCGATTCCGGTACAGCATAGTCAAACACGCTTCCGAAGTGCACTCACGCTCTTGTTTTTTGCCCGAAGTCAGCATGAGCGAAACTTATGATAATAAAAGAAACCTTACCGGAGGGTCTACCGATTCAGATTTTACCAACAGTACGGTTTCGGCAAACACGAAACTGTCGCAACAAATATTTTACGTAAACGGCGTAACTGAAAGTGCACTGATTAAATTGTATTGATTCAACTCTTAGTTAGTTTCCATCGTTATTTTTGCCACTATTTTTTGCAATTGAAGCGCATTTTAACGATCAGGAAGGATAGTTTGCACCCCACATAGTAATCTGAATTTGGAAACTAAAATCATCAAAAGCCAAATCAACATTTTTATACTAAACGAACAAAATGTAATTATCTAGCTCTCGAGATAAAAAAATCTCACAAGTTTGAGCTTTCATGCAATTGAGCTAAGCTCGGAAAGTAGCTTGCCGAGATTGTCCGTTTCAGTTTTTTTGTAATTATTATGTGAAAACAAAATCCAACATCCCATGGTAATTTAATCACAATACATTCCTTAGTTTTTCAGAAGCCAATGAGTTTGTTAAGCCCACAGTAACCGAATTTCATGCAGCTCGATATAGAGACCCTCCTCCCACCAACGTACCGACAGCAACAAAAAAAAAACCTGTTCAACGATGCAGCAGAACCTTGTATCTGCAGTTCGAGACTCCGCACCAGTTTCCGGAAGTGTTTGCAATATGCATAAACCTAAATGTTTTATAACTGAAGCGATCCTCGGGTCCGCATCGTGCGAACTTCACTCTCCCGTAGTAACTTGGGTGAAATGGCTTTATTTCACATGCCAGACACCGAAGGTAAAACTTTCAAATTTATGAAAGATGAAGCCCAGGCCCTTCCTTTCCTCTCTCACCCTTCCTTGCTTCGAAGTGCACGATGGAAGTTCATGTCATATTCATATTCATGGTTCGAGTTTCTTTGGCAAAATTGAATTTTGCGTTGCGAAGCCAACGTTGGTCGGCACTCAGACAGACAGACTTTGGGGGTTGGTCGGAAATTGATCAGATGGTAGATTGATGAGTGTCCATCAATGGTTTTTGGCCGGAGTGATTTACACATAGAATGAACACTTGACTTGGTTGCTTTCTTGATTATGAAAAAAAAACAATCCGACTCAGTTTGAAACTAAACATTTAAGTATAAAATATAAGTATGATGGAAAGCAAAACAATTTCGAATTGTCCCACGATTTTCCTAGTGTAATCAAACGGATGTATGCACAAACTAACCCGATCTTCAAAAATTGTATTTTAATAGCTAGTTTTATCACCTAAGTGGGCGCGCGTTAGGATCTCGGTTTACGCGACGTTCGAGCAGTACATATCGAAAATTTATCGTATCGTTATTCAAACAGAACACCGAAACAAACAAAGTCGTACTGGGTTTGCTTGCATACTTTACAACTTCCGCTCGCCCCGCGACATCCGCTTTCGATGACCCGAGCGAAACTTGCATTTATTTGCATAAACTTTTTCTTATCGCCCCCAGGCAGGAACACCAGGACCTGGGCACTGAAGTTAGTGCTCGTGGCGGCGACAGCGGCCCGCTTCGCCTTAAGGATCGTGTCGTGAACATGGAATCAGTTAATTCAACTTTTTTTTTCGCTCTCTTTTTCTCTCTCTCTCTCTCTATTGTACATTAAAAGCAAGACTCGTGGCAAAAATTTATTTACCGCCGTTCGGTGCCTCCGCTAGCCTTTAGTTTTTGTTGTTGTTGTTGTTGGAGTTCTGGGAAAGAAGTTGAGTACATTTAAATTGCAGTTTATTAAATTCAGCTTAGCGTTACTGTTTGTTCGTGTGCCATTGCTTTTTTTTTTATTTTTATAAACATACTTTTCACTGCGGGAAGAACCAAATGGATCTTAATTTATAGACTTTGCTCCCGGGTAACAAATCGTTGCTGGATTAATTTCGTCTAATTACTTAAAATAATATGCTCTAAATTGCAGTTACATTGCTGTTTGTTTTGTATGTTCTTGTTGTTCATTGCTTTCTGCGAAATAGTTGCTAATTGAACTCGGGAAAAGTTGAAGTTAGGCTTAAAGTTAGCTTCAGAGAACTTGTTGCATTAGAAATCCTTAGACCGAGAAACGCGATGAAGTACATTATTGATATTTTCATTTCATCGCGTTTTACTTTTCCAATCTGAATTCCGAGTGAATGAAAAAAAGTGCAAAATAACTTCCATTCCGAAGTATTCAATGCCTATGCAAAATGTGAACATCAGCATGCAATAAAAGTTGTCTAATGGATTTTTTTTTCCTGCAGGTACGCAAAGCTTCGACAATCGCTGCAACTGTTTGTTGCCACTTCGATCGGATTATGAACGGATTGTGGGATATTGACATTATTGTTACCATATTGGAATGTACGGATGCAACATGATTGCTGACTGGGTACAATCAACCATTTTCCATCCCAGGACCCAGGGAACAGTACGACGTGCTATGACATTGTTATCAGATGGCAAGAGTTTAATGATGTCTGTAATAACACCTGCCACATGGTTGACGATTTAAGAGTGGCATTATCATTCATATTTCAACGGGAAAGAACTATCAGCAGTGAGATGAAAAAAAGCAGTAGGGAAACGGTGGAAGCCAGCCCGACTCAATGAATGTAACAATTGGGAATTTTAACGAAAGCATTTCGATATTTTATATTATATTATGTTTTTGAAACTTATTAATCTTCATAAACATTATAGGGTGTACCGTTTAAAATTCGCACTAACACAAAATGGTTTAATTCCCTACTCAACGGATCGGGTAAAATTAATTGAAATTTTGCATAGAAGTAGTTTAATGTGTAATGTTTAGTATCTGAAAAGTGGTTCATCAAATAGACAAACATAACCAAAATTGCGACAAAAGAACAGAAGGTGCACGACAAAGTTTTGCTCGAGTACTTCGAGAACAATAATGAGAATCTATCGCATCCCGTCATCGAAAAACAAGTATGAGAAACAGAATACGGTCACAAAAAGCCTTGCCCGGATGTTGCGAGACCAGAGGCTAACGAAACCACACTGTTTCGTAATGAATGATGAGACACAAGCGAAGACGAACTGCAACCAGATTACACACGCTTAGTAAAAGTTACTCAGAGTTGCTAATACTTACTCATTTTCAAATGATACATGGAAACATCAAAAGTAGAGTAGTTACCATCAATGAAACATCTGAAAAATAGAAAGCAAAAAGCACACAAAATTTACAAACAAGAAAAAAGTGCCACTTATCTCCTAAATTACATAGACCTCTGCAATCAACTCAAAATAGCCATAAGTGCAGCACATGAAGAATATAAAGGCAAAATTGAAAATGAAATAAAGACTAGTCCTAAGAATTTTTTTAACTACACAAAAACTAAACTAAAAAGCAACAATTTTCCATCTCAAATGCATCTCGACGGACATGTAGGAAAAAAACAGTACAGAAATCTGCAAACAATTTGCAAACTTTTTTCAAGAAGTATATACATCGTATTCAGAAACTGACCGTGACCGAGAATACTTTTCTTTCATGCCTGCATTGTTTCAACCCCATCTCTGTAAACTCTCAATCAGAATATGACATTTCGACAGCACTGAAAAACTTAGACGCCTCGAAAGGGCCTGGACCTAACAGTATACCACCAATATTCTTAAAAAATCTTGCTGGAGAAATCATACTACCACTACAACTACTTTTTAACTTATCACTTAATAACTGTACTTTTCCTAAACTATGGAAAACAACTTTTCTTATACCAATATTTAAATTTGGTTCAAAATCTAACATTCGGATCTCTTGCATTCCAAAATTATTTGAGAAAATTGTAAACGTGAACTACAACAAATCTCCTTGAATTTGTGACATTCACTCTGAACTCGCGGTGCCGGCTGGGGTACGAGCAACCATAGGAAAGATCGGGTAACCAACTCCGGTGGGACCTTGGTCGTATGCTGACAGGGAAGGGGGGAGCTTGCCTTCTCTTTACAGAGAGCCAGCCTACCCGAGCGTCTGTTCCCCATGTTGGGCGGCTCGAAACAGCGTCTGTTTCCCATGTTAGGAGCGGCTGATTACCGTCCTTGTGTCAGTGTGGGGCTCTAAACAGTGCTGACACGATAGCCCTCCGGCGAGACAGGAGGTTGGTGCAGGCCTAACAAGCCGCCCGGAAAACATATGTTACGAACGATCAAGAAGGAAATACGACTCGGAATAATCGGCTAAGTCCTGCGCAACGAACAAAGGACTACGATTGGAGGCTTGGCACATGGAACTGCAAATCGCTTGGCTTCCCAGGATACGACCGAATGCTGCATGATGAGCTTCAAATCCACGGCTTCGATGTCGTAGCACTGCAGGAACTTTGTTGAACGGGTCAGAAGGTGTGGAAAAGTGGGCATCGAGCGGCTACCTTCTACCAGAGCTGTGGCACAACCAACGTTCTAGGAACTGGATTCGTAGTGTTGGGTTAGAATCAACGTGCACTGCCCACATGAGACGAGACCCGATGACGAGAAGGAAGCATTCTACGCGCAGCTGGAATGAACCTACGACAGCTGTCTACGGCGGGATGTAAAACTCGTTATCGGCGACATGAATGCTCAGGTAGGCCGGGAGGCAATGTACAGGCCCGTGATCGGGCTGAAGAGCCTGCACGAGGTAACAAACGACAACGGTCAACGATGCGTAAACTTTGCAGCCTCCCGAGGAATGGTAGTTCGAAGCACCTTCTTCCCCCGCAAAGATATCCACAAAGCCACCTGGAGATCACCTGATCAACATACAGAAAATCAAATCGACCACGTTCTCATCGATGGACGATTTCTCTCCGACGTCATCAATGTCCGCACTTACCGCAGTGCCAACATTGATTCTGACCACTACCTTGTCGCGGTTTGTATGCGCTCAAAACTATCGACGGTGCACAATACTCGTCGCACAGGAACGCCGGGACTCAATCTCAAGCAGCTACGTAGCATTCGTACTGCAGAGGAATACGCGTAACAACTGGAGCTAGTGCTACCAACGGAAGAGCAGCTTGGCGCGGCGACTCTTGAAGACGGCTGGAGGAACATGAGGTCCGCCGTGAGCAGTACTGCTACAACCGTTCTAGGTACGAGGTTATCGAATCGAGGATATGACTGGTTTGACGGCGAATGTCAGCAGTTGGTCGAAGAGAAGAATGCAGCAAGGGCGAGGATGCTGCAACACCGCACGAGGGCGAACGAGGAACGATACAGACAGGCACGGAACAGACGGAACACTGTTTTCCGGAGGAAAAAGCACCACCAGGAAGACCAAGATCGCAAAGCGATGGAACAGCTGTACCGCGCAAATGACACACGGAAGCTCTATGAAAAGGTGAACCGCTCACGTAAAGGCTACACGCCACAGGCCGAAATGTGCAGAGATATGTTACCAGTGGTAACCTTCTCACGAACCAACGTGAAGTGATCGACAGGTGGAAGCAGTACTATGACGAGCATCTGAATGGCGAAGCACAAGATACAGAGAACGGTACAGGAATCAATCTGGGTGCACGCTCAGCCGACGACAGATTCCCAGCCCCTGATCTTGAGGATAATTGAGGACAACGGCAAGCTGAGGAACAACAAAGCCGCGGGCAATGACCAGTTGCCAGGCGAGCTGCTCAAACATGGAGGAGAGGCACTGGCTAGAGCGCTGAACTGGATGATTTCTAGGATTTGGGAGGAGGAGATTCTACCGCAGGAATGGATGGATGGAGTGGTATGTCCCGTCTACAAAAAGGGCGATAAGCTAGATTGTTGCAACTACCGCGCAATCACATTGCTGAACGCCGCCTACAAGGTACTTTCCCGAATCCTTTGCCGTCGTCTATCACCAATAGCTAAGGAATTCGTAGGGCCGTACCAAGCGGGATTTACTGGAGCCCGCACCACTACGGATCACATATTCGCGATAAGACTAAGTGCTCCAGGAGTGTCGTGAATACAACGTACCCACGCATCACCTATTCATTGACTTCAAAGCGGCATACGACACAATCAATCGAGAACAGCTATGGCAGATAATGCACGAATACGGTTTCCCGGATAAACTGACGCGATTGGGCAAAGCAACGATGGATAGAGTGATGTGCTACGTCCGAGTATCTGGGACGCTCTCGAGTCCCTTCGAATCTCGGAGAGGGCTATGTCAAGGTGATGGACTTTCTTGTATCTTGTTCAATATTGCCCTGGAAGGTGTGAGTCGAAGAGCGAGGATCGACACGAGTGGCACGATCTTCCGAAAGTCCGTACAACTTTTTGGCTTCGCTGACGATATTGATATTGTTACACGTAACCTTGAGAAGATGACGGAAACCTACATCGGACCGAAAGCTGAAGCTAGGCGTATCGGACTGGCCATAAATACGTCGAAACCAAATACATGAGAGGAAGAGGCTCTAGAGAAGAAACACTACGCCTCCCACCACGAATATTGATAGACGGTGACGATATCGAGGTGGTAGACGAGTTCGTGTATTTGGGCTCACTGGTGACCGCCGATAATGACACCAGCAGAGAAATTCATAGACGTATTTTGGCAGGGAATCGTGCGTACTTTGGACTCAGAAAAACCCTCCGATCGAGAAAAGTACGCCACCGCACGAAATTGACCATCTACAAAACGCTAATTAAACCGGTTGTTCTCTATGGCCACGAGACCTGGACTATGTTGGCAGAGGACCAACGCACCCTCAGTGTTTTTGAAAGAAAGGTACTGAGGACCATCTATGGCGGAGTGCAGATGGAAGACGGAACGTGGAGACGGCGTATGAATCACGAATTGCAACAGCTGCTAGGAGAACCACCCATCGTACGGACAGCTAAAATCGGACGTCTACGATGGGGTGGGCATGTCATAAGAATGTCGGACGACAGCCCAGTGAAAATGGTTCTTGAATCTAATCCGACTGGTACAAGAAGAAGAGGAACGCAGCGAGCAAGGTGGATCAATCAAGTGGAGGGTGATCTCAGAAGCATCCGTGCCTTGCGTGGCTGGCGACGAGCAGCCATGTACCGAGTTATGTGGAGACGTATTCTTGATACAGCAAAGGACACCCCAGGCCTATAGCTGTTAGGTAAGGTAAGTAACTCTGAACGCAATGGACGCTGGCAACCACGTAGAAACTCTTTACACCGACTTTAGTCAAGCTTTCGACCGTACTGACACACCATTACCTCTATACAAACTACAAAAATATGGCATAGAACATAGCCTTCAGGAGTGGCTTGAATCATACTTAAGGAATCGTGTACAAGTAGTTCGCTTCCAAAACATAAACTCTGAACCAATTAATGTAACATCTGGCGTACCTCAGGGCTCTTACCTAGGGCCTCTTCTTTTCATTCCAAATATAAACGACATTTCCTTCATACTCCAAAATCTAAAAGTGCTTATATATGCAGACGACATGAAATGGGAATTCTTCATGGGAATAAAAAATATCAACGACGCTGTAATATTCCAGAACGAAATCAATCTATTCCACTTTTGGTGTTGAAAAAGTACTCCAACTCAATGTAAAAAGTGCAACTCAATAATTTTCTGTAGGAAAAACGAAACCCTTTCTGTAGACATGTTTTTAGGAAAGCAAATAGTAGAAAAAAGTTAAAATAGTACGAGACTTAGGTGTAATCTTGGACTCCAAACTAGCATTGGTGGAACATTACAACACATTAATCAATAAAGCAAACAGTATGCTGGGTTTTATCAAACGCTTCAGTCATAATTTCTAAGGCCCATATACTATAAAATTGCTATATAGTACATATGTCAGACCCATCGTGGAATATTGCAACCTAGTATGGAATCCATATAACATTATTCACGAAGAACGCATTGAATCGATACAAAAACAATTTCTTTTATATGCACTTCGTAAATTAAACTGGACAGCATTTCCTCTACCATCATATGAAGCACGCTGCATGCTCATCAATATTCAAACACTTAAAGAACCCGCGACCTTGCAATGCCTTATTTTATCAGCGACATTATTTCCCAACGCATTCAATCACCTTTTCACCTTTTTTTATAAATATAAAAAATAGGTATAGAATTCGCTCAAACTTTAGAAAAATTTTCCGGAGGGCCGAATGTCATATACCAATAGATTCAGCTCGACGAACTGAGCAAATGTCCGTGTGTGTGTATGTGTGTTGTCAACTAAGAGGTCGAGATCTCAGAGATGGCTGGACCGATTTTTATCAAACTAGTCGCAAATGAAAGGTCTCCCCGTCACCCAGAACGCTATTGAATGGTTTTGAGATCGGATATTTACTTTTTGAGTTATACGAAGTTTTATGTCAAAATTTTAAGTTTTTTGACAGTATCTGTCACAATTGACCTTGAAAACAGAATATGTTTTCAGACTTAGATTCCGCACGGTAATACCTATTCAACAAGCTATAGATTGTTAAAATCCGTCCATTTTTAAAGGAGATATCGAAATTTTTGTGTAAACGACTTTTCTTCTTATTCCAGCAGTAGAAGTCTTGAGCGCTGTCTGGTAAAGAAATGCTTGGGAGCAACGGAAAACACGATTTTTTATACTGGTACATACAATTGTTTCTAAGTACCCAAAAGACTGTGTACAACATGATATTTTGCCTCGGACCGATTTTAGCACGGTTCGTTTTTGGCAACATAATCTTTCGAATATGCCATATGTAAACCAGATGATGGCAGAATTTTCGAGTTGAAAGCAATTCCATAATTATATTGATTTAAACTACTTACAGTAATAAATGCTGGAAGAACATAACAGCCATATACCATTCGAATCAGTTCGTCGAGATCAGCAAATGCGTGTGTGAAAAATAATTTCACTCAAATTTTTCGGAGATGACTCAACCGTTTTCTACAAACTCAAATTCATATGAATAGTCGTATACTCCCAAACAAGGTTCCTGAATTATGTTTGGTTCCGACCTCTGGTTCCGGAGCTACAAGATGTTATGTGAAACGAAATTAAAACAGTGTAACTCATATTTCTCGTAGATATCTGAGCCGATCTAAGATTCAAATGAATTCTAAGCATCATTTAAGATTCAAATAAAAAGTTTTAAGATTCTATAAAACATCTTGTTTTTCAATAAGATTCAACTTCCGGTTTCGGAGATACAGGGTGATTATACTAATGTTTATTTCACATAAATAAGGTTTATCGGGTTAGATTTGGATAGTCGATAACCAAATAAACTTATTTCATTTTTGGTTGTATTTAGTTTCCGTTTCGGAAGGCACCCAAAAATTTTATTCGCACTACGATTCCTCAAAGATGTCTATATTGATTTCCAAACATTTTGAATCAAATGTAAATTATACAGCTACTCAGGTGAATTTGTCTGACTTCGGTTACACCGAATTTCGAATTCCGGTTCCAGTATCGAATCTTTTCTCACAGCTCAATCGTTTTCTCAAAAAAAAAGCCAAATCGAATTTCAGAAACAAAAGTTAAAATAAATCCAATTTTATCCAATTCTGACTTCCGATTCTGGAATTGTAGAATAATGAATTTTTAATATTCAAAGCGATATAGAAGATGACAATCCCGAAAAGCTTTAAAGTTGGACTCAAAAATATAGCAATTTATTCGTCACATGACCATACGAATCGGTTTGGGTTATGCTGGTTCCCGAATACCGGCTCTGGAAGTTCCTTAAATTACCCTAAACTCTAAAGTGGAAATTACTTCGACATATCATGGAATGTTTAATCGATTGTTACACTTTTAGATTCAAATTCGATCCGATTTGCTGTTTCGACATTACAGAGTAATGAATGATTAAAATCTCAAATTGCCACTTAAAACGACGTACATTAGAATAATATCATGATAACTAAAACACCGAAGAATATTCATGCAAAAAACACATGGGGATTGATAAAAAAAAGGTATAATCTCCATGCTAGGTGGATTAAGCACGTTTTTATTATCGCAATTGAATTTTTATATACCTAGCCGACAACTACGTTCCAGGAAATTATTTTTAGAAAGACATACTAGAACAAGTTATGCAAAATACAGTCCAGTCAATCGAATAATGAGCCATTACAATCAATACTGCGAACATCTTGACCTTACTATGTCAAAAAATCATATAAAATCTCAGTTTTGTCTTAAGAATAATGCATAGTATGTAAGTGAACATTGTAAAAAATTTCTATGTAGTCTTCATTTGCTTGACGAAATAAATAAATGAATAAATAAATGATAATGAGTAACTTTTACTCTAAATTTCAGTTTAACGTAAGAACTCGTTTTTATGTTACTATTCGAGAGATCAGTGTAAAAGTTGTAATAACCTTTTGTAGCAACAGGGTCTATTTTAGTTAGTGAGATCGCGTATTTCAAGGGTGAGTCGCTTAACTGAGCATTACTAACACGTATGTTAATGTGCGATTGACATACTACTCCAAGCGACCGCCACTTGATATGATGTCTCGAAGTTAGAAATCAATTGTAAACAGAATAATAAATGAAACACAGTAGAATTCTTTTAAGTATTGAGTGTCAATTACTTAGTATTTTAATACAATACACTTAAAATAGAAGCAATTTTTACGCAAATATGTGAAATAAAATTCCACTCAAAATTTGATTGCTAATTACTCTTTTTTTGCACATATACGAATAAACTATTGCTAAAAAAATGAGTTGATTTTACCCAAACATCGTTTTCAGTAGAAGAACTCAAATTTGAGTAACTAAGGAGTTACTCTAAATTAGAGTTGTTCCACTTTTTCTGTAGATGAGTGGGATCTTACTCATTTTTGAGTAACTATTTTTAAGCGTACAGGAAATATGTATGTAACCAGTGCTGCCAATGTTACAGATTCATCTAGCATAAGCCAGATTTTTCGCGCTTGGATACTACACAGCGTTGCCTCTCCATACAAATGTTGGCAAAACACCCCAAATAAACGTCTGCAGTATGAGTTTTTATTATAAATTTGAGGTTACTGAATATATTTCTTTCTTGATACTATATGAAAAAAAAATTCGATCCACCAAGAAGTGACATGGTGCGCCACCTGGAAAAAAAATGATTTTTTTTATATATCATTATAATTCATGTATTTTTCATGTATTATCATTGTTCTAATTAATGTAGATCTGGATATTTTTATCACAATGAGTATTGATATTGAACCTTGCATTTAAATTAATTGTATAAAAATCTCGACAATCTGCATTCCATTATATTTCCGAGCCTGTCCTGCAGATAATTAACGAAGAATAGTTTTCAGATACACAAAAATGATAAATATGTGCTGACACATATAAGTTTAGACACTTGTTTGAAAAGCGAGATGAGTTTGACTAAGACAAAGATCATTCATGGAAAATTCAGTCAATTAATTAATTACGCCCTAATGAATTGTGTCATATGTGGTTTTGGGTCACCTGTAAATTTTACAATTTTTACTTTGTACAAAGCTTCGCTCGAAGCGTAAGGCTGTCAGTTGCTTTGCAAGAGCAATGATTTTTTTAGGTGCGCAAGCTTAAAATGCCCGGATTGGCGGTTCAACGCATAGGGCGCTGATCTTACAAGCTAGTAGTTGTATGTTCGAGCCCCGACTTAGAAGGATTCTTAGGGTCAGTAGGATCGTAGTTTTAACCATTCAATGATTCTGTACGCTATAAATCGGCTGTAACAGAAAGGCCAAATTAGGCAAAAGGAATGTTTCTTTGAAAATTTGAAATGTGGTTTTATTTTTTATCAAATGCAATCGAGTATTACAGTATTGGTTATCCATAGGTTTAAATCGCATTTAATTCGACTTTCGGTTCTGGAATTACTGGATTAAGGGTGTTTGAAATTTCCGGTTACTTGAAGAGCGACATTCTGTTGCTTTTCCTTAACTAAACAAAATATTTTGGTTGGATTTGACATGCTGCCATTTTGGAAAACAGGTCATAGACAGGAATGCCGTCCAGAAGGTACAGAGGGGTTTTGTATAACGCGGTTCACCGGGGGCGTGAAAAGCGAATCCGCGCTAAAACGGGACTCAGAGCATATGAGATTTCGACTGATTGGGGCTGTGAACGGTTATCTCGCTTCGGTCGACAGATAAAGCTATACAATCTTTGGCAAACTTGTTGTTGGTACTTAGACCAACCAACAGTTTAGTGTAGTTTGACATACAATTAGTTGAGAACTGATCCGCCAGTGGCGCTTTGAAAAGAGCATGAAATAATTCATTTGTTTACAATAGAAAAAACAGTTCGAACATGAAATATCGCGAATATTTTAGCTAGAATCTTCAAACAACTTTTTATATTTTTTTTCTACTTCGGAATCACTCCATCAGATGGAATTAGTGTGCTTGCTATGGTACAAATTTCAATGTCAAAATTATACTCTAGTGCGAAAACTAAAAGAATAAGAGCGACTTTGTCTTTTGCCAAATTGTTCGGAATAAAGCGGTCTATGTTATGAAAATCATATTAGCTAGGAACTCACCCACCCAGTGGCGCTAAGGAGTGTATCGAAAATAAGCTATCCACAAATTTTTCTTTCAAATTATGATAAAAAACGATATTTTATTCAAACAAAAAATTGATCTTTTATTGTTGGAGGTTAAACTTGAGCATAATGAAAACTGGATGAAATTTAAGTGTAAAAAATGGTTGACTTCAAACCACAGGAACATATTTCTTGCCATACCAGTATCTTTCGACCGAGTTTCTCTACTTGAATCGACCTGTCCGCATCGCTCACATCCTCCTCAACAACGACAGTTAAGCATTGTGGATCTGAAAGGATTTTTGAGTCCTCCTTTACATAAGTCTCATCGTCCATCAAAACGCATGCATCCGGACACTGCTAAAGACGCGAATACAATTTCCGGGCCCTTGTTGCTGCTCGCTTCTTCTGCTCTACACTTTGTTTCGACATTTTCTGCTCCTTGTAGGTCTTCAGGTGATTTCGCCTCTTGATACGTTGAATCATTCCGACACTCATTCCTGCTTTTTTGGCCAAATCACTTATTGACATTGATTAGTTCTACATGATTAGAGATACCACTTTTTAATTGGAAGAACCGGCTTTTCTGCCTCTTTCTGATAGCTCATCCAAAGAATAGTGTTCCCCAAACTTATTAGAGATGGTTTTAACTTTGGCATGATGAATTCTAAACCGCTTCGCCAATTTTCGCATAGTAATACCCTTCTCACTTAGCCATGTGTCCAGAACCTTAATTTTCACTTCCTTTTCAATACGCGACATTTTGAAAACGCAGAATTTCAACCGCACAAACAAGTAAACAAACGAAAGCTGACAGCCAAACGGACAGCATGCTTTGATCCGAGCATAAAAAAACATCACAAATACATGCGTACAACACAAATGTATGTGGATAGCTTATTTTCGATACACTTCTTAGTGGGATCACAATTTTGCACAAACACAACAAACTCTCCGAAGACAGCACGGTTCTATACTATATTCAATTTATAAGAGTTTTCAAGAAATGTTGATGAATTGGCGGTCGCTATAAAATAAAATTTAAAACAAAACCAAACAAAACGTTTTATGTACTTATCATTCGAAATTACGTTTTATGTACTTATCATTATATTTAGCAATACAAAAAATCAAAACTTTAATATAAAGTTCGAGTTTCTCTCTCTGAAGTTCCACAGATTTCAGATGTCGATAGCTTATTCAAGTTAATACTCTAGTAGCTTACTAAGAAAAGGGTTTTCGATTTGTCTATTCACCACCACTTTATTGAAAAACTGATCGATAACATCATTCTCGTAAACAATTCTGATTTTCAGTTACCGAAGACTACCTTGTAGATACAATACGAACTGCTTAGTCAATCAAAGAAACCATCTAAATGAGTCAACATAAATTTGAGTACTTGAATTGCACACTAGCGCCACCAATTGAAGAATTTTCAGATATTTTTAACACTATTTTATCTGTTTTGAGCTCCAGAACATTATTTTCGAAAACACCAACATTCTATACCTATCATCAGGATTTAGAGATATCACAATCCTCTCTGTCTAATTTTTGATCGTAACACTGTTTGGACAATGAGATAATAAATCCAATTCTATAGCCCTACGACTTGTCTCTAACTAATTCATGATGTCATACCTTACCAAATTATTGAATCCGCGACATTAATGGAAGAGTTTGAAGAGTCATCGTCCTTCCGTTTAGTAGGTGTAGCATAAACGTCTTTAACATTTCCTAACCATGTCGTCTCGAAAAGCTAAAAAATTCAAACAGAATAGTTTTCATTAAGCGTAATAAAAATTAACCGTAAATAGTGCTAAATACGCTCATGGCTCACAACACAAACATTTGGCGGATCTGAATAATCATCTCATTCAAAACCTAGTAATCTCAAAACTTAGAATAAATTAAAGAAAATATCAACCATCAAAAGTCTGAGCTCCGTTAACGAAATGTTGTTTGAAAACCATAAACACTAGTAAATTGTTTTAATATTTTATCCTCGAGATTGCATCCGGAGAACAAGACAATTATCTAAATATATGAATGATTGAGGATTATATTCAGGAAGGGTGTCCTATATTTTAAAAGACTCACCTTTGAGCCGTACTTCTTATCACAACATCGATTCCATCTACGTCTCCTAACCTTCTTCACATGTTCATTAGCGACTTCGTAGGCCTTGGAAAACTTGAACCAGACGAAATTAGCATATTAATGTGACACATGCCAACTAAAAACAAACAAATTTAAAGAAAACTGTCGCGAATCCAGTAGCTCCGGGCACCGGTTCTGCTTATCGCGGGTAATTAATGCGCTCATTATTCAACGTGAGTCGCTGCTTATAAATTCGACTTTTAATTTCCAATAAAATCAAGAGAATTATCACCTCCGGCGTTGCTGATTGAATTTCGAGAGGATCTTGCTATCAAATAGGCACCGGTGAGCACGGCTAATGGATGCTGAGCGTTTTAATGAATAAAGTTGCTTTGAGTGAAATGATTTATGGCACCCAATTAAAATTCACGTTTTTTTTTCTGCGTATTTTCTATTTTCGATGGAGTTTGTGAAAGGTTTAGATTTAAATAAATTTGGACTACTCTTATTCAATGGGAACATGTATATCTTCTGGATACATCAAATATATTTCAATCAGTCTCAATCTGATTTGCATAAATTTTAATCGAGGTATTCAGTGTACTGTCAATACAAAACGTAAATAACACTTTTTCCGCAAACAAAGCTAAAGTAAATATGATTAAGAGGCGATGTATCGTCAAATAAAAAATACACAATGAGTCAAGCATCGAAAAAAACTAAAGTTATTTCATTAGCTAACATGAATCCTTTAAAAAAAACAAAATTCTCACTGTTGTGCTGTTCAATCAATCAATTATCGACGATCAAAAATATACAAAACAACACTTTTTTGTCAGTACGTTTCTCCACCCTCCCCCCTTTGGGGAGAGCAGCCATTGCGCCGTTGAATAGCAAGTTTCGATAATGCGCTATCCGAATTTCGACACTTTAGTTTGCAACATCAACAGTTTCTGATCGATTCCTGTTTGTTTCGCTATTCGGTTGCCGCAGGATCTCGGCACGGTGCCGGGGCTGCCTGCTGGATTGCCGTGTGCCTCACCATCGCCGTACACTGTTTCGGTGCTTTGATTAATTCAACAATTTCCTTCGCCCGGACGCGTCATCGATGCTGCTAAAACATGCGACGAGGCCTGCGAGCGGTAAAATGTACATTTTTCATGTTTGCACAACTGCGGTTTGTGTGGTATTACGAAATCACGTCACTTCCGATAGCAGTCCACGCGGTTATTCGCGGCAATCGGGCAGGAATTTTCGGGGTACCCGAATACACTGATACCGTGATGGAAAATCCCTGTCCCGTCAGGTCGATTGTTGGCTGGAAGTTTAAGCTGTACGCAATTGAGATCGATTTCCATGCAATGAAATTCAATTTATTAAATGAGAGAAAAAAGTGGGATTCACGAATGAGTAAAATGATGCAGTATTTCAAGAACACAACGAAACGTTTTCATGTTACTAATACGCACCATGAATAATACCTATTGTATTTTAAACTACATATTTAAGTTTGCAAGGACCTATGATCTTCTTGATATTTGAGAGGACAAACATCCAATTCGAAATAACTGTTAATGTACTCCTGGATTGAAAATATTGATAAATTTACAAGTTTATTAACTTCAGTCAACGCTGCCATCCGAAAGATACACCGAAAATAATGAGAACAGTTCCGATTAAAATTAAAAGTATAGCTTTCCATTATCAAGCAAGCATCAATCAGTAATTTTGCAATAACTTTACACTCAATTATGAGTCATATAATTTTCAAGATGACGCAGTGATGTACCAGCAGTTTCGATCGAAAAACAATAGCAACAAAATTGCTCAAAATTACAGGCTACCTTTGACAGCGTTGGTAGATAATAGCGGTTTGGATTGAACGAAAAAAAAACTGCAAGTGAAACAGAATACTTACTTGTGAACCTGACAGAGTGCAAAAAAAAAAGAATTGGATTTTTTTTTGTGTCCCATACTCAAACTTATCTGAGACACAGTTTTCCGTGCGATTTAATAAACACGTTCATTATTGCTTACAACATGTCTCCATAAGCGTTTTGATCTAATTTTTGGCGGGGTAACATTTGATATTTGGTAATCACATTGCAATTATTAGATGACTTTTACTACAGTTATCATTCCTTGGTCGTTATCCGAGTTTTTATTTCAGTACATTATGTAATCATCAGCCAAAATATCAATACTAGGAACTAGAAAAAAAATATTTTTGAAGAAAAATATATCTGATGCATTTCCTGTTTTCATGATAAATAGAACTAACGGGCGCTACGATCAAACACTGGTAAACTTTTTTCATCGTGCATCGAAAAATATCTGTGTTAGTGCAGCATCATGCCAACTGTTTAAATTAGACATTTTCTCCATAATTGTTAAAATGGCATCAAAGCATGCGCAGTAACTTGTCGAAATTTTGCTCGCGCTTCGAGAAAGCCCAAGTTACTCGCACGCCAAGTTGGCGCATGTGTTGAATGTGGTCAAATCAACTGCCAAAAAAGCAATAGCTTTGCTTCGGCGTTACATCCCTTTTGTGACGTTTGAGTACTCTGTTTCAACAGACTACTTAGTGTACAGAATAAGACTAGTGCTACAATTCTATTGACACTAATAACGCTAACTTATCATTGCCGTTTCAACCTTCCGAGCGAACGGACGTGATTTGGATTTACTGCGAAAGCATTGAAAACCAGTTTTGTGTGTGTGATAAAGTGGTCGGACGATATTGTGTAATAGACAATAGTGCTTTTTCCTCTGAGAGGTATTTTTTGCGCATTATATAATAGAACAGTGCCCTATTGTGAGCGGTCGATCGAAACGGTCCGTTAGCCGGTTATTGTTTTGTCGATCAAGGCCAAGTGTGCGGATTATAAATAAGTGTGCTTTCTCCTCTCGGAGGTTTTTTGCACATCATCAAAGCGGCGATACGCCGATCGACGAAGTCCAGCTTGGTGTCCCCCGTTGGAGTTAAGTTAAGTACTGTTACTTCGATTATTTTTATTTCGTTATTTGACCATTATAACATCGACTGAAAAGTTCGTATCGTTTCTATGAGAGGGTGCCACTAGAATTAAATCCATACCATTTTCAGTTAGTACCAACCTTCAAAAGATACGTGTATAAATTTGACAGCTGTCTGATTATTAGTTTGTGAGATATTGCATTTTGAGTTAAGCTACTTTTGTTATTGTGAAAAAAATGGAAAAAAAGGAATTTCGTGTGTTGATGAAACACTAATTTTTGATGAAAAAAAAAATGCCGCCGATACCAAAAAATGGCTTGATGAGTGTTATCCAGACTCTGCCCCGGGCGAAGCAACAATTCGTAAGTGGTTTGCAAAATTTCGTACTGGTCATATGAGCACCGAAGACGATGAACGCAGTGGACGTCCAAAAGAGGCTGTTACCGATGAAAACGTGAAAAAAATCCACAAAATGATTTTCAATGACCGTAAAGTGAAGTTGATCGAGATAGCTGACACCCTAAAGATATCAAAGAAACGTGTTGGACATATTATTCACGAATATTTGGATATGAGAAAGCTTTGTGCAAAATGGGTGCCGCGTGAGCTCACAATCGATCAAAAACAACAACGAAAAACCATGCTGAAATTGAACGAATTGGGCTTCGAATTGCTCCCTCATCCACCGTATTCTCCAGATTTGGCCCCCAGTGACTTTTTCCTGTTCTCAGACCTCAAGAGAATGCTCGCTGGTGAAAAATTTAGAAGCAATGAAGAGGTAATCGCTAAAACTGAGGCCTATTTTGAGGCAAAGGACAAATCGTAATACAAAAATGGTATCGACAAGTTGGAAGGTCGCTATAATCGCTGTATCGCCTCTGATGGCAATTATGTTGAATAATAAAAACGAATTTTAGCAAAAAAATGTGTGTTTCTATTAAACGATACGAACTTTTCAGCCGAACTGTTATTTCCCCCCGAATCATTGTTTCTGCGCGGAAATAGTTCCGCGACATGTCTAATTTAAATCCTGACCCCCCTGCTCTCGATGTTCAAATGGAGACTTCCCTTGACTGTCACGCATAAAAAGCTATCCTGATGGGCTCGCACTAAATCACCACCAAATCAAAGGAAAAAAAAACTGAATATTTTAAAAATATCGCGGGAGCTGACTTCGGGATATAATACTATAAAAAGTATAGATAGAATACGGCCAGACAAGCTCAGGGTCTTGTTTACCAGCTCAAAACAGGCTAATGAGCTTGTTCAAAAGGATCCTTTTACGCTGGAGTACCGCGTCTACGTGCCAGCTCTTGAAGTCGAAAACCGATTCGAGTTTGACTTGCGAGGACGTTCTTAAGTACGGGGTGGGCTGTTTTAAGGATCCCTCACTTAAGAACGTCAAGATACTGGATTCCAAGCGATTGCATTCAGTATCGATCGCCGGGGATGGAACAAAGTCCTATCCCCAATCAGACTCATATCGTGTGACCTTCGCCGGATCGGCTTTGCCCAACTTCATCCTCTTGGACCGGGTTCGTTTGCCTGTTCGTCTTTTTGTACCTCGAGTAATAAATTGTACCAATTGCAAACAACTGGGACATACAGCTACCCATTGCAGCAATAAGCCACGTTGTACCAACTGTGGGGAAGCTCATGCGGACGGCTCTTGCGGTAAGGATGCTGAAAAGTGTCTCTACTGTAAGGAGGGTCCGCATGACCTCTCTGACTGTCCCGCTTACAAACTGCGAGGAGATCGATTTAAGCGTTCCCTGAACGAACACTCCAAGCGTTCCTTTACCGAGATGGTTGAGAGCGCCACCCGTCCTAAACAGACAACGAACCCATATGCCTGCTTGTCAATTGACGACAGCGATTCCGACGACCCTTTGGAAGGTCCATCTTCGGCGGTCCCTCATAGCTATAGGAAAAGAGCAAACAAATCCTATCATAAGCTCCCTAGTAAGGGTTCGAAGGTGTCTTCCGAAGAGCTTCGAAAAGTTACAGCTAACGGGAATCGTGACAAACCACCGAAGCAAAAAGCTCCTGGTCTCGGAAAACTCAATTCCGAGATGGAATTCCCATCACTTCCAGGGACTACAAAATCCCCAAGCGTCCCTGAAAATCTACCAGAGAACCAACTAGGTGCTGGACTTATCAAGTTCTCTGATGTTGTGAACTGGATTTTTACAACTTTCAATATTTCTGACCCTCTTAGAAGCATTTTAATTGCTTTCATGCCAACAGTAAAAACATATTTGAAGCAGTTGACTGCAAATTGGCCCCTTCTCTCAGCGATTGTATCCTTCGATGGCTAAATCATCCACCGAGGTCACGGATTTAATCACTGTTTTACAGTGGAATTGCAGAAGTATCAACCCAAAAATAGATTCATTTAAATTTCTAGTAAATAATCTGAAATGTGACGCATTTTTATGTGCGAAACTTGGTTAACTTCTGAAATACCCTTAAACTTTCACGATTTTAACATTATTCGCCTGGATCGAGATGATCCCTACGGAGGAGTACTTGTCGCATGTCATGTTACAATCAATGGTAAGGACCTTTGTTTTGCTTCCACCTACATTCCTCCTAGAGCCTTGGTTGGGCATCGGCGGCTCAGTGATATCATAAAGCTCCTTCCCGCACCGACGTTGGTTTTAGGCGGCTTTAACACACACGGTACGGGATGGGGCTGTCTTCACGACGATAACAGACCAGCTATGATCCATGATATTTGCGACAACTTCAATATGACAATCTTGAATACGGAAGAAATGACACGGATCCCTGCGCCACCAGCAAGACCAAGTGCACTGGATTTATCCCTTTGCTCGACATCGTTACGGTTGGATTGCACTTGGGAGGTAATTCCTGATCCCCACGGTAGCGATCATCTACCGATCGTAATATCAATCACCAGCGGCTCAAAACTATCGGAGACAATCGATGTTTCGTATGACCTCAAACGAAATATTGATTGGAATAGCTATGCGAAACTTGAAAGAACTCAACAACTTCCTCCGGAGGAAGAGTACACGTTTTTGGCTGGCTTGATTCTCGACACCGCGACTCAAGCTCAGACGAAACGTGTACCCGGCGCAAAAACTAACATCCGTCCTCCCAACCCGTGGTGGGACAAAGAGTGCACAAATTTAAACGCGGAGAGAGCCAAGGAACGCGGTTACTGGCGTCGGTTTATAGACGGCTTAACGAAAGAAACATCTATGAGCACTCTTTGGAACACAGCGCGACGAATGCGCAATCATAACACCACGAATGAAAGCGAGGAATATTCCAACCGCTGGATATTCGATTCGCTAAAAAAGTATGCCCAGACTCTGTTCCGCAACAGAAGATCACCCGCGCCGCGACACCAAATACAAACGAAACACCGTTTTCGATGGAAGAGTTCTCACTTGCGCTCTTGTCATGTAACAATAAAGCCCCGGGATTAGACAGAATAAAATTCAACTTGTTGAAAAATTTGCTTGACCCCGCCAAAAGGCGCTTGTTGAGTTTATTCAATAAGTTCCTTAAGGACAACATTGTTCCACATGACTGGAGACAAGTGAAAGTGATCGCCATTCAAAAACCAGGAAAACCAGCCTCCGATCACAATTCGTATCGGCCGATTGATATGCTTTCCTGTATCCGGAAATTGTTCGAAAAAATTATTCTGTTTCGTCTAGACAATTGGGTCGAAACTAATGGTTTGCTTTCAGATACACAATTTGGTTTCCGCAGGGGCAAAGGAACGAACGATTGTCTTGCGTTGCTCTCAACAGAAATTCAAATGGCATTTGCTCGTAAAGAACAAATGGCGTCAGTTTTCCTAGACATTAGGGGGCTTTTGACTCAGTTTCTATAAATATCCTATCTGAGAAGCTGCATCAGCATGGTCTTTAGCCAGTTTTGAACAACTTTTTACATAATCTATTGTCTGAGAAACACTTGTACTTCGCGCATGGTGATTTGTCGACAATACGATTCAGTTACATGGGTCTTCCTCAGGGCTCATGCTTAAGCCCCCTTTTATACTATTTTTACGAAAACGACATCGATAAATGTATCAACACATCTTGCACGCTGAGACAACTTGCCGACGACAGCGTTGTGTCTATTATAGGACCCAAAGCTGCCGATCTCCAAGGACCATTACAAGATACCCTCGACAACTTGTCGACATGGGCTCTTCAAATGGGTATCGAGTTCTCTACGGAGAAAACTGAGCTGGTTATATTTTCAAGTAAACAAGAACCAGCACAACTACAGCTTCAACTAAGGGGTGAAACCATAGCTCAGGTCTTCACATTCAAATATCTCGGGGTCTGGTTCGACTCCAAAGGCACCTGGGGATGTCACATTAGGTATCTGAAACGAAAATGCCAACAGAGAATCAACTTTCTTCGTACAATAACTGGATCGTGGTGGGGTGCCCACCCAGGAGACCTGATCAGGTTGTACCAAACAACGATATTGTCCGTAATGGAATATGGATGCTTCTGCTTCCGATCCGCCGCGAACACCCATTTCATTAAACTGGAAAGAATTCAGTATCGTTGTTTACGTATTGCCTTGGGTTGCATGCAGTCGACTCATACGATGAGTCTCGAAGTGCTCGCGGGCCTCTTACCATTGCAAAATTTATTCTGGGATCTCTCATTTTAACATTTCAACATTTCAATACCACTTTTGTAGAACGATTTATCGTTTGCCTCAAATTGGGCCTCAGTTTCAGCTATAACCTCTTCATTTCGCGAACAGACAGTAGTAGCTGGGAGCCAAATCTGGTGAATACGGTGGATGTGGAAGTTTCTTTGCAATTTCAGCCTTCAAACGCTCCAATAACGCTGTATAATATTCGCTGTTAATGGTTGTCGATAAATAACGAGGCTAACCAGTTGTTGCCCACTCAGATGACGATCGTTTCGATTCCGGAGTGAAGAGATGAATCCATGTTTCATCCATTGTCACAGAGTCACCAACACGTTCTCGTTTTTGGTCAACAGTGAGCAAACGTGGCACCCACTTTGAACAGAGTTTTCTCAAAGTCAAATGCTCATTCAATATAAGGCCAACACGTTCTTTTGATATCTTTACGATTTTCATTATTTTTACGTTTCGTCTTTGACTCATCAGTGCAGAGCAGTTCAAATTGAACTGCTTAGTGCTAAACTCGGCAGTTCAATTTGAACCGCTAAGCAGACGTAAAGTTTCTGCTACTTACAGAACACTTTTTGTTTTGCAACGAAGTGCAATGTCTTTTCTGACGTGCCGAACGAAAACGTGTTTTCGACTATTTCTGGCCGATGCAGGTATGGTCATTTAGGGGTTAGCCAAATTTTGTGCTAGGGCACATAACCGTTTTCATTATTTTTACGTTTCGTCGCTTAGTGCTAAACTCGGCAGTTCAATTTGAACCGCTCTGCACTGATGAGTCAAAGACGAAACGTAAAAATAATGAAAACGGTTATGTGCCCTAGCACAAAATATGGCTAACCCCTAAATGATCTTTACGATGTCAGCTAACTCACGTTACGTGTCACGTAACTTATCCGTCCTGAAAGAAAAGAAATAAAACAAAAAAAAAGAATCCATACAGAACAATTCTTCGAAGCTCGGAAAAATAGTTGAAGAATTCAATCGAGAAGTTTAGGTGAAATGTAGCGGAATGCGAGAATCGCGTTTTTGGTCAATTATTCAAAAACTAGACCGATTTTCAAAAAACCAAAAACACTTAAGTTTCCGAAATCAAATTTATCACAACTAAGTATTCTTAGAATTTTAAAATTTTGCTTTGCCGAGTCGTAATTGGTTTTTGAAATGTATAAACGGTTACTGTTCCGTTCCACGTGGATGGTTTTAGAACTGAAAAGTAGTGTTTGTAGCAGAATTTCACAAAGAATCTAAAATGCAACTCAAAATTATAAAATTTTTGCCAAAACATCCGAAATTTGAAAAAGTTTAGAAAATATTTTTTTATTGCTTGCGTGCTGCTGTTTCGTATTGATAAGCGAACATAACGAGAGGTAAGCCCACTGCGCTCAATCACTAAAAAAAGTTCTGGTTACTATTTGTCGGTTTTTCTTGTTATACTTTGTGCGACGGTTCGTTCAGCCAAATCGGATGAAATTTTGCGCGCATTTTATGACGCTACATTTCACCTTAAGAATAAGTATTTTTTAAAGAATTCCATGTTGAATAAAAAGATAGTTTATCCAAAAAGAACAACCAAATTGGAAACATTGAAAAAATCTGGTTACTGACATTAGGAAAAAAGTAATAATAATGAATTTGTCCATGTACAAATTCTGTCTTACAATCAAAAACCGGGTGCCTTGTATTTTGTGCACAATAGAAACAGAAATGTCAAAAGATTAATTATTTGTTGGTATGAATCCTGAAGCCCAGAAGTCATCTTACCCAGAAAAGTCATGTCGCAGCCTCCGGGCGATTGAAATTTATAACGTGTTGAGCGGATGCTAATATACCACCCGATTTCTAATCAGTGAAATCAGAACACATCTCAGTACGAGTCATTGAAAGGAAAGTAGCTTTCGGGCAAACATTCAACGTATGACGCTAACAATCAAGTCCAGAACAACGTACCTACAAAATATCACACAGTACAGCACATTCAACGTTTCCGGCCGACAGCTAGTATTTCAGAATGTATGCTGTGTATATCCCGAAGGGGAATCTCCCTGAACAGCGATGGGATTTATCGAGAAACTCAAACTATTCTACCGGATGATGGGAGAGCTTCCGACATGCATGCGAAAAATAGTAATAATTGTTTACTCAACAACCCACACGTCACATTCTCGACAAGAAGATAGCGATGCTGGGAGATGGGGTAAATTGTTGGTTGGTGGTTGGATGAACCTGCTTGTTTTCGGTAATTTCGGCTTCGAACCGCAAAAACACACATGGCGCATCCTATTTTTGGTATGTGGTTTGGAGGGGTGGAAGCTAAAAATCGTCACAATGCGTGGAATACGTGCCTATTTGAAGTTTTACCACACGATGCTAAGCTTCAAACATGTTCACCCCACAGTCCCGGATAGATACCTAACGCAAGTTCAGTTGAATGGAAAAACTTTTAGCCAAATTAAAGACATGGTTAGTGAACAAGTTGGTGGAATTTTACGCCCATTTTCTTCGCTTCTAATTTGTGGCTTTACCGGTGGTGGAAAGTTTGTCTATCTTCTGTGGCCCAAGGCCCAAGGGGCCCAAGCTAAGGTAATTCTGATGACACGTTGTCTAGCCCCAGTGAATGGGCAGTTGTTAGAAATTGGATCGACTATTCTGTTCGAGTGAAACCTAACCGGTGCAGTTTGAATCCATAAATTGTAAGTGATTTATTTCGAGCAAAATTGTAAGGTATCTGGAGAACTGTACGTTCTTTTTGGAAACACGTCGAAAAGCCAATGCTCAGCATAAAATTTACGTTCAACGTTGTTAATCTTTCCACCGTGTTCGAAACTCAACCAACCAATCAACTTGCCAAGACTTGCCGCTTACCGGAAAGCTGGTGTTCCGGGTGAGATCATCGCTGCACAGTGGCAGGAATCAAAATGCAAGGCGATAAACTATCTGTTCTTATTCCGAACAATCAACGATCTAACATTTCAATTACATCGCAGCAGCTTCCCGCCAGTACCATTCGGGACCGAGGTTCGGAATCGAATCGAAATGCTTGATTGAAGCCGAAAAAAAAACGGTTAGCGTTTCCGATGCGCGTTCACGGAGCAAACCTCGGTTCGTCGGACTTGAATCTTCTGTAACATTATTGCTTACTGACAGGCGAGGTCTTCATATTCGAGAGGGATACCTTCGTTCCCCGTTGTTCGCCTGTCAACAACGAGCGAGCTTCACGATGTATGAAAAATGGTTCCGTCTTCGGTGAAGAGCTTCCAAAAGTGCAGAACCATTTTTCACCGTTTACCCATCTGAAAAAGTTCGGAAATCGGATGATTTCCTTCGCTGATGGGACTAAATAAAACAAAATATATTTCTGACAGGAGCAAATAAAAACACTTAATGTTTGATGATACCTTCTATCTCACTCGATTGTAGATGGTCGAATGGGTCGAAACGGAAATAACTACACCACCGAACGACATCGGAATTGATACTGATGATCTGTGAATCAAAAAAAGGTTATGCAATCATTTCAGGATGCCCTCAATTACCCTCGAACTAAACACAGAGCACGTAGCGTTCACAAAAAAATCTGTTTAATAATTTATCGAATATTCCTGGCAACACAAATTCAATGGTGAACCCTTCCGCACTATCGTTCAGTGTTTCGCAGAATATTTCTGCTCCTGGGAAGATGAAAAATTGTGCCCGACATCAACGCTCTTAAACTGTTTGAATACCCTCTGAAACCCGTGCACGGAAACAAAAGCAACGAGTTCCGCAATAAATCTATATTTCAACTTTAACGAAACAGTAATTACTCATCAATTTGATTGATGTGTCCTTCCCAATCATTAGCATCCTTCGCCGTCTTGGGTGGTCCAACTGGCTGCTGTGGACGTTTGCTACTACAACAGTGAGAACTTTGATGATAAATGTGATATTTTTTTTATGTTTAACAATCCATGCATACAGGGATCGTTAGATAATATCGATCTTGTTGATAAGATCAGAAATATGACATAAAAATTGAAATTTTCCCTAACTGAACGACTTAATTTTAATAACGTTTTTCGTAATTTACGAAATATGACGAAAAATTATTATGAAATTTATAAGAATTATCTAAATGCCAACTGTATTTTAAAAAATTCTAATTTAAATTTGCTGAGGAGTGTACCGAAAATAAGCTATCCACAAATTATGATAAAAAACGATATTTTATTCAAACTAAAAATTGATCCTTTATTGTACGAGGTTAAACATAAGCATAATGAAAACCGGATGAAACTTAAGTTATTCCGAATCGAACGTTCTTCATCAAGTTCCGGACAATTGTTGCAACGCATTTTGTCGTGAATACGACTTACTTTACTATGGGGCGCCTTTTCAAAATTCTCCATCTGAGAGAGTGATAAGTTTTTGTACGTGAATATTTCTTGTTTTATCTAACGTATCAACATAATTTTTGCTACAGCAATTACATCATTCCGGTGGGTTCAGGTCCAGAACTCAATTCCAGTTCCAATATCAAGAATTCAGTTCAGTATTGAATCATTTGCGGGACGTTTGCCGAGTCAGTTTTTCTTCAAAAAAGATCGATTACGTCATCCAGCTGCTGGTCGTTTACTAATCGGCTATAAAAACCATCAATTTTCTGCGAATCTAGAATAATTTAATTATTTTCGTACACTGCTTGATAATTCCACAATTTGACCTCCCTGAATGCCTTCTAGACGTGCACAGATAAAAATATTTACTTCTATTTTCATGCACATATTTGGAGCAGTTACATACCTTATGATAAAAAAAGAACCGGAATTTTCATTTTAAAATTCCCGCGCTTGTCCAATCGGTAAACTTTTATTCTCTCAACGTTGGCAACACTTTTATATACAATCTGTCAAATTTTGACGCATATCGTACGATTAGTTTTTGTTTGGCGTCTATACAAATAAGTTGAAAATTTTTCGTGTGGCGATTTTTATAATGGATGAAAATTTAGAACAACGGCTCGCCTTTGAAGCGCCATTCGGTCGATTGTTGTGCGGTTTCGACGTCATATTCATATATCCACACCTCATCACCAGTTATGATACATTCGATGAATGTGGGGTCACTATCTGCGTTGGAAATCATGACCACATCAACACGACGCTGTTTTTGAATGAAATTCAGCTTTTTTGGCACCAGCCGAGAAGCGAAGCGTTTCAAACCCAAAACATCACTTAAAATGTGTTCGGCTGATCCATAAGAGATGCCCAACAACACAGCAAACTCTCTAATCGATACAGAACGATTTTGCAACACGATTTGCTTCGCCGATTTAATGTTTTCTTCAGTAAGAGATGTTGTTGGGCGGCCAGGGATCTCATCATGATCCAAGCTTGTACGACCACCTTTGAAGCGTTTATACCACTCGTATGCCTGTGTTTTTCCTAGACACGATTGACCAAAGGCCTTTTCTAACATTTTCAACGTTTCGGAACACTTAAATCCATTTGCAACACAAAATTTTATGCACGCATGTTGTTCTAAATTTTCATTCATTATAAAAATCGCCACACGAAAATTTTTCAACTTCTTTGTATAGACGCCAAACAAAAACTAATCGTACGATATGCGTCAAAATTTGACCGAATGTGTATAAAAGTGTTACCAACGTTGAGAGAATAAAAGTTTACCGATTGGACCAGCGCGGGAATTTTAAAATGAAAATTCCGGTTTTTTTTTCATCATAAGGTATGAATATAAAGTTACTTCTCAGGTCTTGGTTTTTCAATATCCTATAAAAGCAAAACTGAGCGTAAATGGAAATATGCTATGATATTAATTGAAAAATCAAGGTAATCCAATTTACTTTCACATCGATGATAGTTTTCAATCAAATTTTATATTCAACTGAAGTCTTTTTCATAGTATCATTGATTTACATGTCGTGTAAATTTCAGTATTTTTTCTGTGTGAATACGTTTCACTCTATCATATGATTGAGTGAAAAGTTTTTAATCGTTTCAATTTTTTGACTCGTTCAGCTTAGACCAGAGTCCAGGTCCTGTATCCAGCTGTAGAGTTCAGTTCTACAATTTAAGTTTCAGAATTCAAGACTAGATTTGGTTCCTAAATCCAGTTCTGAAATTCAATACCTCGTCCAGAATCCAGGGCCAGAATTGAGTTTCAGAGCTTTGGAACTGAAAACGAATTACAAAACTTTATTTTAAGCCAGAATTTTAGATTCTATATCCTCCCGAAAATTCTAGACTTAGATTTGAATTGTAAAACAGAATTCTGAAGCTGAGTTCTGAACCACAGAACAAAATTCAGGACCGAAATACGGATCCAGAATTCAGTAGTAATTCCAGAATTCTGATATTAAATGCATTCCGCAATCCAGGTTCATAACTCAGTTCCAGAATGCAGATCTAGAGTTTGATTCCAAAATTCAGTTTCACAATTCTAGACATTTGTCTAAATTCAGGGTTCTGAAGATTTTTAAACAATATTCCTGATCAAAATTCTAGAGCTGAGATCCGAATTTGCAAACCAGCAGTCTGGTCTAGAGTTCGGTGATCAGTCCCGAATCAAAATCCTTTTCTCGAATTCAGTTCCAGAACGCAGATCCAGTGATCAGCTCTGCAATCCATATCTAGAATTCAGTTATAGAATTCTGTTGCAGAATATAGCATCAAGCTTCAGAATACGGTTCAAACATTCGGTTCCAAAATTCAGCTCCAAAATTCCAGATTCAGATTATTTAACATCATTTAACATCGTATTCACATAATCCGGCTATATCTCTAACATTACCCATCCACCTTTTTTGAACTCTTGAGCCCTAATTTTTTTGAACTCCTGCATGTTCCCAGCTGCCTTCCCAGTCTTCTTGAAGACCCTCTTCACGGTTGCCCAGTAACGTTCGATGGGTCGAAGCTGAGGGTAATTTGGTGGATTGATATTTTTCTCAACGCAATTTATACCCTTTTCCGCAAGCCAATTGAGAGTGGCTTTGGCATAGTGAGCCGACGCTAAATCCGGCCAACACAGTGGAGGTGTACTATGCTTTTTATGAAAAGGCTGCAATCTCTTCTGGAGACACTCAGATCGATACATTTCTGCATTTATAGTTCCGGTAGTGTAAAAATTGTTCACATCAAACCACAGGAACAAATTGCTTGCCATACTAGTACCTTTCGACCGAATTTCTCCACTTGAATCGACCTGTCCGCATCGCTTACATCCTCCCCAAAGACGTATGCTTCCGGACACGGCAAAAGACGCGAATACAATTTCCTGGCCTTTGTTGCTGTTAGCTTCTTCTGTTATAAACTTTGTAATGAGATTTTCTTCTTCTTGTAGGTCTTCAGGTCATTTCGCCTCTTGATATGCTGGATCATTCCGACACTCGTTCCTGATTTTTTGGCCAAATCACGTATTGACATTGATTTGTTCATCATGATTAGAGGTACCACTTTCTGGTCCAGTTTCGGGTTGGAAGAACCGGATTTTCTGCCTCTTCCTGGTAGCTCATCCAGAGAATAGTATTCCCCAAACTTATTAATGATGGTTTTAACACTGGCATGAAGAATTCTAAACCGCTTCGCCAATTTTCGTATAGTAATACCCTTCTCACCTAGCCATGTGTCCAGAATTTTCATTTCCTTTTCAATACGCGATATTTTGAAAACGCAGCATTTCAACCGTACAAACAAGTAAACGAACGAAAGCTGACAGCCGAACGCACAGCATACTGTGATCTGAGCTTAAAAAACCATCACAAATACATGCGTACAACACAAATGTATGTGGATAGCTTATTTTCGATACACTCCTTAGAGACAGATCTTTGATGGTGTTTGAACTGATAATGTGGAACAAGGCACCGAATTTTTAAACAATTGCTGATCAATATTCATTAATAAATAGGAATAGCCTGTTGTTAAAATAATTCATGAATCATGACAAATGAGCTGACTAAATATTTCATCAACAATTGCGTCTTAGATAGCAGACAAAATAAGACACTCTTCACTGTTAATTAAAATTTCACTGCACTTTGTTTGAAAATATCTATTCAAATCAACAACAGTGATTTGTTTTGCAAACATTTTAGTAGTGTTTTCTCTGAAGCACACCTAACTGATCAATAAATATCTCTGGCAGCTACTAATGTATCTCTCCGTTCTCCAATAAGATGTCATCCTATTGTCTACTGTGAGCTCAGCATGTGCCAAGTGAAAACGTTCATATATTGCTGAACCCGGTGGAATTCCATCTGTGGTAATAAAAAACTTTTCTGATAGTCTATCGGTGCAACTATCCAATATATTCAACTCCTCTTTTACGTTCAGGAGCTTTCCCTGAAATATGGAAGAAATCCTATGTGTTTCCAGTTTAAAGAAATTGAGAACAAGTGTACAATATCCAACTACCGCGGAAAAGCAGCTTTGTGTGCCGTATCTAAGCTGTTTGAAAATATAGTTCTGAATTTTAAAACATGGTTTCATGTCTAACCGTTCGACGTCTACAAACTTAGTATCCTTTACTTCCTTTATCATACGTTTGTTACAATCACGACTACAAATGGATTTCTCCGCTGCGTTCGACAATATCAGTCATCACACAACAATCTCAAAGTAAAATAGACTGGGATTCACTCATATCTTACTGGTCGCGAAATGATAGTGAACTGTAGAACTTTACCATTCGCTGTTACCTCTGGAGTTCCTCGAGGAAGTCACCTTGGACCGTTTATAGTTTTATTTTATCTCAACCTTCAAATGTATGAAACTTTCGTTCGGCAATGGCTTCAAATTATTTTATATCATCAAATTGGACTAATTGGTGGTTCTGAACGCCTTCAAATGCTCCGTTATCTCTTTCAGTCGCCTACAGTCTGTAGTCAGTTTCGACTATAATATTTCACAAATTGTTCTGGATCGTACATCGTCTGTGAAGGACCTTGGTGTCCTCCTGGACTCTAAGTTAAATTTTAAGGATCACATTGAGTTCACTATCTCCGAAGCCTCTAAGCTACTAGGATTCATTTTGCGCGTTACTAAAGAATGCGATTTTGTGCGTTACTTAAAAGTATTGTATTGTGCCTTAGTTCACTCTACGCTCGAATATGCCTCGGTTGTCTGATTTACTACTTTGCTCTGCGTCGGCTTCCTTGGAACCTTCCAAGTTATCAAGGCAGATGCAAACTGATTGATCTCGATTTGTTATCTGCCCGTGGCAATGTAAGCAAGACTACTTGTGTGACTGAACTCCTCCAACCAAATATATACTGTACAGAGCTCTTACAGCTTTTAGCTCATTGAACATTAATGTATCACGAAATGTTGTCAAGTAATTGTTCCTAGGGTTACTATCAAATTAGTTTAGGTTTCAGTTATTTTAGGAATACTAAATTTATGTTAAATGTATAATTTGGATGATTGTAATCTGTTGATGCAAAAGAAGAGGAGGTTTTATGCCTGTTGGAGAGCAAGTTTGACAGAAACTAACTCCACCGGGCTTTTCCCTTCTCCAAATAAACAGTAAACAGACTGAGACAACAAAACCAACGAACAATACAGTGTTGTGAACCATGACTCAATTTTGAGATGAGTAAAGGCACAGTCACCGCGACCGGAATCAATCGTTGTTGATTTCAAATAGTCCCGGGTTGGCGGTTCAATGCTTAGGGCGCTGGTCTCACAAACCAGTTGTCGTATGTTCGAGCCCCGACCTGGAAGGATTCGTAGTGTCAGTAGAACCGTAGCACTAGCCATGCAATGGTTCTGTACACTCTGAATCGGCTGCGAAGTCTGTTGAAACAGAAGGTCAAATTCCACTACAGGAATGTAATACCAAGGCTTTGCTTTTTGATTTCAAATAGTGTCGAATTCGGCATTCTTTAGTTTACATTTAATCTTACCCAAGAAGCGAATGCATCTCGATCTAGGGAGGGTGCGAGAGGTTCAGTTGAATATATTATTATTAATATCGTTTATTTATACCCGGGTTTAACAGGTTCAATTGGACAAAACGAAGTATTTCAAATACGTTCAATTCTCCTTGGACTGCAATGCAACTTGGAACTTGGAACTTGGAACTTGGAACTTGGAACTTGGAACTTGGAACTTGGAACTTGGAACTTGGAACTTGGAACTTGGAACTTGGAACTTGGAACTTGGAACTTGGAACTTGGAACTTGGAACTTGGAACTTGGAACTTGGAACTTGGAACTTGGAACTTGGAACTTGGAACTTGGAACTTGGAACTTGGAACTTGGAACTTGGAACTTGGAACTTGGAACTTGGAACTTGGAACTTGGAACTTGGAACTTGGAACTTGGAACTTGGAACTTGGAACTTGGAACTTGGAACTTGGAACTTGGAACTTGGAACTTGGAACTTGGAACTTGGAACTTGGAACTTGGAACTTGGAACTTGGAACTTGGAACTTGGAACTTGGAACTTGAAACTTGGAACTTGGAACTTGGAACTTGGAACTTGGAACTTGGAACTTGGAACTTGGAACTTGGAACTTGGAACTTGGAACTTGGAACTTGGAACTTGGAACTTGGAACTTGGAACTTGGAACTTGGAACTTGGAACTTGGAACTTGGAACTTGGAACTTGGAACTTGGAACTTGGAACTTGGAACTTGGAACTTGGAACTTGGAACTTGGAACTTGGAACTTGGAACCGAAACTGGACCAGAAAGTGGTATCTCTAATCATGAAGAACAAAACAATATCAATACGTGATTTGGCCAAAAAAGCAGGAACGAGTGTCGGAATGATCCAGCATCTCAAAAGGCGAAATCACATGAAGACTTACAAGCAGTGCTGTAAAACTTCATTCAATTCAATTGAAACTGAATGTGGAACACATTGACGATCTCTCTAATGCAGTAAACTTCACTCTCTGACACACACAATGTTTGCTGACGGCCCGAACGGGCAGCATTCAGTCATCACTCGTTTCTCTTTAATCGAGGCTTAGTTTAACCACCGTCAGTTGATCTCTTGAAGTAACAAAATATCTCTTTCAATAGTGTGATAGCGGCCTTCAAATGAGGTTCATGTAAACATTCGAATTGGTTCAAGATAATAGATGAAAGACTAATCAGATAGCTGAAATATCAATCACAGAATACACATAAATTAATTGTTTCCTCCTTAAGTTTTCATTTTTAACACTTTACTCCATTTATAATTCTATTCGATCGAAATTGCTTACTACCAAGAGCGAAGACTATGAAGCAGCTAGACTACTTGGCACTTGAAACTGAGCAAGCAAAACTTCGAATGACTAGGTACGATTATTCAACTGACGATGAATGCTGGGAGCTTCACTTGGAATTGGCAGCATAAGTCAAATGAATTAGTAGGGATATGCTGACGGTCAGTGGCCATAAATTTCATTTTCATCTTATATTAGTCGATTGAAAATGAAATTTTACCGCACTGCTTACAAGAGAAGAAAATTTCGAAACAAAGTGTAGAACAGAAGAAGCGAGCAGCAACAAGGGCTCGGAAATTATATTCAGTACTCAAAAACCCTTCCAGGTCCACAATACTTTACTGTCGTCGTTGGGGAGGATGTGAGCGATGCGGACAGGTCGATTCAAGTGGAGAAATTCGGTCGTAAGGGTACTGGTATGGTAAGCAATATGTTCCTGTGGTTTGAAGTTTTACACTACCGGAACTATAAATGCAGAAATCAATCGATCTGAGTGTCTGCTGCCTTTATATAAGAAGCATAGTACACCTCCTGTATTTTGGCCGGATTTAGCGTCGGCTCGCTATGTCAAAACCACTCTCAATTGCCTTGCGGAAAAGGGTATAAATTTCGTTAAGAAAAATGTCAATCCACCAAATTGCCCTCAGCTTCAACCCATCGAATGTTACAATCGTGAAGAGAGTCTTCAAAAAGACTGATAAGTCAGCTGAAAACATGCATGAATTTAAAAAAAAATTGGACTTAGGCGTCCAAAAAATGCAATGCAACACTTGTATGGAAATAGATGAAATAGATCTTTTCCATCTAGAGGCTTGTTTTCAACAAAAAAAAATACACGGTCCGAAACTATTCACGCCTTTATTTCTGTAAGAGGCCCTGATGATCAAGACTCATATATTTGAAGTTTATGATGAAAATTAATTGGGCTAGAATATTCCCTTCATAACTTTCGCTGTCATTATGTGCTACCTTCTCGTTAGCAGATGTCATTCTCGATAGTCCCACCACACATCAACCACAAAATATTCCAATAGCCCTGTTTGTATGACCAGTAGCTCAAGTTGTGCCCCAAATAAAATCGAAAATCTGCCACGATTGCCAATTTCCAACGACAGCATCAATGTGACGGATGAGTAATTAATGTTGGTAATATAAAACGATATCGCTTCGAGCAGCGGTCTGTTGCTGTTCGATGATAGTGGAATATTTAAGGCAGGTATTTTGAACCTTTCTCGTAGGCATAAGCTGATAATGCCACGTTACATCACTCATCCACAATCGTTGTCGCTTCTGAATGGAATTGCATAATTATCATAATATTCATCCGTCGCAAACCGCACACGAGAAATTGGTGGGTTTTTTTTTTGGACCAAAAATGCTATGTTAAATGCGGGATAGTTATAACTATTATTCGACCCGGGTAATCAACGTGTTGTAGTTTATCTGTGGAACGATGTTAAATGGTTTGGTCGTGGTTTGGCTCGAGATCCAGTTTATTGAGCATGAGCAAAAAAGGATTATGACAGGATGATGAAAATCATCAGCCCGTCGAGTGCCATGCTAATGTTTGTACCTTTGTTTTTTCCTCAATTAAACAAGCCATTATGGCTTCAACTCTATTTGGCATAATTGAATTGCTATGTCTATCAATTTGAGAATGAAATGCACAAAACGTTACGCAAAAAAAACTACAATGGATAGCTCCGATACGGCACTGTTGACGTAGGACTACACAAGTATTTTCAGTATCATTATGTTAAGTAATGATAATGGTAATGGTAATCATGAATTTTATCTGGTCGTAATTGATGTCCTCATGGCCAGTTTTAAATCGCGTATTTCACTTAAAAACCTCTAGCACGGGCTAGAGGACAATAATACGTGGTGTCGTGTTGTGATGGTATTCTTAACGGATTTCACACTGATATCACCTCATGTGTTCTCCTGATTGACTATCCAGAGCTACAGTATTCAGAGGAAACAGTATTGGGAATTGATTCGAAATCAATTTAAACTGAACATACATCTCGACAGTATGATAGCCACCATTGCCGACCGAAGGGATTACAGGTAAGGATACAAGAATGAAGGAATGAGGTTTCGAATTTACTCTAAACTAGCTTTACGATGATGGAATGAACCAAGATTAAATCAAGAATGAAAAGTTGGCTTTCATCATAAAGTGCAAAAAAAGATGAATTTCCAGTCCTTTTTCTAATCTAATCTCCATGATCAACCTGTGCTCTGTAATCGTCAACTTCACTCATAGAATGAGTAATGATGAACAGAGGTCTCGAGCCAGTCTAGTTGAATACAGCCTTGGTTTTGTAATTTTTTCTCGATGGATTTGAACAATTTAACTACCAATCGATTCGGAAACATTTAGCTTAAACATGTATTGCAACGTCGTTTTAGTGTTTCATTAGCAAACCATTCAAAAGTCGGTTCGAATAAACGAGCCAATCACAGTGTGCCATAATGATGTCATTAATGCAGAGCGGATAGGTAAAATGTTCGCTTTGTCATTCGCTCGATGATTAGTCAACTGGTCGGCATGCAGTTCGGCACTGTATGCGGGTATGCCAAATATGTCAAGCATGTTCTCGAACGATGGCGTTGTAGACATTGGTATACTACTATCGTTTATCATTGAAAAACACTGGTGGCGTGGATTACTCTTGCCGTTTTTCATTGAAAAACACTGGTGGCGTGGATTGCTCTGATTTTGCACTTTCGAGCAGAAATGCAATATTTTGACGGTGTTTCATTGCCATTTCTGCTCGAAAGTGCAAAGCCAGAGCAATTCACGCCACCAGTGTTTCTCAATGAAAAACGCCATCTGATTTTGCATTTTCGAGCAGAAAAGCAACATTCTGACGGTGTTTCATTGCCATTTCTGCTCGAAATCAGAGCAATCCACGACATCACTGTTTTCAATGAAAAACGCCATAACAGAGTAGGCTCAGAATGTAACTAAACATTACCTTAAACATCGGTTGAAAAATTATTTCAAAACCAAACAACGGCACTGTATTAGGTTTCGTTTAGTCGATATTATTTTAAATGGACATTTTGAAACGAGTTTGACAAGTAAACTTCAAAAAAATTTATGTCTAGTCACTGTTGAACCCAACATATAGACTTCCATTCTATCAAGATTATTGCGAATTTTTTACAATATCGGTACTTTTGGAACCAAAACATATTATTTTAAGCAATTTGGGCTTTAGTCTTTATTAAGACGTAGAGCCGTCTTGAGTTAGTTTTTAATATGAAAAAAGTGTTACGCAGAGAACGGGACTAGAACCCGTAGCTAACTCCTAACCGGGGTAATTGTTTTACCAATTAAACTACCCTGCACTTGAAAACACATGAAGAGATTAGTAACAAAGGCTAGGAAGCCTCGGGCCTAATACAATTTTTTTAGTTCAAAATCGACTTTATTCATCAGCGTAATCTCCATCAAGAGCAACGCAATCATTCCGGCGTCGCTCTAATATTTCAATTCAACTTTTGTAGAATGATTTATCTTTTGCCTCAAAATAGGCCTCAATTTCATTCGTGCAAAATTTCTTACCGGCGAGCATTTTTTTTCAGGTCTGCGAACAGCCAGCAGTCGCTGGGAGCCAAATCTGGTAAATACGGTGGATGTGGGAGCAATTCGAAGTTCAGTTCATTTAGTTTTGCCAAATTATTTTTCTGGGATATGCGATCGTTTCTTTGCAATTTCAGTCTTCAAATTCTATAATATTCACTGTTAATGGTTTTTCCTTTCTCAAGATAGTCGATAAATATTACATATAGCCGATTGTTGTGCTTTCGAGCGCTTTGAACGAGGTTCACCAGTTACTGACGTTGCTCAGACGACGATCGTTTTGGTTTCGGAGTGAAGTGATGAATCCATGTTTCATCCATTGTCACATATCGACGCATAAATTCCGGTTTGTTACGTTTAAACACTGCCAGACACTGCTCAGATTCATTAACACGTTCTCGTTTTTGGTGAGCAAACGCGACCCCCACTTTGAACAGAGCTTTCTAACAGTCGAATACTCATGCAATATAAAACCACCACGTTCTTTTGGTATATTTACAATGTCAGCTAACTCACGCAACTTCATTTTTCGATAATTCAAAACTATTTCGTGCATTTTTTTATGTTTTCTGGTGTTACCGCCTCGTTTGGCACTCCACCGCGTTCTGCATCATCGGTGTCTCTACGACCACGTTTGAACTCAGAAAACCAAAATTTTTATTGCTGTTTCTGATGGAGCGAAGTCTCCATAACAATTTTCAAGCCATTGCTTCACTTGAACGGTATTTCTTCAAATCAAAAAGCAGTGGATCACGAAACTGTTTTTGATCCATTGTTCTGAAAATAAAAGAAGTAGCGTCACTCTTAGCACTCTCACAACTCACAAACAAATGCATAGAAAATCATGAAACTTTAACAGCTATCTTTCAAAGGTTAGTATTAACTGTAAAAAGTGGACTGTAATAAAACTATGTGTTAGGCCCGGGACTTTTCTGCCCATGTGTTAATTGCATTCGCATGTCAATTTTCTATTCTGTTTTCCCCGTTAGATACTGATCTTAACATTTTAAGTTATTTTCAAATCCAAGGTAACGATTGTGTTGATTATCCAGTAGGATTTGAAAATAAACTTTTCAAGTCATTCCTAAATTCAAGGTGGCGGTTTCCGATATTTTTCCACTAGGTTTGATCCACCAATCTAACTATTTGATATTAAATGTAGTCGTGATTGGAAGTGTAGCTCTGCACTTTTATTTATTTTAATATAATGTTGAAAACAACCTACATCTCTGAGTTGCAAGTTATAACAACAAGGGCAATACAATATACAAACCATGGTGTATCCACGTCGACATTGCATTTAAGATTCTGACATTAGCAATTGTTAGTTTCAAAATTCGAAATGCCAGAATGAAACGAGTCGTTTAAAATACCATTCTTCCAAGCCGATCAGAGTTTCTTAGCATCACGTTGTACTTCGAGGTTATTCTGCATTAAATTGACATTTATACCCGGAAATTACAACACAAAAGTATGATTTATTATGTACTACTTATTTCTAGGCTACGAACCGTTCTACGATTTCTAGACCTTGAACCGTTATACGGATGTGCCGAGCTGTCAGTACGCTTGGGCGGGAAGAAAAACGTTTTGCTTTTGTTCTCAGTTAGAAAATTGAATTAACGAACGACTGATGTAGTCGAGATAATAAATATTACTTATTAGTAAAGTAGTTTTTTAATTGACGGAAACACAACATATTTGGCGACGAAGAATTTTTCATCAAATACCGCGACAGAAATGATATCCGACGGAGAAACGGAGGATTTTAATGGAACCGCTGAAGTTTCCAACCAGCAGCTGCTAAAGCAAACGGCGGAGCAAAACACCCTGGCTGTTACTTATTCTTGAGCGTCTTACACATCAACAGGCGCCACCGGCAGTTAATCAGAAACGAAGCACAGATCAGATTGTTGAATCACTGTCATCGACAATCAGAGAATTCTGTTATGATCCAGCGGCATGAATGACATTCGTTCGATGGTTTAACAAATATGAGGATTTTTTCAGAGCGGACGGTAGAGAGCTGGATGACACAGCGAAAATTCGTTTGTTACTGTGCAGTTTAAGTGTTCCAGTTAATGAGAAGTTCACAAACTACATCCTATCACAACATCCACGTAAGTTAACTTTTGATGAGGTTGCGCAGAAGATGAAGGTTATCTTCGGGCAGCAAAAGTCATTGTTCAGCAAACGTTACGATTGCCTACGGGTAGTCAAGAGTGATGCAGATGATTACGTGACGTACGCTGGAGTCGTAAATCGGCATTGTGAGGATTTTGATTTGGCAAATTTCACAATCGACCAATTCAAAGCATTGATTTTCATCTGCGGGATGCAGTCTTCGAAGGAAGCGGAAATCAGAACACGGCTACTTTAGAAACTGGAATCAGAAACCGGAAGGGATATCAATCTTGAAGTGCTCATCACGGAATGCCAGCAGTTATCGAACTTGAAACACGATACAGCGCTGGAGGGAAAGCATATCAGTTCCAGTTCCGGCGTACATGCGGTTCAGCAGCACAAGCAGCACCAAACCGCAAAGCCTGCGAAATTAAATTCCTCGAGTTCAGCTGTTCCCCGTTCACCTTGCTGACAATGTGGAGCAATGCATTTTGTCAAAGATTGTTCATAAAAACTGTCCCAGAAAGTATGGACGCAACCAAAAACCGCTGCCATTTCGCAACGGTTCAGAATCTGTCAATTTTTATGGCTGCGTCCTGTTGTTTACACTCTTCTCTAACCACTTGTGCAATTGTTTATTCGTTTTCATTAGTTTATTTCGAAATGCGTGAACTTTCAGCAGAACAACGTCGAAAAATTGTGTACAAATGATGCACAGAACGCGGACTGTCACTGAGGAAGATAGCAAAAATGGAAGGAGTAAGTGAAAAAGCCGTGCGAAATGCAATCAGGAAGTTCGGTGAGGACAACACCTTTGAGGACCGAAAACGGGTCGAAAAAAGGTCCTGCTAACCCTCAGTTGGATAAACGTATACTGAAGGCGTTCGAGCAAAAAAAGGAGGTTTCAGTTCGGGATGTGGCCAAAAAAGTGGTCACTTTGAAGTCAAATGTTCTTCGTGCTAAAGAACGTTTGAATCTTCGAACCTATAAGAAGCAGAAACAACCAAAACGTAGTCCGAAACAAGAAGCATTGATCAGGCCGAGGGTTCGAAAGCTGTACAATACGATTCTTGCTGGAAATTTGAACTGCATAATCATGGACGACGAAACCTACGTAAAACTCGATTACAAATCCTTGCCGGAACCACAATAGTATACGGTGCGAGAAGAGCAAGTGTTGAACCAGTCCGAGACATCGATTGAAGTCGAAAAATTTGGTAAGAAAGCTATGGTCTGGCAAGCAATATGTAGCTGCGATAAGAATTCGAAACCTTTCATCACCACTGCTTCAATGAACAGCGAAATATACATCAAACAATGTTTACAAAAACGACTTATACCCACGATTCGAAGCCACAAGAATCCTGTTGTCTTCTGGCCAGATCTTGCTTCTTGCCACTACTCGAAAGCAACGGTTGAATGGTATACTACCAAAAATGTCACTTTCGTCCCAAAAGACATCCACCAAATTGCTCACAACTTCGACCAATTGAGGAATTTTGGGCATTAACGAAGGCACATCTTAGGAAACATGTCTCGGCAGCCGAAACCATTCAACAGTTCGAAAAAGATTGGAAAAAAGTGTCAAAACTTGTCGCCAAGAAGTCTGTACGGAATTTAATCAGGAACGTTCGCAAGAAGGTGCGCCAGCTGGTCTACAATGGCTAAGTAGCATATGTTGAGAATTATATTCTGTTCTTGTAGTCTAATATTATCAGTATATCGAATAAAATTTGAATATCTAACACTTATGAATTATTTACAACGAAATCAAAGTGCGTCCATACTTTCTGGGACAGTCTTTATACAAATCACGCCTGCAAGCAGTGCACGAAGCAAGGACACAAAGAAGGATACTGCAATTGTTTTAACCGTACTGTCAACAAGACGGATGACAATAAGCAGATGCCTCAGTAGAAGCAGCAGCTCAAAAAGAAGAAGCAGAATCAAGCAAACAGCATCCACGTGGTGAATCAAGTGTGCAGCCAACGGAAATACGTAACTCCACGTATCAACGGTTATCCGGTGAAACTGCAACTAGACTGTGGATCGGATATTACCATCATTACCGAGCAAAGCTGGAGGGAATGCGGATCGCCTACACTTTCAAAAACAGGACATCGGACGAACACAGCTTCCGGTGAACAGCTACCGCTAGTGGAAATATTTGCTTGCGAAATGCAGATTGGCATCCAAAAACACAATGGAACCTGTTACGTCACATCAGTAAAGGATCTTAACTTGCTCGGTCTGAATTTCATGAACGCTTTCGATGTTTGGTCAAAGCCGTTGACTGTAACCAGGTAAATCGTTAAAATTCGTACAGCTCAGATGACTGGTATCTTAATCGGTTTCCCGAAGTTTTTAGAAATTCTCTTGTACATTGCACAACAACGAAGGTTTGTATTTGAGACCCGATGCGCAACCGGTCTTCAGACCGAAACGAACGGTACCTTTTCACGCAATACCAAAAGTCGAAGAAGAACTTGACAGACTGAAGCGAATGAACATTATTGAACCGGCGGCCTATTCAGACTGAGCAGCTCCTATTGTCTCAGTTCAGAAGCGAGGAGGGAAAGTTCGAGTGTGTGCCGACTACTCCACGGGGCTGAATACGGCAATCGAATCCCACCGTTTTCCACTACCCACACCCAACGACATTTGCTCGAAATTGTCGGGAAGCAAAATGTTCAGTATTATCGATTTATGTGATGCCTATCTTCAGGTCTAGGTGGATGATGAATCTAAGCGGATGCTCACAATTAACACTCATCGTGGGCTCTACCAATTCAACCGATTGCCTCCTGGGGTTAAGTCTGCGCCTGGAGTTTTCCAGCAGTTAATGAGCAAGAACAACATGATCGCATATTTGAGAAGTTGTTCACTCGAATACATGAATACGGATTCCACATTCGTCCGGAGAAATGCAGTTTCTTCAAAGTTGAAATCAGGTACATCGGCTGCATTATTAATGCAAACGGTATCAAGCCAGATCCGGAGAAGGTATCTGCCATAGTGAAAATGTTTCCATCAACAGATCTCAGTGAACTCCGATCTTTTCTCGGAGCGATATCTATGGTAAATTCATCGAATCAGACAGCCATTGGATGATCTTCTGAAAAAGGACCGAAAGTTTGTGTGGAATAGCCAGTGCCAGAATGCATTCGACAGCATCAAAAGCATATTACAGTCAGACTTGTTGCTTACGCACTACGATCCAAACCTTGAACTCATGCATCAAAAACAGCAATCGGCGTTATCATAATGCATCGTTTCCCAGATGGTCAAATGAAAGCTTTTGCGCACGCATCGAGAACGCTTACCACGGTAAATAAGTTTTGACAAATATTACTGGGAAGATGGTCAGAACAGCAACGAACAAGGACGCGTTACTATAGCAGGTCATACAGTACGTCGACAGTAGTTAGCAAAACAGTAGCAAGATTACGGATCGAAACTTGAAGACTTTGCATTCTCGACGCGAATCGTTGTCCGTAGTAAACGGATGCATCGTGATGAACGAGCGTATAGTGATTCCAGAACGCTACCATCAGCGTGTTCTGAAGCAGCTCCATCGTAGTCACCAAGACATAGAACGGACGAAGGCAGTCGCTCGCAGCGTAGTTTACTGGGCGAACATCGACGACGACATTGAAAATCTAGTACGTCGGTGTTGCATCTGTGCTAGCACTGCGAGTCTCCAACACATCATCAACCGCAACCATGGCCACGAGCGGCTGGACCATGGAAAAGGATTCACCTAGACTACGCAGGACTGCTTGATGGTTTCTACTATTTAGTCGTAGTAGATTCATACTCAAAATGGACAGAAATTTTCCAGACACGGCAGACTACATCATCTGTTACAATCAGATTTCTTCAGGAAACTTTCGCTCGATTCGGTATTCCGGAGACTATCGTCACAGATAACGGAACACAGTTTTGCAGTGCTAAATTCAAAAAGATGTGTGAGCAACTAGGGATAATTCACATCCGTACATCTCCACAGTCGAATAGCCAGGCAGAACGCTTTGTCGACACCTTGAAATGATCATTACGCAAAATCGTAGAGGGGGAAGAAGTACCATCTGTTGAAGCATTACAGACTTTTCTACAAGTTTACCGTTCTACACCCAGTGCCTCACTTGCTGGCAAATCACCATCAGAGGAATCGCAAGGTCGGCCCATGCGGACAACATTAGATCTCCTTCGACCATCAGTATTCAACAGTACTCGAGATTATTGTAATTCGAAGTTCACGACAGGATCCACAGTCTATGCTAAGTGGTATCAAAATGCAGATAAATGGATATGGGCTTCCGGAACTGTGCTTGGAGCCATTGGAGGAGTAAACTCTAATGTTCTTCTAGATCAACAGTCAGGTCGCCGTAAGCTTATTCAATCACACATTGAATTAACGAACGACTGATGTAGTCGAGGTAATAGATATTAGTTATTAGTAAAGTAGTGTTTCAATTGACGGAAACACAACAGTGATCGGTCGTATCTCGTACACAACTATGTAATTTTTGCCTTTCTCATATAGAAAGGCTGTGCGGTCACTGTGAAAACCGACCTTCCAATGTCACATACCATTCGATTCAACTCGACGAAGTGAGCAAATGGCTATGTGTGTGACAATTATTGTCATCCAATTTTCTCGCAGATGGCGAAACCGATTTGCACAAACTATGAATCCAATGAAACGACTTACGGTCTCAAAAAAAGTCCAGAATTTCGTTCGGATTAGACTTCCGGTTCCGGAATTTCTGGATGATATGAATTAAAGAAGTGGAAATAATGTCAGTGACTTTTCCAGAAGGTTCAACCGATTTTTACTATCCTAGATTCAACTAAGCGGTCTGCAGATGTCATAAGAATATCCCGATTTTTATTCAGATTCGACTACTGGTTTCGGGGATAGCATGCTTGGAGTAAAAATGTCGAGTGATATTTTGAGTGATAGTGCAGGTGTAGCAGATGTGTGTTTAGTAGTGCGAGTGCTATTTATTGAATAATGTGTATGATTCCCAAAACTAAAAATGCTCAAGCGGCAGAAACTGAAAATTTACCGCCCCAAAATTCAACGATATTAACCGATCGAAGCGCCGTTTGCATATCATTGTCGGTTTTATCAGATTTCTATGGAATGTGTGAAAATTTACGAGTCAGTCGTGTTATTCAAGCTGAAAATCTAAAATTGGTCTGCAGCAATGTAGTCGTTTTTAATCTCGCGTTGTTAACAGCAATCCGAGATATTTTATATTTTTTTACCTATAATGCCTTATTATTTTCTTAATTCTCTAAATTAATTAATAAATTTCTCTGGATTGCAGTTCAGTCTATGGCTAAATTAACTCATATCTGGTCCATAACATCAAATTCAAATAATGGGACCGATAGTCCCATTAAAATTTTGTCCAACTCTAATTTCCGTTACAAGGTGAAAAGTTATTAAAATTACCCTATTTAACCGTTACAGAAAATCGTAAAAAATCTACTAAGTTATGCTCAAAATTGTTCTAATTAGTAGGTTGTTTTCGGTTGCGGAAATACCGGAAATAGTGGTTAAAATATATCTCACGATAGCTGATTGAATCGATTTTCACTAACTTAAATTAAAATGTAGAATATAATTGTAACAGTATTATGCAAAAGAAATCTTCAAAACTGTCTTCTAAACTTTTTTAATTTGTATTATTCTGTTGCTATATAGAAGATAATGAAAAATTTGAAAAAGGCATCTTTATCCCACTTTAGGTGCATTGAAACAGATCATCTTTTGATTCCGGAAAAAATGGAATTACGAGCTTCGTATGAAATAACGCATAGTTCGTCTAAGATGAATTTTGATAAAGAAGTGTTATTATCCATGAATTGAATCTTGAATAATTCGCTTGACATCAAAAGACTATGCATGCTTCTGTGGCTCAGTCGATTAACAGACGTACTTGCGATCCAATGATTCTTGATTCCAGTCGCGGCGGTTGCTATCAGTATTCTGTTTTTTTTTATTTCAATGAATTTCATGTCATGGAGTTCTAGACACAATATTAAATGTTCTTCCACGTAAATTTGCGTGAACTGCGACGCTCCATTTATGTGCTTCTAATAAGATGTAAAATCACAGGATTTTTTTAAGTGTCTACACACTTAAAAAATGTTACATCTTTATACATGCACATAAAAGGAGCGTTGCGATTTACTTACATTCACGATACAAAGCATTTAAAGATGAGTCGTATCATTAACTTCACAGTTGTTTCAGCTGAAACTCAAATCGATACAGACGCAAAATTTATGTTTACATGTTAGTAGATGTAATATTGTGTCATCACCGAAGAAATTTCGGCATACTTGAATTTACGTCAAGTGTATATTTCATTTTTTCTGAGAGTGTATGTAAAAGTGTCTTGGAGAACTGTGGAAAATATGAGAAAAAGAGTTTTCGACCAATAATAGAATTTTTCTTGCTAGAATTGATGCGTAGAAATATTTTCTTCCGTTGGGTGCAATTATATCTAAAATCTAATCAAAACTGGTCGAGCTGTAGGCGTTCAAATAAATAAATAAATAAATAGAAGACAAAGACACAGTCCTACGTTGAAAACTAGCGATGAGAGTTCCATTACTGGCTTTTTGGTTTTACTTTATTTATTTCGCGTTTGCAATCAAGTCATTTGGCCGAATAAAATGAAACAACGCAAACACCGGTCCCCGAAATAGACACGACGGCAAAATCACATCCCGGTACGTAGAAACTAAGCGCTCCGAACAATTGCGTCGACAATGCGAAAAAACAAATAAAATTCCAATATCGGATTCAATTCTCCGTAGTGTTTGATCCATCAGCAGTCGTAGAGCAGCAAAGGTACATATCTATCCAATGTAAGCAAGCCTCCAGCAAGTTTCGTTGCGCTATTCGAGTTCGTCCTAAACCGGGACCGTATTTCACCTGCACTCTGCATCGCCTGGCCGAGAGATGGCCATGGCAGGTGCACTCACCAACCAACCAACCAACCACAATATGGTGCAGAACCTGAGATGAAACTGCTACCTAACCTCTCCTGCAGTCACTTTACTGTTTCTGGTCGAGAGGTACACATCTTTTATTCGGATCCTGCCGCAAATCCGATTACCGATGATCATGATGATGATGATGATGCTGCTGCTGATGACGTTTATAGTTTCAAGAGTAACAACAACAACAAAATACCCAGCATCCACTGAGCTATTCAAAGCGGAATTTGGCATCTAAGTAAATACACAGGAAATGCGAAGCTGCTTCAGTGTTTAGCTTCTTTGTCTGGAAGAAAAGCTCCATGTCAGCTCGAATTGGCAAGGAGAAAGTCAGTCAGGAACGAATATACAGTCGGTATTTTGTGTCGTAACAGAATTTGGCGCCAAAATTAATTAATGTTTCCGCTCGATAGCGAAGTTTTATTTGGTACGAAAATATATGCAGTTGCGGGAAATTCCGAAACAAGCCAACGAAGACGATTCGCGGGATGGTACTGAACTTTGAATTCACTCTCAAGGCCCGTGGCATCTGGCCAATTTCCCATCGGTGAAAAACAACTCGGTGAATTAGGAAGCCGACCGGAGAAAATATGTCCCCCTGCAGACTAATGCACGTGATGGGAACAAAAAAAAGTTCTAACTTAGATTTTTCTCATCTCGCTTGAAAACGCACCGGAAGCCGGCGGGAGTTTCAACTTCACCGACTGATAATGTGTCGTTACTTACGACGAAGCGAAGATTAGTTTTTTTTTTGTTTTGTTCGGTGAATTATTTCAGCTGACCTTTAACAGGATGACATCTAATTTTGGTTTGGTTTATTTTCGCCTGAAGCTTCTCTTGATGTTGTGGAAAAAGAAAGAAAGAAAGAAAGAAATTACATCAATCCAACCCACAGCTTCCTTCAAACCACGTGGTCGAAAATCCGTGATGTTCGGGAAAAAGGTAATGGAGAAGATTAACAATCAACTGAAGCGTTGAACTCAAGGATTTTTATACTGACCATTAGGATTTATTTGGTGAAAAATTACTTTTTTTTTTTTCATAAATACGTTTATTTCTTAAGGCAGTTTACATAAGTTTTTCTTCGCCGTAGCATCACTTTTACAAAATATTCTTATCCTATTTTAATTCTAACATAGTCACAACGTTTTGAATTTATTAAAACATATTCTCTTATAGCTTAAATATCATCTTAGGTAACTCGTCATTAATTATGAAATCTACTCGGAAATATTATTTGAACCAAACGATTAACTTCTATAATTTATAAAATAAGCTGCTATTTTCAGACATTTTGTTGATAATTTCATAAACTGTTTCGAGTTTGTTTGTATCATTACATAATTTTTATTCTAATTTAGCTTTTGGTTGAACTCATGGACGCAGCTGGGATCAGAACTAAGTCTTAAAAGGGGCCTTTATTAAATTGAAACTCCAATTTTCTTTATGAAATGATAAATAAGTTTCATGTATGAAAGGTCGCGACAAGCAAGAATGTCTCGAACTGGGATATTGGATAGTCTACCTTGGGTACGCAAAGAATTTATTAGTTGAGATCTGACATCACGATACTCCACGCATGTCCAAACGACATGATCAATATCCCGATAACCTTCTCCGCAAGCACAATGATTAGTCTCGGAGAGCCCAATTCGAAGGAGATGTGCATCTAACGTGTAGTGATTGGACATGAGTCTGGACATCACACGAATGAAATCCCTACTCACATCCAGTCCCCTGAACCATGCCTTTGTCGATATTTTCGGAATAATTGAGTGCATCCACCGACCCAGATCATCTCTATCCCAAGATGCTTGCCAGCTGGCAAGTGTTCAAAAAGTGTCATACAGAGGGTTTCGAACCTAGGTGATTTGGATTCCGAACTCTCTGCGAATGGTATGGACTGTGACGTTAAGCTGAAAAATTACTTGGCTAATGTTGCTTAAAATAAATGCCCCGATTTTTCATTGAGCAGCAGTCAACCATACCTGAAAGAACTGCTGTTTGACTCTGAAATATGACGTAACAGAAACAGCTATCACTCTCCATCAAGGATGGCTTTTATCGTATCAATGAACGTTCGCTGGCAACTCTTCAACGATTGAATCAGTGCCATCAAAAAGAGTTGAAAATCATCGCAACAACAAAAACCCGGCATGGCTCATTTAACATAGAATCGACACCAGTGCGAGAGCGAATTTCTCTCGATGATATTTCTGAGAATCAAAGGTTGGCACGCCGCTGTGGGGATCTTCTCTGAAGCAACAAACGGTCGCTTATTCTCGTTTCGCGATCCGATTCTATACAGGCAGTTGATAATTGCGATAGAATCATTTTACTATTGCCGCTTATTCTAACTATGTGCATATAATCTTTGTATAAGTTGTGTCTATGAAAAAGTATGTGAAAGCTCCACACAAGGGTTTTGAAATATTGCAACCTAGTATGAGAATCATCAAGTCGAATCATCGATTCGATTTTCTGCGATAATTGTCAACTTGCGATTCTCTCTTGGTAAATTCCACACAGCGGCGATCATTATCAGACTGCAATTTTTTTTAAGGGCCGAGAAATACTCAGAGTATGAAGTGGAGCGAAGGAATGTAGAAAAATTCTCTCGTGGTGCATGCATTGAGAGACTCGAGTTCTTGTAGCACCTTCTACCGGATTGAAAATGTTGTATACAATATAGATAGCAATATAGCAGCTTCTGTGAAATTTTCGGCAATCACCAACACTGCTCTCCATTGCTGATTGATAACAAACAGAAATTTTTTCTACTTTGATATATCCTTCATTGACAACAACTGATTGGCTACTCACCTTCAGAAAAAAAAAATGCTGAAAATTTACGTCTTCTGAGACCGACAAAAATGATTTACTTTTACATATGATCTCTTACATATATCATGTATTCTAACATATTATTGAGTGCTAAAACATGTCAGTCAACTGCTTTAGAAATGTGCAATATTTGACACAAGTTTGAATCATTGTTGTAAAATTCAGTCATTTTACGAACTACATTTAAATGAATTGTATCATATGTGGATTTGCATCACTAGTAAATTTCAAAATGTTCTGTGGTGAATGTAAAATCACATAATAATTACTTTTCCAGACTGTACTTTTATCATACGAATGTGAAACGTAAGTTTTTTTTTAATTTGATCACAGCTCCGATGCCTTTGGATCACAATGTTCTGTATACAGAGTTTTGTTTTCTATATAGGGGTGCAAATTAGAAACTCAAGAAAAATACACTTAGAAATGTGGTCAGGCTTTGAACAATTACAGCTCAGTCAATTTTGTATCAATTATTAATATTATGTCACCATTTGATTGGAAATATTTATACGTATTAATATGAATGTTCATAGCCATGTATTTTTAATTGCACATAATTGAAATGTTGATTAATAGCTAGTAGTGTCCTAATTTGTCTGTAAAAAATCTCCGTCATACCGGATTTCCCTGCCATAAGGAATGTATCGAAAAGTAGTTAGCAACATTGATTTTTGAATAAAAAAGTGAAAAAAACATATTTTGACATCAGTTTTCGATATATTGTAGAAAAATTACATTTTTATGCATTTCACTGATTATATTGAAGAAAATTCTAGTTTCTGTGAAACGCTCGCACTTTGGACTTGACATTCTTCATTAAATTCTGCATAGTTACTTTTGTGACTTTCCTGGTGGCAGCTGTCCAGTGTTTTTTAACTCCTGCATGTTTTGGGACACTGTACCTTCCTTCCGAAAGTGCCGCTTGACAATTGCCCAATACCTTTCAATTGGCCGAAGATCCGGGAGTTCGATGGGTTGATGTCCTTTTCCACGAATTGTACATTATTTTTTGACAACCACTGTAGAACGGAGTTGGCGTAGTGGGCTGAAGCCAAATCCGGCCAGAAGAGAGGAGGAGCCTTATGCGTTCTGTACAGTGGCAGCCAGGACCTGGTACACCGATTTCGTATAATATTGCGGTCCGGGCAGCGCTCGAGAGTCTTTCTTGGCGTAGGTTTTGTCGTCGATCAGGATGCATCCGTCTTTATTCTGTAGAATCCGGTTATACAGTTTTCACGCTCTTGTTTTGGCCTGAACTTGCTGTACCAGGGACTTTTTCGGCACTTTCTGTTTCTTGTACGTTTTCAGGGAGTTCCGAACTTTGATCCGTTGAATCATCCCGATGGTGGTGTTGAACTGCTGGTCACTTCTGATTTGACAGAATCTTAGTTTTATCCTTCCGCTGAACGAAAATGGTTGTGTATACGCTTGAGGAATGCGTGAAAATAGTGCAGTTTTATTTTGCAATCAGCTTGAAGAAGACGCCGATTTTTGCCAAAAAATCATCTTCTCGGATGAGGCACATTTTCATCTCGGCGGGTGTGTTAATAAGCAAAATTATCGCATCCGGGGGACGGAAAACCCGCAAGTTATCATGGAGAAGCCGATGCATCCTCAGAGAGTGACGGTTTGGTGCGGATTTTGGTCTGGCGGCATCATTGGGCCATCTTTCATCGAAAATGAGACAGGAGTCGCCTCCACGGTCAATGGCGAGCACTACCGCGCCATGATTAGCGATTGGTTCTTCTCGTTACTTGAAGAGGAAGACTGGGACACTATTTGGTTCCAACAAGACGGCGCTCCGTGCCACACAGCCAACGCTACGATCGATTTTCTGCGCACAGTCTTCGAAGATCGAATTATCAGTCGAAATTCGGATGTCGTTTGGCCGCCTCGGAGCTGTGATTTGACGCTGTTCTACTATCATTTTTTGGGGGCTGTAAAAAATAAGTGTTTTGTGGACAAGCCAGAGACAATTCAAGCCGTGAAGGACAGCATTCGTGCAGCCATAACTGAAATAAAGCTGCATACAATCGAAAATATACTAAAAAACTGGACCGACCGTATGGCGTACTGCCAGGCCAGCCAAGGCAGCAATTTGAATGAAATTATATTCCACAATTAACCGGAAGGATTGTACTTTAATATAAAAAAAAAATTTTTGAAATCGGATGAACCGTTTGTGTTTTATTGCATGTTTAAAAAAAAGTTACATGGCGGACCCTGTATACGAAACTGGTCATCGGATTTGTATTGAACTAAAGTTATTTGAAAATGTGAATAAAATATATGGAAATCTATTTGTATTTTTGTAAATTGCTGCCCAACAGTTGGCCTAAAATTAACCGTTTTAGAGATATTCTAACATGAAACTCAAGAGCTCAGGTTTTTTTAAATTAAATAATAAGGTATTTATTGTTTTTCATCAAGAATTAGAAGTTTTGCAAATGCCTGAAAATGATTCAGCTGTAACTTCTTCATTTTTGGAACGGCTCTAATCGCATAAACGTCAGGTTTGGTTCTAATACAAAATTTAAAACAAAATAATTTGATAAAAAATTAAGATTGGTTTTTTCTCTAAATTTTTTTTTTGTTTGATTTTATAATTAAATCAGCATATTTCAAAAGTCAGCCTAGGTTCGAATTGATCTCTCCATCTGTACAAAAATACATGGTTTACCATACTGACGATGTATGCCAAGTTTATTCCAAGTTGGCTCAAGACCCGCTTCCTAGAATTACTCAATTCCAATAAAACCACCGTCCGGAAAAACACACGGACTCTGAAACCAAAGCGTGTGGTCAAAACATCAGTTGGGAGTGTACTGCGTGTACACAGACGAGCATGTACAGATGTTCTGTTTAATTCAAACTGATTTCTACGTTTAGATTCACATGCATGGTAGTTAGATTGGAGAAATCTTTTGCATTATACCATACCACTTTTATCAATGTTAGATATTATTATTATTATTATTATTATTATTATTATTGTTATTATTTTTTTTATTATTATTATTATTATTATTATTATTATTATTATTATTATTATTATTATTATTATTATTATTATTATTATTATTATTATTATTATTATTATTATTATTATTATTATTATTATTATTATTATTATTATTATTATTATTATTATTATTATTATTATTATTATTTCTCCTCAGTTTAATCCCTTCAGTCGTCATTTCAGAGAAAATGAAATGAACTCCATTTTGAAGACTTTGACCACTATTCTCCGGAAACTGAGGACTAATATAATGTTCATTAAACCTAGGATTTCGTCATACAGGGCGATGAGGGTTGAAAATTTCAAATCGTCATTAGAAGTAACAATTACTAAAACAGAAAAATATTCTCCATTTGTTTCAAAAATGTTTCAATGTCAAGATCTTGTTAGTTGGGTGTTACACTAACTTGGCTTTACCGGTTTTCGGTTCTGAAAGTTGTGACCTGTTATTCTTTGGTCACAGTGTAGTTCCCTTGGTCACTGAGTCCAGCTTGTATAGATTTTTTGCATATTGTATATTTTTGTTTCTTTTCATTGTCAGTAAATGTCTAAGTATAATTTAAACGTCAATCGCGTTTTTACTCCGTATTTACACGTTTGAGTCACGTTTAAGTTCTGCTTAATGGCAAAGGTTGGTGTCAAAAGTAGGGTTCATTTATCTGTTTAATTATTTATTCTATTCATTTATTTATTTATTTATTCAAAACTTTTCTAACCCGGAAGAGTGAAGGTCGCAGCGAGTCACACGCCAAACGTGATCGTGCGATTCGAATGTCCTTTATCGACAAGATTCAAGTGGATCCAAAGGGATCAATAAATCGTGTCACAATAGTTTGCGGCTAGCCCAACGTGTGGGCCTTCACGATTTTCTTCACGTTAACCGACACACGTGAATCAAGTGCACGGTACCACTCTCCGGGTTGTAAAACCAAACGCAGCCCTCCGTTCCATACAGGCCAAGTTGCTGCTGCATTCGACTACCCAGGTCATCGTTCAGGAGAAACATCGCTGTTCCACCGCCCCGAAGCCAGTACCCACCCCGTCACCCACCTCGAGAACCATCAAGTCGACCAACGTACATCACGGCCGCAACGGAGCGTCGAGAACAAGATATCGTCCGAATAAAATGCGCAAGTAACAAAAGTGACAATCTTTCTGTTTCATTGAGTCTCTTTCCTTAGAATATAGTGTTTAAAAATTACATTTGTGAGGCCTTTCTTTTATATACAAGCTGTGTCGTCCTTTTTGTTTCTTTTTTTGTGCAACTTGTTTCCGCCGAAAACGATGGAAGATTCTCCAGGAGACCAAAAAGGTAAACGACTCTGAACTGGTGGTTCGCGGTAAAAAGTTGCCACCAGTAGTGTATACAAAAGTCTACGTAACAAAGTAGCGGCCATTTCATAACGTTTACTGTCATGCAATTTCTGTGATCTTCTAAATGAACATTTATAGGGCACAACAATCTACAAGACATGTGATGATAGATTTCGGTTCGAGATAGCTCCCTTACTCCGATTAGTGGAGAACGGAAAACATTAGTTGATGACCATACAAATATCAATTCACGCTAATACTTGCATTTCTGTTTAGAGGTAATCCTCCAAAAGTATACTATGACGATCCCCGAAAACTGACATCATGAATCATTCGTGCCGCTTGAAAGAACTCGTGCTGACCCAGGCCCATTGTCGGGTAATCATACTGTTCTGGCGTATAATAATGGATCCAGCCAAACATGTATTCGAAGTGCGCTTGCGTTCGTATTTTTAGTCCTAAATAAGTATGTGCGAGATTCTGCGGCAACATATCTTTCCCATCTGCAGAATCTTGCCCAACTATGGCCTACTAGATAAAATTGAATTACACTATTTGTCACACACAAGAGTTTGCTGATTTCGATTAACTGATTTAAGTCTCGACGACTGTCACAGTAATTGCATAACCGCGAAAAAAAGAATCTCATTTTAGGCTTGATTTCAAACCGTTATTCAGAGCAACGATGCAAAAAAATTATATTTTGTCCTAAATTTAATTGAAAGTTGTTTTAATCTAAAGCTTATGTCAGTTACTGACTAAACAACCATACTTGCTTTTATTCTAGAGTCAATGAAAAGTATTTTGAAAAACCGCACAGGCTGATTTCTGAGTTTCGTTATAAGACAGGTAGCAACTCACAGCAGCGGATTAAAAAAAAAACTCAGATTTTCGTTACAAATTACCACTCCGTTACAAATCGGAATCAGCTGAAGTTATACAGAGAATTTTTGAGATGATCAGACCTGAAACTGACAAATCATCCTTCAGCGTACATCTTTTGGTTACATCAGAATTCATTGATCGATACCGGTGCCGACGTTGATCGGAATGGGACAGGATGTTAGTCCAATACATATTATCACTAGAGGCCGTTTATACTGTAACGCACTCAATTTACACACTTCACACGTATTCTTATGATTTATTACTTCTACTATATTATTGCAATTTACCTCGAAACTGGGTTCATTGGTTACATTGGTTGATCAGGGCAGTCGACTACCGAGAAAAAATATTAATTATATAGTTTAAATTTGAAGAGCGATTTGAAAACTCTTCTATCGGTTATCAGGAGTTTATACTTCACTCGAAAAGGCTTGAACACGCTGGATCGACATTGCCATCGACTTGTGGATCGGTGATTTGTCTTGGTGGAATAAGTGTTTTTTTTCGTCATATGAGATGGTTTTTTCTTGACTTTTGGATTCTAACGGTCTAGCAACGGTATATAGAGGAAGCTGTACGGTTGCCAGGAGGCCCACCGTAACTTTTAACAGAAAGCAGATAGTGTCATTCCAACAAATGCCATGTGTGTGTAATAGCAGCACGTTCTTTTTGTGCCGAATACCAAAGCAAACAGACGCTTGTACTATTTTTGCTGCACTCAAAACAAATTTCAATTGCGTGAAAATCAACACAAAAGTTTTTTTCTGACTTTTTCTTTATAGTATCATAAATTGAAAACCATCAATCGAAAAGGTGAGGGGATTGAATATTTATTAAGTGAAATCGATCTATTTCGTGATTTAATACCGGATGCTATCAAAATTTTCGCAACCAAAGATTCGTTTTGTTATTTTCAAAATGTTTACCGATTTCGGTTACCGGCACCCCATTTTTTTTTTGACAAATCGTGAAAAATTGTCAGTTATATGCAGGCTGCTGTCGAGACAGTGTCGAGCAAGCCAAAGTTTTGGACAAACATCTAGCAGCAGATGCTTCGGCTAAGAAAAAACGTGGAAGACCGGCCAACGCAAAACCAAAGGCGCCAACATCCAAATCATCGGCCAAGAGAGCCAAGGCGAAGTCACCATCAGACAATGAAGACTTTTGTCCAAAACGCTTCCAAAAAGAAAAAAAAATCTGTTTTTTCTTTGAATAACTTCAGTCCTTACTTATATTTTTCCATTTTTAGTTAAATTTATTGGGGTGCCAGTAATCGAACACCTTTTTTGAAATGGCCAAAATTTATCGCTTTACTAAATTGATAATAATTAATTTTCAATGAAATAAATCAACTTAGTTTCTCAATCAGTTGTGAGCTAGGGACTTTAGCTTTCCATTGATGTATAGATGTCCGCATAATGTGCACTAAGTCGGAAGTTATGAGCTTAAGATAATAGGGTGCGGTTAACCGAACACTCTCCCCTAGTATTCGCCATTGATTGTTTTCTCCTTTTTTCAAGACAATCGGTAAAGAAACCGCTGTCTTTGAACGTGTAGGACGAGGTTCATAAGCTGCAGTCCCCTCAGATGATGATCGTTACAATTCCGAAATTATGTGAAGGATCCATGTTTCATCCATTGTTACATATCGATACAAAAAATCTGATTTATTACTTGTAAACATGGCCAAACAATGCTCTGAATCATCAACACGTTGTTGTTTTTGATCGACTGTGAGTAAACCCACTTTGAAAAGAGCTTGCTCGTGATCAAGTGTTCTGCAGAATTGTAAACATCCTTGCGGCCTCAACAATATCACGCAATTTCAATTCACGATTAGATATATCCAGTGTTGGTGATTGCCGAAAATTTGACAGAAGCTGCTTGACATTTATCAATATTGTATACAACATTTTCAATCCGGTAGAAGACGCTACAAGAACTCGAGTCTCTCAATGCATGAACCGTGAGAGAATTTTTCTACATTTCTTCGCTCCACTCAATGCTCTGAGTATTTCACGGCCCTTAAAAATATTACAGTCTGATAATGATTGGTGATGTGTGGAATTTCCCAAGAGAGAATCGCAAATTGACAATTATCGCAGAAAATCGAATCGATGATTCGACTTGATGATTCGCATACTAGGTTGCAATATTTCGAAACCCTTGTGCGGAGCATCCACATACATTTTCATAGACACTACTTATACAAACGTTATATGCACATAGTTAGAATAAGCGGCAATAGTAAAATGATTCTATCGCAATTATCCACTGCCCATACAGAATCGGATCGCGAAACGAGAATAAGCGACCGTTTGTTGCTTCATAGAGAATCCCCACAGCAGCGAGATAACCTTTGATTCTCAGACTGGTCATAGAGAGAAATTCGCTCTCGCACTGGTGTCTATTCTATGTTAAATGAACCATGCCGGTTTTTTGTTACTGCGATGATATCCGTCTCTGTTTGATGGCACTGATTGAATCGTGTGAAGAGTTGCTGGTGAACGTTCTTTGATACGATAAAAGCCATCCTTAGATATAACTGCAACATTCCTTGCAATTCATTAGCTAGCATTTTTCATATCATCCTTATATAATTTGACGCAGAAAGCAAAATACGTCTTATAAGTAACAATAACTTTGTTGTGTATAAATAATAATTCTATATTTATTTTTAGTCTTTTATCTAGGAGCGTCTATAGAAAAAATATTCAGAAGTGAGCAATGATGAAAAATATCATCATTTTTGCGATTTTTTTTTCAGAACTATCGTTCACCAAATAAATTCAAATGTTTTGCATGATAAAAAGCATCGTTCAAACAACATTTTGTTATTTTTTCGTGGAAAAATATTAAGAAACAAGTCGGTGAGGAGGTATTTTTGAGGGCGCTTCTTAAAAATCATGATTTATGGTGACCACTGTATCTAAGCGCAGCCTAATCAGAAGTGAACAAATCAAAGCACCATAGTTAGAGTAGAAGTTTTCCCAGACCCCAACGTTTCTGTTTCATTTTTTATTGGTCGTTCAAAGTGAAAACTACGATTTTTCACGAAACAATCCACCATTTTGTAGCTGTAAAACCTCCGAAAAGTAACAAACAAAGAAAAGAAAAACGTTGGTTTTTTATGTGTAGGAAGTGTGTGCAAAATTTGAACAAAATTGGTGCAGTAGTTTTTGAATGACAATGGACACGGACTTTCAAAATCTGCTTACGAGAGAAACGCGTTTCAATTTTTTTTTCTATAAAAGCAATGGAAACAATGTATTACTCCAGGGAGCTCGTAGGGTCTAACATTTTCAAAAAATCATAATTCTTCTTTTATAATTTATTATAATGAAACATTTCAAGAATGTTTCGTCAAGTTTTGAAGCCAACGAAGTAGAAATCTTGGGCCTGTGCGCCGAGCTCTGGCTTCTTCGCATCCATTCCATAACTTCCAGAGTCTCGTTCCAATAGGCTTGAAAATTTCACAGAATATTCTTAAAATGTTGAACATGAATATAAAGAAAATAATAAATGATTTTTCAAAAGTGTTAGACCCTACCCGCCCCTTAAATGGGTCTAATGGATCAAGGCACTTTTTTCTGACTAATCGAAATGTCATGAAATTTCACACATAGTGTTTTGAAAGTTGGTACTTCATAATTGAATTTGACAATAATAGCACCATCTATGTGTCAGTCACACGACTTATTAAGTAATGTATTGGGTGAGAAAACAGAAGTTTTCAAGTGCTTTCCTGCTATTCATTCAACATACCATAACAGTCGTCACATGAGAATATAACAGCTTCATCTATGTCACTAAAATTATAATATTAACTGATTGTTAATTTCAGATTAGGATGTTTCTCAAAAATTTATCATACGGCATCTAGACTGGTCCTGTTTGTAGAAGGATATTTGGTACTATCGATCTCATAGTGGACCCCAGACCTTTTAAATTTTCGCTTCAAATGAGTCCAAGAATTCGAAACTCTACACACAAAAGTGTCTGAGAAAAAAGTTATTTACCGTTCGTTATAGCACAAAATTTGGCATGTTATCAAAACTGAAATTGAACAAGATTGTTGATATCTTTTCTTTTGAAGTATACCAATCTATTGCACAGGGACATCTTTTTCTTTCTTGAAATCCTTAGCAAAAACATCACTTTGTTCTGATCCCTATATTTGTTGTAGTAGTTATCTCCATTCATGTTTCATATATAACTTCCAGTACAATCAAAATCCCGTTCAAGTTAACTTATAACATTTAGGTCTAGTTACTGGACGAACGAAAACAAAATGTAGAAAATAAAATAACTGCAGCAGTGTCCAGTCAAAAGTTCTGATCTAGCTGCTGGTGTGGGTGTTTATGCCTGCTACACAAGCTGGTCATTCGAAATTCTCCCTTGCACAAAATTTCAAACCAAACAAAGTACCATGGAGCGGGTAGCTGCTGGAGCGAGATATCCTAATGAAAATGAATTGTTCATAATTTTCCAGTGTTTCGCCATTGTAGACCAATCTTCCGAAAGAGCAAAACAGCTCTGTTGAGATGATAAGAAAGACCTTTTCTACATTGATATATGGATAAATATGGCAACACCTCTTACCAGTGGGAAAACCGGAAAGAGCTTTTCCTTGCTTCTTGATACAATGTGCTCCCCGGAGATCAGTCGCATCCGTTTGCAGTGACTGAGGGCAGGAATTTATAAATCTTCATATGCACGGTCGTCGAGTGGCATCAGCTTAGTGGGCAATCCTTCGGTTCATTTGCTCTGTCCTAGTCGGTAAATAAGCTGGCAAGGGGAAAAAACGAGGGAAAAACCAACACCCAGACGGCCTCTGTCTGCGGTGGACTAAGCCGTTGTGTAAAATTAAGCGTCAAACAGTAGAATCCACCATACTTCAGTCCCATCCTATAAAATTATCCCCCCGAGGCACACATCGAGAGTCGAGTGACATTTAATACTGCTGTCCAGAACGGTGCCACTTTGCGCTCAAGATTCAACCCTTTGGCTTTACCTAATAGGATTTGACCCACGTTTGTCATCGCCACAGAACAGGACAGAAGAACCAAAGAAAACACTAAGCTCCCTTTTTGTATGCCGGCTGGCTGACACTCCACACTTAGCACGGACACTCGAACCGATTCACCAACTAACCTTATCAAACTAAGCACTATAACTAACTAGCCATTGTTTTTTTCCCGAATGACCTGATCCAGCTCAATCGTGTGGTTCAGCGAGGGGGGCAACAGGTTCCCTACCACATTGTGAATGCTAGATGCTAATTAAAAGCACTTTATTAGGACGAATTCGACTGGACTTTGAGCTAGAAATATGCACCGAGAGCTAATAGGTCATAATTTCCCTAATAATCGTGTCGAAGAAAAAGGTGCAAAGGGAAATCCTCGTACATCGACATCGACCCTTAATTCTAACTAAGCCACTGGACTGGATCTTGCTTTTGCTCCTACTCTTCTTTTTCCGACAGTTTAGAAAGCCCCATCGCTTTTGGGCTGTCTGCGATGGAAACTGAGATAGCTGCCTAATTAGGCCCTAATTATAGCTCAATTAGTGATGCTGCCAAAGCAGACCAGGTCTCCCCTCCCCCCACACTTCGGATGAATTTCGTCGAACTGGAACTGAAACGGGGAGCTTTACGATGACTGCACATTTTCGGTGAAACAGTGAACGGGCTTTTCAACGGGAATTTTCTGCGGAATATCAATAAATTTCCGCATGACTATTTGCTTTTCATTGATTTGCATGACGGCGCTTAATCTGGAATGGAGAAAATCATGTCCCAGCGTTACAGTCACTATCAATTAGTGGGTCGAAATATAAATTACAAACACGAAAGGAAAATTTATTGATTCGTTGGAACTTTCAGGCGGCGATAATTTGGCTAGTAAATTCCACCAAAAGCGAATTGTATTACTAAATTTTCTCAGAGATGGCAGAACCGATTTCTATAAGTCTAGGCTCGTTCGACAGCTACTATTGAATTTTGGATAAAATTCGAAAATAATATAATATAAGTTACGTAACCGACTAACCGTATATTTTTCATCGGCTGAATTTTCTCAAAGATGACTCAAAAAACTTAGGCTTAACAATGTCAATCAAATTTGGAAGCGTGATGGCGAACATTTCCGACAGTTTGAGATATGTAATGTTATATGTGACGTAACCGACAAATCCCACTGTTTTTGACATGTCAATGAAAAGTTTAAAAAATAGCCGCGTCACCTTTTTTCTGTCATAATTTTGAACAATAATAACTCCGTCATTTGTTGATGGATTGATATTATTTAACAACCAATCGATTCGAAAACATTTAAACTTAAACATGTATGGTAACGTCGTTTCAGTATTTCAAATGTTTACTATTGAAAAATTGATTAGAATTGACCTATGTTTACACGAACCAATCACAGCAGGCCATAAATATGTCATCCTCTTGTTTCCTCGTTCATGGCCGACGGTTTCGATCGTTGGTCTACACCTCGAATTAAATTTAGTAGCAGTTCTACTTCGTTCGACATAGGGTGGCTTCGCGTCATGCATAAAAAATACCGCATCATTCTGCGTAGCATGACTTTTGGCACATATATGAATCTTTGAATATACTTCAGTCGCTGTTGGTTGCCTGTAAAGGAAATTCATAACTTGTGTAGTGAGCAGATGAGAAAATTAAGTTACGCCCATTAGTTCACTGGATACTCGCTTTTGTGCTTTGTGTGGATGTAGGAAGTCTGATGACCGGGTTCGCTTGAGTATATTGAATACCGATCAGCTGTTGATTCTACGGGAATTATCGAGCCAGCAGTGCAGTACGGAGCTGTATGCGGGTATGTCAAATATGTGTTCGTTTGTGTGAGTGTTCTCTGCACTGCAATTCGCTATTAATTTTACCTCACCGGTGAACGATGGGTTGCAGAAAACGCAGCAGAGCTGGCTCAAAATTATCGAAGTTTTAAACCCTTCTAACTAGGTGATTTATATTATTTCTCGATGAACGTTAGATGAGGTTCTGAGTGCAAATGACGATTCTTTTTGTTTACTCTCTCTCTCTTTCGATCATTGCGGTACTCTTAGCCAGTGTTGGGGAAATCAAGATCAGAAAAAGTTCACTCGTGAAAAAATCAGTTCAAGGGATATAATAGGGATAAAATCACGTCTGAGATTCTCATTTATGAAATAAGCATCCACAAAACTCCACAATTTTCACCCACAGAAATTTCGCTAAAGAGATAATCGAAAGAGAGAAAAGTCTTCGATGCTGAATTTTCTTTACCCTCCAGTTCAACATCGAAGTGAATCGTGCAAGATTTAATTATTATATTTTCAGCATCAATAAAATATCTACTGAATAAATTCGAAATTTAGAAATAATGACTGCAATATTTGCAATGCACGTCTTGTGGTCAATATGAATAACAATATTTTTTCCACATTCCAATCAGTGATTCTTGCGATGGAAGAAATTCCAATTGACTGATTACACTGCACTATTTAGATTAAATTCAGTAAAACGCTATTTAGCATGAATTTGATTCATAGATGTAACAGGAGCGCAGCATTGTCACCATAACTGAACCATTCAAACGCTCTGTATGTGCCTGGATCGTTTGAATTGACGAAGCAATATCCTGCGCTCCTGTTACTTCTGCGTGCGATGTTCAAGTTTAGCTGAGTAATATTTTTAATCAACAGCATAACATGCTCTGTGATTGCTTTTACTATCATTATAACTATTATTAATCACAGCACTTGCTGTTCTTGTTCATGATATTACTCTACCACCACGGATAAATTTCAAATGTATTTGAACACCACTATTGATACACTTATCAACCACCCTACGCGCACTGAACATTTTCAGAAAGGTTCATCGGTGACTTTATTCAACATGTACCTATTCTGCAATGGGTTAAAACTATGAAGACACATTTGCCAAAAATCTTCTGTTCGAGAATCATATCAGATATATTTTCAATACTGATTTTTTCCCATATAGAATCAGTTTCAGTGAGAATCGTGTTTACAAAAAATCAGTATTGAACTTTTCTGCAGTCAGTTTTCTGATTGATGATTTTTTGTCCGAAAATCACTTCTGAAAAATTTCTCGAAAAATGACCCGAAAAAACTATTGAAAAATACGGAAATTTTTCGTAATAATTTGCACTTAGGACCTAATGTAAAGTTCATGGAGAAATCTTCAAATCATCAAGTTAGGAGCATACAAAATCACAGCACCTCTGAGTCTGTTCATAGAGACTTAACAATCAGCAGGTCAACCCTACGAACGACCACAATTAGGTTAAAGCTGGGTAAAAATAAACGATATAGAAAAAACCATCAGGTTTGAAAACATTTACCTTGAACAAGCATAGCAAAAGTATTTGTTATTTTTAATAAGTATGTATAATAAATTGGATTGAATTACCAGATTTTTGAATGTGTTAATTAAACCGTGTCAACCAGCTTGATGAGAGGATGTCAATGATTATTGTTGATATTGTAGTTCAAATCTCTGTGTCGAAACTGTCGGACGCAAAAAGAAAGGCGCAGAAATCGTTTTGATAGCCGTTTATTCTAACGCTTCAACTAAAAGAGGTTTATAATTAGTTAATTCACTTTTTCATTACATGCGAACTAACAATTTCGGTTTTCTAGTCACGACAATATTTCTTCTGTGCGTCCTATAGAAACTGCTTTCTGCAAACTATATACAAAAATTTCAATAATTCGAATAACATATTTTCAGTTAATCTTACATTTCCTTTTCAGGTATTTACAGGTCAGGATACGGGTAAGCATAAAGTTAAGTATATAGGTAAGTATTTCACTATTTAACTACTTCTATTTTCAACAACTTTAAAACACGACCAGTCTTCGCAAAAACGTGTTTTTTCCGATGACGTGTTCCCCTCCAGGGATGCCAGGTAATTTTTTCAAAAATCTGTGATCTAGAGTGACTATAATCAGAGTGGCGACAGCTGTTCGTTTGGAATGACAGCTCCCAGTTCCAAACGAGCAAACGACCTGTCAATTCAATGTAAAGCTAATGGAATGTTTTGAATTGTTGCCAAAATTACGGATGAGATGTCGTCACTCTGGTTATAGGCACTCTACTGTGATCAAGCCAAGAACCTGGCTGTGAAAATCTAAGGTCTCACTACCAACACGCTCTGTACCTTTTTCCTCAACCGCACTGAACTTTTTGGAGCTAAACTGTGCTCGATTTCAAAAATCTGTGAAAATTTGTGATTTATTCCAGAATCTGTGAAAATCTGTGATCATTTTCAGAAATCTGTGAAAATCTGTGTCATTTTTTAAATCTGTGCAGAAAATTGAAAATCTGTAAAACACAGATTAATCTGTGAACCTGGCATTCCTGTTTCCATCTTCTGTCGATTGACTTTTGTCATGTGATGACAGATCGGTGCATTGCTAAAGGCCGCTTCGTGTCATCTTCACTTGGGCAGTGTGCCCATCTCGGCGATTTTCTGCGTTGATATTACACATATGGACATTCACACATATGGAATGGATTCAACTAGAAGGTTCCAAACATTGATATTTAAAGTCTCTATTAAACCCGAATTGATGACCGCTATTTTATTGAGGTTATTGCAAATTCTTACAATATTATTATTTTTGGTACGAGTATGGCCAATTGATGCCAAAAAGTAATGTTTTGAGCTATTACGTTATATGTTGTCAAGGATTTGAAAATTGATGGTTTAAGTGAAAATGAAGATGGCGATTTCCGGCTTGTCAATACTCAAAAAATTCACATTAGGTTTGGCCCCAATATTGGTAGTGTATTATATACCTTCCTTTAGTTTTTAACTACAACCATTCGCATTTGGTATAGTAGGCAATACTATGTAGGGGAGACCGGGGCTGGTTGGCCGAGTGGCTTTTCTGAAAAGGCTTTTATGCGCAGTGGCCACATCTATAATAATTTTGTTGGAACATTAGGTCACCCGCGTACCGACGTAATTTCAGGTGTTTTTGTGTTGTCATTTGTGAAGGAGCACTTTGTTTTCTTTCTTCGGCACTGGTGCGTAAATTTATATTCGATTTCCAAAAACGTGGTGCCATTGGAAAGGGTATTCAAATCCTTACAAAATGACATATCGGTTTCCAGTGTAACTTTTATTTTTGTTATTCGTGATTGTTCTCGAAAACATTCATTGAGATTCCAAAATTTTATTCATAAAAGCAGCATTGGCGGAGTATAAAAATAAAACCTAGTGTAAACGCGAACGCTGGTGGAGGAAAAGGTAGAAGTGAAACTGAAAAAGTTCACTAATTCTGCCGAAACTAAGTCCAAAATAGTTAAAAAGACCAAGTCCAAAATAGTTAAAAAGACTCATAATTTTAGACGTACCTATATAATAAAAAAAGATGCATGCTAACATTTTTTAACAAATGAAAACGTTTATTGATACATTTAATGTGTTTTACATATTTTTCAAACTTGGCCAACCTACCCCGGCTCTGGGGTTGGTTGGCCGATTTTTTCTCCGCATTTGATTGTTGATAACTATTTGCCTGAGTTTTATTCAGGAATGAAAAAAAATCACACATGTGCTCGAAAGGTGACATGACAGAGCAAACCGTTTATCAGAAAGTCTAACCAGAAAGAGTTCAAAAATTCCGAAAGCAAAAGTCGGTCAACCAGCCCCGGTCTCCCCTACAAATCATTGTGTATCCACGTCGACCCTTCACTATTGTTTCGAATATTACCCACCGTTGGTTTTTATATTAAAAGTCAAAAGATAACGACTCGTTATATTCTTCTTTCAAGCAAATCAGAGTAACTTATTCATTTATACTTCGAATAAACAGTGATTCCAGTTTTCAGTATTGAATCGAAATATACCCGGGAATAAACAGTTTAAGAAAAAGGTTCGTCATGTACTACTTATTTCTAGCGGATAAATGCATTTTATCAAACAGTAATTGTTGGTGTCAACTGGATTGAAGATTTAAGATAAGGAAAATCGGAGAGAAATATTTTTCTTTAATTTGGCATTCAAAAATTGACTAATTCTCAATTTCAATAAAAATATACCTAATAATACTTTTATTATGAGTTACAAATACTTCTTGAATCCACGCAATTCTAACTTCCGAAAAATAGATTTAAAACCCTAGATAGTGTTTCACAATTATATGACCATTTTTCAAATTCAAATCTGTAGATGAGAGCGCAGATTTTGAGTGTACACCAGAGTGCACACCGATGTGTACACTTCGGTGAAAATATCTGCATCCACCTTAGAGAATTTGAAAGGACTCCTCTAACCTTTTGGTGTTAGCCGGTGCTAGAGGCGAATAAAAGTAAACACACGCTCCCATAAAGCGAGTATACTGTATTGAACGGCGATGTATATGTGTGAAAGAGATGATCTCTCATTGATTGAGAAAATTACAATTACTCTTTGTCATACAAAGGCGATGGTCATCTCTGTCAGCAATAACGCAAATTTAGGGAGATAGATCTCTATTTTCTGTGGAAACAGTTTTCCACAAATTTCATAAAAATATTTTTAGCTATTGGAAATTCTGTGAAAAGGTTGACTCAATTATATGAATCGGCAACATACTCAGACCAGAAATATTTCATTCTGACGTTGGAATTTGTCCTACCGGAATTAGTTACGTTACCAAAAACCTATCGCGTGTAGAATAATAGGAATAATTCTCGCATCAAGTTGTCATTTCGGTTAACCTAGAAAACTTTCGAATAAAACTTGCTACAAGTGAGCTATCCTCATCAAATTGTAGTGTCGCTGATGGCGCTCAGGACTGAAAAGAGACTCATCAAATGACGGTCGTGCTTATTGCCAATAGCAGATGCTACGCCAGCTCTCGTTTTTTTGTTGGGTGGGGGTGTGGGGAAAGGATGGAAATCAAGAACAGCTTTGTTTCATACTCTTTGTTAACATCCATCCATCAGTGTAAAAGGCAACAATGTTATGTCTCGTTAGGCACTATTCAAACACACACAGCGCCACCCACACGTACAAAACATGCCATATTGTCTTATTTGTCTGTTTCATTCCAAACATTTCACATCACCAAAGATGGGATGCCACCAGGAATAACTGACTTGTCATCGCACTGTTTCTGCTGCTGAACTATGCACAATGGCGCCGTAAGCTTCAACTTTGTCACGGGACAGACGGTCGCTCCGCGTAATATTCGTCCGAACGAGCTCCACAAACATCTCTATAGTTTCGTGGTCGGCGTCGACTCTGGCAACGAGAAATGGACGGACTGTTAGGGACAAAGAGACTATTTATATTTTCTGTTGTTACAGTCACAATTCCCCATTCTGACGCTTCATGAGTTCATAAAGTCCCTAGCCCCGAACACGCCCCACTTTCGTCGGCAGAAGTCACTTTACTTCACCAGCTCTCGCCTACACGCGAACTACAAAGGAAATTTGCGGTGCCGACAGAAAAGCTTCTCTCTCTCTTTCTCTGTCTCGTGTAATGCAACAGCGATGGGAAGAAATTAAAATCTACGGGCAAAAATAGCAACATAATCTTGATAGAGAATACGGATATGGGTTCATATATTAGTGCACCAACGAAGAAAGCTTGGAGTGTGGTGCAAAAATTGCAGGCAGTTGCACAGTTGCTACTGACTGAATCTCCGACTCGAGTCATGTACTGCTGATAGCGTGTCAAATGATTGCAGTGCACGTCGTCGCGCACATAGCCTACTAAGGACTCGTAATCTGCACGTTTCACGAGTATTTCTTGATTATAGGGCTCTAGCTCTGGCGGAAACCCTCGTATAAACGGAGTTGATTGTCATTTGCAATGGAGATTTAGCAGCACTTTGAGCGTTCTGGTTGTCATGATGACACTCACTCGTTAGGCAAAGGCGACTGCTGTTGTTCTTCCGTGTGCGGCTAGCTGTCAGTTCAGCCGTTTGCTGGGCTCTCGTGTCCTTACCGTTGCACGGTGTGTGCGGAAGTCATTGAATGACTCTCGACATTCGAATCAGACGGCTGCACATTTGGATACTGCGGTCATGGTGATATTCTAAACGTAGGTGAATGAATAATGTTCCGCGGGTGGAACAAAAGTTTTGTGTGTGTGGTAATATTAGCTTTATTGTTTGCTCTGTAGTAAAAACATTTCCTCTTCTTCCACCTATCAAAGAGTTGGTGGTAAGCTCAATTCGTCCGCGGTTTTTATTATCGTTCGACGACGATTCGTCTGCAATGCTATGATTGCAAATATTGCACAACGTAGTGCGAAACTTTCTTTAGTTCTAACACGTTACGACTGTCAAGAGTTCTATCAGGTTGAAAGAAGTGAAATTCATTATTTTACGTGAGCTTTCAAAACTTTATCATACAAGCATCGGGTTGTCCGATTTGTGTCAAATATGCACCGACTCATTTTGTAATTTGTTGTCATCTTACGAAAAGCTTCATATTGCCTTCTTCATAAAGGTCTTGCACCGTATTGTCGAAAAACTCTTCATGATAATTTCTTAGTGTTTTGTCGGACCTAAATATACAAAAAAACTTTTTTAATCCACCTAGTGGTGTAATTATGCCTTTCTCATATATATATATATATATATATATATATATATATATATATATATATATATATATATATATATATATATATATATATATATATATATATATATATATATATATATATATATATATATGTATATATATATATATATATATATATATATATATATATATATATATATATATATATATATATATATATATATATATATATATATATGTGTGTGTGTGTGTGGTTTTCTTTTCAAAATGTTTCTTTGATTTTTGAAAGAAACCAAGGGATTGTTTGTGCCATAACTAGTATAACCTACAGACTGAAACAGTGCTTTGTTCGCGTAGGTCATAAGAAAACGAAGTGGGTTCTTCATTATATGTAATTCTAGCACCGGAACCCGAGAACCGCTATAATCTAAGTCGGTTCGTACGGCCACCAACTAATATGACGTACAAACTCCACTAGTTTTTATTCAAATTTTGAAGTTTTTATACGATTTTGCCATCGTTCTTTAAACGATGGTTTAAATTTTTGTTGAATCCGAAAACATGCAGTAATTTTTGGTAGAACCATAAGACCTAACCTTTCATTTGACCCTATGATTGGAAATATTCGTTTTGCAAACTCTGAGAAAAGTGAGTGGGATCCACTTTTGATCATATGACTATTTTCTTCCGGGAAAAGTTAATCGAAACCCGGGAACCAGGATAGCCAGAATCGGTTTGTTTCGCTGCCTACTGATAATGTCTATCGACTTGTGTAGTTTCGAGACCAGTTCAGAATTTTTTTTGCATATTTTGTTTAACCGGTTTATGTGACGGTGTACAATATTTAACACATTTTATCATATAACTCCGGAACCGGAAGTCGGATCCGGACGAAATTCAGGAATTCCGTATGGCACCGTGAGACCTTTCATTTGAATCTATTTAATAAAAATTGGATGAGCGGTCTCTGAGAAAATCTTATGCACGTTTTTAATTCATTTTGCACATATCACCCCATAACTCCCGAACCGGAAGTCGGATCCAGATGAAATTCAATAGACTTTCAACCTATGAGACTACGAGGCCTTGAATTTAGATCTTAGTTGAAAAAAATCGGTTGAGTGTTCTCTGAGAAAATCGAGTGATCTGGGCCAAATTGAATAGCATATACCCTATGGGACCAAGTGATCTTTATTTGAATCTAAGTTTGTGAAAATCGGTGCAACTGTCACCGAGAAAATCGAGTGTCAGTTCAGTTTTGATGGGTACTAAGCTCGGATGTAACATTCCCGACATACGCTGATCTGGCTCTGGACACGAACCCCATGAAAGTACGTGTTCAACCCTCGCTTGGCCTCCCTGTTCCATAGACAACCAAGAGATCACGAAAGCGACTACGTACAGCAGGTGGAGATAGCGGCCCGGAGTGGAGACCCAATAATATGGAAGAAGAAAAAGAAAAAGAAGAAGAAGGTCTCCGTCTCAGCAAACAGAAGGAGCAGAACAGCGATAAGAAGCGGCTTCACAACGAAGTGCGGTACACGCAGAGCAGCAGCGTAAAAAGTGCAGAAGCAGCTGCCGACGATTAGCGGATGGAGCGTACCTCAACAACAGCTGAAGGGAGTTGCGGCTAAGAACTTGACGGATGAGCTACACGAGTTCGTCAAAAAAAGCACAACGTACACAAGGACATCAAGGACTTGGTGTTGAAGATTCGAAGGGCTCTCGGAGCTGCTGTGAAAGAATGGCACAGCGTGACGCAGAGAACGGATGAGGCAGAGAGCGAATTATCAGCGACTGAACATGCTCTTGCAGTAGCTACGCAGCGGCAGCAGCAACTCGCTCGGAGAAAAGAAGAAGAGATACGCCAGGAGATGAGGAAGTCCCGAAGAAACAAAGAAGCGCACGGGAGCGCGCCAGCAATCGAAGTGATGATGGATGGCGTACTGTGGATAACCAGCGGACGAAGAGAAAGAAGCGGAAGGAAAAGGAAGAAAAGAAAAAGGAAGAAAAAAAGGAAGACAAGAGGAAGGAACAGAAGAATAAAGAAACAGACCGGCCCCCTAGGCAGAGTAAAAAAGGGTGATGCACTGATCTTCGAGGCAAACGACAAGACGACGTACACCTTGAGAGCTCTTTCACAGGAGGCAGTGGTAGAGATCAAGCATTTGGACGAGGTCACCACTGAGGAAGAGTTGAGCAGTGCAACTTGGAAGTACCGGTGACAATCCGAATCAGGAGATCATTTGCGGGTACCCAGATGGCGGCAATCCGACTACCAGTAGATGCGGCCAACAAGCTGGCGGTAACCGGGAAGATCAAGATCGGCTGGGCGGTGTGCTCGCTGCGGAATTGCGGCAAAAAACTGGCATGTTGCTGCGGAATTGCGGCGAAAACGGACACGCTGCTCGAGACTGCACGAAGCAACCCAAATGCATGCTGTGCAAACCGGAGGAAGGAAATGGCCATCCAACTGGAGGCTATAAATGCCCGGCCTACAAAAAGGCGAAGACAGGTCAACAATGATGCAGATAACGCAAATTAATCTGAATCATTGCGACATCGCACAGCAACGACATTACATTCTGTAGTCCATCGTTGATGGAAGACATGGACTGGAAAGTGAGTAAGAAGTACTCCCACAGCGACCACCAGGCGATCCTCTACAAGATAGGCCGGAGAGCTCCCACGTCTATACGGAAAACTAGGACTTACGAGCGGAGGTCGAAGACGAAGGAATTCGATAAAGAGAGTTTTATCGACGCACTTCGGCCAAACAGCGATGCGGCAAACTTCGACCCAGAGTGGTTGACGGAAGCGTTAGCAACGGCATGTGATGCAGCAATGTCGAGAAAGATTGAACCAAGGAACGGTAGACACCCAGCGTACTGGTGGAATGCGACGCTCAGTACCCTCCGTGCTCAGTACCCTGCCGAAGTAATACTTTATGGTAGTCCCGGCAGGATGAGGGGAACGAAGCTTAGGGGGTGTTTTAGTTCGGGTTCGACTCCCGCATACCAAGTTCACTTATGTGCAGGTGGCTTGATGATCCGGTGATTTCACCTCCTATTAAAATAAAAATAAAAAATAAAACACACACACAGACATTTGCTCAGTTCGTCGAGCTGAGTCGACTGATATATGACATTCGGCCCTGCCACGGTTAAAAGTCAGTTTTCACAGTGATTGCATAACCTTTCTATATGAGAAAGGCAAAACTTGAAACGAAAGATGCATCACAATTGCTCAAGCAAGCTCCTAAAGTTTCTGACCAGTTACTTAATACCGTTTTCGTTTTTGAACCTACACGCGGGCAACTCTGACTCCGATTAAAACGAACACGTGGTACGCGCCCTAAACAACAATTGAGAAAATGGTACACCATTAGCCGTTCTAATGGCTCTAAATGTTATCTAAAGAACTATTAAGCTGCTTAAGCTGCGATTTGCTTCTTTCCAAATCGAAGGTGAAAATCATCAGTTAAGTGCAAATCTTGAATAATTTGATTAGCTTTGCGAAATTTACACCAAACGAACGTTAGTTATCATTTTGCCGCATCGCGTACGAGAAAACTGTTCCGAACAATTTTCAATATCGTAAAGAATTCTACAGTTTGGTTGCCAGAAAATGAATGCCAGAAATGAATCCCGTACAGCATTTTGATAGTTTCTTTCACTGAAACATTGAGATAAATGAAATATCATCCAGCTGCTGGTCGTTCGCCTTCGAGAAAAATACACCGGAATGTGAGCGACGCAGAAAAATCAATTATTCGGCCATTCTAAGTGTTTCCCAAAGGACTATTGGAATTATTCTTCTTTGAAATATGCAAATCAGAAGTAAAAATAATCCGTTTAGAAAATACAAACGCAATCTTATGAAACCGAATGGTCCTTATGAATATCACAAATTTTAAACGGTCAAACAGTATCAAATCAATTACTATCTATGCACATCTCGAATTCAGTCCTATGTCAATCTCGCGGTTATGTCTCTGGCATTACCTACTCCAAGTTTTTTTGTTCATGTTTCTGTTTTCGGGAGAGACCCTTTCTGGGTAAGTGCCTGTCTATCACGCATCGTTGACCTATCGATAATCAAAGACTTCATATTATCAAAATATCCAGCTGTTATATTTGTAATTATAATTTATCAGCCCACAATCTATCAGACAGTGTCCGCCCATCTGCTTGAGTGAGGTTCATTTCAAGCTAGTTGTGGGCAGTGATGTACCGTCGGGAAAAAAAACCTTCCAACCCGGTTTTTATTTTTTGGGTTTTAACTGGGTTTTTCCCCAAAAGCTTGAAAAAACCCAAAATTTGGATTTTTTGTTTTTTAGTTCCAAATTATAAGCTTCCATAATTTTATTTTAAAATCTCACTTCTCTACATATTTTATACTGTTCAAATTTCATCACATGAAGTTAGTTTGCATGAGAAATTATGTAATTTTGCATTGATTCTCTATACTGATGAAAACCGACACATTGGACTTGAGTGTTTCACTCTTCATTTTGCCGCTTTTGTTTAGACACATCAATGGCAAGTGTAAATCACTTCAAACCTTTTCCATATAAATCACAATATATTCTATGGATAATACTCCCTGGGCGTTAGCACAACCTTGAGACAGATTGAATGATGCTGTCGTGGTCCCAGGGCTTGTCTGTATCCTTACTCAATGGAGAAGGATGCACACTAATGGTGCCATGGGTAATGTCTGACAAGAAGAGGCAACAATACACAGAATGGGAACAATAAAATGGATACGTTCCTCTTTCTGAGAGTGCCAAACTTGTCAAGCATTGTCCATGCTACAACAAATACTACACTTTGATCTAGGGTAGAGAAGCGATCTACTAATCAAGTTTGATCTCTTTTGCAGTATGCAGTTGGTTTTATGATGACGGAAATAACTCTCTCTTAGATTACATTGTAGTATGCTTGGCGCTTTCTCAGACATTCGACACTCTTACTTAGATCCAAACTAATGATTCACTCACTCATCAATCATCATTCATATGCTACTATGCAAAACATATATTTATTTCATCTTCCAAGATTGTAGATTAAGTACACCATCAAGCCATATTTAGTAAGTATAATTTCAATTGAATATCTTCTTTAAATATTTCAGCAACGAATTTGCTCATGGTGAAAGGATCAATGCACAATTCCTGGCCGCCAGTGTTCAGCTGGTCAACATAGACTAGTTCGTCTGACAAGGAATTGAAATTGTATATCCTGGATCCATAAATGGGCCCGGTTTAGAATCTGCGCTATTCAGCTGCATTATTATTTCTTTATTCTTGATAAATTATCACATTGAGATATTAAAAGGTTTCTCCGGCATAGTCAAAAAAGCGATGCAATGGAGAAAAGGAAATGTAACGTAACTTCGACAAAGATAGAAACAATCAGAGCAGATTAGAATGGATAGTGTTAGTAGACCAAACATATATACATTGATTTAAGAACCTTAAAATAATAATCGTAAGTACCGCTTGAGACATAAAAGACTATAAAGGAAAGCAGGGCCAAGACCGAAGCGGATACAAAGCGAAATTTTGCAAAGTTTCATCGACAAGGACATTTAAGACACAGAAGCAGTTGATAGGATGACAAAATACCAATACGATACAGACGCAAGACTCAATGATTGACTGGTTACAGGGTGAAGCACATACTTCCTGCCCAAGTGACAAACTCTCTGGTGAACTTGGAATAGAAGATATTCGTATCTTTCGTTGCAAATTGATAACCGTAAAGGAATCTGTCGCTTGGGTTACATGCTGGAGGGAACCTATCAATGATAGGCCGGTTTCCTCCTTCGTTACTAGTGTTCATTTGGGCACCATAGCCTAGTTCGTCCGGTATGGAAAGTGCGGATCGTTGTAACCACCCCCCTCGGCCAGAGTAGCCCATAAAGGAAAAAAAAAGAAATCACAATATATTCTATGGATAATACTCTTTCATTCAATCGAGCAAACACCAGATTGAATCTAAATTTATGACACCTAATATTCAATTGGCGTAACACTTATAGTCGGAATATTTAAACTTTAAAAGATTTTACAAATAATTTTCATGTCGAATACTATTTTATATTTAAATATAAAGAATAAAATGGTTTAATTTCTCTGCGAAAATCCGCTACCGTTGGCAAACACAAGTATCCTGAATAAACTAAACGATATTGTTTGATGATCCATAGTGCCATTACCTGAAATCACAAATATTCAATGAATCAAACAAATTAGAATATAACATAAGTTACAGTTTTTCTTCACCATCTCGATGGCAACTAATTAGATCTCTGTAGTTTTCAGACATTTTGTTTCCATACCCCCTTTTTACCTCGCTTTCCACAATATTTACTTTTTTTCATTCTCTTCCGTAACATCACCATTACCGCTCCAGTCGATGACCAGCATGCGGGCCACCCGCCGGGCCTTCGTAGCCCGGGGGTTTTTCCCGCGGACCCACACGAACCGAAGGAAGCGGCCATAGATATTTAACAACGCCATCTGGAAGACTCATTCAATATTCAATTCATCGACCACTGCCGATCGCCAGCTGAAAACTGGATTTTCGAAAATCCGAGATGACATAATCCAATGATACTATTCTAGTTTTAAGTTAGTCGTTAATTAAGATTAGAAAATATCCTTGGCATCTTAGAGCTTAAGCAGTGTGCCTAAATATATATTATATTATTGAATGTAAAAAGTGACAGTTCATCTTTCTTGACACTATCTTCAAATCGCTGTGGTGCGATTATAATTGTTCTCACGAATTTTACAATATTTGTTTAATAATGAAGATTTCATTTCATACAATGAGTTGAAAATAAACAAAGAAAAACTGTCACTTGCTGATACGTTTTTCAGAAAAAAATCACTGACAATTTAATGAATGTACTTACGGTCTTCAAATTTTAACACATGATGGAGAACTTCAATTCAATCCAGATTCTTCGGAAAATCGATAAAACCTCATGTTACCTAACGCTGATATTCCGAATTATAACTTCCCATTCCGTTTTATTTCTTGTTTTGTTTACGTTTGTTTTTTTTTTTTGGTTTTGTTGTATTTTAATATTGCACCTATGCAAGTTATCACGTTGATCCTTGCTCTGTAGCTGGATAGGTTCATCATTCCTGTTTCGATACTGGCACAGCACTCTGTCAAAGTGGTTACATGTTCCGTCTGAATTATGTTCACAGTATATCTGTCAACGCATAAAACCGTCGAGATGGGCACACTGCTCAAGTGAAGGTGACACAAAGTGGCATTTAGCAACGCGCCGATCTGTCATCACATGACAAATGTCAATCGACAACAGATGGGAAAACGTCACTGGCAAAATCACGTTTTTGCGAAGATAAGTTCTTTTCTATTCGGACGTTCAAGTGATCGGTCGCTAAAATTATAAAGTTGAAGTGAATTAAAATTATACTTACCCGTTTACTTACCTGTAAGATTACCTGAAAAGAAAGTTATTTGAATTATTGAAAATTTTTATATAGTTTGCAGTTAATTAATCCGCTAGGACGCGCAGAAAATACTACTGCGAGTAGGAAACCGTAATTGTAAGTTGATAAAGATTTATGAATTCATTACGTTAATTGGAATTAATTTCAGTTGAAGCTCTATTAAACGAGATTGCTATCAAAACGGTGTTTCTGTTTGCGTCCGACAACTTCGACAATATCCGCTATTATTATTCGCATTCGTTCTGTTTAAGTTTAGTTGCGACTATTATATTAATTTCCTACTTTCTACGATAATTATTGATCAATTCGTACTTTTTTATTTTGAAAATCAAGGGTGTCATGAGGGATTGGTAACATGATAATGAACAATACATAAAGAAATTTAACACAATAAATTGGTAATACGATATTCCGTATTACACGCCTCCCACGTTAAGAATACTAGCAAAACTTATAGAGTGGGTTGACAATTCAGACACTCGTAGTAAAGTGTCAGTTGTCACCTCTGCGCTCCGCCCCGCAGCTTGCTAATACGCGTCTCTTCCTTCTGCTAAAAAAAAGAAGTCACCAGTCATCTTTTGACTTCGGGTAGGCATGAGTTCGGGGCTTGTGACGACCAGAGCTAAGTCAATCAAACTGCTGATACGAAACAGAATGATATGATATTTTTCGCTTCTTCCGGAATATAGTGCACCTTCAACCCCTAAAATATTCAGCTCTTATATTTCACCAAAAATTACAAGCAACATACTTTTTTTGCGGCCATTGCGCCCACAGGCGAGTCCGCATCGAATCTCGTACATAGAATAGGGGCGAGAGCATATGATCAGTGTGATAACATGCGATCAGTGTTGGTGATTGCCGAAAATTTGACAGAAGCTGCTATATTCCTATCTATATTGTATACAACATTTTCAATCCGGTAGAAGATGCGAGTCTCTCAATGCATGAACCGTGAGAGATTTTTGCTACATTTCTTCGCTCCACTTCATACTCTGAGTATTTCACGCCCTTAAAAAATATTTACAGTCTGATAATAATAATAATGATCGTTGCTGTGTGGAATTTCCCAAGAGAGAATCGCAAGTTGACAATTATCGCAGAAAATCGAACCGATGATTCAACTTGATGATTCTCATACTAGGTTGCCATATTTCAAAACCCTTTGTAGAGCGCATTATTCACATACATTTTCATGGCAAAGCCAAAAGCCTTGGTATTACATTTCCTGTAGTGGAATTTGACCTCCTGTTTCACAAACAGACTTCGCAGCCGATTCAGAGTGTACAGAACCATTGCATGGCTAGGAGTGCTACGGTTCTACTGACACTACGAATCCTTCCAGGTCGGGGCTCGAACATACGACAACTGGTTTGTAAGACCAGCGTCCTATGCATTGAACCACCAACCCGGGACGTACATTTTCATAGACACAACTAATACAAAGGTTATATGCATACAGTTAGAATAAGCGGCAATAGTAAAATGATTCTATCGCAATTATCGACTGCCCATACAGAATCGGATCGCGAAACGAGAATAAGCGACCGTTTGTTGCTTCAGAGAGAATACACACGGCAGCGTGCTAACCTGTGATTCTCAGACAGGTCATCGAGAGAATTTCGCTCTCGCACTGGTGTCTATTCTATGTTAAATGAGCCATGCCGGGTTTTTGTTGTTGCGATGATAACCGTCTCTCTTTTTTTTTTAATTCAATAATGTAATATAATTTTAGGCACATTGCTTAAGCTCTAAGATGCCAAATCCGTCTCTCTTTGATGGCACTGATTCAATCGTGTGAAGAGTGATCGTTCTTTGATACGATAAAAGCCATCCTTGCATGCGATGGCGTAACTGAACTGAAGACTGATCTCACTCTAAGTTGACAGGGTCTGTGGCAATTAAACCCTTATTTAGTTACGATACGAGAGATAATACGGTATAATCAAGACCGTCTCCTGCGTCACCATCAATTTATGATTTATTATGACAAAAAGTTCACAAGAAACCAAAAGCTCCACAATTACTTAAAATATCCACTTTCTTGATGCTTAAAAGTACACGCGGAACTGTTGAGAAATTGAAAGTACAGAACAAGTTCCGCGGAAGTTTCTCGCTGCCTAAAAAGTACGTGGTAATTTTTGACAACTAGAAGTACAGAACAAGTTCAGTGTTAATTTTTACGCTGATGAAGAAAGCGCTTTTGAAAGTACAGAACTAGTTCGTAGAAATCAGACCCGCAAACAGAACGAGAACACACAGATCTAAGAAGAGGGTGGGTGGTAAATCATGGAGCGATCAGATTTGAAATGTAACGAGTTCACGCTATTTCTAAGATCTAGTTTCGGAAATTACAAACAAAACTATTAGCTACTGTAAACCGTAGCTTAACAATTTGATTGAAAAGTTTTACTCTACGCTAGAATCCATTCGAGACAAAGGATGGATTCGTCCGCAGCATGTTGCAAGTTGCATTCTACAAGTTTGCATATTTAGTCTTTATTTTATGCTCTGTGTGCGGTAAAATTTGCATTTTTCGGCAGAAAGCAAATGAAGCATAGCATAGTTGTATCAATTAGCATAAAGTTTCTTCTGCATTAATAGCATCCAATGCACTGGATAATATCAGAGAGTGTTCATTTTGGCGCAAGCAATAGCCATGAGAACGCACAGGGACTGACATGATTTCCAGATTCGGAATCAAACTTTTGTTTCCAACTAAACACATTCGTAATAAATAAATAAATTTATTTTCTCAATAACTTTCGTTCGTCCATCAATACGTCATTACGAATCATATTCACAAACTTTTTGTTTCTGATAAGATCGTTGATTACGTTTTCCGCTTTCTGAACCGGTCGCTCTGGAGACTCTTTCTCGCCGGCACTCGGAACCGTTTGTGCGTCAGTCTTTATACAATTCTCGTCACCACCGGAGTCCTGTTTTAAAATATTTCTTTTACTGCGTATCGCCAGCAGATCCCGTTTGGCACCAGCATCATCGTCTTGCTTGTTGCTTTCCATCTGTTTAGCCACCGATTGTTCGACAGGATCCGCCGGGTCCGGCTTTTGTTCCACCGGTAAAGGGGGTAGTGGTTCGGCTTTTTCGTCCGATTTGACCGAGGGGTCCGTTTTTGGTACCTCTGAATGATTGTCGTTTTTAAGATCGATTTTCGAATCGGATATAAGTTTGGTTTCAACTGGTGAGGAAGAGTCATTTTTCGGTTCCGATTTAGCCTTTTCGATCGGTTCAATAACACTTTCGTTTTTCTGGCTATGTAATTTGCCCTGTTCAGTCAGCAATCGAACTATGGGATCTTTATTGTTATCAATTTCCGATTTTTTCGGTGCAGGAGCCTCGACCTCTGATCGGACAGTCACGATCTGGGCGGGTTCTTTTTCTTTGGATGCTTTCTGATCAATTTTCTCTACAATTTCGTCGAATTTTTTTAGCACAAGCTGCTGCGTCTCTTCGTTCGTTTTCACCAGCTGTTCCTTAATGACTTGTACCTGTGCTTCCAACTCCTTCTTGGCACTTTTGAGCTCACTGATCTCTTGTTGAATTTTTTCCTTTTCTTCGACTGCAATTTCCTTTTCCTCTTTTAAAATCGCATCCCGACCAATAATTTCATCTTTAGATTCCTGATTCTGAGGCTCAGGAGATATCACGAGCTGAAAATATGAGTCGATATAAGCTGGAAATGGAAAAACCTTAAATTTTACTCACCACATCGTCCTTAGAATCAGCACTTTTTGGCACCTCGGCAACTTTTGCAGTCGAATGCTCATCAACATGCAGCGAAGACTTGTCGGTTGCGATTGGCATCTGTTTCGATTTCGGATCGACGGGCAGTGGTTTTATCTGTTTCAAAATATCTGGCGGCTTGGCTAAATTTTCTTCCACTTTTCCGACAACTAGTGCCTGCGGTGAAGTAACTTTTTTCTCTGCGATATCATAGCTCTTTTCCGGAACGTAATTTATAGCAACCAAATTGGCGTAGGTACCAAGAATCATTATCAAAAGACCGAGAGCAATCATCACCTGGGCCAGCTGTTTCTCGGCGATGTTCGTTTTGCAAATGTGCATGTAGCAGGCCGCCGGAATGATGATACAGATTGCCACCCCAATGGTGGATCCAACTAAGCCAATTACTACTTCAATCGATGGGACAATACATCCAAGACAAAGCGCCACCGTGATGATTGCCAACGTTAGTGGTCTAAATTTCGATTCGGGAATGTAGTAATGGGTGTCCGAGTAGGATCGTTTGTACAAAAGTGAGTACAGACTAACCCGACAGGGAAAGATAGCCAGTGGAAAACTGAAAGCCACCGACAATACAAATCCAATCTTGATGATATCGGACACAAATGAAGGGGAAAAATTAACGAGAATATTACCCGAAAAGCGTCGGTCACTATAGGCAACGTAACCGAAAAATCCAATCAAAGCATAGATACAGGTGCAAAAATTTGTTGATCGCTGAATCACGCGGCTCATTTTATCCAGCGAAGTTGTTGGCATAGTGGCGTACACCTCGAAAAGTTGCCTGGAAGGAGTAGATTTCCGTTAGAACTAGAAAAAAATTTTACAAACTTTTCACCATGACTTACATCTGACACGAAAGCGCCATGCTGAAAATGGGTAAACATTGCAGTATACCGCTCGTGTCCCACAGAACTAAACCATCAAACCAACCGGGCTTGCTGATTTGTTCCCCCGATTCAGCCACTACCTTGAGCACCAAGCAAAGGTAAAATCCTAGTGAAGCCGTACATACCGAAGCCAGACTGTCCACGTTCCGTAGCAGCCCCAGTGGTACGATGCAAACCAAGCTCAACACGATCATCACCCACAGCCGCAGAGTGCTGCTTTCGTTTATCGACAGTATCTTTGCCGTTATCTGTGGGCCCAAGTCACCAACCACAACGAAATAAGCTACGCAGGTTCCCAGCAAATAGCAGACCACACATAATTCCACCAGCAATTTGCCGAACGATCCAAAGGCATAGAAAGCTGAAACGGGTTGTAAGTGCACTGTTTATAAAATCACCCGGAAGTATAGTTCAACCAAAAAAAAAACACATTACCTATTTGTTCGAAATTTTTGCGCCTTGAAATTATCGCTGACTTAATCATGTAACTACAAACTAGTCGGGTGATGTAGGTACTTAGAAGTAACAAAACTAAAGACAATATGATGCCGCACTGAAAAACAAAAATGCATAGAAGAAGGTGCTATATTCGATATCAATTGAAAATCGTTCACCTTCTGAAAACAGAAAGGCATCGAAAGGACACCGACTCCTATAATACTGTTGGTCAGGGTGACCGTTTGTGCAGAACTTCTCTCCATGATACGGATTGTTCCCGGTGCGTGTGATGTTTCAGTTTGAGATCTTAGATTTTTACTACCAATCGAACAGCATTTTTTTCTTTACAATTCCACTCTGCAGCAGTGAACAGAAGGTAGATAACTCTTTTCGTAGTAAATACGAGCACCTTATCAGCACGTATTAGTGAATATCACACGTCGAACACTTTCTTTGCGCCGTCCGCATTCGTGTAATGTTTGTTTTGGTTCGATGTGCACGTTTGCTTTCGGTTGGTTGTTTATCGTGTTGATTGCAGCCAGCAATGCCAGATTATTTAGTCTGCGAATCGATTCGTGAATAATTGAGCTTTTGTCGAATCGAAGCGACACCTGCGTCTGAAAAATAGAATGAGGATAATGCGGAATCTACAAAACGTTATCATTAACATCTTGGACAAGACCTGACTACTGGGGGGCTGCTTTTGTTCCAATTTTATTTCAGACCAGTTTCTGATTGGCTGATTTTGATGTTGCTACCCGCAAATTGTGAAAAGAAAAAACTTTCAGGGTACGCGAGCAATGGTGCCAAGAATAGAGAAAATCATTTATAAATAGATCCGGTAATACGTCAACAATGGGTTCGATTTTGCGTTCAACGTGAAAGAGCTATTTCGTGTTTTGTCTTCTAAGCTGGAACGACAATTTATGGCGGAAGACAAACTGTAAGAATGTTAATTAAATATAATAACTAGAATCTTTTTAAAGGCTCATTTTCCAAATGTAAAAGAGTCTGATTGTTTAAAAGTGACATATGGCGATGAATACGTAGGTGGAAAAAAGTACGGGTGTGCAATGTCAGACATAACTTGATGTCGTGAATACGAATAAAAGTGTCACTCCTTCTTTATACTTCAGAATATCAATTAGTTAATCGATTGTGTCATTTGTGCAAGCTTTCCCTTTTTTCATTACTAGAATTTGAAGTAAAGTACTCAAGAGAACCTTTTATGAAAGCGTGCGTGATGGAGAATGACGAGTTGAGTTCGACTTCCGATGGATACCGCTGACTTCCGTAATCTATTTCCAGGCTGACCTGTTGTTCGTGAGTGCGATACTGATATGTGTTCTGTTGGAGTCTCCTGCTTCTTCCGCTTGGTTTAACAAACTTTGTATTTCGCTTGGAGATTCCTTGATCGCACCATAATCAACACGATGACAACGACAGCCAAATTCGAAATGAATTACTTCTGAGTCGGTGCTGTGCATTTAATGTAGCAAATCAGCAGAAAGTTTACTACAAAATACAACTGGTTGAAAATCGGCCGTATACAGTATAGTGAGGTAAAATTTCGCATAATTATTTGGGTATACAATTATGGATCTAAATAGCAACATACAGAATTTTTATGTCTGTTATTCCATTTCTAGTATGATAATATTTCAGTGAAAGCAACTGTACGGGATTAGTTAATGGCATTCAGAGGGCCAAATTCTTGTAGAGGAATCATGATTTATAATGTGAGTTCATGTGTATATATAAATATGACATTTTTCTTACATTTAGTATCTCCGAACTGGTCAATTAGTAGTTTGCGATATGTTACATGTCACGCCTGCTCCGTTAAGGTTAGGCTCGTGCAACTGATCTTACGAATATAAGAAGTTAATTTTTACATTCATTTTAAATGATAAATCCGAGGATAAATTCAAAACATTTATAATCTATTGATCGTACCTGATTAAACAGAAATTTAACGAGGTTTATATAAATTGTTATTCACTGCCAATTACTTGACACTCCAGCGTGGTCGGAGTATTCTTCTCGAACATACAATAATTATTGCTCAGCTTTCGTCTAGTCTGTCTTACTTCTGTTCGTGTTTACATTTGCCAGTGTAGCTTACTTTCAGGTGTGACAAAGTTTCGAGGGGCCCGCAATCGAACATTGCAAAGTTGGTTTACTTACATGAAGGTGTGATTAAGTATTCACGCCACAGCAAGTATGTTCAATTGATTGCTTTTAAATGTTAATAGATACTAAACAAAAATGCATTCATCAAAACATTGTTCACGTTTACTTCAGATAGATGACGAGAAGGATGACTCGGAAGGAAAAATAAAAAGCACATCACTATACACCAATAGTATTACATGAACTTTTCACTAAGAAATATATTAAAATACGACAATGGTAGCAGTTATTCGGACGTGTCTAGGAAAAAAGTAGAATTGTGGTGCTCCTCATAACTTGATGCTGGATCATGTGAAATAAAAAAATCGAAGTTTATTAGTTAGGCAATAGTTTTTCCAGGTAACACTGGGAGGATTTTTCAAAATCTTAATTTTTACTATTCCTGCTCTTTAAAGGGAAGAACGCGATCAATTTACTTTCATAAAATAAATAAATATAAACAAATTAGGAAAATCTCTCTATTATTGCCATGTAAATTATGTACAGAAGTTGTGTTCAAACTTTCAAAAAGATCGGTGCAGTAGTTATGAAGATATGAAAGGGGGACTTCAAAAACGTTTGTGGAGAAAACGCATCAAGTTTTTTAACACTAAAAATCTGGTATAAAACTTACATATGCTAATTTCATCAGCTTACCTCATACTGAATCATGAATGCCAGGTCCATAGTTAATTATTTAGTTTAACCCCGTTTTTAATCTTTATGGTATTCCGCCGGGGGTAGAGTGTTTAATACATGTCGTTTATGTCTCTATTTATGAACCAAATAACTGTTATATTTGGTTCACAATAATTCGCCCTATCGTCCACCGTCCTCGTTGTTTCGTTATCGCAGTTATTGTCATTGGCATCATCATTGAAAGGATACTCTGTCTCGTTTTTATTATGTGGTAGCGGTTGATAGTTCAGTTAATGAGAGTGTTTGATTGTTTTCAAAGTACTGGGGTTGCTTGTAGCAGACCCTGTCAGCTTGGAGCGAAATCAATTTTCAGTTCAGCAACGCCATCGCACGGCATCACATTCAATATGTCATGTCAATTGTATGGGTGCGCTGCTGCTATTTTGGTGCGCACGAATTTGACATTTTCATCTGTTAATATGGTGTCTTTACTTGTAGTTTGAGGAAAAGAATCTCATTATCCTTAGATTTAGATATCTTTTTGTCCATTTTCTCACGGATTCCCAAAGTAAACGGTTGACAGTATTGAAGAATTGTACTAAGCTTTGTACTAAGCGATGGTGATAATTTTTAGATTTTGCTTGAAGATTCGAACAAAATGCAGGGTTTTCATTTTTTTTTCTTATGAATCGAAAACTAACATACAAAACGTGTGAAAATTTGGTAAAAAAATCGATCATTAATGATTCAGTAACTTTCCGTGGTATGTTTGATTGATATTTATGGAGAAATCGTGACATGAAATACCAAATTCGAAGAAGTGAGGTTGGGTACTGTTTTTATATCTGGGATATTCTTCGTTTTTTGGGTTGGATTTTGATAATAATTGATAAATTATGATAAAAAGTTTTATGACTAGTCTATTTACTCATGTTTTATCATCTGAATCAAATCTGTATGTGAACTGAAAATTTCGAATTTCATCCGAGTTTGTCAAGAGTATAGGACAATTTGAAATCATATATTTGATGACAACACGTGAATAATCGTTTTTCTTACCTATATTCGTAAGGTTTTGCCATCTGCATTCTTTCAAACTCAAGTAAATTGAAAAATTCGTCAAATTTTTTTCTAAATACATGGGATATGTCAAAACAATCACCATAACGCTATCTCGTGGTGACCATGCTGATTGGATTGTTCAATTGACACGAGGCAAAGACATCATATTAGCAAGACATCCAGCTCTCACATTTCCCGAACAAATCATTGGCAACACCCTTTTTTGTGAACATGGCGCCCTCAGCCGAATTCGCATCGAATCTTGTACATAGAAGTAGGCAGAGATGCCATTTATACAGATTTATCTGTATTAAACAGATTTTTACATACGCATACAGAATACAGATTTGATACAGATTTCATAAATTTAATACAAATCTTCCAAAAAGCAAAATAAAAACTTGTCCGTATGAGCAATCTATTAGTATATGTTTGCAGTGACGAGAAGCAAAGTCTTGGTCTCATTGAATCTACCATTGTACAGCAATAATGTGTTGAAATATCATCTTTTAACATCATTTTATTGTTGAAAGTTAATTTTGTTAGTGAATACAGATAAATACAGATTTTTTATAGAGAGTAATACAGATTTCCTATGAAAATATCTGGCATCTCTGGAAGTAGGGGAGAGAAATGTCAATTTTGTGCGCGCCAAAATAGCAGCACTGCGCACCGATACAATTCTCGATGAACATTAGAAAAGGTCCCAAGTGCAACTGACAGATTCTCTTTATTTATTTACTCTTTCAGTTGCTGAACTGAAGATTGAGATGGTTTCAAGCTGTGAGGGTCTGGTCAAAGACATCATATTAACAAGATATCCAGCTCTCACATTTCCCGAACAAATCATTGGCAACATCCTTTTTTGCGAACATGGTGCCCTCAGGCGAGTTCGCATCGAATCTTGTACTTAGAAGTAGGGAAGAGAAATGTCAAATTCGTGCGTGCCAAAACAGCAGCACTGCGCACCCATACAATTGACATGATATGTTGAATGTGATGCCGTGCGATGGCGTTGCTGAACTAAAGATTGAGATCGCTCCAAGCTGACAGGGTCTGGTCTGGTTCAAGAGAGCTGTGCGCCGATCAAAATCGTCAACATCGGCGGCTGAAACGTCTTTTTGACCAGCGGCGGCGGCGAATCGGCGTGACGCTATTTCCTGAAAACATCGGCGGCGGAGGCGGCGCGATTCGGCGTAATCAATTATAAACATATTAAAAATTTTAATATTGATTCACACAGGACAATTTCTCTATCTTATTGTTTTGTCGACCTACAATCAACGATCCTAATGTTTATGTGATCCATTAAAGCCAACGTAGTGAATGGAGATGGTAAATGTTTTCGAATGCATCGAATTAGAGGAGAAATTGAGATGAATATAAGTGCGATATTTGGAGATGGTTGACTATTGTTTAAATAAATATTTCATTCATATACAAAGGATTTTTTTTATTATGAGCAAGAAATATGAAGTTTTATTCGGAACTATTTTTCAAATCGCTTTTTACATAGTTGATAATTATCATGTATAAAAATCGTTTTATCAACTCAAAAAATAAGTATATCTTTTTCGTACGTATGTAATTAACATAAAATCGATTAGGCGCTCAAATACATTCAGATATCAAAAATAATATCAAATTAACAAATTCAAATTTTAATTACTTCACATTTGTAATGATTTCTCATAAAAACGGGTAAATTCATTTGAAAAGTCATAGTAGAAGTAGAAGAAAATGTTTTTACTTTGAGTTGGTAACGTTGATCTTAATCTATTGTGCGAAAACTAACATTTATTTAGAATGGATCATGAAATTTTGTTCAATACCATTTTTCAAATGCCCGGAAATAACAAATAAAGTATCCAAAATAAATGGTACTCGATCACTAAACATTCTAGTACCTGAGAAATCAACACTACACTGGTTTCTTAAAAAAATGTTAATCGGAAAAAACCTAACATTATTTATTTTTTTCGGAAGAATCCTCCTTTTTTTGGTTCCATTTTTCATTTTCAGATGTCGCGACCGATAATGTGCCAATAGCTCAAAACCTTTCAAATAAAGACAGAAAATAGGCTTTGAATCAAATGACATTGGTTTCGGTTGACATCGGTAGTACTGATTTTCAGTATAAGTAGGAGGAAAGTAACTGTACTGTAATTTTCAATGAATTTTCATGAAAACTGTAAACAATTTTCCACATTGATGAAATCATTCTTTCGGCTGATGTAGTATTATCGGCGGCACGATTAAAATGTGATAACCGGCGCGCTGATCATCTTTTTCTTAAATTGGCGGCGTGTCGAAATTATCGGCGGCGGCGGCGTGGCGCGGCGGCGTGGCGCGGCGGCGCACAGCTCTAGGTTCAACCTCTTCTTTCGCTGTTAGTACATAATTTCATACTCAGTGGTGCTGCGGTCGCTTGAGAGTAAACGTGTGATATCCGAATGGCTGGTTCGGGAAGTTCACGCTAGTAATACGATTGTCAAATTTCTTTCATTTTCTTTGTTTATGTCAAATCTTTATTGATTTGGTCGAAATCGTTTGTAAAACATTTTTCAATTCAGGATAACCAGATTACATAGAAATTCCTCACAATGAATAACCAACCGACAATTTACGGAATCCAGAGTACGGCTGGTGCCATTCCAATACGGAATACGAAAGGTATTGCAAAAACTGTCATTTTACTGGGAATTCTAACAAAAATTTTCTCAGGTGAACTGTCTATGCAAAAAGTAAAAGTCCATCGATACGTGTCGGGAAAACGTCCGGAATATGCCCAATACGCTAGTAGTGACGAAGAAACCGACGACGATGATTTCATGGATAATCGTCGGGCAGCTGCAGCAGAAGAACTGGTCCGAGAGCAGCGACGTCGCGAAGGTTCAGCTGAAGACAATGATACACTTCCGGAAGATATTGATGATCCCAGAATCCGTCGTTTGCAAGCCATTCGTGCTGCCGAATTGGAAGAAATCGAACGGGAAAGACGTGAGCGGCATCGGGTGATTCATGAACCGGAATTGGTTCAATCGGAAGAAGAAAATGATGATCAGCAAGAGGACGAATCGGTTCCGAATGATGATTCTAGGATGATGCACCAGAAGCAACGACATCGCCCCGAGGAATCGGATGACGACGACGAAGAAGAAGAAGACCAGAATGAGAATGATGAAGACACTGGACTGAGAGTTCGACGGCTCTCCGTTGGTTCCGAGTCGGAATCCGATACCGAGTTGAGTGACACTGAAATTGAACGCCGACGACAGATGCTGAAACTGAAAATGCTGCAACAGAAAAAGGAAGAAGAAGTACTGCAAAAAGAAGACGAAGGCCAGTCCGATTCGTCGGAGTCGGAAAGCTCGGAATACGAAGAAACCGAAAGCGAAGAAGAAAATGAGCCAAGGTATTTTGTATTGATATAAAGTCTGCTACGATATTTTATTACTAGTATTTTTGTAGATTGAAACCTCTATTCGTCCGTAAGAAGGATCGAACTACCGTTATAGAAAAGGAGAGGGAAGCGAATAGGCAGAAGCAATTGGAATATGAAGCCAAAAAATCTGCCAAGGAACGTCGACGTCAAACACTGAAATTAGTCGAAGACAGCATAAAAAAAGACATGGAGAAAATTAAAACGGATAACGAGCCGAATTTGAACGACGTCAACACGGATGACGAAAATGATGAAGTTGAATATGAAGCATGGAAGTTACGTGAACTAAAACGTATCAAACGAGATCGCGAGGAGAAGGAAGCATTGGACAAGGAGAAGATAGAAATTGAACGGTTGCGTAACATGACGGACGATGAACGTCGCCAGGAGCAACGGCTTAATCCGAAACTTATCACAAACAAAACGGTCAAGGGCAAGTACAAATTTCTTCAGAAATATTACCACCGTGGTGCTTTCTATCTGGACAATGAGGATCAAGTGTACAAACAGGATTTCTCAGCGCCCACGCTGGAAGATCACTTTGATAAAACCATCCTGCCGAAGGTTATGCAAGTTAAAAACTTTGGACGCTGTGGAAGAACCAAGTACACACATCTGGTGGATCAGGATACAACGAAGTTCGATTCACCGTGGTTCAACGATACGGCCAACAATGTCAAATTCCACAACGAGCGGGCCGGAGGAATGCGGCAAGTTTTCGATAAACCATCGTTGCACAGAAACAAACGGGACATGTAAAATATTTTTATTTTTCTCTTAGAATTAACATTTTAAAAACATTTATCGTAGTAATAAGAAATATATATACCAGCATTCTATTGGGTTGATTTAGTGTTTACGAAAATTTGCATGTTTCGAGAAAGAACTCCCAGCAAAATGATAATTTTTTGTTGACTTTCCTCGTCCAGATCCTGCAGTTATGATGAAAAACACTTTATTCTATATGCCATCAATGAAACGGATTAGAGCATTTTACTTACCACCAAGCAATCCTGTAACAGAAGAAGTTTACAGCCTTCCACTGAGAGAAGGCTTGTAAAGAACAACAAATGTGCCATGGCCAATACACTTTCAGTGGACGATCCAATGACGGTTTGTTCGTCATTCACGAAATCTACCGAAAGGCCCACGGTGTTGTTGATGCTGAAAATATCCTGTGACAGTAAATAGAAGGAAAGAAAATTTAGTTTTTCACTAGCATTTTGACGTCGATAAAGTAGATAAGTAGATTAAAAATAGCCTGCTGGAAATAATTCGTGCGAAAACAATTTCCAGAGGCGTAGGAGCAAGTGAACGATTTTAGAAAAACCTGACAAATGTTTTAACATGCATGTTGACAGATGAGGGACGTCGACTGAGTCATACTCGAATCTAATCGAAATGTTAACTATTGTAACAACATTCTGAAGCTAAATACTTTTGTTTGTTCAATTTTTAACAAATTATTAATTTAAATTTCTGCAGCTCTGAAAATATACATGCATATGGGTGTGTGTGAGAGAGAGGGCGGGTTTGCTAAGTTCATCTGTGTTCATTTTTTGACAGAGCAGCCATATTGACAACTTCACTCGAAAGAACCAATCCCGTTCGACCAGATCATTATTTAGCTGAACGGAATCAGCGTTAACTGCATTTACGGATTGAAGCCCAATTTCCGCGTAGGTTTTCCTTCATTCAACTACAAATAGTGTACTCATAACAAGGTAATGGACATTTCAGAGCACGTATGTTCGTACAAAACCGTAATAACAGTAAATTTACTTTTTCAGTGATAACCGGCAAGCCGGTAAGGAAAAATACATTCTTCCCGTCGTCGAGCGTAGGAACGCACAGAAAAGACTGATTAGAACTAGCATACACAAGTAGGAAGAAAAAGAATGGGTACGTCATCACTGTGGATTGCCATTGGTTTGGTGGTTTGTTTGATCGATTCCGGTTTGACCCTCTATTCATCGGGTGACGATGTGATTGCTTTGACCGAAAGCAACTTCGACCGGAATGTAATCCGGAGTGACGAAGTGTGGGTGGTGGAATTTTACGCTCCGTTCTGTGGACACTGTCGGAATCTGGTGCCGGAATACAAGAAAGCAGCCACTGCTTTGAAGGGAATAATTAAGGTCGGTGGCATAAACTGCGAAGAAGAACGGGGTCTGTGCGGTCAGCATGGAGTCCAAGGGTATCCTACCATTAAAATTTTCGGTGCCAACAAGCGATCCCCGGTCGACTATAACGGACAGCGAACGGCCAAGGATATCGCGGAGGCAGCGCTAGCGGAAGCAAAGAAGAAAATCAAGAACGTTCTTGGAGGTGGTTCCAGTGGATCGTCGTCTGACAGTTCGGGCAGTTCCGATTCCAAAGATGTGATTGAATTGACCGATTCGAATTTCGATAAACTGGTTTTGAACAGTGACGACGTATGGTTGGTTGAGTTTTTTGCACCCTGGTGTGGACATTGCAAGAATCTAGCTCCTCATTGGGCGAAAGCCGCTACCGAACTAAAGGGAAAAGTGAAGCTGGGAGCTCTGGATGCTACTGTCCACACAATCAAAGCGCAACAGTACGGCGTGCAGGGATATCCAACGATTAAATTCTTCCCCGGAGGTTTGAAGGATCGCGATGCGGCACAAGAATACGACGGAGGTCGAACTGCTTCCGACATCGTAAACTGGGCGATGGAGAAGTACACTGAAAACATCCCGGCTCCGGAGATTGTGCAGTTGACTTCGGAACAAGTCTCGAAGGAGACATGCCAAGATAAACCGCTCTGCGTCATCTCGGTTCTACCGCACATCTTGGACTGTGATGCTGCCTGTCGAAACAACTACATCGCCATTCTCAGTAAAATGGGCGAAAAGTATAAGAAGAAACACTGGGGATGGCTGTGGAGTGAAGGCGGTGCTCAGCCGGAAATAGAAAACACCCTAGACATCGGAGGATTCGGCTATCCGGCAATGGCTGTTGTTAATATTAAGAAAATGAAATACTCGCTTCTGCGGGGATCATTCTCCGAAGAGGGAATCAACGAGTTTTTGCGAGATCTCTCGTTTGGCCGAGGACACACCGCTCCGGTGAAAGGTGCTGAACTGCCCAAAATTCATACCATCGACGCTTGGGACGGAAAAGATGGTCAACTGCCAGAGGAAGAAGACATCGATCTGTCCGATGTGGAACTCGACGAGAAGGATGAATTGTAAAAGTGGTAATCGTAATTACAAACTTAGATTTATAAGGTTAGTGCTTAATAACGTACTTGTCACTGATGTCTAATAAAGCATTTGATTCAATAAAAATAAGCTAAAATAATACACTTACATGCTTTGATCTATCGTCCGAGGCCGGATCCGAATCTTCGTACTGAAAATTTAATCTGAGCGTTCCTGGTTCCCTTAGAAATGCCGGCATTCCCGACATTATCTGAGTAATCATGCGGAGTTTGATGACAATCAACTTTTCGATACAAGGTAGAGTCATGTTGGATAAGTGTAAAGTTCGGTAGGCGTTGGCCAATCGTTCGTCTTCGTACAAAAGTTGTAGCTTAAATTTCATCCCAGCAATTTGGTACTCCTTGTAAGCTGGTTGAGTATTCTTGTCATATAGTTGTTTTTTGTATCGATAAAGTCGACCGAGATCACCTTTTTGCGATGTCTTTTCAAGATGTTTTACATTCACTTGGGTCCCTTTCAGCTGATTGCACAACTCCTGATAGAATCCGTCAATTTCCCTCAAACGATTGTGAAACGTCAGCAACTCATACTGGGACTCAATCGATTCACGTTCCAATTGGTCCAGTTTGTTCAAAAGTGTGAATCGGTCCAAATCTGCTGTCTCGATTTGTAGTAGATTCAATTTTTCATGCAAATCCTTCCCGAAATTACTCCAGACTTGTACTAGTTGCTGGTTCAGTTCCGGAAACATTGAAAAATGACGAAGTGCTTTGGCATGAAGTACCAATTCGCGTAAGGCTCGCAACTCATCCTTAAGGTCGATCAACTTTTTGCTGTAAGTAACTTCGTTGCGGTGTAAATTTTGCTTCATGGCTGCTAAAGAAGCCTGCTGATCGTCTAAGATCCGTTCATAGCTAGCGATATCCTGAAATTCGACCTTTGTAATCAAATCGTGCAAAGAATTCCACGATGCCAGCTGACACTCAATGCGAATCGAAGCCTTCCGCTGATCGTTCAGCAGTTGCAGGTTTGCTGGAAGTGTGAACCAGTCGCCATAGGATTGATGTAGTTCTTCAAATCTGTAAAAAATAAAAAGTAAAACCATTTTTTTAATCCACCTAATGGTGTAATGATGCGTTTCTCATATTACTTATATTTTCAGAAACATCACTAGAAGATTCTATCACGAATATTTTTTCAAACTTGAATAAAATCAACCAAAACCTTTTCAATATGTAAACAGTTATGACATGTTAATATAGATTTAAATATGGCAGCCCTGCACGCTATACATAATTGAACAAAGCACGCTGTGCGCTAGGCGGTGCCGTTTTCTTCTTCCTTACCAGCACATACCGATACCAGTTTTGCATAATTTTGTATGACAGTTTGAAAGTTTTGAGACTCATCGCCCTATAGTTTCGGAACCGGAAGTCAGATCAGGATGAAATTGCACAGTATTTTTAAGACACTAAGAGCTTTAATTTGAATCATGAATTGTGAAAATCGGTTCAACTGTTGCTGAGAAATTGAAGTGAGTTCCGTTTTTGGAGATTTTCTTTGCTATTATCGGTGCTTTCGGAACCGGAAACTGGGAACTAGTAGTCCCAAAGTAGATTTATATATCCACTAACTAACAAGGTCTGCCAACTAGATTTGCATCTTATTGCATCTTTGTAAAAATCGGTTAAGAAATTTCCGAAAAAATGAATGCGCATTTTCTCATAGATCGCCCTTGTAGTTCCGGAACCGGAGCTTGGATAAAAATAAAACTCAAAAGCGAGCTATGCGACCATAAGACCTTTCATTTGAATCTGAGTTGGCAAGAATCGGTTAAGCCATCTAAAGACTGTCCCAGAAAGTATGGACGCAACCAAAAACCGCTGCCATTTCGCAATAGTTCAGAATCTGTCAATGTTTATGGCTGCGTTCTGTTGTTTACACTCTTCTCTAACCACTTGTGCAGTTGTTTATTCGTTTTCATTAGTTTGCTTCGAAATGCGTGGATTTTCAGCAGAACAACGTCGAAAAAATGGTGCACAGAACGCGGACTGTCACTGAGAAAGATAGCAAAAATGGAAGGAGTAAGTGAAAAAGCCGTGAGAAATGCAATCAGGAAGTTCGGTGAGGATAACACCATTGAGGATAATCCGAAAACGGGTCGAAAAGGTCCTGCTCAGTTGGATAAACGTATACTGAAGGCGTTCGAGCAAAAGAAGGAGGTTTCAGTTCGGTATGTGGCAAAAAAGTGGGCACTTCGAAGCCAAATGTTCTTCGTGCTAAAGAACGTTTGAATCTTCGAACCTATAAGAACCAGAAACAACCAAAACGTAGTCCGAAACAAGAAGCATCGATCAGGCCGAGGGTTCGAAAGCTGTACAATACGATTATTGCTGGAAATTTGAACTGCATAATCATGGACGACGAAACCTACGTGAAACTCGATTACAAATCCTTGCCGGGACCACAATGCGAGAAGGGCAAGTGTTAAACCAGTCCGAGACATCGATTGAAGTCGAAAAATTTGGTAAGAAAGCTATGGTCTGGCAAGCAATTTGTTTCAATGAACAGCGAAATATACATCAAGGAATGTTTACAAAAACGACTTCTACCCATGATTCGAAGCCACAAAGATCCTGTTGTCTTCTGGCCAGATCTTGCTTCTTGCCACTACTCGAAATCAACGGTGGAATGGTATACTACCAAAAATGTCACTTTCGTCCCAACAGATATGAATCCACCAAATTGCCCACAACTTCGACTAATTCAGGAATTCCGAGCATTAACGAAGGCACATCTTAGGAAACATGTCTCGGCAGCCGAAACCATTCAACAGTTCGGAAAAGATTGGAAAAAAGTGTCAAAACTTGTCGTCAAGAAGTCTGTACGGAATTTAATGAGGAACGTTCACAAGAAGGTGCGCCAGCTAGTCTACAATGGCTAAGTAGCAAATGTTGAGAATAATATTCTGTTGTTGTAGTCTAATATTATCAGTATATGGAATAAAATTTGAAGATCTATCACTTGTGAATTATTTACAGCGAAATCAAAGTGCGTCCATACTTTCTGGGACAGTCTTTATGAGAAAATCGGGTGACTTTAATTGTCACATACATACAGCCACTTTGTGATCTCGACGAACCGAGTCGAATCGTATATGAC